>NC_068316.1:7375764-8095764 GCF_025860055.1 Xyrauchen texanus
TACTGGCAGAGATTTTATAGTCAAAACAAGTGAAGAAATGTACCAGTGCTGATGAAGTAATCCAAAGTATTTACAATACGTTACTGACCTTGAGTAATCTAATGAAATACGTTACAATTGACACTTTACAGCATGTATTCTGTAATTTGTAGTGGAATACATTTCAAAGGTAACCTCCCAACCCTGCACACAATGTTCTAATACCATAAATATACAAATATGAATAAATCCAATGGCCTTGTCTGTTACATTTCAGAGTTTCTTTTCAACTTTACAGTAAGTGTTAATTATATAAAAGTTACAATTCTCAGTACATAGTAATAATATGCAACAAATAACAAATCCTATTTTATATATAAATGTAACGCTGAGAAAAAAAAAAAAAAACTTCTTTCTTCTTTAAACCAGTTAGATATTAAAAAATGAGACAAATGACTGGTACTTTACCACTCGACTTTACACTGGGCATGAAGGGGCCCAGCAGAGCAGAACTCAGATATTCCTAATGTCACCATACCAACCAAGAGCAAGCTAGAGCAGCGCATGATCATTTAGATTTTCAGTATTGACGCTTGTAGCTTCAACTAGTTCCAGTCTTCAAAAACAGTGATGAAAGTGAGAGCTTTTTTTTGTTTGTTTCTGGGACAGATACCGAATCATAGGATGGTCATGAGTGTGGCTGCAAGGGAAATTGCTAAATTTAATTAGACCACCATCTGAGCTCTCAGAGAAGTTACAAGCCTAGAGGGTGTGTGAACATTGAGCTTAAAAATAAAAGTTGCCTTTCTGAGTGAAGTGAGAACATTGATGTTTTTGAATTGAGTTTGTAGGCATGCAATTAAAGTAACAGTTCCCCTAATGTTCTTTTGTTCTCTTAGGGCAAATATACACATTCTTAATTTTAGAGCAAAGCCTTCAAATGTATTTAAATGGAGGAAAATAAGCAAACAAATATTCATAATACAGGAATAAATGAAACTGGAGACTTTTTATAGGACAGCTCAGTAAGAAATTCTGACTGCAGATAGGTATCTCTGAGGTAAATGCTAGTGATGTTTGCCCATGCTAAAGTCATCATGCTAGAGAATAGCAATGGCATTGCTATGACATTTTCAAAGAGTTCAGAGTATTTGTGTGTGTGGTTGCTAGGGTGTTCTGAGTGTTGCTAGGCAGTTGCTCATACTGGCCTGAGTCAAAAAAGCTCACCTCCAAGTCTCTATGATATTCTGGTCCCTAGATATGGCACTGATTCCTACTTGTAATTTAGGTTTGTATAAGTTGTGCACCAAAGTTTAATATTTAGGGTTAACGGTTAATTGTTAAAATGCCAAACTGATAAATATGCATTCTTACACAGCCTCTTTTGCCAGTTATATAATCAGTCTTATTGCTGTGACCTTCACCCGATACATGTCTCACATTAAAAATGACTTTTACAAGATCCAAAGTTTGTTCATGAACAAAGTGCTTGCTGCGTTTTGCATGCCAAAGCTCTTGCTGCTATCCTGAAGTTGCCCGGGAGTTAGAAAGGAGAGAAGTAAACAGTTTAACTATTTTTTGGAGAAATTGGCATGTTGTCGTCAGCATGCTCTCTTTTAGTCCACACTCTTACCAAATGACCTTAAGGTATCACAAAGTAAAGCAGTAAATGCCACTGTCTACTTTTACTGTCCTCAATTTGTGTACATGTGTAAGAATGGTAATATATTATATATTTTTTATTTTCTCCAAATAAAAAAAGAAACCAACCACAGTACTTCCCTTAACACCAGTTTGATTTTGAGGTCATCTGATTTAATATTTAATAATCTTTTTAATTTAGCAAATTTATGTGGCTAATAAGAATACCTGAAATTATCACATTTATTTTGAATTTTTTTGTTGTTGCCATTTTCAATTATGTTTAAGGTGATTAAAAAAAAGATGAAAGGTTAGTGTATGGGGTAAAAAAACCAAACACCCCTGTTGCATGGACTAATAGCCCCCATAAACACATTGGTTTTATTAAGTGGGGCAAATGGATTTGTTATTAAAATTGTTCAATCACATTGACTGATTAAATCAAAATAGAGATTGATTAATTTATTTATAATTAATAAATACATTTTAAGATCCTGTGCAGGGTGCTTCAGGCCTGAAAATGGTCCAGATTTCCCTGCTGGGAAGCAGTTTAGCCAGTACAAAAGTTTGCTTCCTGCCGAATGGGCTAAAGAATGGGTACAAGGACATCATCGGTTCTGGGGACTTCTCCAAAAGCCTGGCCATCCGGCTGCTCTGCAGTGGGTTTCACGTGGTAGTGGGGAGCTGGCAACCTAAGAGGGCTGCAAAATCATGACCCACATTGAGGATGCAGTGGGGAAGGCCACCAATGTGCTACAAGCCATTCAAAGAGAGCATTATTCTTCCTTCTGGGACATCAAAAACTTGTTGGTGGGGTCAAAAGTTATTTATAAGGTTCACCCATTATTTAAAATTCTGCAATCATTCACTTACCCTGATGTTGTTCCAAACCCTCATAACTTTCTTTTTCCATGGAAAACACATGAAAAAAGATGTTAGTCTCAGTGAGACTAACTGAGGCTCATTCTGCCTTCTGTGTTTCACAAAAATAAATAAAAGTAGTGTGGTGTATCCTTTCTGCACCACTAACACCAGCCAGCTCTCACTGGGCAATTAGACCTGGAGTTGGTTCCCACCCTTGTGCCCACCCAGAGTTCTCCTGATCAGCTGGTACCCCCAAGTCACTGGCTCGACCATCGCCACCTGTGACATCTCAGACAAGGGGAACTTCCGACCCTCCGACTCTGCCTAGACCACTGAGCCCTGGACTCCACCATGGCCCTTCGATCACTCAACATCACCTCGGCTCTATGTTCCCTCGGCTCCATCGCAGTCCTCCAGCCTATCAGCTTCACCGGGGTTCCTCATCCCTCCAGCTCCTCCTTGGTTTGTTGTTCATCTGGCTCCGCCTTGGCTCTCTGATCCTCTGGCTGTGCCTTGGCTCTCCGATCCTTCTGCTCCACAGGGGACCTCCATCCCTACAGCTCCACCTTGGTCCTCAGCCCCACCGCCTCAATCTTCCGATCCCCCAGCTCCAGCTTGGTCCTCCGAGCCTCCAGCTCCACCCTGGCCCTTCTAACCTTCAGCTCCACCATGGCCCTTCGAGCCTTTGGCTACTCTCCAGGCTTCAAGTTCTCCAGTTTTGCCCCTCAAGCCTCTCACGGCTCCTAATTCCAAGGATCCATAACTCGAGCCTCTCAAGGCTCCACCTTCCATGGCTCCGCCCTGGTCTCCTGCTCCATGTCCTGTCTCGCCAGGCCATGCCTCAAGGACACCACCCCCCAGCTCCCTATTGTTCTCTGTTAGTTTTTTCATGTTTGGACGTCAGGAGCAGCCCCTAGGGGGGGGGCTATGTCATGTTTAAATGTGTTTTTGTTCATGTTTTGTGTTCGTGATTTTTATTTTGGAAGTTTAGTTCCTGTTTTATAGTCATGTATTTGTGTCATGTGATTTCCTGTTCCCTCATGTGATCTTTTCATGTGTTTCCCCTGTTCATGTGTCTTGCCAGGGTCCCACGTCATGGCCGCCGAGCCAATGATAATGAATCAAAATCAATGTTGTTGCTAATCATTGACATACCCCAGACTGTGATAATCCAAAAAAAGTTCCCTTTAGCATTTAGTATGGAAAATGAATCGTTTTCCCCCTTAAAAACCAACAGTGGCATTATATAAACAAGCTGGCATTTAAAGGGTAAAAATCCTGAAAATTAATGAATATTTGGTAGCTTTGATCAGGACTCATGTTGGATAAAAAAATTAACTTATTGAAACTGGAAAATAATATTAATGATATATAATATTATTATTTTTCAAAACATTGCTGTTGGTTTGAACATCCTGACCGGCACAGCAATGCTGGCTCAACCAATGACATAAGTGGCGGGAACGGGAATGTTTGGAAAACCTGTTTGAAAGCATTTTAAAATGACAAAATATCTGATCAGTTCTGTTTGGTGACACTAGTTCCACAAAAGATTAAATAATAATATTGGGTTTCCTCAGATTGCTACACTTGTGGAACCCTCTGGAGAACCTCTTGGCACCCTTTTTAAGGATCCTCAGATATCCATTTGTGTATTCAAGGAACAGAAGCATAATTGAAGTGTGTCAAAACCTTTTTGTTATGATGGAGTTATTGGAGGAACCATTGACAATCCATTAACATCTTGCAGGAACATGTTCCATTTTGTAAACTCAACTGCCCTTTTTAACCTGGCTTAGAAAAAGGGTACCGTTATAATGTTTAAATTTCAACCTTTTTCACATTTTCTACTTCCAATATTGAGAGCTTCAGCTGGTTAATCGCAATTAATCGCACCATAATAAGGAAGATTCCTGAGAAATGCAAGCTTGTAGTACCACCTGTTTACTCCAGAGGGCAGTACATGAAATTTCAGCTGTATGAGCAATGCACAGTTTATACAGTGAAGAAAACACTTCAGTAGGCAGAACAACACAAACATACGTTATATTTTTTCGTTCAAACACTTGAAGGAGTGCAAATGCGATCTAAGGGATCTCAAGATGTGTTTAAAGCTTGAGTATTAAACTATATTTAACTTGAAACAGTGAACTAAACATATTATGTTTATGACACAACACACCCGAGACGCTACACAAGCATGTCTGACGCAGGTGTACATAAATCTCCAACTGATTGACAAATTCACTTGTGAAATGGATTGCTGTGAACTGTATGACAATGATTGACTTATGATCATAATATGGAAGTAAACAATACATTGTATTCTAAAGCCGCTTTTAGTATTGTCTTAATGATTAACTCTTCTGCTACAAGAATGTAATGCACTTTAATTATCTGAATATTATATATATATATAAAATAAAAAATATTCATATATATCATTTTTAAATATTTAAAGATAACTATGTATAAATATATATTGATATAAATATGTATAATCTTTATATATTGAATTATTGTTATATGAGGGGCTTTCTCAGCAAATATTTGTATATGTGATTAATCGCGATTAATTAATCGGGACACCGTGTAATTCATTTGATAATTTTTTTTAGCGATTGACAGCCCTAATAATAATATAACACGTAACATGGCCAATACCGATATGGTCACTGATCATAAATCTATAATTTCTGCCAGGGTTGGAGAGTAATGTAAAACACAAATCCAAAATAGTTGTAACTGTATTCCACTACATTTACAATTTAAATAGTTGGTAATCAGTTTTTTACTGAAGAGATTACTTTGCATTTTATTTTCATTTGCTTCATAAAGTTTTTTGTCTATCCTGTTGGAAAATATTTATCCGTATTAATTATGCGTTCTGAGGAGCATTTGAGCAGCAGTAAAACCCTTTCTAATGATGCGTTACATTCAGTGACGTGCGGTGATGTCTTAAAGAGGCTAGGCACTGAGTTATGAAAGCCAGATTACCTGATTTATTGTTTAAGCAAATAATACGTAATAACAGTGAACGTTACACACAAGCGCGGCATATCAAGAAATGTACAAATCAGGATGTATATCGTGTACTCTCTCTCTATCACAGACACACACACACACACACACACACACACACACACACACACACACACACACACACACACACACACACACACACACAAAAGCGCTTAAACAGTGAACGTTACGCACAAGCGCGGCATATCAAGAAATTTGTATTTTATGTTTTATATATAATATATACGATTTTGTTAATATATATTCATTAGATATTATTATACAAAATTCAGTAGTCAAAACACAGAACATATAACAGAACATAAGTTGTTTATTTTTTACAACATTATGTGCTTATTTTTTTATGTGCAATCTTCATCTTTATAACAGAAGATACAATACAACAATCCTTTACCTTTTCATTGTGGTAGGTTATATACAGCTTCCTTTGCTCGTCAAGTGCAAGGTCGATCCGAGATTTTCCAAAGGTTTTCAGTGTAATTTGACACTGGATGTGAGCTGACGACTTTTCATGCTTGGTTAAAGCTGTGGACAGGTTGTTCAAATCACAATATCCCGCTGAAGTCCAAACAGTCTGACTGGTTGAAAAAAGCAGGCAGGGATAGCAGTACAGCCACTGATTGTTGGCACAGCCACATAGCCACTCTTTTCTTACATACCAATCAGTTTGAAATGATCGGATAATTTTTGGGCCCTTTTGCTGTACTAGTCCATCTAAGGCTGGCGTAGACCTCCCTCTTGCAATTAACTCATATTTGGAATTAAAATCGAGCTTGGAAGTTGGAAAAATTTCTTAATTCCGTGATTACGGCCGGTGCTGTCATTTTGATTTTGAATTTGGCGGGGATTAGGCATGTACGCTAGCTGTGGTGTAATGACGTTAGCTACGCAAATGTCCAGGAATATCTCGATTTTAATTGGTCCATGTCTGATACGTAACGGAGATGATTACGGGCATAACATATTTACGTCAAAAGGCACAGCAGATTTGTGCTTTTTGCCGTACATGTTAAAGAATACAGGATCGAAGTGCGCATGCGCAACATGGGTTTTCCGCGTGTCGTCTGCAATGAATGGACCGTAAAAGCACTGCTTATTCTACCATTTGTTTTTAGTTGATTATGCGTAACTGCTACATTTGTCATCATAACGTCTAAACAATTGGAATAACACACATATTGCATATATAAATCACAAGAATAAAAAGTAAAAATACAAATACAAGTTTATTATTTAATAAACATTTTATTTTTGAATTTTGGCCGGGTAGGCAGTGCCTAGTTTGCCTACCCAGACCGCACGTCAGTGGTTACATTCATAATGAGCAGACAAAGGCCGTTTTTTTTACTCTGTTATGAGTGAAAAGGTGGACCCAACGTCATTGAGGAACTTTATTTTTATTTGTATCTTTAATTTTTTTACTTTTTCCGGTTTTAGAATATTTAGGCTTTTTCAGAGAATGTATTTTGAATATGTTTATTTAGTCTTTTCATGAAAATATGGATTTTTTGAGTTGGCTCGTCAGCTCAGTTTCATCCCTGAGGACATGGGTGCCCTCACCTCTGCCAAAGAGATTGAGAACATGCCCTTACATCTTTTTACAGCCTGGAAAGGGTCTGTTTTGACTGCAGTGTCCATGTCTGATGGCTACTCCTTTGTGCGAGGCATTATCCATTCTTCTATGAAGACCAGACAGAGATTTATTTTACAAGATTCCTATGGAGATTGTGAACAGAATGCTGCCTTTAGTGGCCATAGTTCTGCTTGTGCTGGTGTATTTAGCAGGACAGCTAGCTGCGGTGTACCAGCTCATCTATGGGACAAATTACCGCCATTTTCCCCACTAGTTGGAGGGCTGGCTGGAGAGCCACAAACAGCTTGGTTTGTTAAGGTTCTTTTTCACCTGCTAACCTCTGCCTGCCCATGAGACAGTCAGAGAGATACCTGGTGCTCAACATGGCCTATCAACATGTGTGTGAAATTATTTTATATATCTTGCCCCAAACCTGTAAAATCTAAATGTTAACATTTTTTAAATGTTTTTTTTATTTGGCATAAATATGTATTGTACATATAGTGGGGTTCAAAAGTTTTCAGTCTAATATCGTAAAATTTTAATGACAATGGCAACATTGGTCTCCGAGTCCAATGTCCAACGCTCTATCAGGTGAGCTTCCGTGCAAGTTAATCAAACTGGAATAAGTGTGTAAATGTAGGTGGGTCTGTAACACAAGCATTAAAATGTGTTGTTTATCAAAATATGCGTTAGAGTAAGTGTTTTGATTCAATAACATAGCACTGTGTAATATAGTGTTTATAAAGTCATAGACAGCCATAGTACCCATGGTTTGTGTGAAAGGGAATAAAACGTGCAGCTGTAGCGCCTCTAATGTTTATTTCACCAGAAAACTGCAGCAAAACGTAGAAAACTACACGTAAAACATTTGCAAAAATGTAGTTATAGTCGTTCATTCTATGAGACTCAAATATTTCAAATATTAGAAAATAGTTATAGAAATTCTATTTGGAATGTCATTTTGTTTTTTTTTTTGCTTCAATAACAGCATGCATCTTGTGGAAGCAAGAAATACGGTCATATGTACAAAGGAGTTCACATGTTCAGTGTCACAAATTTGCTTACATTTGATTAGAAACTTAGAAATAGTGCATAATTTGAATATTTGTGTGTTTCTATAATATTTCTGCTTTTGTTTTAATTTCATTTAATAATTTTTCTTTGATTTAAATGTTTCAAAATTCCACAAATTTGTTTATTTCCTGGTTTAAATGGAAAAAATACCAGATTTTCAAAGTGGTCTTAGACTTTTAGAACCTACTTTATAATTACATACACAAAAATATGTAGAATATAATATACAGTATATCATGTGTATTTATGTTTTTATAAAAAGAATAGCCCAGTCCTTTTGTTTACAAAACGCATGCGCAGTATGTGGTGGCAGAAAGCCAAGACTGTTGTGTTAGATTTGACAGATTAGATGATTACATGACAGTACGACACACAACTATCATAAATTCACAAACATTCTTAGCTGTACAATTATTAAAATGATATGAGTTAATAATCTGTAATAATGTTCGCTATAAAATGTTTGCTGCAAAGCTGTGAGTTGAAATGATCTCCTCAGTCCAGTCAGCTTTGTTGATGGCTTGAAGCCACAGCTTTCTAAGAAAAATTATTTTTCAACAACGGAATCTGATAAAAGTTTACTATTTGCGGACGGTTTCTGCCACCACTTCCGTGTGTGATGTTAGCGGTGACGTTGGGACTGGGGCTAATGGACAATTCGCTAAGCTCCGCCTTCCTTGGTTACTGTCGCTCATTGACAAGCTCTGCAGAACTCCCCATGGGAATGAATGGGAGATTGCCGTGAATGTCGCGGGTTTTGGCAAAATATTCTCATAATCTTAATGGATAATATATTACTTGAGCTGGTTTGAAGAACGACATTGTAAAGCATATTTGTCTGACGTTTTTTTGTCAAATAAATGGTTAAATTACACAGTAATACTTAAAACTACTAAAACTCAATACTCCCATAGACTCTCATTGTAAAAAGGCAAACGCTTTTTAGAGTAATGGCGGATGGCAACAGTTGCTAAAACAGGATTGGTCAGAAACACTTTTAAGATGGGGTTTAGAAAAGGGTCAATAATCCAGTTAATATTTCTCAGGGTAGATTTATTTTTTTTAAAGTCAATTCCTGCGTAGCCACACCTTAATGTCTTGGCTACAAAAATATTTTTAAACATTTTCTCTGTTTTTGGCCAAGTCAATACTGGGGCATATTGTCACACTATATTACTGAAAGTTGGAAAGTGGAACCTGCCATTAAACCATTGGAATAGGATTCATATGACCATTGGTCAGATCAAATTTTACATTTGAACAAAATGTAAAAAGTCAAATAATTATCAAGCACAAAATGACAACTTGCCTGTCTTTCCTTCATTGACCTGACTTTCATGAAAAAAATACACATTTAAACCTTTTGGTAAAAATACGCTTTAATAATATAGTTGATCCTTGCCTGAATGTATTCACAAGGGCTACAGAATAACACAAATATATGATCATAGTAAAAAACATTTGAGAGATTGCACTTTTGATTCCTAATCTTACAGTTACTGAGAAACAGCCATTGCACCAGTCTCCCCTTATTGTTTTATACCATATAAACATGGTTTTTAGTATGCAAATCTAAGTATATGTCTCCCCTTCTCTCTGTTTAGATACATGCAAACATAGAGAACTCATGGAACGAAGAGGAAGTTTGGAGGGTGCAGATGTATGTTTCGTTTGCCATATGGGTCTGAGTCTTCTCTCTCTGCTGGACATCACATCCATTCCCTCAATGCACAATGCCCTTAACGGGCAAGAGTTTAGTTTTATCTAGGTAAGATGAAAGAAACAGAGAGATCATGTTACCTCACTATCTAGCTTTCCACTAAACACTTGTTATAAGTTCTTTGTTCTTCAAAAAATCTAAGCATTACAAGTGTCCATATTCTGTCAGTCCACTCTAGGTTATATCGCCCTGCTCATTTCCACATTCCACGCCCTGATTTTTGTTGGCAGCAGGCATTTCTGGATGAGTCTTATCACTTCTACATGCCACCCAGTTTTGTGTTGGCACTTGTTCTCCCTGTCATGGTGATAATCAGAAAAATTGTGTTGCTGCTTCCCTGTGTGAGTAGCAAGATGAAATCAGACGTGGACTAGACTCCAATCAAAACCACACCAACCACGAGAGACCTGCTGCCAATATTTCACCCGAAAGGGTCGTGATTTTGCCTTATCACAATCATGTAACTGCACTGCCGTTTCTGATGCTAATCTTATCGGGTGCTCATATGGGGCTTTTCCACTGCATGGTACAACTCGACTCAACTAGACTCTGTTCGCTTTTTGGGGGTTTTCTACTGTGCATAGTACCTGGGACATGATACTTTTTTAGTACCACCTCGGTCGAGGTTCAAAGTGATCCGAACCGATACTAAATGTGACGTCAAAATCCTGCAGATCACTGATTGGTCAGTGAGAACTGTCACTACCAGCATCACTGGATTTCCGACACACAACATCAACACGCTAGTTTTAAAGATAGCAACAGTGATAACAGTATTATTTGTTCGGCGACTTTAGAAATTGTGAAAAAAGAAATGGCTGTGCGCAAAACCACGCCGTGGTCAATAAACGAGGTGCAGGCGGTCATCTCGTTAGCGATGAGACATTCTCAGGAAGTGTCTCCACTGTTGGCTGCACACAGCTACCACCGGACCTAACAATAGTGTAGGGAACAGTTAAAAACGTAAAAGTGACTACAGAACCATCAAGGAAAAGTGGAAGTGGTTTGACCAAATGGACGCTATCTAAACAGGCGAGCAATGGAAGGGAGAGTGCCCTGGACTGGAGTTGATCCACGATAGAGGATGGTATGTTTTGTTATGTTAACTCTATACTCTGCTTGAAAGCTTCACTTTTTTTAGTTGACCAGCTACTGGAAGCTTGCTTCTAAAACAACCAGGCCAGTTTAACTGTTACACTTGTGTAAAATCACCATACAACAACGGCTTTATGTAGCACAATGAGCTAGTAGCTAACAGCTAGCGGTCGTGTTATTGTTTTGGTCAGTTTGTGTCATGTTTAAGATGATGTCATGGCTGTAGAGGTGGCACAACTATGACAATCAGCCTATAATCCCACCCACGTTGAGGTGGCACTAAACTGCAGTGGAAATGCAAGCTCAGAAAAGTAAAGCGAGTAGAGTTGAGGTGAGTCGAACCGTAACGTGCAGTGGAAAAGTGCCTATAGTTATTTTCAGCATGTAACAGACTTGAGGTTTGAATGAGTGTGCTGTCTTCATCATGATATTTGACAAATCAACATAAAAAGTTAAAACACGATGATGAAGCCCTGCATAGACTCATGCTAAAAATGTAAAAACTTACCATCACTTTCTTTTCTACACTATGTCTTGTGAACGATACTGAAAACAATTGTGTTTCTTATCTTGTTGTGCAACACTGTCTGCCTTCCTTGTGCTGTGCTGACACTAAAACTCACTTTATATTTGGTGTGTACCAATAAATATACACTAGAAGTCTCTACAAGAAATTATTTTGTTGACATGTATAAAACTATTTTATTAAAGGTACTGTTCACCCAAAAATGAAAATTCTAAAATCATTTACTCACCCTCAAGTCATCCTAGATGTGTATGACTTTCGTTCAGTGCAAGCTCCAATTTGAAGCTCCAAAAAGCACCATAATCCATAATACTCCAGTGGTTAAATCTGTCAGCGCGTTCCATTCCGAAGGGCTCATCTCTATGCCCTAATAACTTCAGAGTGTTTGCCCTCTAGTGTGAGAGCTTCGTAGGGTTGAAGGGCGCAGGGCTCAAAAATATCAGTCATTCGGAATGCACTTCTTCTATCCAAGTGAAAGGAACTGCTGCCATCACACAAAGACTGATGCTAATGAACATCACCTGCACCTAATTAGAAATATTTATACATGATTTTGCCTTACTATTAACTATTTTCAGAATGCAACCCAAAACTAAATGCTTTAAAAAAAATGTTAAAATTTATGAAGAAATTTAAGCTTCCTGTTTAATTTTTTTTCTTTTTTAATATGAACTGAAAAAAAATGAACCAGTGTACAAGTCTTTTATGATCAATTATTAAATAAATAAAATGCCGCTGTGTATATTTTTTTGACTTCAACTCTTTTATTAGAATAAACAGATCAAGTGAATTTAAAGGAAAATAACACAAACAAAAGCCAGTTTCAAACAGAAAGCCAATTAAATTCCCCGCACGATATGGCGCTGACATCTTGGGACTTGAGTCTGCGCAGTTGCGATTTCGGGACCAGTCCTGCGCAGTAGTGAGCAAGAAGTAAAGCTGCGAAATGAAGGCCCCGACCTCACTCTCGCTGAATCAATCGCAAGCACACGCCCCTGCACTTTTGACTTATGACGGTGTGAAATAATTAATTATAGAAATTTAGATATTAAATGGAAAGCTCCAATCTCCTCAGTCCTCCGAAGATCCCGAAAAAAAATCAGTTGGTTCTTCAGTGACTACTTCGCTCAGAGAACCTGTCAATCACAGCTGTCAATCATGATGTCGCAGCACCGTTTTTATAGCATCAAATAACTAAAAACAAACTTATTTTGAAAACAAACACTTGAAATTACATCAACGTGATAGAAACGACAGTAAATGACAGAAACTATCTTTGGAAAAAAGATATGTGAAGTGTAATTTAATTGTTTACTTGGTCTCACATCCCGTTGAATAACATGGGGAGGCGGGGTTTATGACCTATACTAGGACCAGTCACTGGGGGGCGATCGAGACGTTTTGGCTTCACTTTTGAGGGCTTGTGCGGCACACTCGTTCCTGCCCAGTATGTGGCAATATGAAGAATCGCCAAAAACATTTATGCACTTGGCAGATGCTTTTATCCAAAGCGACTTACAGTGCACTTATTACAGGGACAATCCCCCTGGAGCAACCGCCTTGCTCAAGAACACAATGGTGGTGGCTGTGGGGATCAAACCTGGGACCTTCTGATTGACAGTTATGTGCTTTTGCCCACTACACAACCACCACTCCAAAAACAAAAGAAAAGAATGTGAAAGTGGAGACTGATAGGAAAAAAGGACTTAAATCTTATCTGTTTCTAATCCACACCTTAACATATCGCTTCTGAAGACATTTATATAACCGCTGGAGTTGTATGGGTTACTTTTACTCTGCCTTTATGTGCTTTTGAAGCTTTAAATTATTTTATTATTTTTATTTAAAATTCTTTGAAGTAACACACACACACACACACACACACACACACACACACACACACACACACACACACACACACACACACACACACACACACACACACAATACAATAGTATATGAATATGCTAATTATTCAGTAACATGGTACTGGATATATAAAAATACAGTGGTATTACCATTTTAACCTACTAGGTAAGCCTTGTTCTCACATAGAATGTGGAGTATTAAAAAACAAATTCATAACAAACATGCCTCTATGCACAAATAAATAATTGTTTATTTGTTATTCCTAATGCATGAACTCACTGTATGTTAACAAATACAACCTTATTGTAAAGTGTTACCTATATGTAATAAAATAAAATCAAACATGCCAAAGCACCAAATAAGTGATTGCACAGTCTAAAATCACAATCAGATATTAAAGGGGACAAACATTCCCCATAAATTCAAAATGTGAGAGCAAAAATAACCAGTGATATGTAATAAGTTTTTTATTTGTAACATCTAATCTAGTTCTTATTATTTTATTCTAGGCCTAATGTATATTTTACCACATAAACATAAGTTGATTTAATTTTATGGGGAAGATATATTAATTTAATATGACTAGAAATTCATTAATGTAATATTAACATTATAATACACTGCTTGGCCAAAAAAAAAGTTGCATACTTTAATATTTCATTGGACCACCTTTAGCTTTGATTACATTCATTGTGGCATTGTTTCGTCAACCTTATGCAACGTCACAACATTTATTTCTGTCCAGAGTTGCATACATTTTTGGCCGAGATCTTGTATTGATGACAGGAGAGTCTAACCACTCTGTAAAGCCTTCTCCAGCACATCCCAAAGACTTTCAATGGAGTTAAGGTCAGGACTCTGTAGTGGCCAATTAATGTGAAAATGATTCCTCATGCTCCCTGAACTACTCTTTCACAATTTGAGCCAGATGAATCTTGGCATTGTCGTCCTGGAAAATGCCTGTGCCATCAGGAAAAATCCATTGTTGGGATTACCTGGTTATTCAGTATATTCAGGTAGTCAGCTGACTTCATTTTATTGCTGCATAATGTTGCTGAGCCTAGACCTGACCAATTTAAGCAACCGCAGATCATAACACTGCCTCCAGAGGCTTGTACAGTGGGCACTTTGCATGATAGGTGCATCGCTTCATGCGCTTCCCTTCTTACCCTGACGTGCCCATCGCTTTGGAATAGAATCTGGACTTATTAGACCACATGACCATTTTCCATCACTCCACAGTCCAATCTTTAGCAAATTGAAGTTGTTTTTTTTTTTTAGATTAGCCTTACTTTGCCACGTTTTTTACTGACAAAGTAGCGAGCATCAGCAGCCAGTTCTCTACACCTAACAACTACAGACATCATCTTCTCCTACCTTTTCTGTCTAAAACTAATGAGAGGGTCACATTCAACCAGTTCTCTGCTTTTCTTGCACAGAACAAACTACATGACAGACATCAGTCTGGCTTCAAAAAAGGACACTCAACAGAGATTGCCCTCTTGTCAGTAGCTGAAACCCTGTGACTGGCTAGAGCTAACTCCAAATCATCCATCCTCGTCCTCCTTGACTTGTCTGCTGCTTTCAACACAGTGAACCACAATATTCTCCTGTCCACCCTCTCTGACTTGGGCAACACAGGAACAGCACTTGGATGGGTTGAATCATTACTCATTGGCAAATCTTTTAAGGTCTCCTGGAGAGTAGAGGTGTCCAGATCACACCAGCTTACCACTGGTGTATCTCAAGGATTAGTGTTTGGACTCCTCCTCTTTTCGATATACACAACATCACTCGGACCGAGGCACATGGCTTTTCTTACCATTGCTACGCAGATGACACGCAGCTCTACCTGTCCTTCCAGCCTGATGACCCTACTGTCTCAGCGCATATCTCTGCCTGCCTCTCTGACATTTTGGCTTGGATGAAGATACAGCACCTTTAGCTCAACCTTGCCAAGACAGAGCTCCTTGTGATCCCAGCCAACCCATCTGTTGACCACAACCTCACTATTCATCTTGGTTCAAATACACTAACACCAACCTGAACAGCTTTACTGTCCACATCTCATCAACCGCCCGGCCTTGCAGATGCATGCTCTAAAACATCAGGAAAATCAGACCTTTACTGTCTGAATATGCTGCACAGCTCCTGGTCCAAGCTCTGGTCATTTCAAGACTGGACTACTGTAATGCTTTTTGTCTGGCCTCCCAGCTAACACAATTAAGCCACTACAGATGATCCAGAATGCAGCAGCGCGTCTGGTCTTCAGTCAGCCAAAAATGGCTCATGTCATCCCACTCTTGATTTCACTTCACTGGCTACCTGTAGATGCTTGCATCAAATTCAAGGCTTTGACTCTGGCCTTCAGGACAGCCAATGGAACCACATCCTCTTACTTAAATTCACTTCTGCAGGTCTATGCTCCAACTCGCTCTCTGCGATCTATGAAAGAGTGGTGCCTGGTAGTCCCATCACAAAGAGGCTAAATGTCTATTTCACGATCTTTCACTTTGTCTGTTCCACTGTGGTGAAATGAACTTCCAACATCCACACGATCTGCTGATACCATCTTAACCAGTGGTGTAGTAGTGTCTGAAGAGGTGGACATACTGTGAATTTATAAAGGTAAAAACTTGTAAACTAATATGTACTTAATAGGCAATAAACTGTTAAGAATTGTGTAGTTAATACTGTATGAGTGTAGTAATGTTCACGTTAACACATTATCAATAATTAACATATATAGCCTACATAAGAATTAATGGGTATTTGTTTTATTTGTGTACTATAATGTGTATAGTGAAATTGTTTCCTACTCAGAAATATAAATTGAAATGATTTGATATCAGGATAAAAAGGCACCCCAGACAACAGTAAAAGGCAAAAATAAAAAGACATTTTATGTAATTAAACGACACAGATATCCAGCATCTCCGAAGAGCATCAAAACTAGCACTTGTGCAAAACATGCATGTGACGAGGAGGAGGGCATGGCCGAGCTGTGATAATGCACGGCTGGGTCTGAATCAGCTGATCAGCGGGAGAGTGAGATAAAGGGGAGCCGGAGGTGCCAGTTCGAGAGATAGATGGACATGGCCATGCTGCATGTGTGTCTGTGTTTGTTTATATTTGTTTTATTTTGAGTTTCTTATTAAACTTTATGTTGACTGTTTAGCCGGTTCCCGCCTCCTCCTTGCCCATCCTTTATCTGTTAGAGTGGTACCGAAACCTAGGAGGGAGTAGGGTTGCGCTGTCGCGGAGTCCTCACCGCTGCCATTCACCAAGAGTGCAGCCGCGGTCATCAGCCTTGGGATGGAGGGATGCCAGCCGCCAACAGCCGGAGGAACGGCTGCCATCCACTGAAGAAGCGGAGGAGTGGTTCCGTGCACCAGGGGCCAGAGGACTGCCTTCCGCCGGGGGTGGAGCGAGATAGCGTCCACCAGAGGGCAAAGGAGCAGTTGAGGACTGGGCAACAGAGCGCACGGTAGCCGGCGAGTATGTTCTTCTCTCTCTCTCTCTTCTCTCTCTCTCTGTGTGTCTCCACTCACCCTTTCCCTCTCCCCTCATCTCTCCCCCAGGTTCACAGGAGGTGGGGTGGACCACCGGCCGGAAGAGCACCCTCTCCCCTCCAGAGATGGTGGGGTGTTGGTCAGACAGGTTCCCGCCTTCTCCATGCCCGTCCTTTATCTGTTACAATGCAGTATTTTCAATTTCAAGTTAAATTTAAATATATATTTACGTTTAGCAGGGAAATACATTTACAGCATTATGGTTACTCCAGGGTTGTGCATTAGCATTAGATGCTGGAAATATCATGCCCCTTGCTTAATGGAAAATATGTTTGATTAGCAAATTTCCAATCACGTCTGAAATGAACGTTCTGATTGGTGGATCAGCTTTATCTGTCTTGCCAGTGCCATACGCTCCCACCTACTACTGCTCCCTACGTGTTTAGAGAGATGCTCTGTAGGCCTACACTTTTTAAGATAAAATAAAAAATACAATTCACTCACCGTTGTTGCGGCATCGTGTTAGTAGATTAAAAGTTCCAAGGTCCATATTTATCATAGCTTATTTTAGGTGGGCATATGCAAAATCCTAAGAAAGTTAGGTGGGCATACGGCATATGCCTGCGTATGCTAAAGGCTACACTACTGATCTCAACATTAAAGAACCAGCCGAAAACACATCTGATCTGCGAGCACTTAACCAATACACACCAATTGCACTTACTATTGAATTTAACTTGCACTTACTGTAAACACACACACACATACAAACATCTGTCTCTTTCTTCTGTGCAGGAGCCTATACTACTCCAGCCACCTTGAGAGCTTGGCAGTACAACACTGTAGATGTTGTTGAACGTTGTATGATAAATTGCTTGCTATGTTGTTATATTTAAAATCAAATCTGCATTTTTTTTATTTTTTTTTGACCAGGCAGTGTATAATATAAATTAGTTTAAAGTATAATATAAAGTATTTGAGATGAAGTATGACAATATGTATTATATATATATACGTTCACTCAACTGAAGCTGTTTCCCACACTAACACAGAAAATGTTACAAAACGTCTGGAAAAGCAAATTTCTAATTTTTTGTTTAATGCAAAGAACTTTTACTGTTCACTCTTGCAAACATTCAGCATTTATCAGCAGATGGCGCACTTATCCCTCACAAATAGAGCTTTATGGATAAACTCACCATGTTGGGTCATTAATATAAGCCATAAATGCAATTGTTTTGTTGCCACAGTGTTCAGTTTAGATCTCAACAGTTTTATCCGAACCCTTGAGGTCTTTCAAGCACTATGAGATATAATTATATCAATTACGGTGATGATATGAGCCGAACGCCCATATGCTAGCTAGTCTTAGTGCATGCAGTTTAATGTTTTATTAATCCATTATCACTGAAGGGAGCCAATGTGTTGCCCTGGGCGGAGGGTCCTCCATGTGTAGATGAAATGTCATGACGTTATTTTGTTTGGACTGGACCTTGGGATTCTTAAGTGTCTCATCACTGCTGTATGTACTGTGTTTACCAGGAAACTTCCCTCCAAATCCAGTCAGAGCTCCTCACAGCTCACACCATGCTGAGTTCATAACAAATGGTTTTAAATGCACTTTCCCGGTAAGTTTGAAAGACAGAGAGAGATTAGTCTTAATTACCACTAATGATCAACAAACAAGGAGAAATGGCCTGCCTATTATACTCTGCTACAGGTTATCGCCCCAAAAAGTAATGGAACTACAATAAACTTTAATCTAATTAATGCTGAAGTAATTTATCAAAAGAGCTGTGTTAATTGCAGGGGGAGTAAAAACTGCAGTTTTGGAGAGTTTGTGGCCAGCATGGGCTCATAAATACAATACTGCTGCTTCATGGGGCCTGGGTAGCTCAGGCGTTGTAATATTTAAAAAAAAAAACATCTTCCTTGAACATTTGGTAGACAAAAAACTTGTGTGATCTAGGAGCTTTTTAGTGCTTTATACTGTGCTTGCCATTGAAGAGATGGTAAATCTATCCCTCAAACTCGTTGTTATTCCCATTCAAAATAAAAAATGATGCTACCATGAATAAGGTCTAAAACTAGCTAAATTAATGCATTTTCAAATAGAAAGTAATGTGGAAATGACCTATGTTTTTAAGGCATTGATTTGGCTACGTTTACACCTCTTGCCTACGCTGCAATGGCATTTCCCAAAACAAATGAAAATACTCTCCAGTACCACATACTTTGGATTACGATGACATTAAGGAAACCGAGAATGTGTTTTCAAATGAAAACGTATTAGTGTAGATATGGCCTGTCATTCTCATGTTGTTTGAAATTCACACTTTATTTGTATCCATTGAACACAAACAGAGATGTTTGAATATGTGAAAGCATAAATGTGATTTGCCAGTTACAGACTTTCAGTCAGTTCTTCAAACAAAGCCATTGTATGGCTTTAGAACACTTGGAATATAATGCATAACAGTGCATATAAGTAATTTCAGAGACTATTTAGCAGAGACGGGCCACTTCTATTAAAATGAATGGGAGAAATTAGAATGCTCAATTGTCAACGGATGTAGATAGGAAGTCCCGCCTTACAGGGAAAAGAGCCAATCACCTTTTAAATACAGACATCGCCTGTCAATCAACTTGAGAATGCACGTGTGCATTAGCTTTACTAATCTTTTTTTCTTGTACGTGATCTGAGGTAAAGAAGCACAATTTATGATACCAGTGTTTTCAGATTTTACTACTGATTTGAAATATGTTCTTTTATCATAATCTAGACCAACTGTTTCTGAGATTTCGGTCTTTCTTCTGGTAGTCTATCTGCTCATAATTACTGTCCAATGTGATTTGCATTTTTGTAGTGAATTGGATTGTTTTGACTGTGGGGGTTTGTTTCATTTGATCAATCTTTCTGTTCATTTGATAGCCTTTATCACTCTTTTCACCATAAGGCCTGAACACTCTCTTCCTCTGTTCAGTCATTGCATAATCGTTACTTTTAAAATATTAAATTATGATTTCTATTCTGCATTTGTGAAGTTCTGCCATGAGGCCCGAGGTCCCTGTGATACCTCTGAATAGTTTTTGTTCTGCTGATGTATGGAACAAGAAAAAGGTCTTACTGTACACATTTCACTGTATTAATGAAATTCAGGCAGTATACTGTAAATTAACCTTGCATTAAAGTAGTTAAATGAAAACCATTTTACTCACACTGACATCATTCTAAACACGTATGATTTTCTTCAGTAGAACACAAAATGTTACAAAAAAGAAAATGACAAAAAGCACCATAAGAGTAGTCCATACAACTCTAGTAGTTCATATAAAAATTCATGTTTCTTTTCTCCCTCTCTTTTTCTCACACTGGAGTTAAGTATTAGTTTTGAGTGTGACCTTATGCATTTCCGTTCATGATTAAATAGCCTCTTGTTCTGTTTTAACCTCAAAAGAAGATGTCGTGGTGAATATACAAGTGCTGGTCATTCTGACACGGAATGATACTCTTATAAAGGCACTTTGCTTTCCACCAGATTAAATGAAAAGGAAATTGCTCCACTATCATTTATGTGCAGAACCATCTTCATTATTAAAGCCATCAGAAAGCCGACATCCAAATCTTGAACCACTGCCAATAAAACCAATCAGAGCGTGGCCGGGGCCCTGAGGCTGCAAAACACCACAGAGAGAGAAAGAGCGAGAGCGAGAGAGAGAGAGAGAGAGAGGAAGCAAGATTAAAAAAAGAGAAGAATGTTTCAAGAAGGCACTTCAAAAATGGTTAGAATTAATCTCAGAGGGTATACAATTGAGCAAATTAGGATCAGAACAGAAAAGAACAGAACAGAGCAAAATAGAACAGAAGTAGAAAAGAACAGTGCAGATAAAATGGAAAGGATATCAATAGAATAGATCAAAAGCAGAATAGAATAAATCAGAACAGAAAGAACACAAGATAAAATGAGAATAAAAAGAGAACAGAAAGGAACAGAATAAATCAGAGACGAATAGAAAAAAGCGCAAACAATAACAGAGCAGAGCAAACTAGAACAAAGCAGAGTAGAATATAGCAGAATTGAAAAAGTAGAACAGAGCAGAGCAAACTATAATAGAACAGAACAAAGTAGAGTAGAATAAAGCAGAAGCAGAAAAGAACAGTTCAGAGCAGATAAAATGGAATGGAGAACAATAGGATAGAACAGATCAAAGCAGACTAGAATGGAATAAAGCAGAACAATATAATAGAAAAGAACAGTGCAAAAGAGAATAGAATTGAGCAGAATAAATCAGAGCAAAACAGAATAGAATAGAATGGGTCAGAGCAGAAAATACTACAAGAGCAAAATAGAATAGAAAATAACAGAGGAGAGTAGAAAGAACAGTGCAGAATAGAATATAACAAAACAACAGAATAGAAAAGGAAATGATAGTGGAAGTCTGAAATCAGGGAGGGATCTAGAATGTCCTTGGCAGCTACCCACAATCTCTCCTCTGATCCATAACCTTCCCAGTCCACCAGGTACTGCATCTGGCCCCCTCGACGACGTTAGTCTATGATCTCTCTGACCATGCAAGCAGGTGATCCGTCGATCTCCAATGGAGGAGGAGGCTCAGGATTCGTGGTTGCACGGCCAGATGTTGGGTGGACAGGTTTCAACAAATAACACATGAAAGGAAGGAGAGATGCAGTAGTTAGTAGGCAGCTCCAGTTGGTAAGATACAGGATTGATTTGCTTAACAATTCTGAACAGTCCAACATACCTGGGGCTGAGTTTCCTGCAGGGTAGCTGCAACTAGAGGTCTCGTGTAGATAGCCAGACTCTCTGGCCAGGTTGATAGTCGGTGTGGGGTCTCGCCCGTCGATCAGCTTGGATCTGTTGGGATCGAACGGCCCGCTGCATTCTGACATGCACACTGTCCCACACCTGCTCACTCCGCCTGGTCCAGTCATCCACCGCTGGCACCGTAAAAGGTTCAGAGAGTTCAGTAGATGAGTGCGTGAGGGACTTCTGGGCGTATTCATTCCATGGGAGAAATTCGCTCTACTTCTTGTTCTCGACTGCAGTAAGACCTGAGATACCTGCCAATCTCCTGGTTTAGCCTCTCCACCTGTCCATTTGCCTGAGGGTGATAACCAGACGTGAGGCTGATGTTGATGTCGAGCTGTTTGCCTGCCAGACTCTGGAAGTGAACTGTGGTCCCGGTCGGAAACGAAGTCTTCTGGCAGACCATAGATCCTAAAAACTTTAGCAGTATTCATGGCAGTGGGTAGACCTTTCATGGGGACTAGTCTGCTTGACTTAAAGAAATGATCAATGAGAAAAAAGATGGTGGTATACCCATTGGAGTTAGCTAGGTCAGTAATGAAGTAAAAGACAGGTGGGACCAGGGTCTTTGAGGGATAGACAGTGGCAGTAGAAGGCCAGCTGGCAGTTCTCTGGGGTCTTAGATTGTGCACACACCTGACATGCCTTAAAAGCAGTGACACCAATGATGATGAAGGCCAGGCTTATACTCCTCTGGATGCCAGATTGTCCAGTGCTGAGGGAAGTATGAATCCATTGGATTGTTCTTTGGCATAGATTGTGTGGTACATACGGTTAATTAGGAGGGCATTCTGGTGGTGCAGGGTCAGTCTGTTGGGCTCTTTGGATTTCTTCCATGATGTACCAACTTATGGGTGTGATGATAACAGAAGGTGGTAGTATGGATTAATTTTGAGGAGTGTAGTGAAGAGTATCATGATGACGGGAAAGAGCATCAGCTTTAAAGTTCTTACTGCCATTGCATTAGGTGACTGAATTGAAACCTTTTGAAGAAGAGTGACCATCGGGCTTGTCGAGGATTAAGACGTATTGCTCCCTTGATGTATTCTAGGTTCTTATAGTCGATGATTACTTGGACAGAACCCTCAAACCAGTGGTTCCACTCTTCTAGCACAGCCTTCATGGAGAGTAGCTCTTTGTTTTCCGACATCATAGTTTCTTTAAGCTGGGTTCAGTTTATGTGAAAAGCACAAGGATAAAGTTTTCCAGTGTTACCGTAGCGCTGAGAAAGAACCACCCGATGCCGCAGTCTGAGGCATCCACTTCCACTATGAATGGTTGGTCAGGATCTGGGTGCTTGAGTGGGGGCAGTTGTAAAACTTGTCTTGTGTGTCGAAAGATTTTTGAGCAGAATCACTCCATGGTAGCTTGGATGGTTTTCCCTTGAGCAAAGCCGTTAAAGGGGCAGAGATGAGAGTGTATTTACAGATAAACCTCCTGTAGATGTTCACAAAACCCAGGAAACGTTGTAGATCCATAACTGTGTTGGGTCTTGGCCACTCTGTGACTGCCTTGATCTCGGAGTCATCCATCTCAACTCCTCTATGGCTGATTATAGACCCTAGGAATGTTGTATGAGTAACGTGGAATTCACATTTCTCTGCTTTCACATAGAGTTGGTTTCAAGAGGCGTGAGAGACTATTTTAATGACTTTGATGTGTTGTGCCTTATCTTGGGAGTATATGAGGATGTTGTCAATGTAAGCGATGACACATCTGTTGAGGAGGTCTCTGAAGATATCATTGATGGAAGACTGGAACACAGCTAGTGTGTTGGTCAGGCCATAAGGCATCACCAGGTACAGTATTCATAGTGCCCGCTAGTGGTGATAAATGCGGTCTTCCACTCTTCTCCCTCACTAATATTAACCAGGTTGTACATACTTCTCAAATCCAGCTTTGTGTAGATGCATGCTTCACGTAATTGTTCAAGTGCAGAATGTACAAGAGGGAGTGGGTATATGTTTGTCACCGTGTTCAACCCTCGGTAGTCAATGCATGGACTGAGCCCTCCATCTTTCTTCTCGACAAAGAGGCCTGCTACAGCTGGTGAGGTGAAAGGACGAATGAACCCTGAAGCTAAAGCCTCCTCGACGTAGGACTCCATGGCCATTGTTTCAGGTCTTGACAATGGATAGGCTTTGCTCCTAGGGGGTGCCATATTGGGAAGTAGCTCAACAGCACAGTCCCATGGACGATGAGGGGGTAGTTGTGTTGCCTTGATTTTAATGAATACCTATGTGAATTCAAAGTACTGGGGACCTGGACTTTAAATTGGTTCTCAGGACTTTCAATGCTAGTAGTAAAACATGGCGACGGTGACATGAAGACAGTTCGATTGACAATAATCTGACCATTGTTTTAACTCAGCCTGTTTCCAGGAGATGATGGGATCATGGGCAGCCAGCCATGGGTGACCCAGTATGAGATGATATCTGGGTGAGTCGATGACATAGAATGATATGATTTCGGTGTGAAACAATCCAACCCGTAGTGTCACTGGAACAGTCTGGTGAGTGATACCTGTGCCTATAGGTGCATTATTCACAGCAGTAATATTAATGGTACAAGGTACTGTAAGAATATGGAGTTCCCATACTAGACCTTAGTGAATTAAATTATCAGCAGCTCCTGAGTCGACAAGTGCAAAAACAGATTTCAATTTCTCAAAGGAGAGTTCTAAGAGAGAAATTGGAGTTTGTAGAAGATAATATACATTTATATATTATATAAACAGAAAGTCACCATAGAAGAAACGGTTCAGTGTCAGTATTCGGGAGAGGGCTCCCTCTGGCGGTCGGCTGAATGGATAGCAGCCTCATTGGTTACAGTTAGAATATAATAGGGCAGAATAGAATTTAATATAATAAATCAGAAAAGAGCAGTGCAGAATATACTAGAGCAAAATAGAACACAGCAAAAGAATAAAATAGAATAAAGCAGAGCAGAATAAAACGCAGAATAGAATAGAGAATAGACAATAGCAAATGAGGTGCTTTGATTAGTCATCAATAAAGCTGTTATGTACCAAATGTAAACAGTACAGAATATTTGGCATGTTTTAAGATGGGGTTTGTTGGTGTTGTTAACTAGGTCTCGTCCAGTCACAGTGGCGTGGGAGGGGACAGCTGTGACGAGCAGCCTGCAGGGGGATGAGTGGGCCTGACTGGACTGCCAGCTTCCCTCATTAAGATTTGATTAAGATTATTGTGCCCTTTCACAGAAAGCAAACAGAATGTTCCTCATTGGCTCTTCTTCCTCTCATCTTCCTGTCCAGGCTCTATCTTCTTTCACTCTTTCGGCCATCTGTGAGGACATGCATTGAGAATGGTTAGCTAGAATTTCTTACAGTATGTGAAACCTAATAAATGTTTTTTTTTTTTCTTTGAGGAATAAATTCAATTATGTTCTTCATCAATACCATTTGGCCATTGGCAAATACATCCATCCTCTGTAATTTCTGAAGAAATTGTGAGTGGTGCTTGCCCGTGCAAAATTTGCAGTCATGTTAGTGTGTTGTGGGTGGGTGTCATGGACTTGCTAATTGGTTGCTAAGGTGTTCTAATTGGTTTTTAATGCATTTATATGCAGTTGTTAGGGTGTTCTCTGTGATTGCTAGGTGGTTGCTTATTGGCCCAAGTCAAGAAAGCCCATCTCCATGTCTCTTATGATATTCAGGCCTTTGGATATTACTTGGGCTCCTCCTTCAATGTAAGTCTATGGGACTTCATTTAGGAATTTATAACCACATAAGGCCAGCAGACTGCCTGTCCTTCATTTATGTCATCCCTGCGGAGAGGTTATGGGATCGATATCCACATGTGCAATTCGTTTTCCACATAAGGCTGTGACAGACAGAGATAATCCCTGCATAAATCACACTGCTGTGGTATCTGTTTCATCAACACACTCCGGCCAATCAATCACTTGCAAGGGTGGTTAAACCCAGCCACCCTGTCATCCAATAAGAAGCCAGGTCTCTATGATGGACAAGTGGTCTGCCTGACAACCCGGCAGATTCTTCTGTTGGACCAAGGAGGCAGAGTCAGTTCAGCAAACTAGTGGATTTCTAAAATATCTCAAATGAAATTAAACAAATTCCCTTCTGCTGGATGAAATATCCTCCAGCCTGTTCTGTTTGAGTAGGAATTATATATTTCACAACCCAGACCTTAAGCTTCAGAATGGCATAGATCTAAGCCGAAAGAAACACAGTCCCGCAACCCTAGAATCTGGATTTGTTGCCACAGAGATAAGAATGACATGTTGTGTTTCTCATTGGCTATCTTGACTCCCATTTGACATATGGACTCAGATGAAAGGAGGCTGCATTCAAAATTGTCATGTAGAAAATACAACTTGTGTCTTTACTGGAAGGCAGAACAAGAAACTGAGCATTGAGAAATGTTCTATGCTGTGCCCAAAATTAACATTTTACCACTCTTAACCATGCAAGTGAAATGAGAAAATGTTAAATGTTTCTTACCGGCCATATAACTATGACAATGGGATAATTTAGCTGATTTTCATTGCATATTTGTGATATTTTGTCACTTGCAACAAACTGTTTTCCGCCTTTGCACCCTTGATTTTGTTCATAATATATTCATTTTAGTGGCTTAATGTGAAAATATTCCACTTAAAATATGTCACCACATGGAGTTTTGGAGAAAATTTAGGCATCCTAAAAAGTACTGAAAGTAAATCTTTCAGTCATGCTCATGATTTTTTAATGCTTTAATTTGAAGCCTGGTTATTTGTCTTTGATTTAAATAGCTTGCATCGCTTACATCAGCACCTTGTCACTTCTACAATTCAATTCTACCTGATTGGAGTTCCTTATAAAAGTTACAAACCACTAGGAATGGGAATAATAAGTAATAGGGATGCATTCATTTCGGCTGCTGGCAGCACATACGTATCGCCTACATGAGGAGGGAAACCGTCCAAAACGCTTTGAACCACTTTGACTTATAAGATATCGGTATGATATCCATTAACCCTCTGGGGTCTGAGGGTGTTTTGGGCCCTGGAGAAGTTTTGACATGCCTTGACATTTGGGCTTTTTTTCAGTTGCTTAAAAACATATTAATGGCTAAAGTCTGATAACACTGTATTCAGCACAAACTGGGCTACAATAATATGTGAGCAACATGTGTGTACAGGTTTGTATTTATGAGAAAATAACAATTATGCATGGTTTTTTAAATAAGGCCATATAACACATACTAAACATTAGTCCACAAGCCTTTTGAGAACTGGATCTTGTAGCCTAGAGTTTTTGCTACAAAATGATGTGAAAACCATCCTGATCACTCATTCAAACAAAACAATATACTCATTTAACATTTGTAAGACAATTTTAGTGTTGAAAGGTCATCTGCGAGGATGCGTGAACTATCATGAATATCCATACTATCCAGGAGTTTCATCACCTGTGTATCGTTACAAACGAGCAGTAAAATGAATGAATTGTTTACATCAAACCTCATGTCAGGGGCGTTTTCCATTTGCCTTGATCATCTCAGCACATTAGCGTATGAATGGCGTGCTCTGCTGGTGGGTGGGATCACATTATCTATAATTAGATGAACCGCTAAAAACTATACATCGCTTTGTTTCATACAGATTACACTGCAGGAGAATATTTGCTTTAAATTTGAATTATTTTATTTAAAAGTAGAAATCTTAAGCTTTCTTTAGACATTTGTTTCATGTTTGTGTGATAAGTATTCGCAGAGTTTCAGTTAATTTTAGTGACGTGTTTCTGAAATATGCTCGTGAACACAGAGACTCCTGAAAGCTCACCCTTTTTATTTTCTTTATTTTACAAAAGCACAAGATTTTGTTGTTATTGTGAGTGTACACAAATTTAAAGTAGACCCTTTATAGTCTCTAATGATGTCTTACACTTATCTGTATACCCAAAAATGACTGAAGAGGATTTTAAGTTGTTTCCGCTGTAATGTCCAGCGAAAATATCCAGCAGGACGTGCCGGCGTGTCCGTCGACCCCAGAGGGTTAATGCTGCATTATTGATTGAATTAAGATTGAAATCGCAATATGGCTTTGTGCGATTAGTTTTAAACTGCAAAAACAGAAGTGCAAAAATGTTTTGGAAGTACAAAAAAAAAAAAAAAACAATAAAAAACCTTCTTTATATCAATCTTCATTATATCATATTTAGATATTATTTGTATCTTTTGTATCTTGTTGTGTTGTATGTATCTTTGTAATCTCTTTAAAATGTTGACCTGTCATGTGTTCAACAAATTCAATGTTTAATGGAAATGATTTATTGTTAGAACAGTGAAAAAGCTTTTGTAGCTCTTTTACATTTTTAAAGCCTAATACATATGTAAAACAGTGATCTGAATATATCGGTATCATATCTGAAAGTATCAGTATTGTTATCTTCCAAAAAAATGTATATGCATCCCTAAATTTAACTAGTATTTTAGAAATGTGATTCTTAGTGCATTTCCTGTCTTTAGCAGCATGCTATCAAGTGATGAGATCATATTTTAGCAGAACACTTTTTAAATAAGATATTTTAAATTAAAGATATTTTTTTGATATTTTTTTCATTTATTGATTTTATGAAATAGCCTACCATTATTTACAACACAACTCGTAATGTCTATCTTTAACTAGACAATTATCAATATCAACAACCATCAAGTCATTACTTTGATTTAAATTTCATGAACCTTAAGTACACATACAGACGAAAAAAATATGAAATCAATGACTTGCAGTTCGTTTTTTGATGCACTATAAGTTGTTATTTGTTTTTATAGCACACTGGTCGTGCTATATGTTTGACATTGCTGATTTTGTAGAGGTATTGCAGTGCTGCCACGTTGCTTATATGATAGCATGGGAAACACTGTCAGAGTATTTTTGGATGGTGTCCTGTCCACATCAATGGAAGAATGCACTTTTGAGAACCGTTAGCGTAACTAAAAGTCATGGAAATTATTTTGTTCTGGTATTTATTGAAAACAGTTTTTAACCATGTGCTTGGTTCATTTTGGACCCTATTTGCATGTAATCTTTTATAGCTCTTGATGAAATGCTCCATCAAATCTGGGCTCTGTTTGCTTATCAGAAAAAGCTGGGAGGGAAGCATAGCAGATGTGATCAGACAAGGAAAAGAACCTTTTTGATGCTGATCTCACAGTAGACAAAGTGCACTTATGGGCCCTCACAGTCTCATAGAAGGACTACAATGACCACTTGTACTTTACAAGAAGTAATTTACACCCTTTCAGGCTGGTCATGTTATCCTGGAGGCTTTATAACTGGAACTATCTATAAAAAAAGCTTTCCATAGACAGAGCGAATCCTTTTACGGAGCCAATAGGCTGTATCTCTGCCTAACTTCAAACAGTTTAATTCATCAGTTCCTCTGAAGCACAGTGCGATTTATTTTCCCACGCAGCGAGATATGTCCTGTCCAGCTTCTGTTTTTATCTGATCTGCTTAGTTCATTTCCTGTCACCCTAGGTAATTTTACAGTCAAATTGTTGAAATCATCCTCACCCTAAGGCCCACACAAAGAGCAAAACCAGGACTTTTCCTTTTACTTCTCTACTTAGTTCCAGCTCATTGGCTTCTCTCACCCCACTGTACTTCCAGTCATTAGAGAGGATTCTGATGCTGTTCAGATCCTCCAGGTGCCAGAGGGAGCAGTGAAATTCATGACATTGTAGGCAGCAACAGGTTCCTCAGAAGAAAGAGAACCATGAATTTTTAGAAGGCATATTCGGAATAGCATTCTATATTCTATATATATATACTTTGCCGAATGTAGTATGTATACTGTGTGCTGTGTGTTTTCTGTATGCATGCAATACCCAAATTACTTACTACATTTGCCATGCTGTGCTGTATACAACCAGACCACACTGCATATCAGTGAGCATGTTTACTTGCACAACAATACGCAGATAGCTACCAAAAATCAGCTTATACAATTTTATTCAATTGTAGTATAGTGCATATTTACCACACTTCTACATCCATAGAGTTGAAGTTAACACTGTACTTGTTATTTTCCAGTTTTAATATACAGACATTATGTACAAGTGCCTCGATCAAGGGACCTCTTCTTAGGGATGGGCGGATCGATACTAAATTGTCGATACTTCAGATACTGATGTGGTATCATGAATATCGATCCTCACATAAAAATATTGATTCCGAAGTTTTTTTTGAAACTAGTGATCTCATTATTTAGATAACATGAATATTAATGCATCTCATAAGCTTCGAAGTGGAAAAAGATATTATATTAGCGAATTGTTGCATGGCACCTGAATGTTTTTTTCTTCCGCTCATCTTGACGTGCAGAATGTCAGAAAAACTGCATCTGGACTTAATCACATCCAGTAATGTATTATGTATTATAATGGACTTGTGTGACCATTTTTACAGTCTTATTTAAATTCAGGTGATAAAACATTGATAATGATCTGTAATCCTGATAAATAAATAATATCCTTATGTAAACTACCCATGGATTTACTGTACTAATATTGTATTAACCATGACTAGTAACCATGACTGTAGTAACCATTTTTAATTATTTTCTTTAGTAGTAACCAAGGTTTTGATACAATTAACCATGGTTTTGCTACAGCATTACTGTAGTATCCATATTGTAACTTTGTTTTAGTAATAGTAGCCATATAATAATAATATCTATGGTTAAGTTTGTGGTTTTATATGTTACTAATTTTAAAAGGTAAACAATGCAGCTTAATCATTTTCTGCTTAGATCAATACATCTATAAATTTTATCCAAAGAATTCATAAAAATTAAATGTATTAAAGGTATCGGTATTAGTATCGGCAATACTGGCCAAAAGTAGGCTACTTGGTATCAGACCGAAAAGAAAATAAGTGGTATTGCCCATCCCTACTCTTCTTCAGCTGCCTTAACAAGGTAAGAACACAATACTCAGTATACATAGCGACCTCTAGTGGTTACTACAGTATAGAACATCAATAACCATGTTTAAATGAGATTTGAAATCAGCAGGTTACTATGATTTTATGTCAAAACCTGAACAGGCATGCACACAACACATGTACACATTAGATAAGCTGGTAAAGGTGTTTAGATGCAGAGTGAAATCAGGGTAATGGGTAGAATCTACCTGTGTTGGTTGGTTTTTGCTTAAACCGTTTTCATTATGCGTTTGTTAGGCCCACGCTAAAGGCCTGTTAACACCAAATTCGTGCCGATTTTGTGAATCAAACTTCCGACAAAAGGTCTATACACACAAGAGTCCGTAAAAAAAAAGAAAAAAAGAAAAACTATTTCACTTCCCTGTTCAGAGGCGGCGCTGTTGCTGTTTTACAAAGATTTATAACAGTCTCCTGACCTGCAATGCTAGAGATTAATATATTGAAGCATTCATTTACCTAGTTTGGCATAACTGTCTCATTATGTTCTTTCCATGGTGTTGAAGCAGACATTAAGACAAAAACATAAGCAGACTTTCAAAAACAAACCAGGTTTATGTTTGCAGTACAAAGGGTTCAAGTATATAATTTTCAGGGGTGCCAGCTGCACCTTCATCTGTGAGTCATCATTTACTATAATGAACATCATCAAGAACCAGGATAGTGCACATCTTGATCAGTGTCTCAACAGAGTATATAGCCCCAACACCAGAGGTAATGCTTCAGACCGTCGCTGTCACTTCTCTCAATGAATGTGGAGTAGATGTCAAATTATACGGGTACAGTTTCATCCCATTAAAATCTAAGTAAGAATAACAATATCAATCCTAATAGGGCTAATTTTTTAATCTTGTCTACTTTTAACTATAAGCTTTGAAAGCTACAGTTTCAAAATAGCTTCCACAATATTGAGTACATTTCCATGCACATTCTTACATGATTCTGCTTAATATAACAAAAATCTATAAGGCCATAAAAACATCTCAAACAGCGTACCTTTGCTTTGTATAGTTGGCAGAATTTGACCGTTGGGGAATCCTGGTTTAAAGGTACGCTGTTTGAGGCATTTTTATGACCTTATAGATTGTTATAGTAAGCAGAATCATGTATGTGTATGGAAATGTACTCGATATTGTGGAAGCTATTTTGAAACTGTAGCTTTCAAAGCTAATAGTTACTCAAAATTTAAAGTAGTCAAATCAGAGTCAAGCTACCCTTTAAAAAAATCATTAGCTAGACTACACTACTATTTCTGATGCATGGCTTTGCGCTGGGTAGCCTGCCCAAAGTGAAATCTCATTGTTCCAAAATTATGCTCCACATATCTGTTTATTAAACATCAAATATGTTCTGATTGACTGAAATTGGGTCATGTAGCATAGCATTTGTACTTTTATTGTGGACATAGAAATGGTTTGTCACTAATACAGATTAATTATCACTAAACGTTTTATTCGATAATGGGAGCATATACAGAGTGAATACACAGAAAGTGCAAGAGAGAGGAGGGTGTCAGAAAAAGCAAAAAGTGTTGAGCAGAGTCTTATAAAATGTACTGTCTGATCCGATTGGATCACATCCTCATAGTTAGATGAGACATAAACTCCTGTGTGAGCAGTTTAGTCCGGCTCTGGCTGCCCAGCTCTAAATAATCAACAGATTCTCCGGTCCTCATTGATCTCCACCAGTTGGGTGTCTCAGCAGATGCTATATTGAGTAAAAGAGCAGCGGTGCGTCCGATCCAAGAGCATCACACACTGTCGGACAGCGGGAGATGTAAGGCCGTGCAGCAGACAGCCTGGGCTGATTCATGTTTCTTACTGCTTTTGCTCACCTCTGTTTAAATCTGCGATTGACTCTCAAATCAGGGTTGAGAATGAAAAGCATGACGAGTCTCCTTTTAATGACGATTGTATCTGACTGGTAAGAGGGATGTGCAAGTTTCCTAAAAGAGCAGTTTGCATTGTATTTTCACTCCATACTTTTTTAGCAGCCCAGTCAGTCAAGACAAAAGTTCAATGAAACTAGTTGTCACACTGTGTACTCCACTGAGTATTTTTCAGGGTAGGATTGTCATTGAAACTCTGTTACATTTACAGTTCATTGAATGCAGTGACATTTTGTGATTATTGCAGGGCATGTTGTGACACTATTATGGGGAAATTTGACAGAAGACTCTTATAGACTTTTGAAATGTAAACATTTAAACAATTTATGCTACAACAAAAATAAAAAAGAATAATGTATGAAACCATTGTTCTGGCCAACAATTAATGCAATGAATAAATTGTATAACGTGTCAGCATTTAAAACACATGTATCAACATGCCCCAACATACCTAGGGATAAGTTGCCAAAATACAAAACCACTGCTAGACAAAATGCTCTTTTTTTGTAATTTGACTTATGACTGAAAACCTTATAGTTACTGAGATATAGCCCATGTGACAACTAGCAAAAAAATAAAAGCTCGACAGTTGATACATTTACATTTATTCAGTTAGAAGACACTTTTATCCAAAGTGACTTACTGAGAATAATACTAGCTTGATGCCTAAATAAAAACTAAGAACTACATTAAGTCTTCTGAGCTATAAAAGAGCAGTCTCTACACAAGATGATTTTCCTGGATGGCTGCTCATTTATCGGTTTTGCCATTTAATTGGCACCGATAACAGATTTCTGGAACTATTAGTTATCTGCAAAAATCCACACTGATATTTTTTCCCTGTTGTGTCCGGTGCTGGAGCAGCTGGGAAGGGTCCGCTGTCATTATACTGTATGAGAGCGGCCTCTAGAGGCGAAATAAAAACCATCACTTCACTGATGCCATGTGATATTTGTTTTGACACATGAGACTACACTCTGGATGTAGTGGATCACTTCAGATGCGGATATAAAACATCAACGAAAAGGTATGATTACAGTACACAATGTCATATCATTATAAAGTAATTAATTTGTTGACTAGATGCTGCATTAGTAGAGAAGAGCAGTATGTTTGCTGACAAGGCTGAAAGGATGCTAACATTAAAGCTAACTTCAAGCGGTTAGAACAATGTGACAAAAATACACGCAAGTCCTACCAAAATGTTTAAATGTCATGATTGTTACCATCTATTTGCATTCAATTATATCCAGCTGGTCACGTTTAAGCATTCGTTAGCCAGCTAAGTTGCATATTCAAAGCTAGTAACATGAGAGAGCAAATTAATATCTTCATTCAGTCGAGAGAAATGTATAAACAAAGTTTGTCTGTTCCAGTCTGTTGTGTTCTGTCTGTTTGAACAGCCCCTGGCCTGGGCTCATATTCTGAGCCACTTCACCACCGAGTTCAGCCGAATACCTCTGCTATCTATGAATATTGCTACTGTACATACAACTGTACTGCATAAAAAACAATGTGGTATTGTGCTGTTATTATGAAGCTGGGAGTAGTAGGAATCATTGCAAGTGTAACACCATGTGAACTGTCTATTGAAGCATTTCCCCCCTCATTTTACTTTTGACTTCTTGACAAAAAAATTTAATTGATTCATTTTATTCACGTTAGCTGAAAATTGAATGCTCTTTTTTAACAGCCAGGATAGGAATGTTCTATGCAATAATATAACAGTGCTGAATGGTTTATGTATTTATTGTGCCTTCTTGTGGACTAAGGAAACAAATTCAATTTAAAATCAGCTGACTTTAAAATTAGAATGTTAGTTCATGTATATTCATATTAAAAAGTACAATACATTTTCATGGTTCAGTCAGTACTGCATATTTTTGTAATAAAGTTCAGCACTATTTTACTTTGAGTGTTATTTTTTCATTCAGTACAAATTGATTATTTGGCAGGTACTGCCCAACTTAGTTATCGTATCGGTAAAATCCACTATCGGTCGACCTCTAGCTCATGCCACCTCAAATCGTCAAAACTGTTTGTTGAAAATTAACGACTTCCAGTTGCTTTTTTAACTGTAAAATATGTCAGTGTGAATGCACCTTAAAGGAATAGTTCACCCAAAAATGAAAATTCTCTCATCATTTACTTAACCTCATGCCAACCCAGCTGTGTATGACTTTTTTTTAAAGATTTTTTTTAAGTTTATCTCAGCTCTGTATGTCCACAAAATACAAGTTATAGGTATCAATATTTTGAAGCTACAAAAAGCACATAATGGCAGGATAAAAGTAATCCATAAGACTCCAGGGTTTTAATCCATGTCTTCAGAAATTATATGATAAATGTGGGTGAGCAACAGATCAATATTTAAGTCCTTTTTTCTATAAATTCTCCTCCCTGCCCAGTAGGTGGCGATATGCACAAAGAATGCAAATCACCCAAAACAAAAATGAAGAATGTGAAAGTGGAGATTGATAATAAAAAAAAACTTAAATATTGATTTGTTTTTCACTCATACCTATCATGTTGCTACTGAAGACAGTGATTTAACCTCTGGAGTCGTATGGATTACTTTTATGCTGCCTTTATGTGCTTTTGGAGCTTCAAAGTTTTGGGACCTATTCACTTGTATTGTGAGAGATGATATATTCATTTAAAAATCTCTGTTTGTGTTCAGCAGAAGAAAGAATGTCATACACGCATGCAGGGCTTTGCGAACAGTTATCCCATCAACATGCGCTACCCGGACTGCTTTACGGTTGCGTGCTGTCTCCGTGTTTATTACAGCGTCTCCAGCTGAATGCATTTAGATGCACTCTACAATAGGGAATAACCTGTCTGTGGACCCCTCTCTACTCTGGGTCCCACTCAAGCCTGAGCCTGGGACAAAAGGTCCAGTTGTTTATCGGTGGCCCTGCACATCTGGGATGTCATGAGGGTGAGTACATGATGAGAGAATTAAACTTTTTGGGTGAACTATTCCTTTAACAAGGATTGTGATTTAACAAGCTTGAAGCTTTGTTGTATCATGTCTAGTTAAAACACTGTACAGTATAAGGCATAGATATTAAAGTAGATTGTGGATGTAACCACTGATACGTTAAGTCCTATGTGGATTGTAAATCATTAAGTCTTATACCATCCATATAGAGAAAGAAGGCTATTTTCACTGAGCAAGAGAATGCAATTCTGCTCTTGATTTATCTTCTGGTGTGTTTGATGCATTCTGAAGCAGCTCTGAAATAGCAGTTCCTCTTTGGCCCTCACATTTGGCACACCATCTCAAAACCGGTCAAAACTGGCACTGGAGACGTGTTGTTTGGTTCATTTGCTGGCACTGACAAAAAATATCACTGCCGTATAAGGAGAGTTGTTGGGAAGCAAAAAACAACAAAAAAAACGAAAGACCCAGCAAGCACCATCTGTGTTTTCAATGTGAATCATTCACAGCTCTGTATGACATACTTTTGAACAGCATAAGAGAGCCCAAATGCTCAAATATCAGATTGCCAGGAATTGAGGATGGTAATGAATTTCCACATCACGGACTTCCATAAAGGAGGCGGTCAAAGTTCACAGCGAACATCTAACAATGCTTGTGAATTAAAAGCAGACACATTTGTTGGAGACAACAGTTTAACCATTCAAAGAGTTGCTTGAAAAACTGCAAGTTTCCAATCTGTGATTCACTCGATGTTGTGTCGATTTAGTAACATGAAGGGTCGCTCTTGGGAGCCCCAAACACCTCTGATCTTTGAGACAAGGCCAATGGGAATTGGTGAGTGGAATTTGCATGCCACTCCCCCAGACATACAGGTATAAAAGGAGCTGGCTCGCAACCACTCATTCAGATTTTTTCTTTGGAGCTGAGCGGTTGATTCGCAGAGAGCTGAATTCCACTGCCGGTCCATTCACCTCACTAAGAAGCGTATGCTTTTGGATATACGGCGCATTTCAGCAGCTTTCTTTCCCTCTGCGTGACTGATGCAGAGTATGCCCCTGGGCACTTCGACAGCTAAAAGAGTGTATAATATTGCAAAAACAGAGTACATTTTCTCTAAAAGAGCACACACTGACGGATAGCGTCTTTTCAAAGATGAATTTCCATCTGTGTGTAATTCCTGGTTGCGGTCGCTATCTCTCCACTTCTGAGGGCCACGATCATTCATTGCGAGAACATGACCATTGCGACGTTGTGGTCGTGGCTTTCCTTCTTCCAGGGCAAAGCCACTCTAGCCAACCCCGTTCCGGGCCTTCTACCTACTGGTACGAGACCGGGTTGGTTGACGCTGTAGGCGATTTGGGGACTCCAATGGGTGGAGATCCACCGGGTAATCCCCAACGGACCACCAATTCCCCAGCATGTTCTTTTGCACGGGTCGAGTTCTGGGATGAGACAGGCAGCTCGCCTCAGTGCCAGTTTAATGTCTCTTTCGGAGCTCGCGAGCAGGATGAGGTTTCTATAGCAGCATCAGAATGTGGTGTTGGTGATTTCGGACGGCGAGTTACCTAATCCAGGAGGTACACTCCACCCACCCCTGAAGCTCACGGCTTGATGATTGGTTCCTGGGTTGGAACTTTCAAAAGAAAGACCAGTTTCCTCACTCCTTGGGTCACACAGCCGGTGCCTATGGCCGGCGTTATCATGGCAACTGGACACCAAACACTCGCGGCCAGGGCGCCGTGAAAGTGGGCCCCCTGTCATCGCACACCCGTCCACACCACACTCACACCCACGGCCATCGGTTGTGAAGAGCTATGAGAACGGTCATAGAATGCCCCTCCTCCCCTGCCACTGACCCATCCTATGCTGGGTACACAGAGCAAGGTAAGTGCTTTGAGCGTTCCCCAGTTGAGCCCTTAGAGTCAGTTGAGCTAAAGGCGGTCTCAGTGAATGCTGCCCTTCTGACTGCGCTCACGAAATCCATCAAGAGGGTTGGGGACCTGCAGGTGTCCTCTGGCAGCAACACCTGCCTGGAGTTTAATCCGGAGTGTTCTCATGTGGTCTTGAGAACTTTGAGCAGCTCTTTGTCTGCTTTGGCGGACAGCAGAAAGGGAACACTGTCCCCAAACAGAGGCTTGCCCTTTGGACCATGAATGCCATTGCGTCGGCATACCAGATCCATGGTGAAGTGCCCACCCCTTTGGGATTAAGAGCACACTCTACGGAGTGTGGCATCTTCTTGAGCATTTGCAAATGACACCTATCTAGCAGGGCAGCTAGGCTGGGCAAAACCCAATACCTTTATGAGATTTTATGATCTCCGGGTTGAGCTGGTTTCTTCCAGTGCATTGTCAGGTATGAAAAGGTAAGTTTATGGGACAGCTGGCCGGCTATACTGCTTTGTACAGCGCCTTTCCCCTCCGTGAGGTGAAGATGTGTGCTTTCTTTTCCCATGCAATTAATGAGTCCGTGGACCCTGGATGTCATTCCTCCCTAGCCCTGTGGCTGGCGAATTCAGCGGAGGAATTTGTAGCCGGACCCTGTACGTGTGCTATCATGCTCTGTACTGGTGTAAATGCTCCACAGGCGCTGGTTACACCTAAAAGAATAGGAAAGGAAAGAACACCTTCCCCGACACGAATAAAAATAATTTAAAGGCCCAGACAAAAATCTAAATACTCTGTGGAGAGAAAAGGCCATGGCTGGCACGGGCTGTTCCCATACTAGATTTGCCCCCCCCCTTGATTTGGGGAACTATACAAACATTTTTGGAGCGTTGGGGGAGGCTACGTGTAAACCGACTGTACCTGCTATTTCACACACAACAGCTTGCTTGCACCTGCATCGGCATTTCACGTAACACAGTTCAGCTAGTTGTGGCATTTTGTTTAGGGACCCCTAGTGTCACTACATCGACACAACGTAGAGTGAGTGACAGATAGGGAACGTCTTGGGTACTGTCATGACCTCTGTTCACTGATGGATGCTGTACTACCTGCTGAAATGTAAAAATAATTTCGAGATTAAAATCATAATATTATGAGATATTATTTTTATATATAAATTAAGAAAGTTATGAGAATAAAGTTGCTTTAAATTATAATTTTCTGTTTTTACAATGTTACAATTTTAATGTCGTAATGCTACAACTTTAGTCTCCTAATTTTTACTCTCGCAATTTTTACTTTATTCTCAAGATTTTACTTTTTTAGTCTTGTAATGTTGAAACTTTATTCTCATAATGCAATGACTTCATTATTGTAAATTTCACTTTCATGAATTGAACTCAAGATGGCGCCGAGTATGGCTGCTGCGTTGCGAGCTCCGTTACAACACTGCGGTTTATTGTTTGTTTTGTTTACAGTTCTTTGTTTTTTGTCTTGGATGTTGTCTGCCTTATTGTTTCACGACAGACAAGCGCTTTTGGACATTAGTTCTACAATCACACATCGAAAACCGGACTTCAAATTCCTTAATGCCGACCCGCTGTTTACAAACACGCCGGTGGAGCCTTTGTCTGTGCTGCTCGGCGCGGAAGCGCCAGAAGGAAAAGAGGAAAACGAGCGGCGTTCTCATCAGAGTAAGGCGTCGTGCAAATCGACCCCGCTACCCAGTATACTACTGGCAAATGTTCAGTCTCTGGACAACAAACTCTGCGAGCTGAGAGCGCGGATCTCTTTCCAGCGAGAGGCGAGGGACTGCTGCGTTATGTGCCTTACAGAAACCTGGCTGTCTACGGAGATTCCAGACTTCGGCCATCGAAATCCACGGGCTTTTCCGTGCACCCGGCGGACAGAGCGAAAGACCTCTCTGGTAAAAGCAGAGGTGGTGGTGTATGTTTTATGATCAACAAATCATGGTGTGATCAGAGGAGCGTACATTTCATCAAGTCTTTTTGCTCTCCTGATCTGGAATATCTCATGCTTCTGTGTCGACCATTCTGGCTGCCGAGGGAATTCACAGCGGTTATCATCACAGCTGTGTACATCCCCCGCAAGCCGACACAGACCGGGCACTCAGGGAACTGTATGGGTGTATAAGTGAGCAGGAAACCGCGCACCCTGAGGCTGCGTTCATTGTTGCCGGGGACTTTAACAAAGCCAACTTCAAAGCAATCAGCCCCAAAATACCACCAACACATAAAGTTCAACACCACGAGGGGACCGGGTTTTGGATCATTGTTACTCTCCCTTCGGGAAGGCTACAAATCCCTCCCCGCCCCCATTTGGCAAATCGGACCATTCTTCCGTTCTGCTTCTGCCCGCTTACAGGCAGAAACTGAAACAGGAAGCACCCACCCTCAGAACGATCCAGTGCTGGTCGGACCAATCAGACTCTGCGCTACAAGACTGTTTTGATCACGCGGACTGGGAGATGTTCGGTCCGCCTCTGATGGCGACATCGAGGTTTACGCTGACAGCGTAGCGTGTTTCATCAGGAAGTGCGTAGAGGGCGTTGTTCCGACCAAAACTATCACGGATATACCCCAACCAGAAACCATGGGTTAACGGCGATGTTAGCGCGGCACTCACTGCGCGGACCTCCGCTTTAATTCTCCTAACACGGAGGGCGTAAACAAGCCAGTTATGCCCTCCGTAACACTATCAGTGCAGCTAAGCGCCAGTACAGGCACAAGCTTGAAGGCCAGTTCAACACCACTGACTCTAGAAGTATGTGGCAGGGAATTAGCTACAATCCACGGACTACAAGCGGAATAAAGTCTCCGCCATGAACACCGCTGCATCTCTCCCGGACGAACTTAATACATTTTATGCTCGTTTTGAGGACAGTAACACCGCCCTCGCGGAGAAGCACTTCGCTGCTGGCGCTACAGAGGTTGATTCACTCTCCGTCTCTGTTGTGGATGTAACCCGATCATTCCGGCGGGTGAACATCCGTAAAGCCGCGGGTCCAGACGGCATTCGGGCCGCGTCATCAGAGCGTCGCGCGAATCAACTGGCTGGTGTTTTTACGGACATTTTCAATCTGTCCCTCTCCTGTCTGTAGTCCCCACATGCTTCAAAACATCAACCATTGTGCCTGTACCGAAGCAAGCTATAATCACATGCTTAAATGACTGGCGTCCTGTTGCTCTGACCCCCATCATCAGCAAATGCTTCGAGAGGTTAATCAGAGATCACATCTGCTCTGTTCTGCCCCCTCTTTGGACCCATTGCAGTTTGCCTACCGCAACAACCGCTCCACTGATGATGCCATTGCATCTACAATACACACTGCTCTCTCCCACCTGGAAAAAGGAACACATATGTGAGAATGCTGTTTGTAGACTACAGCTCAGCATTCAACACCATAGTGCCCTCCAAGCTTGATGAGAAACTCCGGGCTCTGGGCTTAAACAGCTCGCTGTGCAGCTGGATCCTGGATTTCCTGTCAGGCAGGCGTCAGGTGGTTAGAATGGGCAGCAACACCTCCTCATCACTGACCCTCAACACTGGAGCCCCGCAGTGCTGTTTCTCAGCCCACTCCTGTATTCCCTGTACACACATGACTGTGTGGCAACACATAGCTCCAATGCCATCATTAAGTTTGCTGGCGATCACGACGGTGGTAGGTCTGATCACTGACAATGATGAAAGAGCCTACAGAGAGGAGGTGCACACTCTGACACGCTGGTGTCAGGAGCACAACCTCTCCCTCAACGTCAGTAAAACCAAGGAGCTTGTTGTGGACTTCAGGAAGAAAGGCGGAGAACACAGCCCCATCACCATCAATGGAGCACCGGTGGAGAGAGTCAGCAGCTTCAAGTTCCTCGGTGTCCACATTACTGAGGAACTCACATGATCCGTCCACACTGAGGCCGTTGTGAAGAAGGCTCACCAGCGCCTCTTCTTCCTGAGGCGGCTGAGGAAGTTTGGAATGAACCACCACATCCTCACTGCGGTTCTACACCAGCACTGTAGAGAGCATCCTGACTGGCTGCATCACCGCCTGAGTGCGGCAATAGCACCGCGCACAACTGCAAAGCCCTGCAAAGGGTGGTGCGAACTGCCAGGAACATCATCGGAGGTGAGCTTCCCTCCCTCCAGGACATATACACCAGGCGGTGTGTGAAAAAAGCTCGGAGGATCATCAGAGACTCCAGTCACCCAAGTCATGGGCTGTTCTCACTGCTACCATCAGGCAGGCGGTATCGCAGCATCAGGACCCGCACCAGCCGACTACATGATAGCTTTTTCCCCAAGCAATCAGACTGTTGAACTCTTGATCTATCAGGATCAATAATTAGCACTGCACTTTATTAATCTATAATCTCACACTGGACTGTCAACATATTCTCCTCAATACAACTGCTATATATATATATATACACATATATATTTCATATACTCCCACTTATTGTATTGTATTGTATATTCTGTTCTATATTCTGCATTGTATATAATTATTGTGTTGTGTAAGTATGTGTACATCTGATTTGTAAATTGTTTTGTGTAAGTATGTGTACATTTGATATGTAAATTGTTTTGTGTAAGTATGTTGTTTACTGTAATTGGTATATGTCTCGTCACTGTCATGACTGCTATGTTGCTCGGAACTGCACACAAGAATTTCACCTACTGTTGCACTTGTGTACATGGTAGTGTGACAATAAAGTGATTTGATTTGATTTGATTTGATTTATTCTCAAAATATTTCTACTTTAATCTCATAATGTTACAACTTGTTTCACTTTATTCTCGTAAAAGGCCTATAATGAAACTCTTCTCGAAACATTACAACTTTGTTCTTTTCTTTTATGTTATGACTTTATTCTCGAAATCTCTAAATTATTTTTTACAATTATTTTAACATATCCGTCAAAAATGCTGTCATACTCACTTAGGCAGGCATAACTATTTTTAGTACCTGTACTGTTTATGCCAGGGGTTTTCAAAGTCAAAGACAGTGGGCCTCCCTTGTTACACAATGTAGACGTTGGCTTGGGCAGATTTAAGTGGTTTACGAGAACTTGTTTTTAGGTTACTAACTGGTAATTACAAGGGTATAAATAATTACAGTAAATAAATGGGGTTTATGGGGACATATCTAGTGTTGAGATGTGCCGACCCACTGTGTTGTCAGAGAGTGAAATAGAATCAAGCTTAGAAGCCGCTGCCTACCATCAAGGAATATATAGTTTTGGCTGCCAGCAGAATCAATGTCTCTCCAATGTTATGTGCTTTGCCCACCTTGGCAATACGCAGCACAATGTGATATGAAGTTTCAGTGGCCTTTACATTTAATTTGACAAATACCCAGACTTATTTCTGACCTTGACATTTTTAAAGTTTTGTTTGGTAAAACTAAAAAAAAGTTTCCTTTGGTTATTCTTTCCAAAGAGGTTTTCCTGCTACCTCAGCATGCTTGGTGTCAATGTGTCTCTGGAGTTTAGCAGGTTGCATGCTGCCATTAGCTAAAATCGCCTGACAAACGACACATAAAGGTTGTGGTGCATCAACTGATCCTGTCCATGCAAATCCTAAACTTAGCTCATTGTATCGTCGTCTTTTGCGTTTGACCCCTGAAACTGAAGGATTCTAATTTGGTGGCCTCAGAAGCCGCTCCATTGTAATTACAGACTAATACGTCACGTCTGCTTTATTTGCGGGCTTGACAAATATTACACAATCCTCACAAAGATTCTTGATTTTTATAGACTTCCATTCAAGGAGACCCAAGCCATAAGAATCAGAATATCATAGAGACTTTGGGTATGCAATAACCAGTCCAAGATCACCTAGCAACCACCTTTACACCAGTTTTAACACAGGTAAGCACCACACATACTTTCTTCAAAAAACACAAAAATCTCAAGCTATTCCAGCATAGAAGTAAACATTTTGCATTTTTATAATAATAATAATAATAAAAAATTATTTAAACATTATTATGAACCCCTTTTCCCTTTAGGACATCCCCACAATTAGGTTTTGACACATTTATGTAGCTTCTGGAGCCATTGTGCCCCAAAACACAGGTATTTTGTTTGTTTGCTGTCCTTAAAGCTTTCCTTTGCAAACTCTAAACCCACTTCATAATACTGTACAACCTCAGGACACTTCCAGTCCACTCTCCATAAACAAGCATGCACCATAAAGACACACACACACACACACATACACACACGCACGTCATACTGTATCTCTGTTGAGGTAAAGCAGATTTCCTCTTACACACATAGAGCACAGTCACACCGGACAAACAGATAACTTACATTCTCATCACTCAACCAAACAAGTATTCCCCTCCATCATTTACAATCTCTTTTCTCCTCCCTTACGTTTGATGTGTCTGAGAAAAAGTTTAAAAGAGGGATTCAAAACCATTCTCATCAATTTACCCGGAAAAGCTTAATGATCAACGCTTCGATTTTGGCGCAAATAACTGGGTTGTTTTAGTTTCAGATATATTGCTTCCTCTCTTTATTTTAGTAGGCTTATACCTTACTCCCTCCATCCCTCTTGTTACTTCAGGATATATCATTCTCTCCCTAACTCTTTATTTCAGGATGAATCACTCTCTCCCACTCTGTCCTTAAAGATTTTTTGTATTATTTCAGAATATATCAAAATGAAGATCCTTCAGTATTTGACTGTGTTATTGATAATATAATGGTAAGAGAACAGTTTGGTTTGAAAGGCTAGGGAGTGAATAATCCAGACAGTGATGCAATTTAATAACTGTTTTAGTTTAGCCAGACATTTGACTGTTGGCATAAAGTCTGGTCTACTTTGCAGTTTATTCTGGCAAAAAATACTTTCAGATAGTTGTCAAAACTGATTTGGACTCTTCCGAAATGGAACTACATTAAAAAACAATTTATACATGCACGGAACTATGTTAACATACTGATAATTTGGGAGACCAAAGACAATTAAGAAAATACAGCACAGAACTGCTTTTATGTTTTCTACCACAATCGTTGAAGCAGTTTTAACCACCTATTTTTGGTTTTGTGGGCCACATAAAGTGCTGCAGAATTTTGTTGCCCGGCATCATTATGGAAGTGAATTTTTTCAATTATACTATGGCAATGTTAAATTCATGAGCTATAATTTTAACTCTGCCATTAATCCCATTTTTTGATATCTATTAACAAATCAAACTGTAAAAAATGTAACAAAAATATTCATAATGTTATTCGTTACAACTTTGACTTTTTCACACCTAACAAAGGTGCATACATTGTCCCTTGGCACCATCTGGTCTCAATTGTGACTTTATTTACAGTTTTATCATAGCAATACATGTGCCAGTAAGAGTCATTTTGGTCTGTATAGTGCTGGAATAGTAGATTGGCTTTACATCCTTAAAGATCCTTTTGCAGAATCACATTGATGTGGCCAAGTGTAAATAGAATGTGCATTACCAGTCAGATATAAATTTGATTGATCAAGACACATTAAGTGACTTTAAATATGTCTCTCTAATCCCAAATGTGTGCCCAGTTCTTAACATGAACAATATACTGGCTCTATGCTTTAACAAAAGTAAAATAGCAAATTTGGCAATATGACAGGAAAGACCCACAGTTCTTTTTTTCCCTATTGTTTTTTCATGTTCTGTTACTTTTTTGCATGTGTATCACAAGTATTTGTTGCCTATGTAAGTTGGCGGTCTCCTCAGTGGGTATTCTCCAAAATACAGGACACTCCCTCGATAGTGGCATTTCACTGGTTCCTCTGTCCTACCAACTACACCTACCCCCTCCTGTGTGGGGATGGGACCATATGTATTCCCCTAAAAATATGTGGGAGACATCCCCACATCCTGGAACACAGTCATATTTAGAGTTGACTCTCCATCCATGGTCCCACACACACATTCACTCATAGGCAAGAAAAAAAAATCACACAGGTCATGGTGTGAAGCTGTTTTTACAGGGCTGTATGTTACGTAATCTTGACTCCCTGTTACCCCCTGTCTCTAAGTTTCAGATCTCACGACTCATCTGCACAATGGAGAGACTCAACGGTGGTAACAGATTCTTATTTAGACAGACAGCCTCAGCTGTTTTTGCCTCCAGTCAAATCCCTGGTTATTTACTTTGCACATTGAACAGCCTTTGGATACTCTAAACAAAAATTGCAATAATGCCAAATTGCAATGTAAACATTACAAATGCACGAACTGCACATGGCCTTCCTCAATACACCAAAATTACTACCCAGAACAACTAAGACTTGCATTCCTTCGAATAAATAAAATAGCACGAGGAATGCAGAGCTGCCTTATCTCAGAACTTTACGGAAATATGTAGAAACAAATCTGCATATAGCAATAATTAAAAACCATAATAGAAGGCAGATTTTTCATATTGATTGCCTTGAAAGCCAAAACCCTTCTTTGTATTCATCACCTGAAGACATGCTTTCCATTATCAGATAAGATTCACAAAAACTACTTCGAGTGGAATATTTAACACGTTCGCCTTCAAATACAGCCGCTTGTGCAAAAGCCCAGAGCGTCAATCTACATACACCAAAAGCACCCACTGGCGTTAATTTCCGACACACATGGCAGGCAAGTCCAGGACAGTCTCTTAAGGGAGGCATCACTGTCAATCTTTGGATTCTTAGTTTGGATACATTTTGCAATCATGTAGATATTTTAGATCCCCTAACTCAACCCCATTCCTAAACCTAACCAATTATCACATGTAGGGGACAGGTACATTTAGGCTCAATAATGTTCATGTTGATTTACGTTACACTATTGTATTGATATGTATGAGCACCCGACACCTACACCTAAACTTAAAAACAACTCGCTTCACAACTCACTTTTGGTGCCCCTCCGTGGACATTTCACCCTGAAAAATGCCCCAAAACAGTTACCGCTATTGGCCACTGGGGGCAGTGTTTTTTCTTCTTCTTTTTTTTTCTGTAAGCACACACTGATTTTAGCTAAAGAAAAGTCAGCCAACTGTTTCCGATTTCATTGTAAGATCAAGCTGGAGTGGAACCAAAGACATAAGGATGAGAAGTGTCACTCAAATTCATTTCAATGGAAGATATCGCAATGCTAAATATGGCGACTGTTGGAATGGAACCGTTATAAGAGATAATCACTTTTGTTAATAGAGACATTGGCTATTTGTTTACTTAAGAACGTGCATTCACACAAGCTTGATATATATATATATATATATCAATATATAAAATATATATATTTTATATGTACATGCGCTAAAGAAGCACAATTTATGATACCATAGTTGTCAAACTTTATTGTTGATTTGAAATATGTTATTTGATCATAATCTTGACAAACCATTTTAGAGATTTTGGTCTTTCCCCATTCAACTAGATTGGAGCTGTTCTTGTATGAAAGAAAATAGCAGTCCAGAGATGTCATTCTGCATAATAACTCTTATTATGTTCCACAGAAGAAAGAAAGTCAAATGGCTTTGGTTGAGTAAATGATGACAGAAATTTCATTTTGAAATCAAGTGTTGCTCAATTGACAGCATTTGTGGCGTAATGTTTATAACACAATACTGTACATTCCGACTTCTCCCTTTTCTAAAAAAGAAATTGGGTTACAATGAGGCCAATCTGTATACATTAAAATACTCACTATATCAAAAGTATAGCCTCAAGACATAAACAATATACGTGTAAATGTGATTTCAAAATTGCTTACTAACATTTTCTGTGTAAAACTATATGCAATTAACATTATGTTGTAACCCTAAATCCTAACAATGACCATAAAAAATGACGATTTAATAAATGATAAACGAGTGTTAACAGAAGAAATAATGTAACGTAAAGCTTCATATTTCTGCTTTTAAATCCTTCAAAAAAATTGGTACAATTACTTCCATTCTAAGTGCCTCACTATAACTTAAACCTTTGCTTTTTTTAAAGAAAAGGAGTTGTTATTTTTTTGTGGCAATCAACATTATGAAGTTGATTGAGCTTAACGCTTATTGAACCCAGAATATTCCATCAAAGCAGCTTATTATTCCAGAACTTATTATCATCTCTAATTTGGCCATGTGTAAATCTCTCTACCTATTTAATGTTACATATCGTTTCCATTATTTCTGCTTCATACATTGATTAATGATCACTCAATTAAAATGAATTATGTTAATTTTTAAAAGCAATTTACCTCTCCACTTTCTCTGCATGAAGTGATTTACAATTTCATGTCTCTGTTGGATTGTTGAGTGCTATTATTTCTAATGAGTAGAATGAAGGAAGCATGCTGATATTTGAGTCTTATTCCTTTGCTGTGTTTATGTTTGATGATTTGCGTCATTTAGCGATGACTTGGGTTCCAGGCAGTCAGCGGGGATTTTAGATAACAGACCTTTTGCCCTGTGAGTCATATCCAACACTAATCACATCAGCGCCGAGGTGCACTGTCAGTGATATGAATCAGTCACCGTCACTCTAACACATGGGCGGAAGAGTTTTTTGAGAGGAAGCGGTCCATCGTGGACTGAGCAATTTGACTTAATCTCTGTTTCGGTTTGCATTAACACATAAACATTTGTCATGCGATTATGGCTGACTTTTTACAGTTTGATTGACAAAAGAGATTGATTGATTGTGTGAGTGACACTGAGAAACAATTTGAACTGTTTCCATCACTGTGAGGAGGTGATATGATGAAGGTGCCATGCAAATGTTAATCAAGCGCATACATGGGTATTTATATCTGGCAATTAAGGCCAATTGGGAAGGACATTATGGCACGTGAATATTTGCTGGTAAACTGCTTTCACTCTATGTCTGTGTTTGTGGAAAGGCCACAGATGGAGTATTGATGAGTAGGATAGCACTCTCAGGATAGAAGTTTCACTGGTCTTTATGTGTGTGTAATGTGTAATATTGCTGCTTTTTTGGGGTGTTTGATCAGAATGGTCAACACTTCACTAAAGTGACAACACTTGTTATTAGTGTCAAAACAACAAGTGAATAGAACATCAAAGTGTATTAATGTAATGTGTGTGTACGTGTGGCAGTAATATATGAATTAGAAATGTAGTTGTGTGTAGGTGAATCTTTTGAAAATATATCTAGGTTGAATTTCAAATGTAGGCTATAACTTCAAAAGTATCTGTCTGATGCATGTGTACATAGACGTGTCCTTAGAGTAAGTCTACCTTGGATAGACTGAAGAATGCAATAGCAAAATGGGTTTCTGTGGACTGTAAGCCAAAGATTGGCTTGTGTTCAATCATATGAATTAAAATACTGCCTTCTAAAGCCAATTTCTTTTCCTCTCTAATTAATAATTTACTCATCTGCCACAGTAATGTAATGTATTTTAATTATATGAATTATTATATTTATATTTATATCTAAATTATATTTAAATATAATTATTTTTACTGTTTAATCATTGATATTTAATTATTTTTATTTGGGGGACCTTGCTCAGGATGAAAAACAACAATATGAAATACAATATATATATGTGTGTGTGTTTGTGTTTGTGTGTAATAATATAATTTTGTATATATTTAGGGGCCAAGCACCAATGGTGCTGTGGTTCCTATTGAATCTGTAAGTTTTCATGTTATTCTTTATCCTAAATGGGTGTCTATGGCAGCCCTACAAACCGTTACTAGGAAAATGATGAAATTTGTCACACATTTCCATTTATGCATTTGGCAGATGCTTTTATCCAAAGCGACTTACAGAGCCCTTATTACAGGGACAATCCCCCCGGAGCAACCTGGAGTTAAATGCCTTGCTCAAGGACACAATGGTGGTGGCTGTGGGGATCGAACCAGCAACTTTCTGATTACCAGATTACCAGTTATATGCTTTAGACCAATACACCACCACCACTCCACTGATTGGGGGTAGGCTTGAATAGTCCCCAGACCAAATTAGTGGTCTTAAGAACAATCTTTATAGAACCACTAAAATGCACTTTCTTTTGCTAAAATATTTTTTACCATTTGTCCTTGATTTTTTGTGCTATTCTTGTGTCAAATTACTCTCTTCATGAAGATTGTAATGTACCCCTTACATTAAAACTCAAACATTACAGTGGCCGCCATCTTGGATTGTAATGTTAAGCTAGCTACCAACACTTTTAACATTGGCATATCTCTTTGCCATTTCTGAAGCATGTCAACTCACTGTGTACATTTTTGGACTACATGTCCAAAGGTCATGGGTTCCATCCCCACCTAGACAAATATAAAAGTTGAGTTTCTATTGTACTGAATAGTTGCAAGGCTTATCCCTTCATAGCAGCACTATGAAGTGTACACAGGAAAATTATTATATTATTTTTTACTCACAAACCATCTCAGAATTCTACATGACCACCCTTGAATTTACTATAGTAACACTAACTGTACTTTATGCAGAAATAGATTCATAATACATATTATCATATCCCTACTTCAGCTCTATTAAATTTGTCATAGGCTACTTTAGGGGAGTGGGGAATATAATTACTTTTTGTTACAACTTTTAAATGTTTATATTTTGTATTAATTGTTTTTACACATGTTTAGAGTAGACCTACTGTTTGTAATTCCAAAAATTCCAAAAGTTGTTTTATAGAAATCGTGTTACATCTAACCACAGTAGTAAAGAAGATCCATTAAGGGAATGAAGTAGGGGGCGTTCATCAAAAAAGATTGAGAACCAATACTCTAGGTCAAACTCATTAGCACCACCTCCACCACCACCACCACCACCACCAGAACTTTTCGTTTGCTTTTAACTTTTGACATTTTGGTCTAGAAACACAATTCTTCAAAATACTTCTGATAACTCTTCTCATGGTGATTTTAATGTATCAATTACATAAGAACTTAAGAACACCTATTATAGAGGCTGCCATGTTGGATTGTAGGGTTTATAATTTGTGTTGCTAGCTGCATAGAAACAGCTAATCAGAATTTGAATTTTCATCTTCGTTGAATGCAAATATGAATTTGATAGGTGTTAGTTCTGTGGCAATTTGGTGCATTGAATAGTGCACAGAAATGTGAAGTGGCAAGGTACAGATTTCGATCCTGCTCTGGGGCAACTTGCAAAGTCGTGTTTGTCGTCATGTGTTCTTTGTGTCCTGCTTAGTGTTGTGCAGTGCTTGGCCTAAAAGTTGCTGCTTGCAGCTATATTAAATATTTATTATTATTATATTAATTATGTATAATTATTGCATAAAGAAAATTAAGCCTAAATTACGGACAGTTGAGCTCTTTTGTATTATGACATTATTTTCAAGATAAATAAACTTTTTTTACTTTTGTGTTTTTTGGCACTTCATTATTGCCAAATAGTGAATCTCATTAGATTCCCTTTTTTGTAATCCAGTCAATTTCACAAGAAATACTTTTAGACTACAAATATTACAAATAACACATATTTTATAAAAGTATAAATACTTGAAAATTTCAATAATATATTTCAGTTTTTTCCACATTGAACTAATGAGAGTTATATTTTTTTCAGAATTGGAGGGGAAATGTGCAATATCCTTTTATTGAAAATAATGTCACAAATCAAAACATCTTGTTTCTTTCTTTTGATTTGTGGATGAAATATAATCTGGACATGTTCTTGACAGATTTCGTGAGATTCTCTTGTGTATTAGTTGTGAATTTCTTTGAGGCTACCTGATATATTCCTACGGTGAGATTTCCGATAACTCATTAAGGAAGATGGAGGCAGGTCAGTCCTCTGTCATCTCCTTAGCAACAATAGCCATGCTGATATGTGGTCATATTGATGCAGTAAAGGTCAAGAGTTGGGTGACAATATGGCAAGGACTGATCCCTCTGTTATACCTTAAGGGTTAGTCCATGCTTATTTCGGGAAAAAGAATCACAGGTATGATATTTCATCCCAGCTTGTTTTTGTCAGCAGGCCCCAGAAGTGACCTCATCCAGATGGTACTGACGCAACATGTCTTGAATCATCTGATTATGAGAATTGATGTCAGGCCTGCCTCTCTCATTCTCAGTTAATAAAGACAGATATTTGTCTTTTGGTTTATTAAAGATTGAGACCACTGGGGGCTTCTTTGTGTAACAAAAAAAGAAAATTCCATTGAACAAAATAAGCAAACAAACTGAGGTCAAGTGCACACTAATACATTTTGGTTTGAAAATTCATTTCTTTTTCTATATTTACACCTCTCATCCACACTGGAATTATGTTTTCCTACAAAAAAAATGTAGGGTATTTAAAACGCTCTCTAGTATTCTTTGGAAACAATTACTTTATTTGAAAACATATTAGTGTGGATGTGGCCTACTCTGTTTTTCCTTTTCCTAAAGTCACTGTCACTTCCAAAGTATGCGGTTATAGACAGTGTTGGGTAAGTTACTCTAGAAAATTAATTAATTTCTAGCTGCTAAATACATCTTCTACACTGTAATTAGATTACTGTACTAAATACTCTGTCTGAAAAGTAATTGCATTACTTATTACTAATTACTTTCTAAAACCCTTATCAACCTCGACCAGATGAAAAATACAAGGATAGACATGGAACTGTTCTTTTAATTCTTTCAAATAAATCACATAAAATCAAATAAATTATTCATGAACTGGTCAAAGAATTTAAGTGGCAGTTAAATTAGAAAATATATATTTTAACATTAGACGTTAAGCAGATCGGGCAGACAGCCAGAAGACCCAGGAGACCAGAGCAGATCAGGTGGATGGCCAGGAGACCAGAGGAGATTAGGCGGAAGGCCAGTGGACCAAGAAGACTAGAGCAGATCAGGCAGACTGCCAGGAGACCAAGGAGACCAGGGCAGACCAGGCGGGCAGCCAAGACACCCTGAAGACGAGAGCAGATCAGATCAGGCAGATGGCCATGAGAACAAGGAGACCAGGGTATATCAGGCAGATGGCCTTGAGACCATGGAAACCAGAGCAGATCAGGTGGACGGCCAGGAGACCCAGAAGACCAGAGCAGATCAAGCGGATGGTAAGGAGACCCAGGAGACCTGAGCAGATCAGGCGGATGGCCAAGAGACCCAGGAGACCAGAACAGATCAGGTGGATGGTCATGAGACCCAGGAGACCAGGGCAGATCAGGCGGACGACCAGGAGACCACCTCAGGGTAGGGACTGGATCAGGAGGCCTTGTTGGTGTTCACAGGGCTAAAGCATGGTCAGGAGGCCTCAGGGGACTCTGAGGGCGGAGCCATGGAAGGAGGAGCCATAGGAGGCTCGAGGGGCGAAGCTGTGGAAGTCAGAGCCGTGGGAGGCTCGAGGGGTGAAGTCGTAGAAGGCAGAGCCATGGCAGATTCGAGGGGCGAAGCTGTAGAAGGTGGAGCTGTAGGAGGCTCGAGAGGTGAAGCCGTGGAAGGCGGAGCTATGGGAGGCTCGAGACAATGAGTCTTGGATGACTGGGAAACGACCTCTGTGGTCGCAAACATGGGAAGAGACTCGGGAATGACCTCTGTGGTCATGAGCATGGGCAGAGACTCGGAAACAACCTTTGTGGTCGTGGGTATGGGTAGAGACTCGGGAATGACCTCTGTGGCTGTGAGCATGGGCAGAGACTCGAAAACAACCTTTGTGGTCGTGGGTATGGGCAGAGACTCGGGAATGACCACTGTGGTCGTGAGCATGGGCAGAGACTCGGGAACGATTTCTGTGGGTGTTAGCATGGGCAGAGACTTGGAAACGACCTCTGTGTGAGCATGGGCAGAGACTCTGGAATGACCTCTGTGGTAGTGAACACTGGCAGAGACTCAAGAATGACCTCTGTGGTCATAGGTAGAGACTTGGAAACGACCTCCATGGTCGTGTACACGGAAAGAGAATTGGGAACAGAAGCCTTTCTTCTCCTCCTCCTCCGGATGGCCAAAGTTGGCAACACTGGCTCTAGGAAGGACGAGAATGGCAACTCTGGGTCTGAGACGGACGAGGCTGGCAATGCTGGTTCTGAGATGGACGAGGCTGGCAACGCAGTCTCTGGGATGGACGAGGCTTCTAGCTCATTGGCCTTGGCAGGCGTGGGCTTTGGCCGTGGCAGGTGTGGGCGTTGGCAGATCATTCAACTTGGAGTCAGGGGCCGCGGGAGGCTTGGAGCAAGGAGTCGCAGAAGGCTTGGCTGTGACATGATGTGGAGCAGACTCAGGCGTGGCTGTGACATGGTGTGGAGCAGACTCAGGTGTGGCTGTGACATGGTGTGGAGCAGACTCAGGTGTGGCTGTGACATGGTGTGGAGCAGACTCAGGTGTGGCTGTGACATGGCTTGGAGCAGACTCAGGCGTGGCTGTGACACAGCGAGGAACAGGTTCAAACTGGGGTGCGACATAATGTGGAGCAGACACAGACGTGGGAGTTTCGGAAGCCGGGATCGGGATTGAGAGAAGAGGATCATCTGAACCGAGAGTTTCTAATGTTAGCTTCACGTATTCCTCCCACGTGTAATTTATAGTAAACAAAGCATTATAGGATTTTTTTTTGTTTGCCCTGTTGCATTTAAAGGATTATTAAACTTCTTCATATCATTTGTATCATATAATAAACAGGCAGATCACAGACAATGTAGAAAATTATGAGAACTAACAACATATTGAGGTATTAACTTAACATTGTACTGTATCTCTTAGATATCTCTTAGATATAGATATAAGGTGGGTAATTAGGTTTTAAGAACATGAGTAGGATTGTGAAGTGTTAAGAATTTATGCTTTTTTTAAGTAATAGTTTATCCAAAAATAAAATTCATAATTTGCTCACCCTCATGCCATGTGTATGATTTTCTTTCTTCTGCTAAACACAAATGAAGATTTTTAGAAAAATATCTCAGCTCTGTTGGTCCATACAATGCTAGTGAATGGTGCCAAGAACTTTGAAGCTTCAAAAAGCACATAAAGCATCATAAAAATAATCCATATGACTCCAATGTTTAAATCCATATCTTCAGAAGCGATATGATAGCTGATATTTAGATATGATAGATATGATATTTTAGTCCTTTTTTACTATAAATCTCAACTTTCTACTATTGTTGTTGCCGATTCACTTTCTTTGTGTATATCACCACCTACTAGGCAGGGAGGATAATTATAGTCTTAAGGATTACTTTTATGCTGCCTTTATGCACTTTGTTACCTTCACAATTCTGCCCACAATTCACTCGCATTGTATGGACCTAAAGAGCTGAGATTTTTGTTTGTGTTCAGCAGAAGATAGAAAGTTCTACACATCTGGGATGTCTTGAGAGTGAGTAAATGATGAGAGGATTTCATTTTTGGGTGAACTATCCCTTTAAAAGAAACAAGAGCACTTGTGACCGAGATTTTATGATGATATGGTGCTTGGTTCATCTCTGTTATGTCATGAGGAGAGGCGATTCTGACCTTACGATGCAGGCTCTTGTTTTGATTGATAACTTTATTAGGAGTGTCACTGCTGCTTTTGCTAATGGAACATCACATTCTGAGAGCCATTACTGTGAGATCAGTACCACTAGTAATCTCTCTCCTTCACTTTATCTATCTGGCATACATCCATCTTTTACAGCCTCTGCATTTTATGTCCTCTTTTATTGTGTTTTCTGAGCATCACATCCTCCGTCACCTAGTCTCATGTAGCTGGGCATTTGACTAAACAGCAAAAGGTCTGGTCCACACTGAAGCCTTTACTGGCCAAGAAATGGCCACTTAGACATGAAGAGACAGTGGGGGTGTTTATTTTAAAGTAGAACTGTGAGATTAACAAAACATAGACTACATAAAATGTCCCAGTGAAGTGCCTTGACGAGCGTGGCTCGATTTGGTGTTTTGACGTATTTCCTAATGAAACAGGAATTGGGGGCGGAACATGTCGAAAGTCATCCCCTTTTTTAAAATAGGCAATAGGCTTAAGTTTACAGCCACATAAACATATTCCCCTTTCCACATGCTGCTCATGTCAGTGTCACTTACCAGGGAAACTTAAGACGTGATCTCAAAATCGGTCAGCTTTTCCAAAGACTTGAGATCTGAACAATGATTTAACTTATAACATTAATCCATAACCAGCCGGCAATGAGACTGGTGCCGTTTTGCATGTACATTGCATATGAAAGAGAAACAAGCAAGTAAAAGACAATATATCCACGTTCTGAATCACAAAACACTAAGCAAATGAAAAACACTTTCTTGAGCTGTACACAATTTTACTGGTGTCCAGCTTCTGTGTAGATGCGTTCCATTCAGAAGTGAGCATCCCTATGCCCTATCCCTTCAAAGACAATTACCCTACACTGTGAGAGCTTCAGATGGCTGAAAAGTGAAACGGACTGTGTTGCACAAGCAGCCTCAGGGACAGGGGTTCTGGTCCAGTAGAAACTAGGAAGTAATCGTGTTTACCTAATGAATGATGAGCTCATTTCAGAGGTTGCACTTTCCCTCTAAGATTACAATTTTACTCTACTGATTGTAAGGTTTAGGGTTGGGGTTTGGGTTAGGGTGTATGGTTAATAAAAATACATCCCTCTTCACAGTATTAGATCATTTACAACTAAAAACAACTCGCTTTTGGCGCCACTTTGTGGACATACTCTCTGTAGTTGGCCAATCAAATCTGAGCTTTCTGGTTTTGTTTGCAATGTGCATCAGGCAGTCAGTGAACAGACTGTGAGACTTTCTGCCACCGATCAGTCAACAGCCATTCATGTTGAAACCCACAAAGCAACATTTGAATTGCTCTCATGGACTAAATGGAGGGTAGACTGATACCAAAGGAGGTATTATGTCCTAAGAAGGCTAGAGGTACTTATTGGCTAGAAGACAATTTGCAGTAATTCTTTACGAGGTAATAATTTGTCTGCTGTCTCTCATTCGTCTTGTTTCACAGAGAGTGGGCTTATTTTCATTAGCAGACAGCAACAGCATTGTTTTGACAGCTCTGAGCAGAAGATTATTCCACAGCACACAGTCAGCCCCTAATCTGAGAAATCACGCGAGTGGCACCTCTGAAATAGGTTTATAAATGCACACGGTGTCTCAAACAGAGTGCAATCGCCATATCATAGATAGAGACATTTCAAAGTTAATGCCATAAACTCTTGTGCTCTGAATACTACAAATAGTTACATTTTCTGCTTGCATACAATATCAAGATGTCCAACTACTGTACATCTGCCAATATGTGATGCCTTTGCGACTCATTATTTAACCAGACTGTCAAAAGTCAAGGTATATTTCAACAAAATTGGAAGTAAAATAAACAGATTTATATCTGAGATGATAACTGGACTCCACTCAACATGCAATGTGGAGTAGTCACGTGACAACATTGTAGCGTAGCATCTTTTGAAACACTTATCGTTGCATATTGTGTATTGTTTCACATACTTAAAAAAAGTAGGTAGTATATAGTATATACTGCACAGTAAGCAGTACACTAGTACAATCAAAAATATTTCAGGCTATTTTTAAGATTCACATATTTAAATTGAGTGAAAAACTTGTAATGAAATGAATTGAGTAATCTTTAAATAATCTACATTATTATAGACCAAGCATAATGTGTAGTCTTCAATGAAAATATGTCACACTATGCTTATTACATAATAGGTACATTTTTTTTTAGATTACTAGAAACAATTAAAACCTGAAAAATACATTTAAATATATTTTTGATATGCAAAATTGGATTACAGATAATGATAACCATGTTTTTAAAATCCACTCATAGAATTTAATATTGGACTGGACTGCCAAATGTTTGGCTTTTTTACCACTACGAAAACTAGAATTAAAAAAGCAAAATATCCATATTTTTTTTCTCCCCCTTTCTCCCCAATTTGGAATGCCCAATTTTCAATGTGCTCTTAGTCCTCCTGGTGGCATAGTGACTCACCTCAATCCAGGTGGTGGAGGACGAATCTCAGTTGCCTCTGCGTCTGAGACCATCAATCCAAACATCTTATCATGCGGCTTGATGAGCGCAATATGGCAGAGACGTAGCGTGTGTGGAGGCTTCACGCTATTCTCAGTGGCATCAATGCACAATGCACCACGCACACACTAAAAGCGAGAACCATATTTTATAGTGACCATGAGGAGGTTACCCCATGTGACCCTACCCTCCCTAGCAACCGGGCCAATTTGGTTGCATAGGAGACCTGTCTGAAGTCACTCAGCACACCCTGAATTCAAACTTTGTGACTCCAGGCCCCATGTGGAGAGTGTATGTTATATTGTATAGCCACTGTGTATATCTCAGAATGCAATATGCTTAACGTGAAATCTTCTGTACACAAAATTGGATCATTTTTTTTTTTTAATGTTTTTTTATTTCAAAGATGATAACTAAACTAAACTCGCTAAATAATCATATTTATTTTATAACTGGACTCCAATCAATAACAACATGGTGAGGTCATTAGACAACAGTGTAGCACGCTACTGCTTAAAATGTGTTTAGTTACATACTGCATACTTTTTGTTTTTAATTATAGACAGTATTTAGTATTTACTGCGCAGTATACAGCATTGCGTTCTGAACACAGACACACACACAAGGCCAGATGCTTTTTACTAAGAAATATATATATATATTATTGGTAAGTAAATATTTCAGTATCTAGAAACACTGCTGTTTGAGACATTGGCTCTTCTGCACAGTGGCAGTATGATGAGTGTCCGCACATGGTGAGTCTGATATTCTTAATGCAAGTGTTGCTGCAGAGCTCATAAATTAGATTCAAGCCTGAAGCCGCGCGGCCAAGCCAACTTCATTTGCAAAGTGCAGGTGATAAAGATACACATACCCACACACGCAGACTTTTTTTTTAACTCACTGTCTCAAACTTCTTTCTCTCTCCCTCTCACACACACTTTAACAGAATTGGAGTCTGTCTGGACAGTCATAGCAAAGGCAGACATGACATTAAGTTGATTTTTTTCCTTTTTATATTTTTGTGACCTCTACCCACAGAGTAAAACCAAGTAGGAAGTTTCTTTACAGTTATTGCTAATATAGTTGCCAGCTAAATGCATTCTTACAGTTTCCTTTTTCAGACACTGACATTTATTTCTAAAAACCTTCTGCAAAAGTTTCCTTTTGCTTATATTCTCATGTCAAAGAGATATGACACTATCTCAGCCAATTCAAATACATTATTAAACTGTCATCGGCCTCATCCGAGATGACGATGAGTCTGCATACAGAAGGGAGGTTAAACAGCTGGCTGTCTGGTGTAGTTAAAACAACTTTTAGCTAAACATGCTCAAAACTGTGGAGATGATTGTGGACTTTAGGAGGAACACCCCAACATTGTCCCCCTCACCATTCTAAACAGCACTGTGGCAGCAGTGGAGCCATTCAGGTTCCTGGGCACTACCATCTCACAGGGCCTGAAGTGGGAGACCCACATTGACTCCATTGTGAAAAAGGCCCTGCAGAGGTTGTACTTCCTCTGTCTGTTGAGGAAGTTCAACCTGCCACAGGTGCTGCTGTATATTAAAAATGTTTAAACTTCATTACCACATCCTTCTTGATGTTTTCTTGGGCATCTTCAAAATGCCAAATTTTCATTTTCAAATGCCAAACCTTTATGTTTCGTCTGGTATTGTTTACCTTATAAAACTGTTCTAATTTTTTTTATTATTATTTTGGTTGTGTTGCAACTTAAATCTAACTTTTTCTCAAAGTTGCAGTTGGGCCATATATTTTGGTAATCCACATTCTTAAACTGCAGATCATGTCTTGATAACAGTATTTGTTCTATCTGGTTTGTAAAACGTTTTTAAAATGTTGTACTACAACGTAACATATTCCAGTTTGTTCAAATGTTTTGTGCTAACTGGGACGACTAGAACTCGGTACACAGACAGTGAGTCCACTGAGGCCTCATAGACCACCACAGGTCAGTTAGTGTTTATTTAAAGGGGGACATACACCTGTGTGTAGATTAATTTCTAAATGTGGAGCATTTATTTTTGTACTGCAAATGATTTTCAGTAAGGCCAAAACAAGACCACAGGGAAAGGCCGAGATAGACACTGTAGTGAGAGCTAGGTTAAGGTGCCACACTGACATTCTTCTAGTAGGGCAATTGTGTGGCATACTTGCCACTGCATCATTCCAACTGAGCATTCTAGTTAATTTACCGCTTTTGTGTCCATACTTGTGTTTAAAGCTGTTCGTGGTTTTCTTTTTAGCAGCAGAGAATGAATGAGTTTGATTTGTATACACTAACTGTTAATTTTCTGCCCATGAACGCGATAACTTTTGTCCAAACCCTTGTATGTTATCACACTTTATATAAATACACAATAGAATGTTGCTAGAATTTCTGTTAAGCTACATGGACCCACGGCTACGCTATACCCCTTTTATTTTTACCTATAAAGATTAAATGCTTACATAAGACTCTAAATTTTCCTTTTTAAAATAGGTCAGTGAAGTCTTAAAGAAAATCACTGAAGCACACACACACACACACACACACACACACACACACACACACACACACACACACACACACACACACACACACACACACACACACACACACACACATACACACATACATTTAAAGACTGTAGCCATACACAAACTTGTTTTTATATCATTGTGGGGACTCTCCATAGACTTCCATGCATTTTATGGATTTTATACAGATTTAACGATAATTTCTATCCCCTAACCATTGGCACATAAAACTATCTTATGGCTTAAGAAGACCTGAAATATAACACAGAAGTCATATGGACTACATTTATGAGACTGTTTGTCATTTTTTGAATGACAGTATCTGCCTCTATTCACTTTCATTGTATGAAAAAGAGCAGCCTAAACATTCTGCCAACTTCTCCAACTTAGAATCTTAATTTTACACAACCAAAATAATAATAAAAGCAGATTTAGGGGAATAAGGACTCTCTTATTAAGAGAGCAAATAACTCTCTTGTTCAAAGTGTTCAGAAACTTTCTGAAAGACAACAGCAGAGAAAGCATCTCCATATGTCAAATCAACTGGGGCTAAATGTAATCAGAGTGACTGACACAGAAATGCTTAGTTCTTTTCCCTCTCTATATGAACATTGATTATAGGTTAAAGGCAATTTAAGTAATGGAGAAAAAAGTCGAGGAGGCTGCCAAAGGGAGTCTTGGCTCGGCCGTCCGTTAGAGCAGAGATGGTGAGTGAGCGGTTTGATTTAAAAACATGGACCGTCTTACAGGAACAAAAACCTTAATGCAGCACTGCAGCATCTTGGGATGGAGTTCAGGGAGGGAGACTGAGTACAGGGAAACTTGTGCCAATGCTCAAACCGTTTAAGCTAAAAGGCAACAAAACAATGCCAAGCCAAGAGTATCTTTGAGAATACTGTGTACCTTAGCATGAAAGTCACATTAATTCAAGGCAAAGGAGCAGTGCTTTCTTTGGTTGAAAGCAAAAGCTATTCATCTGTTGCTAATGTGTGGACCTCTTATCAAGTTATGACCACATTGTGGTGATTGATTAATGACCTCATGAAATTTGGAAACTTCGATGTAGGTCTACAGCTATTGATATCCTATTTGCTTTAACCCTTAAATGCATGGGAATATTACCAAACACTCTTACATATTCGGGTCTTTAGAGACCTGTCACTTGTATCTATCAAAAATTGACCTACAAAATGCCAAGATAGTGGAAAATGTTTTAAATATATCTGCAAGACAATTAGAAAATAATAGAATAAATTATACTTTATTTGTAATTTATCAAAGAGATAATGCAAGCAATCGGAACAGGATTCATCACTTTCTCACTGAAATTTCATGAGACACAACTGGCTGTCAAAAACATGAATTAAACATGAATTAAACATGAATTAGCACTGAATTAACACGTTAAATCGACAGCCCTAATATAGAGGAATATTAAAGAGGTGTGGGCACAAATCCAAAAAATGGATAAGTTGCAGGGGGTGGAATGAGTTCCGGGGTCACTAAAGAACAGAGGTACGTGTTAATGGTAGAGTTACAAAGTTGTCCTAATAAGATATGAAAATGCAATGCGGAAAATCACATCTCTTCCATGTTTATCTGAGTTTAGGTTTCCATTTCTGTCACATTATGTTGGTAGCTGCACCAACTGTGAAATCTAATTGGCTCCTCATAGCTGTATATTAAATATCAAATTTGGTCTGATTTGCTGTGATTGTCTGTGATAAAGGGATAGTTTAACCCCAAAGACTTAGCCGCATCATTCACTTTCATTACACCTGGATCCAATCTGTCCCAAATCAAAATCATGAGCTCTTCCCTTTCCTTTCTTTCACCTCCCTATTCTCAAATTTCTCTGACTCCTTCCCACTGTTTCCCCATTGTGTACATAAACTAACTCACTCTCATGTTGAAATCTTATGGATTTGTATGACTTTTTAAAAATTGGTTAGTTCGAAAGTTAGTTTCACTACAGCCAATGACGTCGCTGGACATCATTTCCATCTAATACACAACAGCTTCCTATCATGTTTGTAAACTCTCCTGATCAGTTAGGTTTAGATAAGTGGTTTGGGTAAGGATATAATATTAATAAGCATCTCTTTAACGCCTTGTGCGTGGAACTCACGTTTACTTCCGCATTAGTCATCCGGCCATTTGCACATGACGAAACCCTATGAATTCACTTGAACAAAATCGTACAAATTCATATGAAATAGCCAACTTGTAAAATATGTAAGAATTTTCATGAGATCGGGTTGAAATAAACCCAATATCAGGCAGGCCAGGACTTCCTGCCCAGTCTGGTCCCGCCAAGGGCAGCACTGCATGTGAAATAAACTTGGTTCCCCTTGTCTGGGCTTGTAATCTCCTCAGATTCAGGCAGAATCGCTCTATCCAGGTTGGTGAAGTTTGCCTACATGCGCTTCAGCAGGTTGAAATGGAGCCAGAGTGCTGTAACCCATGGTAACCAACGCTCCTGTAGACTTCAACAGTGTGAGAAATTGAGAAGGGTTTGAATTAGAGCTGTGTGCTTGAACGTGATGTTGTGTGGACCTCGTTTCTGGACAGAACAGGCTTTGACAACATTGAACAGAGGAGAAAGAGTTTGTTAGGCTGTGTTGATGCCACATAGCAAGCATGTCAGTCGTGAGGTTTGTGCATAGATTTGTGGATCTGTCTGCACTTAAAGGGAAAGTTCACCCAAAAATGAAAATTATTTCAGCATTTACTCACGTTCATGCAATCCCTGATGCATATGACTTTCTTTCTTCTGCAGAACACAAACATCGATTTGTTAGAAGAATACTTCTGGTCCGTTCGTCCTTTCAGATGTGAAAGTGAAACTAAACAGGCACCACATGTGACTTTCAGATGTGAAAGTGAAATTGAAGATTTATAGTAAAATAAGGACATTTGAAGATATGGATTTAACCTATGGAGTCTTCTGGATTACTTTCATGCTGCTTTTATCTTGTTTTTGGACCTTCAGATTTCTGGCCACCATTAGCTTGCATTGAAAGGACCAACAAAGCTGAGATATTCTTCAAAAAATCTTAATTTGTGTTAAGCAGAAGAAAGAATGTCAGACAGATCTGGGATGGCATGAGGGTGAGTACATGATGAGAGAATTTTCATTTTTGGGTGAACTATCCCTTTAAACTTAGACTATAATAAAGAGAGAGAGATACATAGACTTGTTGAACTGCACACTCTCAGAAACTAATATTTTGTATTTTATTATATTTTTGACCTTATTAACTCCAGTCATTGTTGTTTTATCTTTTTTAAATATAATATAATCTATTACTTTAATTTAATGTATAATTGCTGGCACCTTACTAATGCCAGTCATAGTTTTTTCCTGCAGTGTTGTAAAATCCATAATCTAATCTATATTTTTAAATGTAATTAAATAAAATTGTATTACATTTAATTCAGTGTAATTTTAATGGTTCCTTTGTTTTTTTTTTTTAATGCTTTGGCAATATTGTATGAAAACTATAATGCCAATAAAGTTCAATCAGAAAAGACATAGAGATACTTTGACGTAAGCCCCATCCTATGGCTCAGTGCTCGGATACTTGCTAGAACAGAGAAATCCTGCTAGAAGTGATGACGATAGGGGAGCAGAGCTTACCTCCTCCCAGAAAGGGACATAAACCTGTTGTGATGGGGTGGAGGGGGGTGAAGACAGCGTTAGTGTGCAATCACTGAGAGACAGCAGAGAGTGCTTATAAAGTGGCGGCTGTATTGGGATTGGATGAGATGCCTGATAGAATGAAGAACTTCCTGCTAGAACTATGTTTACGCTTACATTACTTTAAAGTTGACAAAGTGAACATTTTAAGAGAGTGTCTAGGGGTGGACAGTTATGCATCTGTTGCAGCCAAATTCCCATCTGAACTAGTATAAAAAGTAAAAAAAGGCAAAAACTTTCAAGTAGCAAAACTGAACTGCTGAAACGACAAGCATAAGAGAAAGAATTCGGCAAGAAACAGGCTGATCCACACCAGCCATTGATCACACAGAGAAGGAAAGATGTAGCGAGGTCAGCTGTCTCCTGACAGAGAGAAAGAAAGATTGCCAATTTACAGAGAAATCTTTGGTTGATGAAAACTGAGACAGCTGAGAAGAGAGAGGACAGCTCGAGACTCAGATGAAGAGATGGTCAGTTTGCCGATGGAAAGATGTTGGAGGAGAATTTGAGTGAAAGAGAGGAGCAGGGAAAGATAGGAATCTGAAAAGAAAGTCTTTGTCCAGATAGACAGAAAAAAATCTAATTTTGGGGGGCATATGTGCAAATCTATTTAGCTCTGTGTAGTCTGAACAGCAAAAAATAAATAAAAATAAAACACTTTAAGTCCAAAAAATTGTTCAAACCTGAACTAAGAAGTTCTCTTGGTGTTCTGGTGATGTTTAGTGTTGTGCAGACAAACCTTTTCACTAAACAGAAAAAAGCTCTTCTTATACTCAATAAATTTGCCCCATGCCTGTGACACCTTGATATGTCCCTGGACATATAGTGCACATACTTGATAATAGCAGGCCTTCTATCTTTAATTTCTAACACCAAAACAAGACATCATCCAACCCTACGAGGCATATATACACCTGTATATATATGCTCACTTATGCCAATTGACCTACTATTAACAATCTTCAATGATCTTCAGTGGTGGCTGAGGTACCAAGCTCACCCACAAACGCAAAGTTGGTTGGTTACATAATTGCAATTAATTATTAATTAACAAAATTGCTAAATTGCATTTCATGTTTACTATGAAGATCTGATACTTTTTGAATTGTAGTTAGGGTTAGGGTTTGTGTTGAATTGTTTTACTTCATAGTACTATGGGAAATCAAATTAAATTAACTTAATTTAAATAAGATCTTTTTTTATAGGGCTAGTTATAATATTCTAATGGTATACCTATAGTATGAGTGGGCCACTTTATTTGCTGGGACTGTGTTTCCAGTAAAACATTTTGTATCCTTTCAAAAGATTGTTTTCCTTTCATCAGGCTCTTAATTATTTACAGTAAGTCATATCTTGAACTATCTAAAGGTATACAGGGCTAGCTTGTTAGAACCGGAGGAAAATTGTGTCTATAATTTGTCCAAAATTCATGGAGGTCCAGATTTTAAACCCCTTCATTCTGCAATTTTGCCCTTTTGAATGTTTAGCCTCTAATAATTCTTCCACTGTTTAATTGTCATTGGTAGCCTAATAATAGGGCCATAACCACAATGGATGGCTCCTCATCATGACTTTAGTTAGGTCAATGTAGCTAGTCTATATAGTAGTAATAATAATAATAATACTATATATATATATATACATGATACATTTTAGTAAGGGCTGGCCACCTGTCCAGGGTGTTTCCCTGCCTTCTGCCCTAGACAGATGGGATTGGACAAGCAGCTATAGAAGATGGATGAATTGATGAATTTTAGTAAGGGTGATGATTTGCATTTTAAAAATCTTTATTATTGATGTTGATACATGCTGTTGTCTCCTCTTTACACTTGGTGCTGTTTAGAATGTCGGGGCTTGTTTAGCAGTTTGAAAGGCATAGCATATTAGCATATTAAGTGCATTAGTTTTAGGTCTCCGCATGGAGATATATCAATAGTGTGTTGAGACGTGTGCTCTGCCCTACCCCAGAGCTCTGGTTATCCTGTTTCTGGGGCATGCGATGTGCGTTGTAACATGCAAGAAAATGCTTTCCAGATCTGTATTCAGTTTTAGTATGCCGCACACACACACACACACACACACACACACACACACACCATGTTTTTATACCATTGTGGGGACTCTCCTAAGACTTCCATGCATTTTATAGATTTTATACAGATCTAACGATAATTTCTAACCATAACCCTACCCCTAAACCTAACCTTCACATAAACCTTTTTGCATTTTTACATTTTCAAAGAAACATTGTTTGGTATGTTTAATAAGCCATTTTCCTCATGGGGACCACTGGCTGGAAGAAAGCATGCAAGTCCAAATAGGCTCTTGTAGTAAATGGACTTCATTAGTGTGTGCAAAAAACTATTAAATACATTTTCTTATGAAATATGCAGTTATGAGTTCCCACTGATGTACTGAGCCATGACAGACAGCTGATAAAGAAAACAAACCGCAACCACTTTGACCGACCTGCGCTTTCATTATAGTTGAGTAACATCAACAAAGACTCCCATAAGACACATATACACACATGCACACACAATAACATGATTTTTAAAGTCCAAGCACAAGATTCTTCTTCTGTGCTGATGTATTTCCAATTTAAACAGGAAGTCGGGGTGGGACATAATGAGTGAGTGCAGTATGAGTCATCAATATTTTTGGTTCATATTTCTGGAAGAAAAAGACTGTTCATTTTAATTGTGTATACCTGCTCCCGTTAAAACTCATGGAGCTCTTACATGGTCATCATGCACCAGTTCTGCTCTAACTAATGGCAAGGACTGGGTTTCAGATATCACGTTCCTCTTAAGAAGACAAAACTCAGTCCTTCTGTTTCTTATTAAACTCCCGATGTCATCTTGATTGTTGTACTAGTCCTTATGTGCCTTTTGGTCAATTTCCTGTACAGGTTTACACTGTGTACTAGCCAGGGGGTCAATGTGTGAATGGTTTACATTGGAAGTTTCCCCTGCAAGTTGATGCTGTAATTACACAATTATGGGGACAAAAAGCACTTTTCTTGACACCTATTCAAAAGTAGGCTTGTAAGCTGATGATTTATTTTTGTATTTTTTTGTAAGCAACAGATCAAATGGGAATATTACATTATGTTTTTGTACATATTTGGCAAGGCCCAATTTATTTTGGAGGGCTATTAAAACACACACAGCCCACATTGCCAGCAGGACAGCATTGTCAGGATGTCATTTTTCCACAGCTGGATACTGTCTCATTGTACCTCATTCACGAGAATCAATGGTGGTTGTTGTCACTAACAGGGTTGGGTTTGAGTTCCTCTTTGTTTGTAACTGTAAACTCAACATCAATATTTTAAGCTTATTTTAACTTTCACATCTAAGAAAAACAAGTTAAAAATGTTTATGACAAACTCTCCTTGAACTGATGTTTTGTTCTTTTCACATAATATTTAGTATGGATAATAGGTAAACAGAGACTTCTCCCCTCACTTGTGTTCTTCATTGTATTTTCGGACTTTTTTGCCATTGAAACGCATGTTCCAGCTTTACAGATAGCACATAGGTTGCACTACAAATATGTAACGGACTGAGTTATACAATTTCCATCGTCTCTTTCATCCATCATATTAGTTTAAATATCCCTAATATGTTGCTGTGACGAGGAGGAGGGCAGGGCCGGGCCATGATGGAGCACGGCCTGTGCTGAATCACCTCCTCCCCTGTCCGAATTAGGCCGGGGCGCCACCGGTCTGACTAACCTCTCCCCCTTCTGATGTTGCCCTTCCGGCCGTTCTGACAGCTGGTGGCCCACCCCGCCTCCTATGGACCTGGTGGGGGAGGCAAGGAGAGGCGTGGGGAGAGGAAAATGGCGAGCAGAAACACAGAGAGAGAGAGAGAGAGAGAGAGAGGAGAGAGAGAAGAACTTGCTCGCCAGTTCCTGGACACGCTGTTGCCTCAACTGCTCCTCCGCCCTCTGGCAGACGCCAGCTCGCGTCTTCCCTGGCGGATGGTAGAAAGTCCTCCGGCCACTGGCGGACGAATCCACTGCTCCCCTTCTCGGCAGACGGCCGCGGTTCGTCCGGCTCTCGGCTGCCAGCAGCAACCCCTCCGTCCTCAGGCAGACGGCTGCTCCCCTGGCAGATGGCAGCGGCGAGGACTCCGCAACAGTGCATACCTCCTCCTTCCCCAGTTTCGGCACCACTATAAAAAGTAAATGACGGGCAAGGAGGAGGCAGGAACCGGCTAAACAGTAAAAGTAAGTTTTAATGTAAAACTCAAATTAAATAACATAAAACATAAGACAAACAGACACATATGCAACGTGGCTGCATGCGTCTCTCTTTCTCAAATCTCTGACTGCCCCTTATCTCGCTCTCCCGCTGATCAACTGATTTAGTGCCAGACATGCTCCATCACAGCCTGGCCATGCCCTCCTCCTCATCACACTAGCATATTTGATTTTGTCTCGATATAGTGAACACTTTAAGTTAGAAATGGCTTTGTGTAGTAACTTGAGTCTGATAAAACATTTGTTCTATTTAATAATTTGAAGAGTTGGGGAACGTACTTTTAAAAGTGTACTTACATTATTGATGTTTCTGGATTTGAGTGGCAGAGCACGTGTGGCGAAACACACATACAGCATGTGCACGGACGAGAGAGAGTTAAATAAGTGCTTTGAAAGAGTGCACGCTGTTGCTCTCAGACACAATCACACGTAAGGACATATACTTGTGAAAACCGATGTGCAAGATCGAAAACACAGAATGTATAAATGTGCTAACTGTAGAGAGTTTTCATAATTACGAAGAAAAAGTTGGACATTTAGAGGCAATTTTGAAATCCCAAAATTACATGCACAATCTTACACCGATCTTACAGCAATATGTGTCTTTATGTAAACACCTTAAAGGGTTTATGCTAAAACTATTTGACACATTAAATTTTTGTCCATCAGATTACGCATTGCAAGCACTGTAAACACCTTTACTGCCTGCTTACCAGCTTATTCAGTGTGTGCAAATGTTGTGTGCATGCCTGTTCAAGTTTTTGCATCGAAAGCAGAGAATAACCCGATGATTTCAAATCTCATGTAAACACTGTTTTCTTGCATTGTCTTAATTTTTGAACATGATAATTATGGTACGTTATTAGCATATTGATGTATATGGTGTGTAATGACATCAAACCTGGTGCAATGCTTCTTCACATGCCATTTTTGAATGTACTCAAATGAGATTTGAGAGCTTTGGCAGAGAGGAACATTTCCAGTGAATAACAATGTCCTAACACAAAGCTATATTAATGCTTCTGAAGACCTTGCATACAGTAACATGATCACACAGGAATTCAACATTGTCGACTCTCTTCTCTTATTAGACATTTTTGCATTGGTTACAGTGTGTTTGTTTAGCTTCCCCTGTGGCATGACCGGAAGTGTGTTGCTTCAGCAGTGGGAGACCCAGGTTCAGATCCTGCATTGAAACCAAGAAATAATCGCTTTTGCATAAACCATGACAACCAAGATTCAGAAGTTGCATATTTCCCTATAACATGACATTAATACTCCACTTATGATTATTTTTAGATTAGGGTTTGGTTTATAAAATATGCATCCATCTTCTCTGTATTATCCTGTACAGCTGAAAACAACTCTCTTCTCAAATTGCTTTTGATGCCTCTCTGTGGACATAACACCCCAAAAATGGAGCTCACACATGCGCATACACCAAACAACACTTACTGCTTTGGCCACTGGGGCAGTGTTTCGAAATTCGATAAGTACACACCTGTTTTGCTAAAGAAAAGTCAGCCTACTGTTTCCGATTTCACTGTGAGATTAGTCTGAATATAGTTCAGACTAATGGAATAATTTTATGGTGCTTAGTTGTCATTTGTGGAGCTTGACAGCAGCCTGGACATTCTGTAAAATAACTTTTCTTGTGTTCCCCAAAATAAAGAAAGTCAGGGAAGAAATCAAATGGGCAAAGAAGACATATGGGTTTGGTACGACAATGCTAAATGATGCCAGTATTTTCATTTCTGGGTCAACAGTTCCTTTAATCAGGAAGATGCTGTGTCTCATTGGAACAGAACTGCATATTAAACTGTGTTTGTCCAAAGACAGCTGACCTTGAGAACCCTACAGCTCTGACCGAATGCTCCCCTATCCTTTCTGATTTTCTATGACAGCAAATATCTGCCTTCAGAAGGAAATTAGAGCCCGTTCCCAAGAGAGACACCAGCTGGAGTTGGAGTTTTGGGGAATTCCTAGAATTAAGGGCAAAGGTGGAGGAAACATGTGGAGTGTGATTTCCTCAAAGCCAATAGGGGGAGCTGTGCTGGGGGAAACTTACATATGCTAGAAGTTCAATTGATTCCAGCTTTGAAAATGAAAGGAAATGCCATTCCTCATACTAGATCCTTTTGTCTGGGTAAAACATCCTATACTATTGTTCCGTCTGAAGTTTTAAACTAAAACACCTGCTAGAGGGCCCTCCAGACTCGTTTAGAGTATCTGTTTTCAGTGTAAGTTTTTCCTCCTAAGTAATTAGAGAATGCATGTTGGCCTGCGATGCAAAATAAGTTTGAAAAATTAGTAGTTCCAGAACTTGGGAATATTGTTCAGCAGAAATGATTTTGTTTGCCTAATAGAGTATAATAGCTATGTTGGAAGGAAGCCAGAATATAATTCGCTCTGCTGAGTGGTGTGTGTCCTGGATTTGGTCTGAAGGGAAATAAGATTCCAGATGATACAACCTGGTTCTCCTTGGAAGAACTTTGTTTTTAAGCCACTTCTTGAACAACCCTGATCAAATCCTTCATAACCTTTCTTTAGTTTTCATGTGAACCGAGGCTGGCGGGGGTCAATTTTCATTCTGTTCGTGCTTAGTGTTGCATGCCAGTGGAAATTGAAAAAGTGTTCACACAGAGTCCTTCACTTCTGAAATGTTACTCTATTCATATCACTGTCAGATGACCAGGAATTTATAACTCACCACCACCTGTCAGGCCCAGTCTTATTTGACAGAAAACAAAGATACATAGAGGGTCTAAATTAACACTTGCCAAGAGCCAAATGCAGGTAAAATTGGCTTTGGTAAGTATATACAACTGAATTAATTACCACTTGGACAGGATTTTCTATGAACTGCATTAAATGGTTTCAATGAAATTGTAAGAATTATCATCTGACCCTTGCTGATGTTTCAAGTGTTTCAAATGACATATAAACCATCTGAACAGAAAACCTCTACCGCGATATGCGCGTCGTTTTACAATTCGGTCTAGTTTTCCTAATAGGGGATAATAGCTATATCGGAAGGAAGCCAGAATATATTTCACTCTGCTGAGTGGTGTGTCCTGATGTACCATCAGAAATGCATCTAGCACATTTAAAGTTTTCCTTTCTTTTTTATTTTTTTACAGAACTTAATGTGACAACACATATGTGGCATATATTTCCCCCACATTAAGCCACCAAAATGTGAGAAATATTAGTAACATGATGTGTATTGACGCTTTTGTGACAGGCCCAATTTCCCAGAGAAGAAAACTCTCAGTTCTCATATATCATGCTGTGAGTAACACAAGGATCTGCAATGTTTGTCCATAGTAATAGTAATTTAATAATAAAAACAAATTAATTCTGTTGTCATGGGGACAACAAATTATTTTCTTTTAAAAAAGAATGCAAAATGTCATTTCATTGCTGCTATATTTTCTCAATTAACCTGCGATTGGTAAAAAGACCCTGGATATCTGAAGAAACATTGCACACTGAGACTATTATTAAGAACATATGACAAAATAGTCCATACATTTTAAGGGTAAGCATAAACCAATCAGCACACATATATTTTTGACCATTATCCTGATTTCGTGTTGCATGCACTGTAAACACCTTTATCGGAGTTCTTAAAAAAGCAGAAAATAACTTCTAAAGTCTCATGTAATTGCAGTTTTCTTGTGTTGCTGGATTTTTTTAATAAGAGGATTTCTGGTAGTTAGCAGTGTATTATTGTGCATGTAAACACACTCATTGACATTTAACCTGGTGCGTTGTGTCTTCACACACCATTTTTGAATGTATGCAAACTCAAGTGAGATTTAAGAGGTTTGCCAGTGTAGCTTTTTCTCACACTAAGGTATTATAGGGCTTCCGAAGACTTTGAACATAGTGCATAATCATATGGACTACTTTTATGGTGCTTAGTTGTCTATTTTGGGACTCTTAGTTGAGACTATAACAAAACACTGTAACCCGCACAAGAAGAGACAGTCACAATGTAAGTCAAACTGCGTTTTATTGCAGGCAGGCAAAAGTACAATCATGGGGCAAATCCAGTGAAGAGTAGTTAAGGGGAGCGAGAGGTCGAAGCCGGGGAATCGGAGAATATAAAAGGGGCAAATCCAAAGAGAGAGGTCGTGGAAAGCGTAGGGTCAAAGCCGGGGTAATCAGAATCAGCGAGATTGGACTAGTGGGAGCAAAAGACAGGGGGAACAAGGGGAGCTGGCAAGCTAAGGGGTAAACGAGAGGAGTACTAAACTAGACGAGACTAGCGGGGGGCAAAGAGATGGGAAACTAAACACAATAACCAACAGGAGTGAGACGAACGGGTTGTGAAATATATAGGGGCGAGTGCAGGTGTAAACAATGATAGATGATGAGACGAGTGCAGGTGAAACTAATGTGGTGACTGAGAGCGGGCGCAGGTGTACATAATGTTCTGGCCATTGGGAGCGGGCATGTGAGCCCGAGGGGGGAGATAGTGTACGAGCGTGTGAGCTCGTAGGAGCAAAAAACGAGCGTGCAAGCTCGAGCGAGCAAAACGGGCGTGGTAGCCCGAGGGAGCAAAACGAGCGAGGAAGCTCGAGGGGGCGGAGCGAGGGAGCGGGGTTCGTGACAAACACATTTGACAAAATACTTGACAAAAACAAAATCAACATGCACTCTGCGCTTTCTCAAAAGAACATTTCTAGCCTGAAAAGCACATTTTAAAGTCACCAATCCCCTACATAGGCAGACCGCTTTTCTTCTGAAGTGAAACTATACATACAGTTTAAGTCTCTGTAATGTTGAAGTGGTCTTAATTCTATTTATTATCATGCTGAGGCGTGCCAGCAGCTGCAGATGGATGTAGAAAGATAGAAAGAGGTGGAGAAGATCAGAGAGTAGGAGGAGAAATGTTGGCAGAAAAGATACAGAGCTCAGCCGTAGATAAAAGATCAGCAGAACGTGACGGATCAATCCGGACTAATGTCCCAGAATTGGGCAGATGCCAACACTCAGAATATGTGTACCATGAAAGACCATAATAAAGAGTTATTCCTGATGGACTTCACTTTCCATTTCAGTCCCACAGGTCAACAACATGCAGTGCTGTGCTTGTGAGTGAATGTGGCTTTTGGTTAGTGCCACATTCACTTGTTTACTGCCACATTACCCTTGTTTACTGTTTAATGTATTACTTGCAGGGTTTGCAGGCCTACACAACAAATAGCCTTAAGCCTAATTTATCCTCCTGAGACCCTGAGTCCACATGCGTGGACATTTTGTTTTGGCTTCGCTATTAGACTATGCATAATTTAAATTCATTTAAACCAACTGATCTCAGTTCAGGAGACTCTAGGCTGTCACTGAGTCATGTGGCGGAGTTAGGATGAAAATAAGGTGCATTTCAAACTTTTCTGAGACCTGTGCAGACAGACAGCACACTGGAGGTTAAGTCATTCCCGATTAGGGTGCAATAGAGCATCCCATAACTTTTCTATGCAGCCAAGTGCATTCACTCCTAACACCCATTAAAACAAACATCATCTGCAGTTTCAGGCTGCAGATGATGTTTGGATCATTCAACATGTTTGGCAGACATGGGATAATGGTAATCAATACATAGATATTGAATTTTTCATGCAAAATCTGAATTATTTATGCAAATTTCTGATGTAACATCTAAAAAAAATGAATGACCAACATTCCTTGAAACATAATAGAAAATCTAACTTTCTATAGCTTTTGTTTCTACTCTTTTCTCCCCAATTTGGCATGCCCAATTCCCAATGTGCTATTAGTCCTTGTGGTGGCGTGGTAACTCTCAGTTGCCTCCGAATCTGAGACAGTCAATCCGCTTATCTTATCACGTGGCTTGTTGAGCACATTACCCTGGAGACCCAGCACGTGTGGAGGCTTCATGTTATTCTCTGCGGCATCCATGCACAATTTGCTTCCCAACAAGAGCGAGAACCACGTTATAGTGACCACAAGGAGGTTAACCCAATATGCATCTACTCACCCTAGCAACCGGGCTTAGGAAGTCTGACTGGAGTCACTCAGCACACCCTGGATTCGAACTCGTGACTCCAGAGGTGGTAGTCAGTGTCTTTACTCGCAGAGCTACCCAGAACCCCAACTTTCTATAACTTTAGAATTTCACTACTTAGTTCCACTGTCCACATATGTGGACATAATTTTTTAGGTAAACTATTTGGTCTAAATCTTTTTTTCTTTTTTGCATGTTTCTTAGGGGCTACTAGTTACAAATCAAAAAGGGAAATGGAAATGCACACAGCACTCGAGCTCGGGTCTCAGGAGATGGGTGAACAGGCTTCTTTTACAGTAGTTTGCCTAAAATTAGAGAAATTCATGGATGTCTTTGTTCTGCTTAGGTGTTGACTGAAAATTTGGCTACAATCTGACATTTTTATTGCAAAAAAAAAAAACATGCAAAAAGAAGAAATCGTGAGGGATGTCCAGCACACCAGCGACCATAACATAACATACACTGGTGACTAGCTATGCTGTTTTAATTCAGCAAGGAGTGCACATTTTCAAAGTGTGCAACTTTTATAGAAGGCTTCCCGAAGTCTTGCGAACACAGACTTCCCTGCTGCTTCGTAAGGAAGAACAAGGAAAGAACAAGGCTAATCTGTTCCATTCCAGGAATGCTGTGTTTAGAAATGGATATTCTATGTTCAGCACTCCTGTTGGACACTATCCAAACTGCCTTTGATTCTGGGCCCAGCTGTGTAGCAGCACATACCCTGCGGGGCTTCATTGAAAGCTGATGACTGTTCACTAGCAGTCAATAATCTTGTGTGGATGGGACTGAATGGGCTCTTTTAATCTGTTGTAAACGTATCTAGAAATGCAGCATGAGAGGCTTCTGCCTTCGCTCAGCATTGCACGAAAATGCTAACCCTGTGTCTGCTCTTTTCTGGAAGACTTTATTGCGGCTCTGTTGGTCATATTGATAGATTCATCTCTTGGGAGGCAGCCAAAATTCCGTTTTAAGCATCCACAGTCCAAGAGTGTCCCACTATTGACCTTTGTTGAAGCATGAGGCTAATGCTCCTGGGCCTTATTAAAACATCACCATTAGAGAATGCAAAAGATCTTCTGTGGGGTGGTTCTCTAACCAAGCTTAAACTAGCCTAAGGTGGTTGGCCGGTCTTATATCACCACCTGGCTGGTTTTCATGGGTCAGGCTGCTCTGGTTTGATGGTTTTGGGCAGCTAAATCAGCTGCCTGGCTGGTTTAAGATAGTCTTTTTTAGCAGGGTAGGCTAGAAGTCACTTTGGAGTACAGCAATAACTAACTAAATGACAAATTAGCAAATTAGCGCCTATGGAAACACCTGAGTATGCAGTTTTTTAAACTTCACCATATTTGCTAAGTCAGCATACAAAGCTCTAATTATCCAGCTATTGCCCGTAAATGTTTTCAAGCATGTATGGGCGGAGTTTCGACAAGAAGGGCCTCTGAAACATCTTGTAAGGTCTTGCTCCATTAGCAGATGGAATATGTGCTAATGGGAGAACAGCACATGTAGGTCATCTGGAACATCCTCATTTCATAAATCACAGACCGAACTTTGATTCAAACAGACACACTGCTGCCCTGCTACATGGAGCAAATGATTTAGTTGTATAGCGAATACATAATATTCCAAAGCAGCTTTAAAGAATATATAAAAATAGAGCCTTACAAACTTATAAAATCTCCACAAGATTTAAAAAATATAAGAAACCAAAATTTAGCTGGAGATGATAATGGGCTTAAACCAGAGGTTGCCTATTGAGATTTTTTTTTTATGACATTTTTTTAATTTTAAGAACACTGATTGATTCAAAACTCTTTCAAAAACCATTAATTTATAATTAAATATAATTTACAAATAAGGTTGTCTGAGGTGATGAAAATGAGAAATCTGTTGAAAATGTAGTTTAAAACATGTCTAATATTTGTAGAAATTTCATTTTTTGTGTTCAATTTGGTTTCATACATTTTTGAAAAACAGTTATATCATTTAAATTACTTTAAAAATGTCAATGTCATGGCATGTTTTTCAAGGTAAAAAATATTGTTAAAAAAATATTCAGAATTTGTGAGACAAGAATATCAAGAATTTGTCTTGGGTTATTCCAAGTCTTGAAAAAAAATCATAAATATGTAATAAAACTGATCTGATATTTTATTAAAACTTCAACCTACCAAAATGGCAACCTACATGTTTTCTTACCAAATTACTTTAATTTTCAAATATTTATAATAAATTCAGATTTTTTTAAAAATGATTTATAAATAATAAAATATTATTCTGCAGTTCTGATGCCAACATTTATTTTTTTCAAATGTTTTTTCTATAGAGACTGATTTATATATATATTTTTAACTGTCTCCGGTTGGTTAAACAACATGACATTTTTTATTTTAAGCCCCAGAAAAATTATAAAAATAACTTTGAACTTTTTACCAAAAGTAGATACATTTTTTTTTATCAACGTAGAGGTGTATTCAAGTAAGGTTTGTGTGAACTACATTTTTATTTAGGTATTTCTGAATAACAAAATGTGCATCATTTAAGAATAATAGAATAACAAAACAATCAGCATCATGTCATTGACCCACAATTTAAATTAGACAATTGTGCTACTGATGATTTTTGATTTTGGTAAATTTTTAGCTCTGTATTGTTTTTTGCCCATACTTAAAATGTGAAGATTTATGGTTTTGTTTTGTTTTTTGCACACATTTTGCATAGGTGCTTCAAAATCTCTTGTTTTTGGTACAACCTGTCCCTGGAGTGGCCATGTTGAGTTGTGAACACAATTTCCACAACTTTTCTAGCAAGCACTAGCTAAGAAGCTTGCTATGTTTAACAGATATACAGTATCAAGACAAGAGACTTGGTTTCAATGTATAATTCAATGTATGGAATTAAGGAGTTGTTTATAATTTCATGAGTAGGATGATGCCATATTGATAGGTCTGTCTAACTGTGGCAGCGGGGGCGTGGTCAAGCGCCCGTCCGGGAGAGAAAAGCGGTAAGGGCGCTCACACCTGAGCCAAATTATGTCTAACACCTGTCTCTAATTGCAGTAGAGCGAGGAGAGCGGTTAAAAATGCCAGCAGACACAGGAGAGAGAGAGAGAAACTGACAACGAACTCAGCGTTCGACTAGATGGAAATTGTGGATACTAAAGATTGTGTGAATATTGTGGGCACTAAAAAAGGGGAATTAAAAGACGCACCTTGCCTTGAAGTCTTGCTTCCTGTCGTCTTTGTTCCATCAGCGTTACACTGGTGCCGAAACCCGGGATATTATTTGGAACACCTGCCTTCCAAAGGATGGAACAGAATCGCCCGTAGAGTCCTCCCAGCTGGCGGAAGTCCTCCAGTCCCTCGCGACACTCCATCAAAGCCACCAACAATCCCTGCTTGAGCTCCGGCAAGACCAGGATCGGCGCTCTTCGAGATCATGCGGGCTCAAGCAGAGGACCGGCACGCCATCCGGAGCCTCCTCAGCCAGGAGGCCGCTCCAGCCGCAGCCGCGACCCCGGACACCAGCGCCACCTTGCCCCCACCCGCGTTACAGAAGATGGGGCCGGCAGATGATCCAGAGGCGTTTATCGACCTGTTTGAAAGAACGGCGGAGATTTGGGGGTGGCCCCAAGACCAGTGGGCAGCCCGCCTAGTCCCTCTCCTGTCCGGGAAGCGCAACTCGCGGCACAACAACTGCCGGCATCAAGCCTCCTGGCTTACCCCGACCTGAGGAAAGCCATCCTGCAACGGGTTGGTCGGAGCCCGGAAGAAAGTCGCCAGCTCTTCCGGGCCTTGAAGCTTGATAAGTCCGACCGCCCGCTTGCATTCGCCCAGCGGCTCCGTGATGCTTGTCGGAGGTGGCTGCTCTCGAGGGACCGCGGCGTCGAGGAACTAATCGACCAGGTGGTACTGGAGCAGTTTGTTCAGTGTTTGCCCCGAAGACGGCCGAGTGGGTCCAGTGCCACCGCCCGGCGTCGCTGGAGGAAGCCGTCCGACTCGCGGAGGACCACATGGCGGCGATCCCTAGGGCGGATGAGCCCTCTCTGTCTGTCTCCCCTTCCCCTGTGTCTTCCCCTGTTTTTTTTCCTCCCCTCTTCCCTCTCGCTCTGCTCTCTCCCCAGGGTCCGTTCCTGCCCCCGCAGGCGCGGAGCGCTTGCGCTCCAGCTCCCCGGCCTTGGGAACACCCGCCAAGCCCTTCCCCATCCTTCAGCCGCTCTCCTCCTCAGGTGGGGGCACCCGCCAGCACGGGTGCGGCCGCAGCGCCTGGGCCGGTCTGCTGGAGGTGCGGAGACCCGGACCACTTCCGGGATCAGTGCCCGCTGATGGAAATAGGGGCGGTGGTACGGGTCTCCGATGTTCCACAGGCTGCCCCCGATCGGGCTGGAGCGCATCGGATTCCGTAAGAATCTAGGGGTACATACCAAGCTTTGTTGGATACCGGCTGTAACCAGACCACCATCCACCAACGCTTGGTTCAACCCGGGCTTTGGGCTCAGCTAAACTGGTGAGAGTAAGGTGTGTACACGGGATATTCATAAATATCCCGTGGTGACTCTGGCGATCAAATTCAGGGAGAAAAACATAGTGTAGAGGCAGCGGTTAGTCCCCGCCTCACCCATCCGCTAATTTTGGGTACGGATTGGCCGAATTTTAGAAAGTTATTGAAGGGAGTTTGTGCGGATGGGTCCTGCGTGAAAGTGAAGGGGTGTGTGATGTGCGATGCTTTGGCGGGGAGGCGGAGCCAGGGCCGCCCTCGACTGCTCCGAGTGACGTGGAAGGGGCGAGGTGGACGCCTCCTCTCCGGGAATTCCCGGAGGGGACTTCCCTTGGAGCAGTCACGGGATGATACCCTTAAGCACGCCTTTGACCAAGTGAGAGTAATCGATGGTCAACAACTCCGCCGGGTGTCGCCGTCTCATATCCGTATTTTTCGCTGATCAAGGATCGCTTATACAGGGTGACGAGGACGCCCAAACAAAAGAGGAAGTAACACAATTATTGATTCCACGGAGCCGCCGGGAAATGGTTTTCCAGGCGGCTCACTATAATCCTATGGCCGGTCACCTAGGGGAACGAAAAACACTTCTCCGTCTAATAGCCCGCTTCTATTGGCCGGGCATTGGCGGTGACGTCCGCAGGTGGTGTGCGGCGTGCCGCGAATGTCAGCTGGTAAACCCACCGCCACCCCAAAAGCGCTTTTGCGCTCTCTACCATTAATCGAGGTCCCCTTCGAAAGAATTGGGATGGACCTCGCCGGGCCATTAGAACGGTCAGCACGCCGGACATCGCCGTGTTAGTCCTAGTGGATTACGCGACGCGATATCCGGAAGCAGTGCCTCTGAGCAACATCTCCGCACGTAGTGTTGCAGGGGCACTCTTCAAGATAATCTCCCGGGTGGGGATTCCGAAAGAAATCCTCACCGATCAAGGCACAACTTTTATGTCACGGACACTTCGCGAACTTTACGAGCTCTTGGGCATCAAATCGATTCAGCACTAGCGCTTACCATCCTCAGACAGATGGCCTAGTGGAACGGTTTAATAAAACGCTCAAGAACATGATTCAGTAAATTCGTGCACGATGACGCTAGAAATTGGGATAAGTGGCTAGACCCCTGTTGTTTGTGGTACGAGAGGTCCCGCAAGCCTCCACCGGGTTCTCCCCGCTTGAGCTGCTGTACGGGCGACGCCCCGCGGTGTCCTCGATGTCATCCGCGAAGCGTGGGAGGAGGGACCTTCTAACAGTAAAAATGAAATTCAATTCGTTCTTGATCTTAGAGCAAAACTCCACACACTGGGGCGACTAACACAGGAGAATTTGCTCCAAGCTCAAGAACGCCAACGCCGGCTGTATGACAGGGGTGCTCGGCTACGGAATTTGCACCGGAGACAAAGTACTCGTATTACTCCCAACATCGAGCTCTAAATTACTCGCCAAGTGGCAAGGACCCTTTGAGGTCACACGACGAGTGGGGGATCTCGATTATGAGGTTATACGTACCGATAGAGGGGGCGCGCGTCAAGTTTATCACCTCAACCTCCTGAAATTATGGAGGGAGGAGGCGGCCTCTGTGACGTTGGCCACGGTAGTTCCGGACAGGGCGGAGCTCGGACCGGAGGTAAACAAAAACTACAATCTCAACACTCCGGTCACTTGTGGAGACCAACTCTCACCGCGGCAGCTCACAGAGGTTTCTGAGTTGCAAAAGGAGTTTGCGGACGTGTTTTCCCTCTCCGGGCCGTATAAACCTCATACAGCACCACATCGAGACCGAGCCGGGCGCGGTGGTGCGTTGTCGCCTTATCGCTAATCCGAACATAGAAAGAAAATCGTTCGGGAAGAATTAGATGCAATGCTTGATATGGGCGTAATAGAGGAATCCCACAGTGATTGGTCCAGCCCGGTTGTTCTTGTTCCCAAGAGTGATGGGTCTGTTCGGTTTTGTGTGGATTACAGAAAAGTCAACGCGGTGTCTAAATTTGACGCGTACCCAATGCCCCGTGTTGATGAACTGCTCGATCGGTTAGGTACTGCTCGATTTTACTCGACCCTGGATTTAACAAAGGGCTATTGGCAGATCCCCTTGACACCAATATCCCGTGAGAAGACAGCCTTCACCACGCCGTTTGGATTACACCAATTTGTGACGCTTCCTTTCGGTTTGTTTGGGGCACCAGCCACGTTTCAGCTGACTCATGGATCGGATCCTCAGACCGCACACCGCGTACGCCGCTGCCTATTTAGACGACATTATCATTTATAGCAATGATTGGCAGCGGCACATGCAACATCTGAGGGCCGTCCTGAGATCGCTGCGGCGGGCAGGGCTCACGGCAAACCCCAAGAAGTGCGCGGTTGGGCGGGTGGAGGTGCGGTATCTGGGGTTCCACTTGGGTCATGGCCAGGTGCGTCCCCAAATTGATAAGACCGCGGGCGATTAGCGACTTGCCCTAGACCTAAGACCAAAAAGGGGGTGAGGCAGTTCCTGGGGCTGGCTGGCTATTACAGAAGATTTGTACCTAATTATTCGGACGCCACCAGCCCGCTGACTGACCTCACTAAAAAGGGGGCTCCAGATCCGGTCCAATGGTCGGAGCAATGCCAACAGGCGTTTACGCAGATTAAAGCTGCACTTTGTGGGGGGCCGCTTTTGCATGCACCTGACTTCTCTCTCCCTTTTGTATTGCAGACGGACGCTTCAGACAGAGGGCTGGGGGCCGTACTCTCGCAGCTGGTGGAGGGGGAGGAGCGCCCGGTGCTGTACATTAGCCGGAAGCTCTCCTTAAGGGAGACTAAGTACAGCACCGTGGAGAAGGAGTGTCTGGCCATCAAGTGGGCGGTCCTCACCCTCCGATACTACCTGCTGGGGCGGGCCTTCACCCTCTGTTCGGATCATGCCCCACTCCAGTGGCTCCACCGCATGAAGGATACTAACGCCCGGATCACCCGTTGGTATCTGGCCCTCCAGCCTTTTAAGTTCAAGGTGGTCCACAGACCGGGGGTGCAGATGGCTGCCGCCGACTTCCTCTCCAGAAATGGGGGAGTGGTAGGCAGGCCGGATGACGCCCCGGCCTGAGTCGGGCGGTGGGGGTATGTGGCAGCGGGGGCGTGGTCAAGCGCCCGTCCGGGAGAGAAAAGCGGTAAGGGCGCTCACACCTGAGCCAAATTATGTCTAACACCTGTCTCTAATTGCAGTAGAGCGAGGAGAGCGGTTAAAAATGCCAGCAGACACAGGAGAGAGAGAGAGAAACTGACAACGAACTCAGCGTTCGACTAGATGGAAATTGTGGTTACTAAAGATTGTGTGAATATTGTGGGCACTAAAAAAGGGGAATTAAAAGACGCACCTTGCCTTGAAGTCTTGCTTCCTGTCGTCTTTGTTCCATCAGCGTTACACTAACATAATCTAAAAGCTTGTCTTAATCGGAGGTCATAAGATCTGGGGACGCATTGTCATTTTATTTTACCACAGATCTTTATGGTACCAAAGTTAATCAAAGCTGTCCTTCCACAATCAGAAATGGAAAAGACAGAGTCATTGTCACATTTCAAAGCTCAGCAAAAGAGATTATACCGTACTTTGGAACCAGCATGCCAGTTCCATGTGTGCACACGAGGAGGATGTTTTGGGAGGTATTTCAGCTCTCTTACATAAACACAGGCAGGTTGCAGGATTATAAAGGATTCAAGAGGCAAACCTGTCTATGGTGGAGATTTCAGCAGCACAGGTTTTAGGATTGTTTAATGCCATGCATATCTGTGTTGTGATGATTACAGCATCAGTGATATATCAACAAATCCTGGAACACAATGTCACAAGATTTCTGATAAAGATATTCAAAACAATTTCAGGTATATCTGGTAAATCTCTTGTGTGTATGGGCTTAAAGGGACAGTTCACCCAAAAATGAAAATTCTGTCATCATTTATTTACCCTCATGTTATTCAACAACCATATGACTTTCCTTCGTCAGTGGAACACAACAGTAGACATTTTTGAAGAACCTCTACGCAGCTCTTTCCATACAATGACAGTTTCTAGTGCTGAAGTCAAGCAAATGGCAAATAAATAATAATAAAATAAATAAATACAACTATACAACTTGTGCACTATATTATAAGTCTTCTGAAGCCATAAAAGAGCTTTGTGTGACTGAAAACTAAGTAATTAATCACTTCTCTGACCAATCTCGCGTCTAGCCTGTGAATTGTATTCAGTTAAAATACGAGCATGTTATGCCGTCAATGATGTCACTGAGTCAAATGACTACTTTTATAATAATTGTATGGTTTTTTTTTTGTGTCCTTTTTGGAGCTTGACAGACATGGTAACCAATGGTGGGACATTTTTAACCCACCCGCTGTTTAAATATGGGACAGAACACAAATAGGGCTAATCTAATCCTGCAAGTTTGGTTATTCATTTTAATTTAGCAAAATGGGTTGTTTATTCAACCCAAATGCTGGTTAATTTTTCTTAATTGTATCTCATAAGTGGGTTAATAGTTTCAGGTAGTTTGATCCTTTAAAATATTGTATATTCCTCTGCATCCAGGCGGCTGGCAGCAACTCCTACGTCCCCCAGCGGATGGCCGTGGCTGGTTCTTTGAGTGGATAGCAGTAGCGAGGACTCCACGACAGCACATCCCTCCTCCTTCCCGGGTTTTGGCACCAATCTAACAGGGTTAAAATGGGAAAGGAGAAGGCGGGAACCGACTGAAATCTCAAAGTAATATTGTAATAGGAACTTAAACAAAAAGACACAAAAACATAAATGCACTCACCGCAGCTGTATGTGGCTCTCTCTCTCCAGAACTGCCACTTTCTGCTGCACATATACCTCTCCTTGGCTGATTAGCCTGATTGGGGGCCGGGCGTGCATAGTCACGGCCTGGCTCCACCCTCCTCCTCTTCACAAATACAGTATACAGGTTTTAAAATGACATGAGAGTGAATAAATAATTACATTGGCCACACTATTTCTTTAATTATCTCAGGCCAGGAACAATTATGGCATCCAGTTTCAGGATGACAGACTTTTTGATGTAATACTGTATACTAAGAATGACAGTGGGTTCATGAAAAAATCTATAACATCTAATGCACAGGTCCATGCACAGATTACCTGATAGTGGTGACCTGGTGGAGTCAAGGACATAACAGGATGAAACTGAATATTAAGTCATTGTCACTCTCATGACTGAATGCAAAATGAGATTTGGAGAACCCCTGCTGATAATTTCTGCCCTTTAATATCATCATCTACTGTGTGATCTGGTTATGAGTGGTGAGCAAGATGTTATAATTGTAATGTTTGGAGTAAGGGGTAAATATAATAAAAGCACAGATTTCACTGATAGCATTGATCTGCGAAACACATCTATCTTCTCTGTGTTCCGCACAGAATTACCGTCATGAAGTTTAATGTATCGATTTTCCAGTGCTGTTCCAGGAGCAGTGGTAAACGCACTATGATAATTTCCTGCTGAACCGAATAAGAGTTTTATTAGTGGTGCCTTTTAAGGCAAGCATCACTATTAATATTGCTCATACAGGGGTAGTGATCTGAACAAATCTCTGACCCTTAATTGAAATCTTTTGTGTATCTTGAACATTTGGGTATGAACGTGAGTGATACTTCCGGTGGTGGGGGCAACCACCCACAACGCCCTATCATCGTGGCTTTGCATGGGCAAGTTCAACACACCTTATCGTGTTTAGTCTTGTAAAGGAAATAATGCTTCTTTATTTCTGTTCAAGCCTGTTTAAGCCACTGATACTTGCTTTGCTCTAGTTTTAAAAGTACAGTATTTAAGGATTTCTCATGGCATGATGCTGATTTTGGACCTAAGCTTATGCCACCTATTTTTGTTGTTGATATTGTTGTGAATGTATGTGTGTATGATGTCAGATGTCAATGTATTACTCAGAAATTAGTCAGAAATGGCACACATTCACTTACACTTCAGTCTGAACTTCGAGTTCACTGTTGCTCTCATAACCCATCTCACACTGAGATGGAAGCTCCGCCCACACTGAGTCTTTGCGATCCAGATGGAGTTTTATTTCAGCACAAACCACATAAAAACTGCACAGGGAAAACTCACGGCTTCTGTGCATTGTAGAAGAGTAGCATTTTTTATGAAACATTTTTTCATTAAATCACATATACATTTTAAACAACACATGCAGGGTTAGAGGTCAACCTGTCTTCAGCGATCTAGGCAAATTTTGTGATTGTGTGGGAGTGCATGAATTTATAAGTCACCTACACACAAGAGTTTACGCTGTGTCAGACATCACTGCGAATCATGTTGATTTCAATGAGGATGGTGCACAACAAGCAAGTAACGGCTTAAAGGAATATTCTGGGTTCAATATACAGTTGAAGTCAGTAGATTACATATACCTTAGCCAAATACATTTAACTCAGTTTTTCACAATTCCTGACATTTGATCGTACAAAACTTGTATTAATCAGTTAGGATCACTACTTTATTTTAAGAATGTGAAAATAATAGAAGATAGAATGATTTATTTCAGCTTTTATATCTTTCATCACATCCCCAGTGGGTCAGAAGTTTACATAAACTTTGTTAGTATTTGATAGCTTTGCCTTAAATTGTTTAACGTGGGTCAAACATTTTGGGTAGCCTTCCACAAGCTTCTCACAAGAAGTTGCTGGAATTTTGGCTCATTCCTCCAGTCTGAACTGGTGTAACTGAGTCAAGTTTGTAGTCCTCCTTGCTCGCATATGCTTTTTCAGTTCTGCCCACAAATTGTCTATAGGATTGAGGTCAGGGCTTTGCGATGGCCACTCCAATTCCTCGACTTTGTTGTCCTTAAGCCATTTTGCCACAATTTTAGAGGTATGTTTGGGGTCATTGTCCCTTTGGAAGACCATTTGCAACCGAGCTTTAACTACCTGTGTGATGTCTGGAGATGTTGCTTCAATATATGCACATCATTTTCCTTCCTCATGATGTCATCTATTAAGTGCACCAGTCCCTCCTACAGCAAAGCACCCCCACAACATGATGCTGCCACCCCCATGCTTCGATTGGGATGGTGTTCTTCGGCTTGCAAGCCTCACCCTTTTTCCTCCAAACATAAAAATGGTCATTATGGCTAAACAATTATATTTTTGTTTCATTAGACAGGAGGACATTTCTCCAAAAAGTAAGATTTTTGTCCCCATGTGCGCTTGCAAACTATATCTGGCTTTTTAATGGCAGTTTTGGAGCAGTAGCTTCTTCCTCACTGAGCTGCCTTTTAGGTTATGTCGATATAGGACTCGTTTTACTGTGGATATAGATACTTGCCTACCTGTTTCCTCCAGCATCTTCTCAATATTAAACCTGTGGAGTGGTTAAAAAATTCAAACTAACCTTCAACCTAAGTGTATGTAAACTATAATTTCAGGGATTTCCATTAGCTACTTAAATGTGCAAAATAAAAAATATATTAAATGTTAGATCAAATTACTTCCAGGTTACAAGAGTAACAGACACATGTTGAGTAAATTCTATGTATACTGAGCTCTATCTTCTGTGGTAATGTGGTCGAGGTAAAATAGGGCGGGAAGGCCAGGCAACATTGGGGACGGGGGGTAAATCAGGCACTTGGTGGGTTGACTTTGCAGCATATGTAATGGGCTCTGGTGGAACTGGCAGGATTTGGGAGCACCAATGCCAGAATTTTTCACAGCAGGCCGGCTTTCTAAACATAGACACACCAACAGAGTAGTTCAGATAGCAAACAACAACATACACACCTGAGATATACCAGTACTCTGTCTTTCTCACACACACAACAACAACAACAACCGCCATTTGCCACTAAGTGGTGGTGACATCACCATGACGCTAGTGCCAGGCTATGTGCACCTTGAGACAATGTGAAGTGTCGAAAGCCCGCTGGCAGGAGGTCACAGGGCAGACCCAGATGCCACGGGTTGACTGACTGACTGATGGACCACCTGTGTCCCCTATTGTGCCAACTTGCTGTGCTTTAGCCATCCGGCGCTCCACTCGTTGTTGTGAGCGTCGCTCCTTCACCCTCCGTTGTTGTTGGAGGGCGACTACCTCCAATTGCCCAGTAGCGTCCTTCACGAGCCTCCTCCACAGAGGCCGATCTTCATACCGTTGGTACCAGTCAGCTACAAGTCCACTCAGCTCCAATCACTCCATCTCCTCTCCAGCCCGTGCTGCACCCGTTTAGCCCCCTCAGTCCGGCCGAACAAAAGCTGTTTAGGCATGCGGTGGTTGGGCATGCAGGCTACATTGCCCAGCCAACGCAGCCTTGCCTGCTGGAGAAGCTCACCAATGGGATTTTGTACAGATTTTTCAAGGATTTGTGAGCTCCTCACACATTTCAGCCTTATTAAACCCAGGATGGATCGTAGGCAGTCCAGCCTAAATGTTTCTAACCAGTGAAGATGTTCCATTAGAGGGGTCCACGTTTCGCAAGCATAGAGAAGGGAGGGAATGACCGTGGCCGAGAAGACCTGAAGCTTCGTGCAGAGAGACAGACAAGGTAACTTCCAAACGGCGTTATGCAACCAGAGCCAGTCATGAGCACACTGCCCAGGTATGGGAAACTCCATTCTCTCCACAACTGCTCTATCACACACACACGCACGCACGCACGCACGCACGCACACACACACACACACACACATATATAAATACAAATCTCGGATAAACCTAAACACACGTGGCCCAGATATTAGCTGAGACTCAGGGAGAGCGTGGCTGAGCCTAAAAAGGCTGACAAAATGGATATTTGGATAAATACAGCTGGGCACCTTTAGCTCAAAGTTTCGCCTTGTCACTTTGAGAAATATGACTGTTGGAGGATCAAAATAATAGCAGTAATGAATAATAGAGAAAAAAAGGAGATTTTGTTAAATCTAAAATCAGAACATAATCAGAACCTGACGGACCACAGCTGCCTGTTTTTGATACAATGGATTACAGAATCTATCTGTCTCAAAACAGATGACAAAAAGGTATAAATAAAAAATTATCAAGTAGTGTACAATCACTTCTTCAAAGGAATGTTGATTATAAATTACAAATGATTCTTTTATCTGTGTCAAATTTATTATTTGAAGGACTCCTTTTCCTTCTGCAAAAGAAAACAATAAATGTGTCATGAAAGTAATAAACACACAACAAAACTCTCTTCCTATATTAGTTTAGATAAAATGGCTCATGAGTCAGATGCCCCAGAGTACTATTACCATGGTTGTAAAAGACACATCAATTTAAATTATTCCCAACAAATCCAAACCAAGGCAAATGCTTAATTTTTATGTCTACGTTTTTCAATAATCTTAAAGTTTAATGTACTTAATTATATAAAGACCAGAGAGAAAGGCTAAAATTTGGCCAAAATCAACCTTTTTATCAGTCCAAGTACACCTTGGTGGAAAGAGAGCTGGACCATGGACCACCGTTTACATACGTATAACATTTACTGAGCACTTTATTAGGAACACCTGTGCACCTACTTATTCACGCAATTATCTAATCAGCCAATCATGTGTCAGCAGTGCTGTGAATAAAATCATGCAGATATGGGTAAGAAGCTTCAGTTAATGTTCACATCCACCATCAGAATGGAGAAAAATGTGATCTCAGTGATTTCGACTGTGGCATGATTGTTGGTGCCAGATGGGCTGTCACGGCTCCTGTGAGTTTGCCAGATTATTCACTGTATTTTGTTGTTTTCACACTGATCACACTATGTATGATCAGTGTTTCCATGGGAAGATTGATTGTTCCTAATTAGCATGCTAGCAACACCTGGTTCTCCTCTAATTCACTCCCTACTTTAACCCTTTGTGTTCTCAGTATCTTTGCTAGATTATTGTTTGATGTGAAGCAACTTACCTCATCCTTTTCCTAGTTGGTCATGTCTCGTGTATCTATTTGGTTGCCTGTCTCTGCCCATGTGTTGGGAATGTGGTTAAATTCCAGCTTGCAGTACGCTTGTTCTCTGTGTTCACAAATCTTCAACGGAGGATTCCTTGTCTCTTCCGGCATGCCGGGAATGCGATTACCTTCAAATCTGATGGGCATGATTACAGCGCACACTCATTCACAAAACAATTTCCTTCTACTGCAGCCAGTGCTGGTATCTCCAGTCTTCGCCAGCACAGTTAACATTATAATTTATTGTAAATTAATCCTTTGAACTGTTCCTCTGCTTTTGGGTCCCTTTGTCATGCTCTCGCTCTCTGACAGGGGCTGGTTTGAATATTTCTGTAACTGCTTGTGACAGGGCGGAGGACGGAGGGCGGTGCTAGGTCGTGATTATACACACCCAGTCCCATATCAGGCTAATTAAGCCTCAGAGAGGGATAAAGGAGGACTGCAGATGGTGGTGCGAGAGAGAGAGATTGTTTACAGGCAGCTGACCGTCATGTGTGTGTTTGTGTCTTTTGTTTAAGTTTGTCATTAAAACTATTATTTATTTAATTGTAGTGTGCCTTGTTAACATGTCAAACCTTGAGGTGGATGGGTTACAACAGCCAAAAAATCAAATCTGAGGCTGTAGTGGGTACAGGCTCACCAAAACTGGACAGTTGAAGATTGGAAATGTTAAGTGGTTGTCATTTTCAAAACTTTGCAGAGTGTACATGGCCAGAGAGAGTTTTTCCGAAGGTATTTTGCATTATTAGAAACAGGGCATCAAAAACGTTTTCTTTCATGTTGTCTCTTTTAAAAAAAAAAATGTCAAGCATTTAATTTATCAAGGCTTTTAGATGTGCATCACAAAATTGAAAGCTCTCCTTTTATACATTAAGGACATCTGGTGATGGTAAAGTTGTATCCATGTAAATACAACCATTTAATCGAGCAGTTACTGTCCCACACCCATGGGAAGGTAGGAAGCACTATACAATCTTTCATTAATAAGAAAACACAGACCATCCTGCTGATGTTTTTCTCTGGAAGGATGTGAATGAAAAAGATTTTATGGATGCTAACTCAATTTGTAATAAAACATTATCTCAAGCTATTGCCTGGATTGCTGGTCTGATCAAGGCAAATAAATGCATATTGTAACTTCTATAAACCTAATGCATGCGATGGTAACATTTAGTGTTGGGGAGTTGTTAACTAAAAGCAGCGACACTACTAACTTAACAAAAAGGATTGTTCACCAAAAAATTCTATTCTTTCATCATTTAGCCACCCTTATATTATTCCAAACCTGTATGACTTTCTATCATCTGTGAAACACAGAGAAATATGTTATAGATAATATGGCAGAATGTTAGTCTCAGTCACCATTCGCTTTCGTTGTATGGAGAAAAAAAAAGTGAAAGTGACTGAGACTAAAATTCTGCCTCACATCTCATTTTGTGTTTCACAGAAGAAAAACAAAAGACATATGGGTTTAGAGGGTGAGTAAGTGGTAGAATTTTGGGGTGAACTATTCCTTTAATTTCACAATCGAGCAAGACAATGCATCAATCTACACTCTCTTAAACAGCAACAGCAAAAGTGTGAGTGTAATTGGCTTCAATATAAATTTTAGATCTCAGTACTGTTCTATGCTGGATGTGATTGGTCAATCTGACAAACTGGGTCAGCCTGTCACACTTTCACTTTGCATTTTGTGTATTTTGACTTCTGAGAGCTGTTCATTCTGTTAACAGAGTTCTTGTAATAATCCTGCTGAGTCTGCGTTAAATCCAAACATATACAGGTGATGCACTGTATATCATTTTGCGTTTGTTCAAATACTCTCCTATTCCAACTTAATATGCAGAGACAGTTATAAGTAAGGCATTTGTAGGTTGATTGATATGCATTTCATTTTTAGAAGAATGGCATGGCACAAGAGGACTTTATATTTCAGCCAAACACACCCTGGCACTTGCAGCAGGAACAATAAGTCTCACCGCCCTCATTTACCCCGGTCATCTCTCTGAGTTCATCCCCCCTCACAGATGGTGGGAACAGAACCTGGGAGACACCAGACTTACTGAAGCAGTGTTGGTTTCCAGAACTCTGGCCATTCGTCTTTTGACATCTGCGGTCATGACAACAAACCCTGTTCACCTACTGACATATGCATAGTGGCATGGTCAAAGACAAAACACTCACTCATGCATACTCCCTTAGGCCTGTTTCACACTGAACACATTGTTTCACCCGCACACAGACACTCTGTTAAGATGTCTGTATCAAGATGATTTAAGCAGTCTAGATTCTGTACTTTTAGGGATTAGGTTGCATTATGTATACTGTAAAAAAATAAAAAATTGAAAAAACTTGTTAAAAATTAAGGCATCCAGCTTCAGGGCTTTTTTTGTAGGTATTTTCAACTCAAGGGCAAATTAACAAATTAAATGAGTAATTTACAGTTTGATAATCCTCTGTTTATTTAGTTTTTCAAATTGACATTTGTCTATGCTTTCAGTTAACTGAATAAATTAAGTCCAACACATTAAAAAACCCAGTGATTTCTACATGTTCACTCAAGTTCAATAAGGTTACATTTTTAAGGTTGGAAAATTCTTTGTTAAACAGCTTCACATTTCCATTTAATTTCATGTGTCAACACCAACAAAATACTGTTTGGTTTGGCTGACTTAAATAGCAGAGACAGTAAACATCACTAAACCTTTCATATTAGTTTAATTAACTTGAAAACTGAAGAAACTCCACTAAAGCGAGCACTATTCGCCCTGATGGTGACTTCAAATAAAACAACTTTTTACAGCAAGATATCATTAAAACACACTAAAAACAAGAAGCATCTACTGTATTAATTATAAATAATAATTAGTTACATGTACTCATATGTCGCCATGCTTCGGCCAAAGACACATAAATAAATGTAAGCCCAAGGGATTATGGGTATTGCCTCCACACAAATTGCTTCTCCAATTGGCATGCTCAGTGGCAGATGCATAAATATAACATTTACAAATCTTTTGACCCATTAATTTTCAGGACCTGAGGAGAATATTCTTAAGAATCAAAATCACATTTTAAATTGCCTAATAATTCCTGATTTTCCATGTCTGTTGGAGCCCTGGCCTTTACTGACTTCCTACAGTAAACATGAAGTGTTCACTGCTCAGACACAAAGTTTCTATCCACTAAATAGACAATCCTATGTAGTATATTTAGTACACAATAGTGCATTGTTGTCAACAATTAAGTTAAATACTGCAATCCAACATTCTGACCAAAATGTCACTAATCAATATTTACATAACATAAATAAATTACATGAAATAAGAAAATATTCCTTTTCAAAGTATCAAGCCAATCTAGCAGCGATTGCACAGATTGAATTATTCTGCCACATTTGGCTTCCTCGGTGATCAGACTGAGCATGCTCAAAAGCCTGCAAGCTCAAAACAAAACTTGACATTGTATGTTCTTGCTGTTTACAATTTTAAGTTGATCACACTGAAAGGCATAAAAGTTGAACTTGTTGATTTCTTTAAGTAATCTACATTTTTTGTTGAGTTTGCCTGACAAAATTAAAGTTGGATTTTTTTTACAGTGTAGATAAAAGGAATGTTCCAGGTTCAATATACATGACAATTAATCAACAGCATTTGTGGTATAATGTTGATTAAAGACATATAATAAAATATCTATATATTGATTATTTATCAGCATGTTATTTTATCATGACGTTTTTGAGGCATCGATAAATTAACATAAGCCGATATTTAAATTAGAAGCCTAATTTGCGTGCTTTTTAATTCAATGTCTGTTTGCCTTTCGTTTAATGTAGTCTAGCGTAATAGTGTTTGGAGACCAGAAGAGGGTAATACATTTTCTGTACTTAATACTGAAGGACGCATCGATGTGGTGCAGGACAGGTGGAAGTCCAATATTGTGACCATGTCACCATGCACACAAAAGTTCAAAGGTCTTCAAGAATAAACAAAGTGACGTTTTTGCAGGTTAGTGTATGAAACTGGTCTGACTGCGCAAACTGAACTATTAGAAATACTGATGTTTATTATGCAACTGCTCTATATGCAGCCTTAAACAGGATTTCAATCAAACTGTTAAACCACGAAAATACATGTAACTGAAAATACAAATAAATGGTGGAAGAGTTGTAATTATTTTCTGTGGTAATCTTATTATGCTACAAATGATGTTGATTGGGCTTTACTTGTACTGAATACAGAACATTCTTTTAAGTGATTCAACAGTAAACGTGGACCTCCTCATGTAAATTACTGTATATTTCACAATGATCAAGTGTGTTATAATTCTAAATGGCTAACTCCTGTTTTTTTATTGAAAGTAATACTCAATGTAGGATCCAAGGGTCAAAATGTGGCTTGTTGTCAGCATCCACTCCACAATGTGGTGCCAAAAAGCATGTTTCCCCAATTGACGGCCATTCAAAAATTACAGTTTTTCAAATCAACATATAAATCGTATATTTATGTATGTGCGGCGTGAAACAGGCCTTAGTCTAACACAACATTATACACAAGCCCGTTTTTCCTCCACGGATGACAGACATTCCGTAGATTGTGGCTGACTTCTTGGAAGGATGTCATATGTGCCTCGACTGCACTTGCATGTTTAATCACATTATGTAAATATCGTGTTTGCTGTGCTATTGTGCATATTAGCTGGTATTGGGATATTTTTAAACAACATCTGTCCTCTGGAGCCTTTCTTTTGTCACAGCTGGACATTAAACCAGACAATGTATTCCAGAGGTTGCATTGTGTTTAAAGCGAGACTTGGACATTATTGGTATGCTGATGTTTAGGGTACCTTCACTGGAACCATGAGTGACTTCTTGCTTTTTTAATCATCTGTAGGATGTGACCTCTGTTCAACCCTTTGGCTGGACTGCAGTTTGTAACTGTCAGCAAGTCTGTTTGCCATTGCTGGATCTACATAAGGCTTAATCAAAATGACATGCTTCTCAACCTGAGCATGCCTGTCCTCATTTTGAAAAACAAATTGGTGCTTGCTAAGGCAAGAATTATGATTGCTCATAAAAAGGGCTATGGGTCAGAATGAACTCGCAATAATCTTTGGTCAGACATGAATGATACCTTATCATGTGTACTTTTCTGATCAAACTTACAATTATACACATGTTGGAAGATAAAATGTATTAAAAAATTCCATAGACTTATATTGAAAGAGGGACTCGACCCCTATCTATGGACCAGAAAATCATAGAGACTTAGGGGTGGGCTCTTTTGACTTGGGTCAGAAAGTAACCATATTGAAGCCACCAAGCAATCCCCTGGAAACCACCCAGAACCCCCTAGCAACTGCCCACAACAACTAAGCATCATAGGGTGAATCTAGTATAGAAAACCTAAGACAGATAAGTGAAATCAGATGCAAAAGTTATGATACACAAAGCTGTAATTATTCACTGAAATATGTGCTGCTAATTTACAGTTTGATAATCCTCTGTTTATTTAGTTTTTCAGCAAATCCACAAACTCTGCAAGTGACTCTAATCGTTTGAATCTCTTTCACGTCATATTTTAGTCACAAGAATGATATCGGCCAATGAATACACACATGACAGGTGCCCATCACAGTTGCCCCACTCAACAGATCTTTAGAGGTAAACCAAGACACAGTTGTTATATTGTGTAGGAGAGGAAGTACTGAGCAGGTGCCATGATTTCAATCCTGGCATTTACCGTTGACACGCAATAATGATGACATCCTAAACTAGAGTACTCATTTCAGCAACCATCTGTGCCTCTTTCTCTCTTTTTCACCCTCTGTCCATTTCTAATTCTCTTTGTGCTTGTTCTGTCTCAGGTTTCTCTCACTCTCTTGTGATGTACTCCTTTGAGAAAGATGGACGACTTAATGGTTTCCGTGACTGGTTAGTGCTGCACCATATAACCGTCTCCGTGAATATCACTTCTAATGTTATAGCTGCATCTGCTTCTGATTCCAAACGCTCCTTCAGCTTCCTTTACAGATCGTCCAGAAAATGTTATGAACAGTCGTCACATTTGTGAGATCCATCATGTGGCACTATTTTCCTTTCTAAGTTTCTCAGTATGTCTTAAAGGGATACGTCACCCCAAAATGAAATTCTCTCATCATGCTATTCCAGATGTGTATGACTTTCTTTTTTCAGCAGAACACAAACAAAGATTTTTAGAAGAATATCTCAGCTCTGTAGGTCCATACAATCAAGTGAATGGTGAAAACTTTCAAGCTCTAAAAATCTCATAAAGTCAACAAAAATTAAGCCATATGACTCCAGGTGGTTAAATCTATGTCTTCAGAAGTGATAGTGTGGGTGAAGTGTGGGTGAGCAACAGATCAATGTTTAAGACCTTTATTATTTTTTACTATAAATCTCCACTTTAACATTCTGAAAGTGAAAGTGGAGATTTATTGTAAAAAAGCATTGAAATATTGATCACTTCAGGGGACATAGGTTTAACCACCTGGAGTCATGTGGATTACATTTATGCTGCCTTTATGCGATTTTTGAGCTGAAATGTCTGGTCACCATACACTTGCATTATATGGACCTACAAAGCTGAATTATTCTTCTAAAAATCTTTGTTTTCTGCAGAAGAAAGAAAGTCATACACATCTGGGATGTAATGAGGGTGAGTAAATTGAACTATCCCTTTAAATTTAGGGGTTTGTTCAGATTCCTAACCCTAAGTATGTGCAATTGTAATAGTGATGGTTACCTTAATAATTAATCTCAATTCTGTTGGAAAGCTTTCACTGAATAGTGATGATCCCACATCTCTCATGCAGTCAGTGCTGTTTATGATGTGTGGTTGGAGTTTTTACAGATGTTAGTGGTGTATTCCATCTTATGTGTTTAGAGCGCATGTGATTCCCTGCAGCCCCAAGAAAATGGAAACCTCATCAGATGGCTGTACCCTGCTGCTCTGCTTTTGTTCCCATCGCATTTGCTTCTAAATAGAAAATCATTGATCTGTGACATTAAATCTGATTTTCACCTACTTTTTATACACCTAAGTTTATTTTGTGACAATGATTTTGGAATGTTCCATCATCAATGTAAAAGTGGAATACACCCCTGACACATTGTACCTTTATTAGTTTAAATAAGCTGTGTTAAGTTAAATTTAAGCAAATTTGAGTATGAACTTAGCACACAAATATAAGTTTGTACTGTTTATTGTTAAGGGTTATATTTTGCAAGGGTTACTATTGGAGCTGAATAATAAAAAAAGACTACTTAAGGTTAACCAGAAACACGAATTTATGTTTTTTTTTTCTTGCCTATTTGTGATTTTCTATGCTTTGCTTGATGAAGCAGTGAAAGAATGGCTAATATTACTGCCCTCCAGTGGACATGAGTGTTCCACTACATGTTACAGTTTTTCTCAATCTCTTTGGCTCACTTATCCGATGATAATGTTCAAATATCTGAACAACTAGATTCTTGTTCACACCAGATTTGGTTGTTTTCATTGTAGCGTTTTTCTTTTGTTGATTTTTTGGCATGGATGTCATTTTGTGTCAATTTTCTGTTCACTATGTATGACATTACATGTAAGAAATGTGTATAAATGGACATGCAAATGTGAATTGTCTGTTTACATGTAACACATTGCTACAAAAATACATTTACTGTATACATACAAATGTGCATATCCTTTTTCTGTGTACCATATTATTGACTTTTCCCAGTAAACTTTTACCTGCTGTTGAAATCGGTATCTAAAAAGCTCAGTGTGATACACAATAGCATTCAGCTAGACAAACCTGACATTCTTGTATAGTAGAGTAAGCAGTCACTGTCAACAAAAAAGTAGAACAAAAATGTAATTTGTATATAACAATCATTTGCAGGGTTGACTGCCATGGTGAAAAAACATCTAAACATTTTGACCAGTACAACTCACACGATTACAAAAAAAAAACTTCATTTTGGTGCCATTGGCCAAATCAATGACACAATAACTGTTGTGCACCATGTTTTGGGTGAGTTACTACATTTTGCAGACATGCAATAGAGTTGGGATGTCCCATAAAACAGTTGTGACAATTGCACTTACAGTTTAGAGAATGTTTCAAAAAATGAGCCAAAGTGATTGAGCAAAACTGTACAAGAAATGGATGATTCAACCAAGATGTCTATGCAGCAAATAAGCAAACAAAGAATAAAAATAAACATAGCTTTATAGTAGTAGTAATAATACTAATTATACTACTACTACCAATATTTATTATTATTATAATAAAATTGTATCAATACAATTATTTACATAATTTTAGATTAGATAGATAGATAGATAGATAGATAGATAGATAGATAGATAGATAGATAGATAGATAGATAGATAGATAGATATTATTATTGTTGTTGTTGTTGTTGTTGTTGTCTTTTCTGTACAGCAGTGTACAGTGGTGTTGGGTTTCTGATTCAGGATTCCGTGACGTTGTTCTCCGCTGAGGAGCGCAGCGCGCATGCCCAGACGGGAGAGGTATGGTTGAAAACTCGCAGTCCATCGCTCTGAGCAGAAGAGGAGCAGCACAACTAAATGTGACTTATCTGAGCATCATTACATCTGCGCCTCCGGGAGACGAAGAGGAGACACACTCTGAAGGAGAACACAACGCGATCAGAGCCTCCCGGAGTTACATGATATCATTATATATGTCTACAACATCTCTCGCGACGTGTCGACTGTTTGTTTGCCTGTAATGTTTCCAACCAACTGAGACGAGGGGGATTTATTCCTTCTATTGTTCTTTGCTTTTCATTGACTCTTAATAAAAACAGCCAAAAATTTATAAATACGGGTCATTATGGTTTTGTTAACATTGCATAATAGAAGAGGGTTGAATTGCTTGTGCGCGCAGTTCTTGCTGTGGATTTTGTGTGCGGTGGACGGAGAGGAACAGCAATTCAGTGTGGAGGTAAGAGAAACAGAGGAGATGATGCTGATGTCCTTCACATCTCTCTTTCTCTCTATGTAAACCCTGCGCTGGATTGAGACAGCTTGCATGAAAACTACTAATGCAATTGAACTAATTCAGCCTTGCACATCTAATAATATAAACCCCTTACAACAAATCAAAGTTTATGAAATGCACAACAAAAGAGCATGCAGAAGGAATTCCTTCAATGAAATTTTGTCTGAAGACTTTTTGGTGGATGTTGCACCATATTAATTTTATGGCAACTCAGTTCAAACATTCTAATGAAATCATTGTGTTGTTTGATTTAAAAGGGTCTGTATTCTTGTGTCAAAGCTTGCCACGAAGTTCAAGTTCATGATTTAATGTATCACACGGAATCTATGTCCACTCAATGGGTCACTTTTTACATTAGTGTTAATGTTACAATGTAACTACTATGTAGTTACTAAGTAATAGTCTACAAATGAACAGTACGAACTTAATATGTCATTTTTAGAAAATAAGCTTGTTGATATGCACAGTATTATCAGTATTAAATGAATTAAATTTGCATGTAATATGCATACATACACTCTGTAATGTAAAACATTATCAATTATAATTAAGAATCAATGACCACTAAAATCCTGAACAAATGTATTCAAAAACACAGTGAACTGCTTGTTTAGTTGTACCAATGACGTACTGTGCTGCACAATAACTGTGTCAGTGTTGTTACTTATTTACTTCCTCGGCAGGAAAGAGGGGTTTTAAATTTCTCGGCTAAAGAGTCCCGTACACTTCCATAATTCCAGTCCAAGCGCTTGTATGCTTTGTTTTCGTGATGCTCTCTCTCTCTCTCTCTCTTTCTCTGTCTCTCTCTCTCTCTCTCTCTCTCTACACACACACACACACACACTGAATTAGATATGTAGGGTTGATCTTGGGTTTGTTATATTGGCACAATCTAACTCACGAGAGGGCAGAATAAATCAGCTCGACATGACTTGATATCCGTCCAGAAACCGAAGGAGTCAACCTGTCACTACAGCCTAAATATTGTAACGATAAACATGCTGTTACAGTTAAACATTGCAACAGTTTGAAGAAAGCTTTTCAAAGCAACTCTGTCTTTGAAATGTGCCAATATTATAAAAGCCTGCTGTGAATTTACAGTTGGTCAAAAGTTATGCTCAAGCGAGACAGCTGTTTGTGTTATTTGGAATACTGAAGTGTGTTCAGGGTAGTTTGCTTCTTGGCTTACAATGATTCAAGCGCTAAATTGTGTTGCAGAGGCAAACCGCCTGTTTATGTGTTTGACAGTTGTGTCAGATGCTCTTTATGTCTGCAATGAGTCTAAAATCTGTGGTAAGGAAAACAATAGGTCAAAACCGCCTTGAATTTTCATTTTGACAACATCATTCTTTTCGTCTCTCTGAATATTGCTATTTTAGACAGTTGAAGATTAGAGGTTTTAGCAACAATCCTGGAACATTTTATATGTACTTTAAAATCCCCACTTCACCATGTATTTAAAGGTATATTCTGGGTTCAATGCAAGTTAAGCTCAATCGACAGCATTTGTTAATTCACATTATCTTGATTACTACAAAAAACCATTTCAATTCGTTCCTCCTTTTAAAATACAAAAAACAAAAAGCAAAAGTGGAGGTTACAGTGAGGCACTTACAATAGAAGTGAGTGGGGACAATTTTCAGAGGGTTTAAAGGAAGAAATGTGACGCACTTTTATTAAATCTTTTGTTAAAAACGAATTAAATAAATCAAATCTCAACACAAACTTTTTCGCCAGATAGACACAAAGACAAACTAGTCCAGAAAGGATTTCAGCACCTTTGGTACGTTCATAAATTTCTTTAATTCAATCCAAGTATGTTGATGAATACAGATATTTTTGGAGTTTAACGAACCCTTGAATGAATCAACGTTCATTCTGCCAGGGCAAAAGAGTATAGAGTAGAGAGACAGAATGCATTTTCCACTTCTCTGATGTTCTAAATGGACAGTGTTGTAAAAACAGACGTTTATTGGAGTGGTTTGGCTCATATGCTCTGTTGGTGTGGTAGAGGCACAGGTTTATTCTGCGCTCACACGCATACAGTAGGTTTGTAGAAGGATATGATGATCTTTTGTGTTTTTAAATGACAGATCTGGGTATAAGTGAGAGTTTAACCTAAATCTGTATGGTTTTTGATGGTGGACCAGCTGTCCGATGACATTTTGACCTCTCAGAATATCTGAGGTTAAGAGCCAATTGGGCACTGGGCCACAGCATCACCGCTTACTTCCTGTGCCCTTTTAGTACTGTTTTGCCACAGTGAAACAGACATATTTAAAGGGATAGTTCACCCCCAAAAAATTGACTCACCCTCACAGTGTTTAATCCTGAATGATTTTCTTTCTTCTGTGGAACATGGGTGAATCCCTTTAAATATGCTTTTATAGTAAAACGGTACACTGTTAAATATTTCTGTACATTTACGGGCGAATTCTAACAGCAATCTACTGTAATTCTTAAATACAACAGTTTGCTGTAAAAAAAAAATGGTAATCTAGGAGATAAATAGCAGGCTCATTGTGAAGTGAGTAGTTTAACAGTAAAAAGATGTTATTTGCCAAACATTTTGGGAAGATGAACATTAAAAATCCTAGTGCCATTTTAAAACCCAAAGTGTAGTATCTGTGGCTTATTGCCAGTGTTCACACTATTGACACATACTGTATAAACAATACTGGATCCAACCCTGTCACCCTCATTCTTCACTTGTCTAAATGCTATTTAAAAAGGTATAATTGAACCTTTAAAAAATACTCTATAAATATAAAATAACAGTATTGCACTGAATTGTGGAATACAGATCAGGCCTGGCACTTGAATAAGTACTATATGCTTGGGTTGCATCGGGGTTTATGGGGCCATGTACAGAAGTTAATAGAGTTCTTAGCACTATTTAGTGTTTTTTATTTATTTATTATCCTAAATAGTTGTTTTGTTTATAGTCACTATTATAGTGATTGGTGTCCCCTTGGGCTGGGACCTTGGACCTTATTTATTTTTCTCCCAGTCACTGTGTTAATGTGTTGTAGTTGAATACAATAATTTGCACTTGCCAGGAAAAAAGCTAAATTGAGACTATTAGTCTGATCATAACTTGCAAATGACACTAAATGAGGCAATAGCATCATGTCATTGTACAGTACACGAGTAATTGAATTATAAGCATTCAAAGAGAGATCTGCAATGCAGGTTATTATTGAATGTCTATTGTTAATTGTCAACTAGACACATGCAGATATCATCACTCAGCATACAAAACTTAACAATGGTGACAATCAACAATCATACTGTTAGATATAAAGTAAATCCTGAACCTTAAAAAACAAGTATCTAAAACTGCAAACAAATCAACAGCAAAAGAAACCATTAAATAAAAATATCATGTAATTTCTTCATGTCGCAGTGCATGTGGGGAACATGCAACAGTAGCTGTCAGTATTTGATGAATACAGTACAAATCTGCATTTGAGCTTTACATTAAGTGTGCTGTATATTTGCCATAAATTGCTGGTGAAATTGCTGCCAGTATTTTACTGTAAATCTAAGAAGTTTTTACAGTGTATGAGATGAGCACAAGTAATTATTTGTATTGCTTTAAATGTTCAATGTACACATTCCCAGTACAGTAGACAATGTCTCTCTCTCTGTGTGTGTGTGTGTGTTTTGGAGAGTGAGATTATTAATAGTGTGTGACAGACAGACAAAAGAAGGATTTAACTAGTGTGCAGTGAAGGCAGTGAGGTGTGCTATGAAAGAAGCCATTGACAAACTATTTGGTCTTTGAGAGAGCCAAATTATGAAGAACTGACAATGGACATGTAATCTTTTCTTGGCGGTTCAGCTCTTTCTCTGTGTGTATTACTCTCTGGAGGTCTTTATGAGCTTTTTGGTTGAAGAATGGTCTTCCAGAATGAGCGGAAGAGTTTTCTCTTGAGGACACAAATTATTTATTTTTTAATTAATAAGTAAGATTTATTAAATGGAAAAAAAGTTGTAGTAATATAAATCGTTCAAATTATAGGAGCGTTAATTCATTCATTGTACAGATTTAAGCTATTCTGTATTGTGTAAAATGCATGCAAATGCTACAAAAAAATAACTTTCTTGCATCAGAGATGTCAGTCTCCGAAAAGCGTTATTGTGAACAGATAAAGCACTGTCACATCTCTCAGACAAAGGCATGTTCTCTAAAGAATGACATGTTTAGATGGTGTTTTGTCACTTCATATAACATGATGTGTATGTGTGTGTCTGAATGAATAGCAGTCAGTGAGAGTTCAGTTGCTGTCTTTCTATTTCAATTAAGTCTTTTGTCTTGGTAATGTCACATTAAAACTTGTATTAAAAAAAAATGAAATATTTGTATCTGTTGTGATGGCCAAAGTGTTTCACCTCCAACACACAAAGTACACATTGTATGGACTGTAGACCTTGGCGATAAAGCTAATGAAAACCTTAATATTTTTCAGCCTTTTGTATATCTTGATATTTATGTATTTGCTCTGTAAAGGCTTAAAAAGAGTGATTGGAAGAACTGTCATTTCGACCAAACTGCCATTGTTGCCAAGTAGATTCAAAATGTTTAATACAAGAATTAAAATGCAGTAAAAAAAAACATTTTTCCACTAAATGAACACAAGAAAGATCACATTTCATTTAGATGGGCATGAATAAGCTATGGAGCGCACAGTCTGGTTCCGGAAATTAAAATCCAATAAATTTTTTTGCTTTGGGGAATTGATTACTAATGATAACTAATAAAACTTGAAATGCAGATCTACCATAAGCTCTGAAGTTGTTAAGCGATGGTATATCCTTCTGCTCAAGCTATCAGTCCACTTTGTTTCATCTTAATATTTTTTTAAGTCATGTTTAATATTGGAATTTCTTGGGAAGAATTCTGGCTCCCAAAACTCTCAAACTACTTATATGTTAGTATTGTATATATATCTGTATATTTTGCAATGTAATTTTTTTGATTGATTTTACACTTACAATTATTTTTTGCAATGCTAAATTGGATTGTTGTTCATTCCCTCATTGAATATGTTAAAGGAATATTCCAGGTCCATTACTAATTAAGCTCTATCGACAGCATTTGAGGCATTATATTGATTACCTAAAAAATGTATATAGACTTGCCCCACCTTTTCTCAAAAAAAAAAAAAAGCAATAATCTGGGTTACAGTGAGGCACTTACAATGTCAATGGTAGCCAATTTTTGAATGTTAAAATACTCACCATTTCAAAAATATAGCCACAAGACTTACACGATATGCATGTTAACATGATTTTAGTGTTATAAATTCACATACTAACCTTTTCTGTTTAAAGTTATAGCCAATTTTACAACTTCTTTGCAATGACATGTTGCCATGACGACGTAATGCCAACAAATCTTAAAATCCTTAAGTGACTGTAAAAATGACATTTCTGCCTTTAAACCCTTCAAAAATGGTCCCCATTCACTTCCATTGTAAGTGCCTCACTGCAACTCAGTTTTTTGCCATTTTTAAAAGACGAGTAGAAATCATTTTTGGTGATAATTAACATTATGCCACGAATGTTGTAGACTGAGTTTAACTTGTATTGAACCCAGAATATTCCAGTGCATAGCCTTTTTGTCTGATTTTCAAACATGTACAATTTTGATTTACCTCAGAGCTAGTTATTTTGGTTCATGACTTAAAACTCTATAAAGAACTTTATGAAATCTCTATGAAAATGTCCGGGAAAATCACTTCCGTAATAAACAGCAATGCATGGTAACAGCTGTATAAACCTGCATGTATTTTTACTAACGCATTTTAATGAATGAGAAATGCCACGCGGAGACATCCATAAACATAGAGATGATGCAAATGAATCATTGAATTAGAGATTTGAATCGATTTATTGAAATGGACAGTCCTTCCAAGGCAGGATTGCGAATTTAGTGTTATAACACACACTTTAGGAAACATAATGGGCATATTAAATATATATTAAAATCATCACAATATCTTCAATGTTGCTTAATTTTATATTGTCATCAAAATCATCATGAATATATATTGTGAGTATTCTATACATCACACAGTCTTAACTATATGGCAGTGTTTTGGGGTTTAATAGGTCAGATTAGATCTGTGCTGAGTATTGTATAATGTATAGGCTTGCTTTGCATTTTTTTATTTATTTATTATTATTTTTTTTTACAAGCTACTAGCATCACACAAATATTTCATGCACACTTATCTGTCAGAGCAGCACAGAGCTTCAAAAAGAGTACACAATGTGAGTCCCATCCCATAAGCCCTTCTCTTCAAATTGATATATTTACAAGCAGTTGTGAGGTTGTGTGTAATGCTGAGTGTCGTGTCCCTAGAGGCCTAACTGTACGGGTTCAGTCCTGTATTTCTCACTGTTCATCTGATCTGATCACAGGAGAACCTGTTGAATAATGGAGACATTTCTGTGTGACGCTCAGGCCTGTGTGGATTTGTTACTGAGTACAACACCTGGGAATAAACAGAAGCTAGAATGTTTATTAGATTATTTCCATCCTTCCATCAGTATTTATGAGATGATCTCTGTCTTGAGTTTGACTGCTGACCCTCTGAAGTCATGATGAAAGTTAATTGGTTATTGAGAGTGTAAAAATCTTATCAGCTTTTGTGTTTTACCTTTGTTGAATGGGATGTTAAAACAATTTCAGATTGATTTACAATTTAAATTGAAAATCCTGTCATCATGTCGTTCCATGTTGAGTTTCTTTCTTGCTGGAACATAAAATTAGATCATAAGCAAAATATTCAGGCTGTTCTTTCCTATACAACAACGCATATAGTGACCAGGGGCTGTAAAGTTCCAAAAAGTATACAAAAGCACCAAAAAAGTACCATAAAGAACCATTAAATGAGAACTTTTACAGCTATATTTCAAGTCTTCTGAAGCCATACGTTAGCTTTATTCACTTCCACAGTTCTCAAATATATTTGTGCATATTTATATTCAAACTAGGCACATTAAAATGCATCAGGTTGGATGTCAGCAATGTCAAGCATCATTGGTTCTCCTCTGCCTGGTAAACGAACGCGGAAGGGTCTTCAGTTAACAATGACTTAAATTACACTCTGTTCCTCACACAAAGCTATTGTATTACTTCAGGAGACTTGAAATATAGTGTGCGAGTCATTTGGACTACTTTTATGGTGACTTTTTTGTTCTTTTTGGAGCTTGACAGTCCATGGTCACTGTATGTTTTCACAGAAGAGGGTGTTCATGTTTGGGTAAACCAACCCTTTTAACTGTAATGCGATTACAGTTGTTGCCTTTGTAATGGTAGCCAGCTGTTAAGATAGCTGTGCAGTGTGTAAACCTCACTCCCCTGACCTCAAGAGGCGCACTAGCAACTGACACTAGGGGCTCTATCCTCCTTGTTAGCACACCTGCCACCCAATAGGGAAACGTTGGTTTGAATCCCATTTGGAGCAGGTGAGCAGGACTGGTTACAGTGTGCTGTGACCTGGATGGGAGTGAGGTTTAGGGGGGTGAGTGTAACAGTAGCCAGCTGGTAAGGTAACTGTGCAGTGTGTAAATCTCAATCCCCTGGCCTCAAGAGATGCACTAGCGACTGACACTAGGGGCTGTAGCCTTTAGCCTCCTCCTTAGCATGCCTGCGGTTCAACCCCAGTTCAAATCCCGCTCGGAGCAGGTCGAGCACTGGTTACATCTTTACGCACATTGCTCCCCTATGTGTTTGCATGTTTGTGTTCCGACATTGTGTCATTGTGTGCATTGTGCATTTCCAGGAGAGATCGGAGTGCTCTGTTCTTGATGTAGCATGTTGCGTTCACACATGGCCTCTCTGATGTCAGTTTGGCTCTGTGCGTACAGCAGATTTATGCTGGGAAGGGAACGACACACCCGTATGTTTATCTGTCAGAATCCTGCTGAAGAACAGAGCACACCAGTGCTACCCAAACACAGTCGCAACGTAACGCGTGGCGCTGCTTTTATGCAATGTCTATTTCTAGATATCTTACTCTCTGGACATTTTCTTTCTTACTTTCTCTAAATTTCCTTCTGTCTCTCTTTCTGTCTCCCTCATGCCTTCTCTCACTGTTTTCCTTGGCCTAATGTTAGTGTGTTGAGAGAGACTGTTACTCTTCAATCTTTAATGGCATGGGTGATTGTTGGTGCTGAATAGATGCACATTAGGCTAGCAGCTCTCTTGAGATGCTTGGGGTTTTTCTTCTGTTACTGTGGGGACCTGGAAAAAATATCCCTACAGCTCAGCGACTTGATGCCAAGCTTACCTCAACATAGCATCGACTCGGGTGTATGTTCGGAATGGCATACTGCTATACTATGCATACATTTTTCAACAAGTCACATTACTATACCTACATTTTTGCCAAATGAATTTTACATGGCTTGTTGTATGTAGAGAAGCAGTTTCCTGGTGAAATAAACACTTCATTCATTTTATTCACTTTCACAAAAATCATGAGTAAAATGGCAAATTATCTGTTCATCCTGTTTCTCACACAATGATGTCTTATGACATCAAAACACTTTTTCATGGCAATACATTTTAACATTTGCATTACATAACCAACTGAAGAAGCTTGTTTGAGTACAATCAAATTGCACGGTAGCTCAACTGAGTGTTGCACTTGTGATGCGAAAGAACTGGGTACGAGTCCTGAAGAGCACATAAGGCCTTCTTCAGACTGCCACTAATAATCAGATTTTTGGCATATCCAGATATGATAGTCTGGACAGCAAAAACCACATCGGGAAGTGGTTTAAAGGGATAGTTCACCCAAAAAATTGTATTCTCTCATCATTTACCTACTCTCATGCCATACAAGATGTGTATGACTTACTTTCTTCTGCAAAACACAAATGAATATTTTTAGAATAATATTTCAGCTTTGTAGGTTCATACAATGCAAGTGAATGGTGACCAGACATCTCAAGTTCCAAAAATCACATAAAGGCACAAACAAAGTCATCAATACAACTCCATTGGTTCAATCTATGTGTTCAGAAGCAATATAATAGGTATGGGTGAGAACAAGTTCAACATTTATATCCTTTTTAATATAAATCTCCACTTTCACTTTCACAATGTGAGATTTATAGTAAAAAAAGGATTGAAATATTTATCTGTTTCCTCACCCAAAGTGATTGCATCACTTCTGAAAACCCATGCATTCATATGGATCTTAGTTTGTGTTCAGCAGAAAAAAGAAAGTCATACACACCTGGGATGGCATAAAAGTGAGTAAATATTGAGAGAATTTTCATTTTTGGGTGAACTATCCTTTTAGCTATCTTCCACTAGTATGGAGTACATACTGAGCAGTATGCAGTATGCTAGTATTCCACTATGAACTTGTACAAACAGGCACAAACCTCTCTCTGGGGAGATTCAAGGGAACAAAGCGCAAATGAAAAAAAAAATGTTTTGTTTGGACGTGGGATGAGAGGTTAAAAGCACGCCAGATCCGTTACAGAACTGTGATATTCTCTGACATTTGGCCAAAACAGTCGGCAGCCGTTGAAAGAGGGCATGAGACGGACGGGGTCACCATGGAGATCCCATGTGCGATATGACAGTTTGGTATGTGTCCCGATGAATAATTTAGTATGTGTGAGAGCAGATAGCAGGCAGAGATAGCCCTTACCCACACACACTTACACTTACTTGAGCTCAAGTGACGCAAGAGATCCATGTCTGGTGTCACAGCTGAAAGAGACAGCAGTTAAGTGCCACTGTGTGAAAGAGTCTGTTTTTAGTATAGACACACACACACACACACACACACACACACACACACACACACACACACACACACACACACACACACCATAATACTAATTGTATAGAGGCAGAACTTTTCCTCTACCAAAGTTAAATTACACATTAAAGGGATAGTTTACCAAATAAATGTCAATTCTGCCATCATTTATTCACCCTCATGTTGTTACAGTGAGTTCCTTTCTTCCATGGAACTCAGAAATTTTATGCAGAATATTCACTTTCATTCCATCTTTTTTCCATTCAATGAAGGTGAATGGGGACACAGGCTAACATTCTGCTTAACATCTCTTTAAGAAAGAAAGAAAGAAAGAAAGAAAGAAAGAAAGAAAGAAAGAAAGTGACATAAATAACCATTCACTTTCACTGTAAAAGAGCAGCTCAGACATTCTGCATAACATCTCCTTTTATGTTTCATTATAGAAAAAATAAAATGGGGCTGATATAAGGGTGTGTAAACTTTTATTTTGTGTCAAATATTCCTTTAACCAAGACACAACCAAAAGTTTCTGTAGTAAAAACATAATGTAAGTTTATTTAGATAGAATGCATCTGCTAAATGAATAAATATACATCTGCCTAAAATATACCTGTAGTCCCTAAAGTTAATTTTCTTTTGGCACACAGTCCAAGCACAGAGGCAGCATTCTACATCCTTGTTGTGGTTTTTAATGGCTTCGTTCTTCTTGAGGCTGCAACAAATGCTCCCATGTCCAAATCCACCACAGAACACACTCTCTCCCTCTAGAGGTCCCCTGGGGTAACATCAGTCCTCAGAAAACCTTTCCCTATTATCTGCCTTAAAGGCACAGTGACCTTAAAACAAAATAGAACAGATAAGATACGATAAAGGCAAATATCTAAATCCTACACTTCCATGCTTCAATAAATAATCCATAGCTGAAAAGAATCCTCTTAAAATTTCACGATTCTATCTGTCTTTACTGCATTTAATGTGACGGCACTGTTCTGAAGTGATTGACATGGGTATAAGAAAACCTTGACCTACAGTACTGTTTGTACATCAGCTGTCTAACATGAGCAAATATAATAGGGCATATAAGGTATGGTAGGAAAGGGATAGTACATCCAAAATGTAAAATTCTGTCATCATTTACTCACTTGCATGTTGTTCCAAAAATGAGGTTCGTTCTTACATGGAATACAAAGGATGATGTTAGAATGTTAGGGTTTTGTTTTCCTTAAACAAAGTGAGTCCTCCATCCTCATTTTTGGGTGAACTATGCCTTTAAAGCTCCATTAATCATGGAGTTGAATGTACAACGTGTCAGAGAGCCAGACACAGAGGTTTATCCCTCTCTTTATCTTTTTTCTCCTTTCGTTTCTTTTCTCTGGCTAATTATATGTGGTCTGAAAAACAAAAAGAGGGAGAATGTATGTGGAGGGAGTTTAAATAGTAGTTAGCATGCAGTAAACCTCAGATTCAGGGAGTAGAGCCATGCAGTGCATCTCAGGACGACTCAAACAAAGCCGAATCCCCACTGTCAACCTGCTGTCCTTCGGGGATCATCTTTTTTAAACCCTCTCGCTCTATACATCAACTCTTGATATAAGTCTGATATTTAAAGTCAACATGAAATCAATATTTACACTGTAAAAAACCATATATATAATGCTTTTATAAATTTTTTTAAAACTGGCAGTTGTGGTTGCCAGAATAATTATGTATAAATGAAGTAAAAATGTAAACAACTTTACAGAACAACCTGTAAATTTTACAGTTTAAAGTGTTTTTTTTTTTAATGGCATATTTTACAGTGTAATGCCATTGTTTATATTATTAAATGACAAACATAATGTATTCTGAACCTTCTGAAACTGTAGAGACAGCGCTCAGTGTCACACACAAAAACTAACATACATAAATATATTATATTATAGATATAGCCCCATATAGATTATATTATTAAAAGAATTTATCACTGCCTGCGCTTACTTTATTGCTCAATTAATTGCTTTACATTTCAAGACAGGAAAACAATTGTTTCTCAGTTAATATTTCCTCTTATTGACTATGCTGATACTGTTTACCAAAATACCTATGATATTTATCTTAAGCCTCTTAATGTTGTTTATAATTCTTTGTGCAGATTTGTGTTAAGGTGTCCATATCGTACTCATCACTGCCATATGTATGAATTGCTTAATTGGTTGCATCCTAAATCTAGAAGACAATTTCATTGGCTTTTGTTTATCTTTATATGTGTTTATTTTGTTTGTCCTTCTTATTTGAATGAACTTTTGATTCCATATAGATCTCCCTACTCTCTTAGACATTTGCAACATCCTTTTTTCTTTGTTCCAAAAACTGTTAGTGTAGTTGGACGTAGGTCATTTCTGTATAAAGCCCCTTTTGACTGGAATAATCTTCCTGTTTCTCTGAGATCTATTACCTCTCTTAATCGTTTTAGGTTATGCCTATTCTCTTATCTTAAAATAACTTGTCTATGTTTCTGATTTTATTTTGTTTTCTCTCTATACTTGAGATTCATTTGAGGATCTTTTGCTGATATTATGTGGCTCTATGTTGATGCTGTATGATGCTGAGATTTTGTATTGAAACTATGTTGCGGGTGTGGGAAGCCCACAAGAGTGTGGGAAGTAGGTTGAGCTTTTGTTTTTGTAGTTTTGTTTTGTAATGTTGTTTTGCTTTATGTTGTCTGTGCTGTATATTGCGTATGTTTTTAGGACCCCCTTGAAAATGAGATGTTACATCTCAAGGGGCTATCCTTTCAATAAATTCAAATTCAAATAAATAAATAAAAACTCACTTCGAGGTTGTGTCGAGTGAAGCGACACTAGTGGACTTTCTTGAAGGCCTCGGTTACCTCTGAACTTGAGAAAAGGCCAATGAGAATCTGGCAGACAGAATTTGCATGTCCCTCCCCCGGATATACGTGTATAAAGGGAGGAAATCATGCCTCTGTTCATTTAGATTTCTTCTTCGGAGCAAAGCAGTTGTGCGATCAACGAGCTAAGATCACGTACTATTCCACTCACCTCTGCAGAGCTTATGCTGCACGACGTGTTGCAGGAACTGTGCTCTGAGACCGACCTCGTCCTCGGGGCCATGGAGGTCACAGCGTGGACACTCTGGCAGGCGATGGCACCATCGTGGTCCAGGAGCGTCATCTTTGGATGAAACTGGTCGAGATACGTGAAGTAGACAAAGCACGATTTCTCAACACCCCCGTTTCCCAGCTCGGTCTATTCGTCGACACCATTGACGACTTTGCCCAGCAGTTCTCAGCGGTGAAGAGACAGCCATTCATCATGCCCCGCCGCCATACAAGCACGGGCTGTGCTCTGTCTGCTTGCCGAGAGCGTCCTCCTGTGGCTTCCAAACATCAGGCAGCTCCGTCTCAACCTGGGCCCAGCTCTCAGCCCCAGCATCGAGCGCCCTGCAGCAAGCATACGCCCCCCGTCTCCCTAACCTCTAACTTGCATCTGGCATCAAGATTGGTTCACAGCGATAGACCTGAAGGATGCATACTTCCACGTCTCTTTCTTGCCTCGAAGAAAGAGCAAGCAGCGACTCAGCGACGTCATTGCATGCCACTCACATCACGGGAACGCAACCTCAACACAGCAGCGGAACGCGCTTTCGCGACAAAGTATGCTCAGCTGAGAGTGGAGGCTCCAACCCGAGGCGTTCCAGCTGATTTGGGAGCGGCTTGGCCAAGCACAGATAGACCTGTTCACTTCCCAAGAGACCTCCCTTTGCCCGTTCTGGTACTCCCTAGCGGAGGCTCCCCTCGGGACAGACACGCTGGCACACAGCTGGCCCCGGGGGTGGACCTGCATCTCTCTTGGGCAGTCCCCACTGCCCCCTGGTTGCCATGTTTGTAGCAACTCCTCCCTCGCAGCAGGTAGGATCTACCACCGCGCCATTTCCACATGTGAAAGCCCATGTGACGTATTTCGCCACTCTTTACCTCCCCTCAGCCTGGGCAGGTGGTGGTCTACACAGGGTCTTTTCCCTCTGAAAGAATAGGAGTTGGAAAAGAACCCCTTACCTGTTGTGTGTGATAGCGTTAAGATGGCCCCAGCTGCTTTAACTCTATGCGAGAAACATAGAGAGAGAAACGGCATGGCAGGCTCGGCCCATGCTTGGCACATCACTTTGTTCCCCCCTTCGGGATGCCAGGAACCAAAAAAGTTTATGATAATTTTATGGGGCATTGGGGAAGGGTACATGCAGTCTGACACAGCCTGTTGCTTTGTCATGCAACTGCCTGCCCGCACCTGCATCAGCAGAGCACGTACACGGTTCAGCGCATGGCATGATTGATATGGGACCCCTAGTGTCGCTTCACTCAACACAACGTTGAAGTGAGCGACAGACGGAAACGTCTAGGTTACTGTTGTAACCTCCGTTCCCTGATGGAGGGAACGAGACATTGTGTCCCCCTGGCCACGACGCTGAACCAAGCCACTGCAATGGCCGAACCTTATTCTCGGCTCCTCAGTGCAAAACCTGAATGAACAGAGGCATGATTCCCTCCCTTTATACCCATATGTTCGGGGGAGGAACATGTCAATTTTTTCTGCCAAATTCTCCTTTTCTCAAGTTCGGGGGGCCTTCAAGAAAGTCCCCTAGTGTCGCTTCACTCGACACAACGTCTCATTCCCTCAATCAGGGAACGGAGGTTACAACAGTAACCTAGACATTATCTGATGTCACTTAGGCCATATGTGCAGGGAAAATAATGTTAACCAATAGCCACATAGCTATTTTGGCATTGTTTTAGGCTACTGTTGTAGGTAACACAGCCTTTCTGAAATTTTGACAATAGTTAATGGGATCGTTTAATGCTGGTCAAATAGCAAATAAAATATTTCCATCGGGACGTCTTGAAATGCTTTCAAGGATGAAATTGATCTTCAGCCTCAGAAAACCTTCTCAAATGTGGGTGTTTCAGGAGGGGAGAAGAACTCCACAATTTACTGCACACTTTAGCCTGATCTCATAAAAATTAAGTGACTGTGGCAACATTTATATGAATTAATATTATGTGGGTCCTTACACATATCGCAACAGTTCAGAGGTGAAATGTCCACCGTGTGGCACTAAAAGCCAAAATCCTAAATTAACAAAACTGACCTGCCGACTCTAAACCTTAAACCTAACCCATAGTGTTAGAAAAAGTAAATTTGACATGAAAAATGCGATTTCTAAAACAATTACATTTTGTGGTCCTTCTATGAATTTGTTTCTTTAGGAATTGTACCCCGATCTTTACATTGCAAGAGCAATGCTCTATCAGTTGAGCTACTGTGCAATTTAATCACACTTGAACTAGCTTGTAAATGTAGTTGGTTATGTAATGCAAACTTTAAAAGGTATCGCTTTACAAGTCATGCGCTATAGTTAAAGTGTTTAGATTTTATTAGATAGCATTGTGTGAGGAACAGGGTGAAAAAGTTCATGAACTGATAATCTGCAGTTTTACTCAGGATTTTTGTGAAAGTAAATAAAAGTAATTGCTGTTGTAGCACCCCTAGTGTTAATTTCACCAGGAAATAACCGTAATATGTACAAGTCACGTAAAAAACATTTGCAAAAATGTAGGTATAATGTTTGGCTGTGAGACCAGGTAGACAAACTCACATTCAGGCTATATTTTGTTCCTTAAGGCCCTATTTTTTGTTTGTTGAATATTTTGTTTCAGTCCACATATGCCACATTAGGAATGTAAAATAGGTTGCGAATGCTGTTTCATTTTGACTTTAAACGTAACTGCAGAGTGTAAGATGATATGTGGCAACTCATAAACCATCAGTATATGAAAGCAGTCCTTTAGCAGATGTGTTTAACCGAAGTGAGAGTACACTTATTACTCTGATGATCCCCTTGTTTTGCTCAAGGGCACAGTAGTGAGACAGTATCTCACTTCTGGCTCAGTGTGGGACTTGAACCAACAACCTTATGGTCACAAGCCTTGAACTTTAGCCACTACACCATACTGCCAACATTTTAAGCTGCGGTTGACCATGTTTGTTTTTGCTGACAGGTTTTACCAAGATTTGAGGTCTTTCTCTACCTTAGGGATTTTGGTTGAGGTTTTGAAACAAAGCTTTGAAATGGTTTGTCATTTTTCTGTTCCGAAAAAAGTGTCCCTGAGCATCCTTAACTAACAGAGAAATGTGAAGCCCTGGGCTTAGACACTGGGCAGCAATAACTGTGTTGAATTGAACTTGAGAATTGCGCAATGAAATAATGGCACCTCTGCGCAATGTTGTCCGCAATTATGTGACACACATTTGTTGTCCTGGTTTTGTTTCCTCTCCCTCATCAAGTCTGTACATTATGCAGTGGCTCATAAAATACCTGTGTGTAAATCTGAACCTCCATAGATTCCCTTGGATCCTGTTCCAACATCAGATTAGGTTATGATTTTTATTCATGAAGTAGGACTTTCAGTGTCAAATGCCTGGGCTAGTTTAAAGCATGCTTCCTGCGCAAGTAAAACAGCTGAAGATGATAACAGATTGTTTTTTTTTTTATAGCTAACAGCATGCTGTGAGTGAATGGAAATTCAGGATACGTAAGTGTACTGTTACACTTCCCTGACCAGACATGCTGTCAGCCAGGGGTGAAGGTCAAACAGTAGTCAAGGGAGAATCCTGAATAAATCCTTAATTATATCCCTTATTTGAAATCAGTTTATTTGTATATGTGCAGTGGGATGGCTTTAGGACAGTGCTTTAAGACTCAGATTTTACATTATACATCAAGTGGTACCCCAACACAGAGCCAAAACTGTATTGTATAAAAGTAAAAGTCCTTAAAATAAACACTGAAATGTATTAATATAAAAACAAACTGCATAGGCCCAACAACATACAAGTGAACCTGCATTTAATGCAGTCTTTGGTCTTTTGGTCATTGTTTTTATAAGGATTCTGACATGTCATGCAACCTGTGCTGGTTGCAGCCTGGTCTCATGAACATACATGATTGTGGCAATATTTTGCAAAACAAAATTACATGCTTCATTAAATGTTTAGCTGCAGTTTCCTAGTGAAATGTCCAGCAGGGGGCACCAAAAGTGAGTGAAATGGTGTCATAATCAGATGAGGTTTTTCAGGTGAATATTAGTGGGGGTTTTAATGAGTAAAACGCACCACCCTAACCTAAAACTTTAACCTAAACCTAACCGATAGTGTTTTAACAAGCAAATGAGAGGTGAACAAAACAGACATCCTTTCTTAACCAATCCCTTATGCTATAATGCTAGCTAATAAAACCTGAATATATTCTCTATTCTTGCTTGGGCTTGATAAATACCCTGCATTTCTTGTAAATAACACAAAACAGCTGTTTGGTGTGTCAGTGCAGATGTGTTGAAGGGCCTCGATGCCTTAAGCCAGATCCAGCACTCTTTGATATAAGCACAAACATATCTTTTACATTTTTTAACATGATTTCCCCAAGTAGGACATGGTTATGGATCAGTAACATTGTTGGACACCATTTCTGTTAACCAATTAAATTTTAGGCATAGGTTTATGGTTTTGTTTGGCCTGGGGTTAGCAGCTTCAACAACATTCTTATATCAAGCTATCATTTCCCATTGATTTTGGAGGAAGGTTAGGAGTAGGGTTAGCACAGAAACATTTTGTATGTGGATAAATCAGAGATAGGGTTATGTAAAGATTTATGCATAGGGTTGTAGTTGGGAGCTTGAGCAATTTTTTATCAACCAATTTTTTATCAACCAATCATTTCCCTCTTATTTTAGTGACAGTTAATTGTTATAGATTGGATTTTGAAAGTATTTGTTTTATAGGAATGTTTTTCTAGCACAAATAAAGAATTTTGATCCAAGAACATGTCGGACGTGGCTAAATCGTGTCTTGTCTTTTATATACATTTTTACTGGTTTTTAGTTTGTCATCAAATTAGGATTGCTTTGTGAAATATTGCTTGTATCTCCTCATTTAGAGGCTACATGACTTTTACAAAACACAAATACAAGGCTAAAAGGATCTGGGTTATATTTCACCCCAACATCAAAAGAAAAAATAAAGAAATAATATTTTGCATAAAAAAATTGTTCTTTGCATATCTTGTGCTGTTAGTATCAAAGGGCCGTTATATAGTGAGACACTCTTTTATACTCTTTTTCCCTGACTTCAGAAAAGGCCTCATCAGGACAGAGCATTTCTTGTAGCTAGAGGACAGATCTGAGCTCCAACAGAACCAGAGGAGTGATGATTCACACTCCCACATACACACACACACTGTCATGTGTTGTAGAGTTGTGATGCATTTGGCTGTTGGCTGAAGGCGGCAGATGGGTCAGGAAAGGATGCGTGTAAGCAGTTCCCTGCTGCTTCTCTCTGACATTAATGAGAAAACCACTTCAAAACAAACTCTGTGGTTTTTTTTATCTACTAATGGGAGAAACAGCAGCAGTATTGCTTCTATAAGAAACTCTGTCAGTATGAGTTATTTTACTATTGCTAAGTGAAAATTGGGTAGACCTCCTCTGTTTTTGTTTCAATTGCAATGTTTGTGTTTCATTTTTGTCATGATCAACTGCATTTTCATTTACCTGCATTTGCAGCTTAGCTGCATGCAATGAAAACAGTAATTCAAATACATAATATACAGGAAATTAAGTAATATAAAGTAAAGAAAAACAAAAAAAACAACTTTTCTCAACTAGCCGCACAAGTTGAGATATAAAAAAAGTAGGACTGTCAATCAATTACAAAATGTAATCAAATTAATGACATGATTTGCAGATTAATTAATCAAATTAATTGCAATTAATCATGTCAATATTTACAAGTAAATATAAATATGAAATAATTCAAATACTTAACATCCAGGGGTTAAATTGGGGTGGAACGGTCCACTATATTAACGTGTTAAATTGACAGCCCTTAAAATAAGTATTTTATAGAGTGTAAAACAAGTGTAAAGAAACCTAAGAAAAAAATAAAGGAAGTAGCATTATAAACAAAAGTCTATATCTCTGTCTCTTTCTCAGGCTTGGTTGCAGAGGTATGGCTACCTCCCTCCCACAGACCCAAGAATGTCTGTCCTGAGGTCCACTCAGACCATGCAGTCTGCTATCGCTGCCATGCAGCGTCTCTATGGCCTTAACATCACCGGTGCACTGGATAAAAACACCATTGAGTAAGTAGCTCTTACACATAATCACTCGCTTATATATTCACAGGGTCTGGGCCAGAAGGTTGAGATAGTGGTATTTAAAGAGATAGTTCACCCTAAAATGATCTTATTATTTACTCACCCTCATGCCATCCCAGATGTGTATGACTTTGGTATCCTGAACACAAACAAAGATTTTTAGAAGAATATCTCAACTCTGTAGGTCTGTACAATGCAAATCAATTCCAAAACATATAAAGGCTGCATAAAAGTAATCCATACAATTCCAGTGATTAAATACATGTCTTCAGAAGCTATATGATAGGTGTGTGTGAGAAACAGATCAATATTTAAGTCTACAAATCTCCACTTTCAAATAGCCCTCCTAAGCACTCTTCTCTCCTAAGAGTTCTTCACATTCTTTGTGCATATCGCCATCTACTGGGCAGGGAGGGGAATTTATAGTAAATATGCACTTAAAAATGTATCTGTTTCTCACCCACACTTATCAAATCGCTTCTAAAGACATGGATTATACACTGGCATTGTATGGATTACTTTGAAGCTCAAAAAAGCACATAAAGGCAGCATAAAAGCTTTGGACTCTGTTGGTTTGCTTTGTATGGACCTACAGAGCTGAGATATTCTTCTAATATCTGGGATGAGGGTGAGTGAGAATTATTATTTTTAGCTGAACTATTCCTTTAAGATTTTTGTTGTTTAAAATGTTGTAGACCAGCGTCAAACTAGCACTAACTAGTGACTATAGTACATTTTGTCTGGTCTTAGCTGACCATTTAAGCAGGGTTATTGATGGGATTACTTTAGATATGATGACAGCACAAAAAAAACAAATATTCATGTACACAAAAAACGTCATATTTCCTGTATGTTGAATATGATGTATTATGTACAGCACATCAGCATGTTTGGACACTAAAATAATTGTGGCATCATGACTCTTATGTGCTCTTGTTTCCTTTTTGCTTCTTCATAGTGATAACACCTTAAGGTGAGGCTGATTCTTCTCTTGTGATTTATTCTTTGCTTTAAACACCTTCTCTCTCTCTTTCTGCCCCGCTCTTTCTTTATCTCTCTCTTTTTCTTTCTCTGTGTAAACTATAGTTGAAGATGCTCTCAGCAAGAAATCAGGTCAGAGTGAGACTGATATTACCCGTACAAAAATGTGCCATGGTAATATCATGGTATTTAAATATGGTAATCACACAGTACCATGGTGAATATGCACCACGCGGTACCACCACAGTACTATGTTGTTTGGTAAATAAAGCTTAGATGTTCACAAAATTAGATGTACAAAACTAATAGTTTTATTAGTGTATCAGAAATGTTACTTCAGCTGCAGCTTGTAAAAATTCTTCATTAAATGAATGGAGATTCATAATTTGTTACTTGAAAAGGTAAATATTAATTAAGTATAGTATATTATAACACAAGAATAAATATTTCCTGAGGTTGACATGTTATTTAATGTTACATTTTGGAAACCTCATGGAATTTGAGATGTTACTCATGATCTAGGAGCATTTTAGTGTTGTGTAGAAGCCCAGACAGGATGTGCTGAATGTCATGAATGTGGTGCCGTGCAATATTAATGAATCTATTCCTTTTTCTCTCCCAGCTGGATGAAGAAGCCACGGTGTGGGGTGCCAGACCAGTTCGGAGGTGCCTCAAAACTTAGTGTACGAAAAAGGCGTTACGCCCTCACAGGGCAGAAATGGCAACATAAACATATCACATACAGGTAGGTCATAAACCATTACACTTCTTTTGTGTTTAATAATATGTCTTTTTTAAATAGCTTACTCAGCATGACTATGTTTATTAGCATATTAAAATTCACTGTTATCAGCTACTGAAAATGTTGAATTTTGACAACATGAATGTTTTATGAAACATATCCAAGTATGTGTCTGAGGGTAACTGCCTTTGTTATTCAGAGTTGGTGTACGTATCCAGACAGCAGATGTATTTAACCAGCAGCAGTGCTTAGATAATCAGGCTGTCAAATTCCTCTATCTCACCTCACTGTCCACCTGCCAACTCCCTTCATTCTTCCTAAATCATGCATTTCTCATCTCTCTCTCTCTGCCAGCTGGCCATTCCCAACTGGCCTCTATGTCTATTTTAATATATATATACTGTACTGTATATATATATAGTATGCACAGTGCTCATGGAATGTCTCTCGTCCAATCAGATTCAATATATATATATATGTAATTACGGTCAGTATAAATATATTTAATGATAGATTTATTAATCAAATAAATAAATATTATATATATATATATATATATATATATATATATATATATATATATATATATATATATATATATATATATATATATATATATACACACATACATACATACATACATACATGTTATAATACATTAATAAAATAAATATACATATTTTATTTATTATTACTATTATTATATATTTATGTCCACCCCCCCAGCCCCTTCTCTCTCTCTCTCTCCCTGTCTCTCAGTGATAATGTCACCAAAGCTTTATTGGTATGCATTGGTATTACAGTCATACCAATAAGTTTTAGTGACATTATCAGTGAGAAAGACTAACCTTTACTTTTTGTTTTTCTGTTTCAAAAGTGGCTTTTTCTTTGCAATTCTTCCCATAAGTCCTGCACCCCTGAGTGTTCTCTTTACTGTTGTACATGAAACTGGTGTTTAGCAGGTAGAATTCAATGAAGCTGTCAGCTGAGGACATGTGAGGTGTCTATTTCTCAAACTAGAGACTCTGATGTACTTCTCCTCTTGTTTAGTTGCACATCTGACCTTCCACATCTCTTTCTGTCCTTGTTAGAGCCAGTTGTCCTTTGTCTTTGAAGACTGTAGAGTACAACTTTGTATGAAATTGTCTGGTTTTTGGCAATTTCAAGCATTGTATAGCCTTCATTCCTCAAAACAATGATTGACTGATGAGTTTCTAGAGAAAGCGGTATAATGTTTTGAAATTTTTTACCTAATATTGACCTTAAGACATGTCTATTGCATACCGTGGCAACTCAAAAACAAACACTAAGACGATGTTAAGTTTCATTTAACGATCAAAATAGATTTCAGCAGTGTTTGATATAATGGTAAGTGATTTTTCTAGTATCATGATTACTCGAGGATAAGGTATTGGAGTGATGGCTGCTGGATATGGGACCTGTCTAGATTTGATCAAAAAATGATGGTGTTGTTTTTTACATCAGTAATGTCCTGACTATACTTTGTGATCAGTTGAATGCCACTTTGGTGAAATAAACTACCACTTTCCTTCCGAAAAAGCAAAATCTACATTATTCCAAACTTTTGGCTAGCAGTGGATAGCTATATGGGTTTTTCAATGGTTAATGCTTACATTATTACATTTTTGTCATCCCATTTCCGAATTTGTGGTTTCATCCTTGGATACAAGAGACATGAAACTACCACAGCTTTGTAGGAAATCAGCTGCTTGGGACAAGCGGTCATTATACACAAACTATTTGACTGTAGAATGCTGCAATTTAATAATCAGAATGAGGCATTCCAGAGAGTTGTATATTAAATGTGAATATACTGTATAGACAATTTACTATGTTTTGTCTTGTTGACCTACATGACATTGAAATATGAATTGTCATTCTTGTTAAAGTAGAATCAATCGACAACATTGTGATTTCTGTCCTACAGTATGTATTGTACTAACATGATTCTCTCTATCCTAAACACAATATTTCATTGATAATCCTGCAGCCTTTGGTTTATTATGCTATATGTAAATATAACTACATTACATTTGCCTCAATATAATCTGCCTGGGAGTAGTGTGGCCTGGTTTGGGTACAGGATTTTAATAGAAAAGGTCCCATAGTATACCAAAAATGGCACATTTACGGCATACGTACTTGATACGCATAACCAGAACCCAACTCAGTAGGATGATTTAAATGATTTACAGCACACTCTTGTTTCTTTAAAGAAGAAAGTATGTACAGTAAGTTGTTTTAAAAAATAAGAGCTTAACGTTTCTGCTTTTAAACATGTTTAAAAACCATAAACATGTTTTGGTTGATTAACATGTTAGGGAGGTTCAATTATTCATGGTGATAAGATGCTGTCGATAGAGCTTTAATTTTGTTTAACAATTGTGGAATGTATGGAATATTCCTTTAATAGTGAATAGTGTAATTTCTGAGCCACTGGTGTTCTTTGTTTTCAAACAGTTTTCCTGAACACTCACAGTTGTCCATTGGTCAGCAAACAAACAGCTCCGCCCCCAAACTCAAGCTGTTGGTTTAACTAGTGTTGCTGTGTCAGCCTGGTCAAGATGCTCAAACAAACAGCAATAATTTGATAGCACCACAGAGCCACAGTGTTACACTTTTCTAAGACATTATGGTATGAATGACTCACTTATAACTCTGCAAATGAATCTGGGAAAGTAATAAGTGCAGTATTTTAACATAAAAAATTACACACTTTGCCTTTAAGGATCCAGACCCTATCCTCAAAATAGCATACCAGCATCCTTTGATAAACAGTAAGTTAAACATTTTTGCCTACTGAGAAATAGGAGACAGAGAAACCAACAGAGAAAGAGAGAGATTATGATTATGTAATGGAATGTAGCTTGATGGCTTTAGGCAGGAGTTCCTATGTGTGTGTGTATGTGTGTGTGTGTGTGTGTGTGTGTGTAGTCAGGCAGAGCAGATGGGTAGGCAGATGTTCCCCCCAGCACTGCCTGCTCTCTGTCTTGATCCAGACTGTACCATCCTTCATTTTCCGCAAACTCTGGATCATACCATATCAAAGCTTATCTCTACTATACTACTATACTATAACAACCACAAATAGCATTGCTGTATGTACACTGCCTGACCAAAACAAAAGTTGCATACTCTAATAGTTAATTGGACCGCCTTTAGCTTTGATTATGGCGCACATTCTTTGTGGCATTGTTTCGACAACCTTATGCAACATAACAATATTTATTTCTGTTGCATACATTTTTGGCCAAGATCCATTGATGGGATAACCTGGTCATATAGTACATTCAAGTAGCCAGCTCACTTCTTGAGCTGAGCCTAAACCTGACCAGTTGAAGCAACCCCTGATTATAACCCTGCCTCCGGAGGCTTGAACAGTGGGCCCTATGCATGGCGGTTGCATCGCTTCATGCGCTTCCCTTCTTACCCTGACACGCCCATCACTTTGGGATAGGGTAATTCCAAAGCGATGGACTCATCAGACCACATGACATTTTTCCATTGCTCCACAGTCCAATCTTTATGCTTCCTAGCAAATTGAAGAAGTTTTTTCCAATTAGCCTCACTAACAAGTGGCTTTCTTGTGGCCACACAGCTGTTTAGTCCCAATCCTGCAAGTTCTCGTTGCTTTGTGTGTGTGGAAATGCTCTTACTTTCACTATTAAACATAGCTGCCGATTGTTTAGGATGTGACTTCACCAAGCGTTTAAGTGATTATCGATCACGATCATTCAAGATTTTTTCCGGCCACATTTCTTCCGCGAAGCTGACAACTATCCTTCCAGGTTTTGTTAATGCGTTGTTCTTGACCCAATTCCAGTGATTTCAGCAATCTCCTTAGTTGTTTCCTTTGCTTGATGCAGGCCAATAATTTGCCCCTTCTTAAATACAGTAACATCTTTTCCACAACCACGGAAAATGTCTTCTGATATGGTTGTATATGAAATGAGAAGCTACACACTGCATCAGTTAGGGTTAAAAGAATTGTTGCTAGCTGAAACATATTAATCACTGCATTAATGATCCAATCATAGGCTCTTAAGGATCTTCTTATTTAAATACAAACAGTGACTTTTCTTTGGCCAGGCAGTGTATGTCTGTGTGTGTGTGTATATGTGTGTTATTCTGGGCTGTTGAGTGCTGGTAATTAACCAGGTCTCAAAGCAGTCTGTGTTCTCATTCCCATTGAAACACTCTCACATTCATTCACATAACTGACATGGTTTCAACAACGCCAGTTAAGGACATGAAAGAACAAAGCGATGTGTTGTGTATTCAAAGTCTAGAGGGCAGAACCTGGAGAGCTCTTGTGTTTAGAAGCTAGAGATAATGGCATGATTTTTGAACGGCCATTTTAATGGACACTATTTTGGCCTCTTGTTTTTGGAGAAGGCAGTCTGGGCTTTCCTGTGCCAGAAGAAATTGTTCTACACTTCCCAATGTTATCATCTTTCCAGTGATTTCAATTGGTGTGTTCACAATAAATGTGAAACTGATGTGCAACATGACAAAATCACAGCCAATTTGAAGATATTTGGTGTTTAATTTACAGTTATGAGGAGCGGGATTTTGGACCAATGAGATTTCACTGTGGGCAAAGCTAACCAGCACAGCGCAGTAGAAATAGAAACCAAGCTAGCGACAATAGGTCCACACATGCGACAGGACCTATTGTCGCTAGCCTGTGAGCACCAAAAACCTATGGATTTACAACATTCAGATCTTGGTGCTTCATCCAAATAGTGTCAGATACTATTTGCACCCCTAATTAAATACCAACATACAGTATAGTGGCATCACTGCAACATATTTATTGTGTTTATTTAAAGTCCCTTAGACACCCACACCAACCCTTACCCCTAAACCCGACGCTAACCTTTCCTCACAAAAATTAACCATGGTTTTACTACAGTAACCAAAGTGTCACCATGGTATTAAACATGAAATTAAACGTGGTTCCATCCATCCATCCATCGTCAACCGCTTATCCTGTGTACAGGGTCGCGGGGGGCTGGAGCCTATCCCAGCTAACATTGGGCGAAAGGCGGGGGACACCCTGGACAGGTCGCCAGTCCATCGCAGATTAAACGTGGTTACTATATTAAAACCATATTGCTCTAGTAACACTATGGTTAATTGCATTAAAACTTAAGTCTTTCGCCAAAAACATGGTTACTACAATATTACTATAGTAAAAGCTTGGTTAATTGTACCCTGATCAAACCTTTCTCTCAACTCACCATCCTTAACCATGACCAAATCACTTTGAGGAAATCAACCTTTATATCAAACTTTATAAGTAGTATTAACGGAAATATTAAGAGTAGAAACAGGACACAGGATGGAGAAAATTGGGACAAAAGGTGGAATCGAATCCACATAGATAAATTAAAGCACATCCACAATGTCTTAACACACTATGCCATTATAGCAACATCATTTCTTTGTTTCCACCAGACTGGAGTGCAAATAGCCACACTGTGTGGCAGGTGCTATTTACACCTTGTGCAGATAGTCACTTTGGAAAAATAAACACACCAACAAACAATGTTATTAACATTTTTCCTAAGTTTAACCCCTAACCCAAACCCAAACCTAAACATAAAGTTGAACTCCTTACCCAATCATTGAAATAGGAGATTATCTTTTGTGTACCATGGAAGAAAGAAATCATGGCGGTTTGGAATGAGACAAAGGAAGCGTATTAAAGGTTATTGATATACATCAGTCATTAGTATTGCATAAGTAACCAAAGCTAGCTAAACTTTGATGCCTATATTGCATCGATTGGAAATTATGCTTGTTGATTGGATGGCCTCTATGGGAATAAAAGTCATACCTTTTTGTACAGGCCATGTCGTACGATATCTTACAATTACGCCATCTCGTATAGACTAAATTTTTTGAGTTACCATGATACTATTTTGACTGTATCGCAGAGGTTGCAGGTTCAAACGCCACAAGGGATGATCCATGAATTGTAACTATTGTGCCCTTGAGCAAATTACTTCACTTTCCACTGCCTCTGTTCGTGTGGCAAAAAATAAAGATTATATTCTATTACAGCATAAGCCTAGTCGTGCTACTTATAATATATTCAGGTATTGAATATCTTACCCTGCCAACCAAGAGCTTCATGGCATCCAGACTTGATGCAAATTTGTACATAATTTTCTCTGTGATTTTTTAACATCTACAGAATCAGTCGGTATCTTACAGATGAGAAGCACCGTAGGAAGGTTTGGGAAAGCTTGTAAGGCACCTCACACTCCATATCATGCTAACAAGCAGCCTTCATGCCAGCTGAGCTGAAAAACTAAAGCCTGAGAGGAAAAGAAAGATCTGAGGGGTTGTGAAGTTCAGACAGGATTAGGATTTCTGGAAACTACAGTTGAGAATGACAGGAAAAACACATGAAGATTGCAAGCCAGATGTTGATCTAATAGTTTGCACTCATAGACGGAACAACTGTCTGCGTATGATATCCAAACCTCATCCTACACCACCTGGAGGGAGAGAGTGATGGAGAGCTTAGGTTTCAATGAGATATTATGTCTTGTAAATATTTTTAGAGGCACAGCTTTAATACAGTTAAAATTCCTCCTCACACATTTGAGAAAACTACTGCTACTTAGTTGATGGAGAGACTTTGCAACTTTAGACACTAGCACAATGTTGTATAATGTACCCATGGTCCTGGTAAATTATAAGCAATGGTATCATTATGGAAACTGATTCAAGTAAATGTTTCCAATATGTGATGTGTGTAATTTCTTTCAATGTTAAAATACTTTCTCCTATCCCATCTTAATATTCCAGGACAACAACAAATAAGCCATTCATATGGTGGTTCTGTGTAATCACTGTGGCTCTGTGGCGCTATCAAAACCTTGTTATTTTTGTTAGAGCAACTGAACCTACGGTGGCCCAATAGTGCACAACACAACGAAATTCAAAAAGCAAACATAAGTTCACAACACAATGGAAACAAGCCACAACACAACGAAATAGCCACAACACAACGGAATAGCCACAACACAACGGAATAGCCACAACACAACGGAAATGCTCCCGAACACTAGGGGGACAGGTGGTCTCCGGAAACGGTAAATTGCTCTCAATCTCCCATGCGTTATCGCTGGCGGTCTGGATTAGTGATGGGCAATCCGGCTCTTTTTCGTGAGTCGGCTCGTTTGACTCAGCTCACTGAAAAGAGACGGCTCTTTTGGCTCACAAACGGCTCTTTAAAAAAAAAAATATTTTCTCTATGATAGGTGTGAAAACAATTCTAATTCAATTATTAAATGAACTCATACTCGCAATGTCTCACAATTTCTTTAAAAATGCATTGATTTGTTATGAAAAAATAATACTATTAAGCATTTGCATTAGAACTTTTTAATGTATAGAAACAACATTCAAAACAAATACAATCTGAACATAATAGAACCCATATTAAAGAAAAAGCTGTTTCTCGAAGCTCCGCTAGCTTCACAGTTGGGTGCACAGTTCACATATGCCGGTGTAGGTTGTGCGTAGAACCGGCTTTATGCGATATTTTTTTTTGGCAAATTCTACACTGTGCTTTAACGTTGTCCACATCATTAAAGTGGTTCCAAATGCTGCTGTGCTTCTGACTCATTTTCCTGCTTTTGCTTTGTTTTCACATGTGTTTTTCCTCTCCTCTCCTCCGAGTTTGACGCTGTGTGTGTGTGTGTGTGTGTGTGTGTGTGTGTGTGAGTGTGTGATGGCTCGGCCCCTCCCTCATAATTGGTTGACACCTTGTGTATGATTGACAGGAACAGAACGTGAGGCTGATCAGACAGTCAAAATTTTGTCATTTAGTGCCGACGCTGCCCCCTAGTGGTCGGGATCATTTCCGTTGTGTTGTGGCTATTCCGTTGTGTTGTGGCTATTCCGTTGTGTTGTGGCTATTTTGTTGTGTTGTGGCTATTTCGTTGTGTTGTGGCTTGTTTCCGTTGTGTTGTGGCTTGTTTCCGTTGTGTTGTGAACTTATGTTTGCTTTTTGAATTTCGTTGTGTTGTGCGCTACTGGGCCACCGTATGAACCAGCCCAACACAGCAACATTGGCTCAACCAATAGTGTGAGTTTGGGGTGAGATTAATAGTTTATTTGACCAATGGGAGACAGGTCAGAATATGTCTTTCTTTCTTCTTATATTTGTGTGTGAACTATCCCTTTAATTTGACAAATTCACTCCAAAAGACACCAGAGGCAAAAGAAAAAGCCAGTTTGCTAAATGGGGAGTGATAACAAAAATCTAATTTCATATATGTCCTACACATTTATAAAAAGTTATGGGGTTTGAAAATTGCCCACATCAGGCGGCTCTTGTAGAGTAGTGAACTGTTGACAATCCTCAGTAAGAAAATAAATCCCTTCCACAGGAAATACTGTTTCAACACCTGTAGCACCTCCAGCACAGGAAGAGGAGAAACAGCAAATTTTCCCTAATTTACTCTCTTTGTCTTTTTCTTTCACTTTGTTTGTGTTTTAGTAATTTCCATTAGCTCTGTTCCAAAACCTCGTGAGCAACATACCTAGACAAGATTTGTAAGTGTCAAATCCCTACTGAAAAAACTTTTAAACCAGTCAAAGATGGTTTACTGGTTTTAGCTGGTTTAAAATGGGCTAGACTAGCTGGTCTCCAAGCTATGCTGATGTTCAGCTTGTGTCTTTTTTCCAGCTGGTCTCCTAGCCAGACCAGCTGTCAGGCCCCAAATGCCACTAAACCCACAAAAACGCCCCAGCCAACACAGGCTAGCAGAGCTTAGACCAGCAAACCAGGCTGGTTTAATCTGTTTTGTTTATTCAGCAGGGATGTGTGCGCCCATCATGAAAGCGGTTCCAAAAGGTAGGCAGCAATGTTATGCTGCCTTATTAAGATGTCTCATTTTGTCCAAATTGCAAGTCAGCATACTTAGACTGTATTCAATACTGAATATTAATAAAATAGTCAAATCTAATTGAAAATTGCCAAAGTCTACGTGCTATGTATTTTTATGCATATTAGAGTATCATGATAGCTTAGCAACATGCTAATGTCAAAATACTTATTAGAGTACCTATCATGTTGGTAGCTTAGCAACATGCTAATGCCAAAATCTATTGGATTTCTATTGGAATAGTGAAGTGTAAAATTTCTTTCTGCCAATTTAGAGCATTCCAAATTAGTCACTTAGGGTCTGTTCAGACCAAATGCGTTCCTCAGCAAAAAACAAAAAACTTGAATGAGCATAGATGTTGTGAGACGCTCTTTAAAAAGTTGAAATTCTTTTTTCTTTTTTTTACTCAGCGCTCCTGTGTGACACACAAAAAAAACTGCTGGATATGGCACAACAATCAAAGATGTTAATTTAGTGCATGTTTACATAGAAAAACTATGGAAAGAGTGTAGACGGACACAAAAACGTGTTCGGTGTGAATGGCCCTTTATAAGGTTCCATGGCCCTGTCCCAAATGGAACCCTACGGCATTGCGGTCTTCCTCCAAGTCCAGCCTTTGTGTTGTAAACGAGTTCAGATCCATGGGGCGCTAGTCAGCAAGTCCATGATAATATTTAAGAGACCCATAATACTGCCAAAATCCTCTTTCAAACAACGATAGCAAAGGTTTCATTTTAAGTTACTTACTTTTATGAACGCAAAACTCCCCCAAGAAAAACTTTTCAGTAGAAACTGAATATGAGTGATTGACCATCTCTGGTGAACTTAGTAAAACATAGTGTTTTAAACCAAATATACACATCACATTAAAAAGTGATAAAATATAACAAGAACAGCAAGATATCTGTCATTGACAATCAGAAAAAAACATAATTGAAATAAAAACAACAATTTACATTTATATAGCGCTTTTCTAGGCACTCAAAGAATAGTATAGTAAATCTTCACTTAACATCGCCTCATCAAGATCTATACTTGGCCATGGAGGATAAGCAGCAGAGACTATAGGGTAATAGACCAATGTGGAGCTCGCACCAATGCTGGCTCAGCCAAAGGGCGCATCGAGGGTGCAAAGGAGGTGTTCATGAGCACACGTCTGAGAGCTAAAATGTCAAATAGGACACATACGGTCTCGTGGACTTTGCTAGAATGCGTAAATAAAGGCCACGAGATCACAAGTCCACATCAAAGTGTGCCATTTGGGACAGAGTCCATTTTGGATGTTGTCTTGGTAGTTAGCTGCCTATGTAGGTAGTATACAGCAAGGCAGATCACAATGTTTCGAATAACGCAACAGGCAACAGTTTCACTAAACATTTCAGACTGAATATAATGTGATCATGATATGAATTAATGCCACATTCTAATAGCTGTCATCCACTCTTTCTAGCATAAAAAACATCACACCTAAGGTGGGCGCGGAGGAGACGCACAACGCCATTCGCCGGGCATTCGATGTGTGGCAGAATGTAACACCGCTGCGGTTCGAAGCAGTGCCCTATAGCGACCTGGAGCGCAACAAGAAAGACGTGGACATTACTATCATTTTCGCCTCGGGTTTCCATGGCGACAGCTCTCCCTTCGATGGAGAAGGGGGTTTCCTTGCGCATGCCTACTTTCCAGGTCCGGGAATTGGAGGAGACACACACTTTGATTCGGATGAGCCCTGGACTCTAGGGAACCCGAATCATGACGGTACGTAAACCTGGTTATATCGGTCACATATAAACTCTGCTTTATAGGAGAATAGATGTCAGCTCTGTCTCTCGCTCCATTAGAGTAATTAACTTGTTATCTTGGTCCTGGTTTTCTAGACTGCTCTACAATTGATGGAAATGTACAGTATATGTACAATATATGTCTTTAAGTTTTTCCAAACACTTTTAATTGAGATTACTTTAAATATAAATGCCATTGTCTAATTATTTTTAACCTCCTGAGACCCAAGTGATAATGCACCTTAAATATAGGATTTATAAGGTACAAATTTATTAAAGTACACATTAGTGAACATTGTGTTTAGCAGTGTGGCATATCGGATGAAAATAGTGACTCTAATCTTTTACTTAAACATGTTTAAATGTAAAAAACGTATCTGGTTTCTTACAAGATGTAGTTTTGTTGGGTTTCTCCCAAAGACAAACTCTGATGTGGTTGGCGCCATGTTGTTTTGTAGCATGACTATGTGTGTCGAAATTTTAAACATTTACTGACAGCACAGAGTCTCCTGAACTAAGATCAGTTTAAATGAATTTACATTATGTGCTAGAGATAGTGAGGCCAAAATACAATGCCTACGCATGTGTACGCAGAGTCGCACGATGTTAACTAGATTTGTATTGTTGATAGATGTTGTGTTTCCATGTTTTATGGGGACTTTCAATAGACTTAATGGTCTTTATACTGTACAAACTATATTTTCTATCCCCTAACCCTACCCCTAAACCTAACCCTCACAAAAAACTTTCTGCAGTTTTACATTTTCAAAAAACATTATTTTAGTATGATTTATAAGCTGTTTTCCTCATAGGGACCGACAAGATGTCCCTACAAGGTCAAATATTTCGGGTTTTACTATCCTTATGGGGACATTTTGTCCCCACAAAGTGATAAATACATGCTCACACACACACACACACACACACACACACACACACACACTACACTTGTAGTCTAGAGGAAACAACCCTTGTGCTGATCTGTCAAATCAATCACTAGCCTGTTGCTGGGGAGGTGGTGGTCTGTTGCCGGGCACAGTTGTTTTGTTGACATGCAGCGAGATATTACGGCTCTCAGAAGCCACTGCATCCTCTTTCACGTGGGCCGACACTTCCACCGTTGTCTCTACCTCTTTTCCTGTCAGCCTGAGTTGTAAGAGAGTTTGGCTATAAGTAGGTCAGAAGCGCTGTGCGTACAACAGTAAGTGACAGGGATTGTGGGAGCATAATAAGGGGGACACAGCTCACAAGATATTTAGTCTGGGTTAGGGGGACAAATACATTTCTCTCTCATGATCTGTCTTTTTTCATTCCATTTTAAATATCTTTAAAATGTTTTTTATCTTTCATTCTTTTTTGTACTTTTTTACCAAATGAACAGCCAATGGTCCCCACAAGGAAAACAGCTTAATAAACATATTAAATAATGTGTTAATAAAAATATAAAAAATGCATGAACGTTTGTGTGAGGGTCAGGTTTAGGGATGGGGTGGGGTAAGAGTATAGGAAAATATAATTAGCTCGGTATAAAACAATAGAAGTCAATGGAAAGTCCCCAAAAAGAGAGATTCAGAGTCCAATAGAGAACATTGCTGGGCTGTGGCATGTTGGAGTGAGAGTGAGTTTGTTTGTTTGTGTGTGTGTGTGTGTGTGTGTGTGTGTGTGTGTGTGTGTGTGTGTGTGTGTGTGTGTGTGTGTTTGTTTGTGTGTGTGTGCGTGTGTGTGTGTGTGTAGGAGAGTAGTTAGGCCTCACAGCAGGAACATTCTCCAGTTCTTATTCTAGGCAGAGAGAGAGAGAGATTGTCTGGGATGATAAAGGTAAAATACAAAGGACTGAACGATAAAAAACGATTTGTTTACAACTGCAGCCTTGTTTTAGCACCAAAACTGTGACCAAATGAAGTTGTGTGGCATATTTCTTTCTGCTAGTGGTGGTGTGCTTTGATGAAAGACCTGTTTTGGTAACCAAAAGGTTTTAGGGTCAAACTCTGGCACCAGATCAAGGCACTAAACCTCAGGTTACTCCACACAGCAGATAATAATTTTCTTACTCAGTATTTTATTCTTGTTTCCATCTAAACATCATTAAAACAAGATACTTTTACTTAAGAAGCAAAATGGCATTAGTTATTGGGTCTTGATTTCAATCTCGTAAACAAATTGCATGAGGTTTATGCTTAAAACAAGACAAATCTATTTACTAATGAGGTAAGAAAAATTTATAAAAGTAATTTAAAGGGAAAGCTAGTGTATTTTTCTTACTTCGTTAGCAAATACTTTTATAAAAGTTTTAGCCTTCAGACTTTTTGGAGACTTTCAGGTGGGTGGGAGTTAGGCCAATAGCAAACACCCAGAACACCCTGGCAACTTCATAGCATCATGTTAAAACCACTCAAAAATGCCTAAGCATTCACATAGCAACATGCTAAAATCACTCAGAATTTTGCATTTGCATAGCAACACGTTAAAACCACTCAGAATGCATTAGTAATCATATAACAACACCATAAAACCACTCAAAATGCCTTAGCAATCGCTTAGCAACATGCTTAAACCTCTCACAACATCTTAGCAACTAACAAGCTAAAACCACTCAGAAAAACTAAGCACTTAGCAACACGTTAAACCACTCAGAACTTAGCATTTGCATAGCAACACCCTAAAACCACTCAGAACAGCCCTCAGCAATCGCATAGCAACATGAACCATTTACAACACCTTAGCCACTGCATAGAATCTCGCAAAACCACTAAGAACGCCACGCAATCGCATATCAACATGCTAAAACTCACTCAGAACACCTTAGCAATCGCATACACACACACACACACACACACACAAAAATTTATATTTTCAGCTGCTCGTAGAACTGTATCAGCCAGGTAGCACACCTACAGATGTCTCCTAACAAAAGATCAGCAATTGTTTCGTTTTCACCAAATATCCTCAGGGAAACACATAGTAACATGGATTCTGGCAGATTTGTCATGTTTTTTCACACTGTTAAAGTTGATGCAATAACATTGGCTGCAGTGGAAAATGTGGAACATTCATGTGGCTGCACTCATGCTAGAAATTAAAATTCCAGAGTAATATTTTCTCAAATCAGGATGAGACAGGGGTTTATGGGGTTAGAAAAACAGTCAAAGGGAAGAGGAGTGGAATGCCTATAATGTTTCAGAGAAGGAATTAATTCCTTAATTATTTAAGAAAAGGACTTAAATAATTTAACAAATTAAAATCTTAGGAGCATGCTTAGTTACACAAATATAGTTGCCCACAAGTGCTAATTGTAATTTATGTTATATTAGTCTGAAGAACATTTGAGAAAGAGGGTGTAAAGAGGAAGATTTTGGGAGGAACCGAACATATGAGTACAACTTCTCTTGGAAGACGATAACTGGTGGGATGAGTGTAGCTTTTAAAATAAATGTTTCTTGAACTCTAGGAAGAGAAACTATTTTTATTGCATATCTACATGGACCAGAGAGAGGTTTGAGTAAGTGTGTGTATATTGATGGCAGGTGGCTTTGTTCTATAACATTATTTAGATAAACATGTACAATAAAGCTTTGAGGTGATTGGACCAAGACAACATGAAATTAAAACTGACCTTATTCACTTTTGCAAAAGTAAAGTCTGTAACTTTTGCTCTGCACCAAACGGAATTGGTGAACAAATGTTTTCTAAAGTTTTTTAAGAGTGGCTTGACCGGCCGCAACATTAGCTCAACCAATGATGTGTTTGGGGTGTGACTTTGTGGTGTTTTGAGAGGGTCTTCTAACTGTTTGCTTGTACCATGGTGGGCTAAATATAATATACACTCTATATAATATAATTAGTGCTGTCAGATATTAATCACGATTAATCACATAATTTTCATAATTAATCGTGATTAATTGCTGAAATTTTACTTTGCAATTGTGAAGCTGCATTCACGATTTGTGTCAGAGCGTCCAGCATCAAGCACCGTTTTGAACTCCACATGAAAAGCGCTTGTAAACAATGGCTTGTTCTGAATATTTGCGATAGTTTAGACTTAACGTGCATCTGTGGTAATTAAATTGCAACTTGCAATGTACTTTATTTTTATCACAGGTCCCACCTGGGCTTGTTTTGAACAACAAAGAGCGTTAAGAGGTCCTTTCCCCATCATTTGATTACTGACACGGCTGTTGTGTGTGCGTGCGTCAGTGTAAAGTTCCGTCTGGTGTTTATGCTAGTTTATACTTTATAAACGGTAAATGCATTAATCGTGATTAAAAAAAATAAATGCATTATTTACCTTTGCAATTCTGTTTAGTACCACTATTTGCACAGAAATTACACACTTTACCTTTAAGAAATGTCACTGATCTGGTTTGTGCATGATAAATTTGTTGCTATATTTTATTATTATAAAAACGTTTTCATAATCGTACAACTTTTTTCTGCTAATATTACCAAGGCCGTGCATGTGGGAAAAAAATGCTAACATCTACAGTCCAATCAAATCTTGATCGATAAAATCAAGTCCCACACTATTTACCATTAAATATTCAGTTTCTCTCTGAAAAGTCACATTATGGAAGTAAAATGTGTTGCGGATGCTGTTTCAAGTTGTTTTGATGTCCAACGTGTCATGTGACAAGATTGTGACATTATTATACCGGTCACGCATTCTCCAACAATCATAAATGAAAGCTGAAAATACTTTATTCTCTGTATACACTCATTACCATATAGCATAAGTCAGAATTAGCAATAATATATACAGTAAATGCAATGTGGTTTGAAGTTGTTTGCAGACCTTGTGTTTTGTACTGTGCCTGTACGTGTAAGGAGAGTGACTCACGCTGTTACACACAAGGTCTTCTCTCAAAATAGGCGCTCACCCACCGACTGGAGCATTAGCATTCCATGCAAGGAGCAATAGCCTCTTCCGCCTGCACAGCCTGCCTCTCTCTCTCTCGTTGTACCTCTTTTTCCATTCAAAATTTGCTACACAAAGCACTGCGAGTAAGGCTCGGATAGGTTGACCTGTGTGTGTGTTTAAATACTACCCTTAATCTCTTCTCTATCTTGTTTTTATTCTCATGGTCTCTTCCACCTGGCTAAGGTTCAGTCCCAGCCTATATTTGTTGACAGGAAATGTTTCTAATCTTAGGAGCAGAATTTGTTCCTAAAAATGGCTTGTTAACGTGAATTCTCATGAAAGGAGTCAAATGCTGCCTTAAATGCTGCGGGTACTTGAGAATTTAGTGTACAAATTAGCTCATAAATGTGAATTATCATTAAGCAGACGACATCTCTACTGGTCAACAGACTTTAGTCAGAGTAGATGGCATATTTACTTTTATGGGATGCAGTACAGTTCGATTAATGTGTCATAATTCTGTTGGCCATTGGGTTGACATAACATTGAGTTCAAATCGGATTTCAAATGGTCTTTAGAGTCACTCTTAATGCAACTCACAACAATGACGGCTGTGTCTCCTTTCGAAGGCTGCGTGCTAGGTAGGACGCGTCCTTTGAAGGCTGCAGTATACCGAGCGTCCTCCTTTAAACAAGATTTTTAGTGGATGTATGAAGGTGAAGTTCATTACATTAACTGGACATGTTCCACAAAATTTGATTACCAAAAAGTTTCCAAATACTTAATTTTGAACAACATGTCTATCGTTTAAAATTTTGATTTTTAATTTGATTTATCTGCGATGGACTGGCGACCTGTCCAGGGTGTCCCCCGCCTTTCGCCCAATGTTAGCTGGGATAGGCTCCAGCCCCCCGCGACCCTGTACACAGGATAAGCGGTTGACGATGGATGGATGGATGGATGAATTTGATTTATATATATATATATATTTATTTATGATTTGCTTGAAAAAGTGGGCTTAATATTTTGTAAATAATGCTAAGATATTCATACATTTTAAAGTGCGTCTTAAATGTTCAAATATGTTTGTGGGGACATTGCATTTTGTCAAGCTGGAGATCTGAATTTGAAATCAGAAAGCCAAGACTAGAGCCAAAGGGTGTAAGTCTAGATGTTAGAGCTGAACAAGAGAAGAGAGGAGGTTTGGGACAGATAAAGTGAAAAGAGAGCTAGAGAGGGAGATGGCTGAGCAGCTGGTCTCTTCACAATGCCTCATCTGTACACGGGCATTGGCTAATTTTTTCACGCCCAAGAATGAACCTGAACCCGATCTCTCCTGGAATCAGCCACGGGTAACACAAGAACGCCAGGAATCTGAGTACTCAGCTCGCTCTCTCTCTGTCTTACCTCTTTCTCCATTCCTGATCCAATTACTCAGAGATGGCCTTCTCGGTGGGCTTACAAATGCCCTCTTGTTCTCGTCTTTCCTGGTGTTAATGTTTTTAATCACCATTTATACTGAAATGAAGACTAATAATGTTCTCATCCATAATTAGAATTTCAGATTGTTCAGTGTTGAGGGAATTTGCTAAGTAAGAACTGCACCGGTTGATAGCGTTGTTTATTTGCATGTGCTTTCTTTGTTGTTTAAGTACCTAATTCTGTAATTTTGTTTTGTCGTCTACTGTAACACATTTTCCACTGTTAGCATGATGTTCTCAGGAGCATCTATCAGTGGGGTCTATTTGCAGTGTGTTAGCTGAAGAGTAAAGGCCAAAGAATACTTCTGTACAGGACGCATGACGCAAATCTCGTCATCAGCCGAGTGCTCGAGGACTGAACGCATGCAGCCCGATTTTTCAAACCGTACGTCTTAAAACGCACAAACTACCCTTGCGCCTGGAATTATTGGATCTACAAGGTGGCAATACTCACATTTGAGCCATTGTTGTCACAAAGAAGCATTAGAAGACATAATTGGCAGTAAATAACAGGAGATGAGGGCAACAGTAGATATGTACTCCTGAATTGAAATTGTCCAGCATCTCATAGCAATCGTAGCGCATACGCGCCAAACTCCTGTATAGGCACGCACCATCAAATGGAAGTATACTTTGACAGGCTTGTGTTCGACTGTACACAGACGCTTGAGCGTTCACATCAAATCAAAGTACTGTATACTTTGGGCTTAAGTGACGGTCTGTTCATGTGTTTAGCATTGCATTGTGCATGAAATTAGCATGAGTCAGTTTATAGGGTTTGCTAGCAGGATGTAGATTTACCAGGGCCAATCACATGCTAAATTTGTGCAACTGTTTCGTGAATTTGCCCTTTCTTTGTTCTAAGCTGTGTTGATGATGTTAGCTGCTAGTCCTACTGTTTTTATGGTTTACTGTAAGGATTTAGCATGCCGCTAGCATAATGTTCTTCGTAGCATCTGCCAGTGTGGTCTGTTTATATTGTGTTCGTTGAAAAGTAAGTGAAGGTCTGTTCATGTGATGTGCTAGCACAGCATTCGTTTTTAGGGTATGCTCACAGGGTATTATGGGTTGTGCTAGCAGGATGTACTGTAGAGTTATCAGGGCCTACCACATGCTAAAATTCGTGAATTAGTCCCTATGTGGTTTATAATCTGTGATGATGTTATTAGCTGCTAGTCCTACCATATTTATGGTCTACTGTAAGTATTTAGCATGCTGCTAGCACTATGTTCTCAGTAGTACTCTTAGCAGTGTGTTTGTTTATAGGGTATGCTTGTGTAACCGGTCCTGGTCGCCCCGCTGCGAACCGGCGTGGGAGGCGGGTGCTCTAACAAGGAGGCTAAAGGCTACAGCCTCTATCACCAGTCGGTTGTGCACCTCTTGAGGTCAGGAGAGTGAGGTTTACACACTGCACAGCTATCTACCAGCTGGCTCCCGTTACACTAGCAGGGTTTAAGGGGTTGTATTAGCAGGGTGTAGAGTTAGCAGGACCTGTTCATGGGTTGTGTTAGCACATTGTAGCATTAGGCTGGTCTGTTTGAAGAGTATGTTAGCAGAGTGTAATGACTTGTGTTAACAGGGAGAAGAGAATGGCAATTAGCATAAAAACAGCTGCTGCTTGAGCAGCAAGTAGGCTGTACCAGTCACAATGTTCTTTTTACTTTTCTCACCTCTGGTAAGGAGGGATAAATTACAATTTATGATCAGTGAATACGAATTTGGAAACGAACGCCAGATTAAATCGTTTTATAGAGATTGCTGGGGTGGATTTCCTCTTGTATGTCAGTTAACTAAAAAAAAGATTATACAGCACTTTCTCAAGAATATGATTTCAGAATTTCCCAATGTTGTAGAGTTAACAGGGCCTGTGCATGGGGTTGTGTAATTATAATAAACACTGAATTGCATTTTCAGCATCTTATTTGTTTGCAAACATCTGAATGCCATTCTTACATCCACTGAGGGGTGTTTTGGCAATGTATTGCAAAGGATGTTTCAATTATGTGCATGAACTCTTGAGTCTTTTATAATGTTAGATACAGCTCTCTGTTTTACCTCCTAAGCTTGTTGCACACGCAGAAGAAATAGTGGGATCAAATTAAACATTGTTCACTACAGAAGATGTTTGTGCCTCTGTGCATTTGCCTCAAAGCAGAAAAGAGACAGAGAGAAGAGAAAGAAGGGGCTTAGTTAAGCCACAGGCGTTTAGTGTTTTGTGTGAAATCCTGTTTAAAGTGCTGGTAGTAATTTGCTGAATGCATTGTAAGAGTGGAATTGTTGGTCACCAAAAGCTCTCAGCAAAGGACAGTTCCTGTTGGGGATCTTCTCTCTATGGTTGAAATAAACTTTGTGTTCTGCTGGTTAGATCATTAGGAGGAAGTCAAAATAATGAAGGTTAAATTAATGAATTGCTCTCTAATACCTGGGCTTTCCTGTCTTGAGTTCAACAGGGCGTTTGTCCCCTGCATAGAGGAAATGTGTATGGGATATAAAATGGGTGCAACTTCCCCCAAGGGTATCATGACTGAGTGTGCCTTTGTGTGTGCAAGTGTGTCTGGCACATACTCACACACAGGTCTTGCCTTACTGAATTCCCTCTGTCCTTATGTCTTTCCCTTGGGAAACAGAAGGTGATGTCATATCCTTTAAAAACTAATGAATCTTTGAAAGTTCATCAAGCTGTTCTCTGTTATAAAAATAATTGCCCACTGCATTCAGAGCAGAAACGCTTGTCAATCATTGACAGTGGTGTGGGCTTATCCACCTAGACATCTCCCATCTCCTGTTTGGAATTACACTGATACTCCAACTACTCCATCGGATGTAATCAGAGGTCAGGTCTCTGGAGCCCAATGTGTATGTATGTCAAGAGTGGGAAGTTAATCAAGTGGCTTTGAAAAGAGCCATGCATTTCTCCACAAGTGACAGTGATATTAGAAAGAGGGATAATAAAATATGGTAACAGTTTGCTATCTTGCTGGCTTTTTGCATGATAGGGTGCCACATGGTCCCAGTGTTTTGCTGCATAGTTCTTGCATTGAGAAACATGATTTTTCTACAGACTTTGTTTGTAATTAGTGCCTTTTTAGATCATAAAAGTTGTTTGTTTATTCCACAAAAACTTACAATGGTATTACCGGTACCATGTTTCTGGACATGTGCCATTGTGAATACATTAAATTCTTTGAAGTATCTCAGAGTATCATGTAAGTATGGCAATTATTTAGCACCATGGTATATATCAAAAGTGCTATGATATTTTGAAAATAAAATATACTTTGTTAATGTAATGTTTTGTTGTTTTTATTATATTGGAGTACCATTTAAATACCATGGTATATGAATATGGTAATCAGTAAGAACCATATTCTATCAAAATGTCAGGGTATTGCTGTTATTTTGGACATGTTACCATGATAATACCATGCTTTTGGAAATATACAATGGTAATACCGTGGTATTATTTGAAGTATCATGTAAATACCATGGTATATGTATATGGTAATCAATCAGTACCATAGTATATAAAAGTGTCATGGTATTAACATGTTTTTTGTTGTTGTTCTTCAGACATGTACCATGGTAATACCGTGTTAGTAGTACTATGGTATAGCATTATCACAGTACCACAGTATTACCATGCGATGCATCACTGTACCATGGTTCTGCCACAGCTGTGTTTTATAAGGTAGTCTAATTTTGTAACATTGGTGAAGGTAAGGTAACTCCAATTGAGCAGATTCGTTTCATGTGCGTTTTCCCTCTTTGTTTCCCATCACTTTGCTTTTTTCTCTTTTGTTTGATGTGAGAACTTACCTTTCTGCTGCCTGCTAATTAATAAGCGTCTTCAGTCTTATATAAGACCCCGATTGCTTCAAACACAGCTGTTTGAATTAACTTCTACAAGAGCATCATGGGAGAACCTCAGCTCAGGTCAGCTGATATGATGGTAAACATTACTGGAGGAAAAGGTTTTTATTGATTTTCTGTGGAGAAAGGACATCTTAACTAGCCTTATTTTTTGGTGCCTGCTCGTCTAGAACTCATGGACTTGATGCTAGGGTGTTGTGCATTTGCAAGTGTGTTCTGTGTGGTTGCTTGAGTGTTGCAATGCAGTTGTTAGGGTATTTTTGTTCGATACTAAGGTTCTACTGCCCAAAGTCTTTATATTCTGGAATTGTCCCTAGATATGCCTTAGGTTCCTTCTTCAATGCAAGTCTATGGGATTATTATAACCCATTTTATTTGTCCACCAGACACAATTTGTAAGTCTGATTGCTTAGAAAATAAAACGGTACAAGCAGCATGATCTAATGTAGAGATATTATAAGGTAATGAGATTGCTCACTTGTATACATATACAGTAAATGGAAGAAATCACAAAACGATTTTGGCTATAGTCTCATCGTGCAGTTGAAAATGATGAAGCCATTACAATGCTCAATGTGGCGGCAATAGGTATGGAAGTCCTGCCTTAAAATTTAAAGACTCAATTGCCTGTCTGTTCACTCGAGAATGCGTATGCACATTAGCCTGACCAGTTTGAAAATTTAAAGTTTTGGTTATTTGAAAAAAAAAACTATAATATGACATATGTGACATATGACATATGTTATTGCTTATTAGAAATTTGGTTCTTGACCAACAGTTTTGAAGATGTTGCTCTTTCCCCATTCCAGTAGATTGGAGCTGTACTTGTATAACTGGAAATAACTGTCCGGGGTCTTTACAAATATGGCTGCTTAGTGACCTGACTTGCCTTAAAGGGACTTTATTTGGGGTGTCATTCATGCCAATAGCACAGTTTGAGCATTACGAGTTACACAGTGAAGTTTAATACTTAAGGTTAGGTATTTAAAAAAATGGAGCCTACTGTCCATCTGTAAAGGGATCAATGGAAAGGAGGAGGCGAGAACCGGCTTGACGATATAAATCATATTTTAATAGTAAACTTAAAAGACAACATAAACACACACATGACGGACATGTCCGTTAACGATCTCTCTCTCCCGCACAATACTCTGCAGTCGACCTTTATACCTCAGAGGCTTGATTAGCCTAATACAGGACCGGGTGTGTAGGATCACGACCCGGCCCCGCCCTCCGCCCTGCCACACCATCATACTACAAAGTGTAGTCATTGTAGTCTCTCTCTCTCTCCCTCACTCCCACCCGTCCCTTACTCGTAAATTCTTATTGCTTCTGTGTTTCTATCTAATGTTGTTGTACCAAACTAATATTTTCCTCTGATAACAGAACTGTTACAGCTGGTCCCATGTGTTTTGGTCAAATATGTACTTTGTTGCAGTCGTTGGCTTTGTTGCAGCCGTAGATGGTCGAATTCTCCGGGGTGATGTTCCTTGTGCTGAAATAGACTGAAATATCCAGGAATGCAGAACACTTCATCTGAGCTGTGTCTCCTGCACTGAGAAGTTTTAAATAAAACACAAGTTGAATGAATAAAAATGTGTCATCTTTATCCTTGTCTTTTGCATTCTATCAGAGAATAAAAGATACCAAGAGAGGGAGAGAGAGATAGCAAGAGAGATACAGGAGTGTCACAGTTAGAGAAAACAACTTAAGGAGAGAGGAGAAGACAAGGTTAATCTCTATATCATTCTAAACCCATCTGACTTTATTTTATCAGTGGAAAACAAAAGGTCAATTTTGAATGAATATCCTGCACACTCTTTTCCATATTATAACCATGAAAGTTTCATAAAAATGGTCTTTCCGACCCGTGCATTATTTTCCAATTCTTCTAAAGTCATACGCAAAATTTGTAGAAGGAACCAACCCAAATATAAATATTTTTTTTACTGATAATCCTCCCCTCCAGTGAGCTGTTAACATTTGCAAGCTATTCCTTTAATGTTTCAATTAATAATTTCATTAAAAGGTATGTTGCGGTTTCAATACAAGCTGTGCTCAATCAACAGTATTTGTGGCATAATGTTAACTACCACAAAAAATAGTTTTGACTTGGCAAAAAGCACGGATACAGCAATACATTCACAATGGAAGTGAATGGAGCCAGCCCATTAACTTTGAAAGCCTCAAGATGAAAACAGTATACGTGCTAACATTATTTTTGTATGATAAAATCGTTTACTAACCTACATTATGGCACAAATGCTGTTAACTGTGCTTAAATTGTTATGAACCCAAAACATTCCATTTAAAACTTAATGAACAATTTTTTAGAACTTTTGAAGAATAAATAAGAAGATATTTGTATTTAATCTACTGCCCTCAGAGGTTCGGGAAGTGTACTACACTGCTCGCACTAAAGGTTTCACACTGTAGCTTCCATCACAGCACAGCGTTGTTGCTAAAAAGTAGAAAATGATTTTTTTTTTTGAGTATTTTATGTATGCTGTTACGACTGCTTTGATTTAAAATGAAATGTTCGAGAACCGTTTAGGAAATAGTGTGTCATTAAAATCATACAGCTCATTCAATGGAACCAGTTCTGAATAAATACTGTTCTTGTTTCCCAATTTCTTTTTTGAAGCTTCTTATGTGGCCCTCATGGGCGTGCTATCCTCTGTGGTCCTTGGTAACCGTCACGCTGTATCTGCTTTGGTAACTGGGCTGCCACCAGTGGCGCCGTTTTTTTGGCCTGTGGCGTAAAGTCTCATTTCAAAATCATCACAGAGCGAGCAGGGTGGGGTTTTCCGTTTAAGCACAGAGGGAAGATGCTAGGCATGGATGTTTGATGTGAGGGTGTGTAGTGACAGGATTCATACAGTAATGATTCCCAGCAGTAGCTGTGGTTGCTCTGGATGAGTAATTCTGGAGTGGAAACAGAGATGGATAACAATTATGTACACAAACAACCACACAACAACACACAGGTCTTGATTTGATTTGATATTCTTGTGCACATATCATGTGGCGCTTTGTCACATCCAGCCTTTGCTGTAAATTTAGCAGTATTCTTTCCATTTGGAGGTCAAGAGTGAACAGGAATTGTAGAAATGCAGCCAAATCAGGTTGAAGTCATTTACTCTCTTCATACAGGTTCTTGGTCTTCTTCGTGCATGTTATTCCAAAGAAAAATAAATATCATCATCTTCCATCAAAATGTAATAACTTGCGCCACCTCTTAAATTACTTTCTTTTTGACTGATGTCATCTAGGCTTTGTGGACTATAACATTAACCAAGATCCAAATATTTTTGAAGGGGATAGTCCTCCAAAATCAACTTCAAATTCACTTTCAGATTTGGCTTATTTCTGGAATGAAATGCCCATTTTTAACAATCAAATCAAATTCCAAATACTTTTTTTCTTCTTGAATATACTGTTTCACTAGAAAATACATCCTATTATGGGAGAAACAATGAGTTACGAATTCCATTAATGTTCAGCTGAAGTTTGGCTTACTGCACCCTGCAGAAAACAGGTGGTACTTCAAGCTTGAATTGCTCCGATGGAAGAAAAATTCTTCTATATTAATATCCGTGGATATTATTAATTGCATTACTTTTGTTTGAACATATCAAGTAGTGTAATTTAAACACAAAAAAACTTTCAAATTTGTAAATAATCTGCAAATATTATACATTAACCCCAATAATTCAGTCAATTTTATAGTCATTTAATGGGTTTGAAAGTTTGAACGTGTCTAATTTCTGTAAGTTCTTATAGATTTGTTGGTGTTTTATTTGGCTGTAGGGAACGACCTCTTCCTGGTGGCAGTACACGAGCTGGGTCATGCATTAGGCCTGGAGCATTCCAACGACCCCACTGCCATCATGGCCCCTTTCTACCAGTACATGGACACAGAGAACTTCAAACTGCCACAAGACGACTTGCAGGGCATCCAGAAAATTTACGGTAAGATCGTCAGGCTCTCTTCTGATTTCACGAGACACTGAAAATACTAGCAGCCCTCTGATCTAGCCTAACCAGCAAGACTTCCTTGGTTGACCAGAGAAGATCATGTTGGTCCATCAACTTCACAAGCTTCATAATCATTAACCATCAGTTTTGATGGTTAACTGTTTGGCTATTTCTAACCAGCATAAATCAGCTTTGAAATGAATCTATCTACGGTATTTATCTATCTATCAATTTGTCTGTCTGTCTGTATCTAGCCCTCTCTCTTGTTCACCCTGTGTTATGTAATGTGAAGGGCTGTAATACTGCTCTATTTCTGAAGATTGTATTAGAGATTGTGGCTTCTCACTGTGGTCTCCTGGGCCACACACATCACTGGAGGAGTAACTCTCCTGCTAATCCTGTCATGTGATCATCCTGGTTGATTCATTCTTAAAATTATTTATTCATTTTCACTAGGGATGGGCATTTTCAAGTAATTTTTTAGTCAAGGACTCTAAACCACATTAAATGAGTAATCAATTACTCGAAAATTAAAACAAAGTTAAAAATAACAAGTACGACACATGTGACATTGACACCAATCAACCACAACATTAAAATCACCTGCCTAATATCATGTAGGTCCCCCTCGTGCTGCCAAAACAGCTCTGACATTTTGAGGTATGGACTCTACAAGACCTCTGAAGGTGTCCTGTGTTATCTGGCACTAAGACAGTAGCAGCAGATCCTTTAAGTCCTATAATTTGCGAGGTAGGGTCTCCGTGGATTGGACTTGTTGGTCCAGCACTTGAGGTTGTTCCTCAAACCGTTCCTGAACAATTTTTGCAATGCGGCAGGGCGCATTATTCTGCTGGAAGAGGCCACTGCCATCAGGGAATACCATTGCCATGAAGGGGTGTACGTGGTCTGAAAAAATCTTTAGGTTGGTGGTACGTGTCAAAGTAACATCCACACGAATGCTAGGACCCAAGGTTTCCCAGCAGAACATTGCCCAGAGCATCACAATGCCTCCGCCTGCCTCCTTTCTTCCCATAGTGCAACAATGTACACGCACCGGCCTTCCACATGATCTAAAAGTTGATTCATCGGACCAGGCCACCTTCTTCCATTGCTCCATGGTCCAGTTCTGATGCTCAAGTGCCCATTTTAGGTCTATGCAGCCCCATACGCCGGTTGTCCTTCCTTGGACCACTTTTGGTAGGTACTAACCACTGCATACTTGGAACACCCCACAAGACCTGCCATTTTGGAGATGCTCTGACCCAGTCGTCTAGCCATCACAATTTGGCCCTTGTCAGAGTCTCTCAGATCCTTATGCTTGCCCATTTTTCCTGCTTCCAACACATGAAATTCAAGAACTTACTGTTCACATGCTGCCAAATATATCCCACCTGTTGACAGGTGCCATTGTAATGATATAATATATTTTATTCACTTCTCCTATCAGTGGTTTTAATGTTGTGGCTGATCAGTGTATATTTAAATTTTTTTCACAAAAGTTACCAAGAATGGTTTCAAACTAATGTAGCGTTTACAAACTATGCTTTTATTTTGGGGGGAAAAATGAAATTCACAATATGCTTTACTGTAAATACAAATTTAAAAGTAAAAAACACTCAACTGGAGCTTAGAAACATAGAAACCAATGCTGAGATCATAAGGGTAATGCACATATATACACTGTAAGTCTACATAAATGCCACCATATTTTTATAATTTCATGTTGTTTTTCAGAAAAACAAGTGGTTAAAATGTTGGCTTTTTATCAAATCCACTCCGTCTGTGTTCAGATATTTCATGTACATACACACATACTGGTCTGATAAGCTTCCAAGTTTCTCATACCGCTTCAATTCCACCATTGGTTTGCATGACTCGAATGAACAAGAACCGAATTTCAATAGAATACAATTAAATAAGAATCAAAATATTACAAGTAGGGTTGCGTGGTTTAGTATCGTGATACCAAAAAATTATGAACAATATGATATCATCTTGTTTTTAATTTCATTACCATATTAAAGTTGGCTGCCATTAGCAAAGTTTTCTGTAATGTAAGAGTTTTGAGATGAAATCAAAGACCATTTGAAAATAATAATAAAAAAGCCTCTATATGACTAAGTGTGATCATTAAACAGCAGAAACACACACACACACACCCACACACACGTACACACACACAAATGCAACACACACTACTAATGCTTGATTTTCATGCAGTGCGTCCAATAGTATCCATTTGCAGAGCCACAGATCAGTTTGTTGAGTGTATACTGTAAATGGCTGTGAACTCTATAATGAACTCTTTCTTCATTGCAGCTCAGTGATTTCAACTCGTGAGTCGTGGGAAGCTTGATATAACTTACTCTCCTCAAACAGGAAGAAGTTCAAATATCTTTCAAAATAAAAGTTCAGCTGAAATGAGAGCTCTGTTCAATTGATTGCGTGAAATTGAAGACATTACGACAGAAAAGTATTACTACTGTATAAAAATGTACAATAATAAAACAATATAATATTAAATGGTTATATTATTAGTATTAGCCATGACAGCCTTTTGCCTCAGGTAATCAGATTGTTTTCATTTAATGTTTTCATGAATACATTATGTTGTTGAAAATTATTCTATTTTCATTTGATTAAAGTACAGTATGTATTTGATTAAACACAATTTGATCATAACATGGAATCCCGAAAAATGTAAATAGAAAAGGCATAATTTATGTCTATAAGACTTTTTGCAGTTCTTTTAGACAAAGAATATTTCATAAATAATTTCATAAAAAGTCTGAGTTTTTTTAAATTTGTTGCCAAAGTACTGAGTTAGTATTGATACCGAGGTACCAGGGCTGGTATTGTACCAAAGCCAAAATTTTGGTATCAGAGCAACCCTAATAACAAGTATTGCTATTGCTACACTAGGCTTTGCTTTCAATAGCACAGATGCCATCATAACTTCTTCTCTCATCCCACACCTCGATGATACACATCCAAAGCATTGTAACTGTGAGATTTGGAGAGTGATTTAAAGGGAAAGTACAATATTTAGCACTGCTCAAGGCAGGCAAATGCACAAAGAAAAATCTATTTGATATTCAAGTAGTATTTTTAATATTCAACTAGCTGGTGCAGAACGAGTTTTCGATTAGTCGATTATTCGTGCACATCCCTAATTTTACAGAGGTTGACTTCTAAACAGTCAGATTTAAGCATGTTACGCAAACAAAAATCTGTCTGTGATTACAGTCTGAAGTCTTCGGTGAGGGTCAACCTCTTTTTGTACCATGATAATGAGTCTAAAGATAATAGAACAATTAAACAATTTCAACCTTTTGAGAGTTAATGTCTCTTTCTCTTATTTCTTTCATTCCAGGACCTCCAGATAAACTTTCTCAGCCTACAAGACCTCTACCGACAGTCCCACCCGCCCGCTCACACCCACCCGTAGATCCACGCAAAAACGACAGGCAGACGCGGCCCCCACGAATGCCAACTGGCGACAAACCAATGCACCCGAATGCTAAGCCAGACATCTGTGACGGTGGCTTTAATACTCTAGCCATCCTCAGAAGGGAGATGTTTGTGTTTAAGGTAAGACCATTAATACTTCATTATCAATTGGTAAATAAAGGAGTATTCCCATGATGCCTTAAAATAGGCAGCACAATAGCACAAGTGCGATTGTTTATATATCTGAAACAATGAAAGTTAAAGAAGGTACAGACCAAGATCAACTCTCTGATCACTTGGTTTCTTAATTGTTATGTATGAAATGAGCTCATATACAGCTTTTGGTCTCATAAATGCTGCTTGAACTCAGTGTGTAAAGCGCTGGCGGCCTCAGCTGACAAAAACACACACGTGGCGGCCGCAGGAAACCTATTTCCGCAGGAAGAGCGTATTTCAGCCAGTGTTCCGCCCCCTCTCTGTGGGTGTTTTCTCTGTTTTTATGTTCCCTTGTTTGTTCCCTTGTATATTTAAGCCCTTGTTTCCCCGGTTAGTTTGTCAGTTCTCACATGTGTTGTCGTGTTCTGTGCCTGGTTTCCTATGTTTTATTATATTCTGAGTTACTGTGTTTATCTTTTTTTTCATTAAAGCTGCACTTGGATCCTCATTCTTTGCCTGCCTCTTCACACTGTCGGCCATTAATGGAAGTCGCATTTGCCTGGGTTGAACAACATTTCAATAACAACAAAAGTTTGATTACAAGTTGGTGTGCATTTTTACCAGCCAGCAAACCGATGCTCGCCAACAAAAGTCTCATTCGCATGGTCCGAACAACATTTCAATAAACACTTAAGTTGAATTACAAGTTAGTGTTTTGTTTTGCTCACCACCAAGTAGACTCTCGCAAACAAAAGTCACATTCTTCTGGGTAGGTAACTATAGCAAGAAGTATTGAACTTTACATCGACAACACATTGGTACTGCCATTATTTATTAATTTTTATAGATTTAGGTCACAATGTGTATAATATCAAATAAAAAAACGTTATGAATTGGTGTTCACTAACTGCACAAATGGAGCCAAAATACAATAAGGCTGTCTGAGATAAATCTCCAAGGATTTCGCTACATTAACAATAAATATTCCTTTGAAATAGTTTACCTTCGCCCACTCCTAAAGTCTGTCTGGCACAGACTAAAAGTGTAGAACTATAAAAGGATAGTGAAGTATAAAAGTATAGTAGAGGGCAGACAACTTCAGGAGATATATGTGGATTAGGTCCAGTTGCTGTGTTGTAGCTCTCCAATGGGTGTGCATTTGTGAATCAGAGCTCAACATCTCCGTAGCTCACATCCCTTAAGGCTACAAAAAAGATTTACTGTGCTCTCGCTAAACAGACAGCCAGTGTTTTTGTGTATATTTTTCTGTGTTTAAAAATAGATGGGATTCATTTATGAAGCATTTTAAGGAAAGCAAGTAGCTTTTTTTCTGGAGTAGCTAAACTCGCGCTGACACGTAGATTTACTCCAGTTGAAGAGGGTTTTTGTTGGGCTCTAATCTTATTACTTGGTCTAAAGTCGCAGTTTCTCAGCAGACGCCTCTGGGAAAACAAAATCTATCATGAACGCTGTTACATGTTCCTCTCTCTTTCTCGTTCTAAACTGGAGTAGTCCATCACCGCAGTTAGACAATAACACACATATTTCTGTGCTGTAAAACTCTTAAAGTCTGATAGCTGAGCTCAGAAGTGTATCCATGGTAATGCCTGTGTCAGCTCCCTCATGTTGGCGGCTTAGTGCTGCAGATGCAAACGTGATTGGCTGGGAGATGATGGATGATATCTGTTGACAGCAGAGTAACAACAGATATTGAATCATTGTCTAAAGGCCAAGTTGGAATAGGAGATCATTTCTTCAAACCACTATAAAATATAGGTATTGATTTGTGTTTTTGCAGTTTCAGTCTTTGTTTAGTCAGCTGCTTCATGTCGGTTGATGCCAAGTACCACAACCGATGGGTGAATGTTCTTGCTCACTATAACTGAGTCTACTGCTGAATTAAACTCAGTAGAGCTGAGAGAGTTTTGACTTTACAGTTGATCTGGTTTACGTGGGTACTGTTTAATCTATCTCCTAATCTAGTCTGTTTCAGATCAGGGATGTTTAGTGTGAAGGTAATTGTTTGAACTAATTGATTCGAGTCAGGGCCTCAGAAGTATGGAATGTTGAGTCTAGATTCTAGACACATTTCCATTCTAAACTCAGTTCTGATATAGAATCATAAGGCTGTTATCTCTCAAGTAGGGCAGTTTGGAAGTTTGATTCATTTCAGTTGGTTCAATTGGTTTGGAACGTTTATTCAATGAACCGGTCCAATACACAACTTAGAGTCCATTCACACCAAACGCGTCAAAGCTAGATGCAGCACCATGAATAGAACAGAACCCAGGTGTTTCAAGATACATTTCTCAAGATGATGATTTTTTTACTTAACACAGCATCTAAATATTTGATATGCTCAAAAAAACTGCGAGATGCAGAGCAACGGTCAAAGACGTCCATCTATCGCATAGAAAAAGTCTTCATTTAGTTTAATTTTCATCTTATCAGTGAGGCACACTGTTTCCTTCTTTTGCTTCTTTTCCTGTTCCTCCTCATCTTCCTCTCCCTCTTATCCAGAGATTGATGAGTCAGAGCATTAAGGTTTTTGTGAATCTCAAGTCTTGCTGTAAGAACTCATATATTAATGTGAATATCATTTTAATACATTCTTTTATATTCTGAGGTTGACGGGACCTCTCTGTAGACCTCACATTCGAGAATTATGAAGTTTCCGTTTTATTAAACATTTAGACATTTTCAGCTGCCAGTCAATTAGTGGTTCAACTTTCTGTCAAAAGAAGTGTTTTCAGTTTTCATTTAAAACTATGTACTAAAGAACACTTCTCTACTGTTATTGTTTCACATTTCTTCTTTCTGTTGTTCCTTGACTGCTCTGGTGAATCTTCAGTGGGTGTCTTTATTATTACACAGCTGAAGTAGCAGGGTTCTGTGAGTGTCAGGCTTTGAGTGGTTCTTCTGTGGAGCCGTCGGTGAACAGAGAAGCATGCGGTGCTCTGAATGTTCTTCTAAGCCTGGGCTTAAAGGAAGCCCTACAGCAAGAAAGGGACTGGCAGATTAATGACACTGGCTGCAAGGAGATTTCATAAGACTTGTTATAGATCACTTTATTAATATAGTTATAATATAAATACATAATACAAACAAATCAGATCGTTTGATTCATTTATATTAATTAATTGCATTTATTAAAATAAATAATTATCATATTTAAACAGGCTTTTCTATTTTTATTTTTATATTTTTAATTGATTTGTATATATTTGAATATAATTAATAATTTAAATAATACAATATAAATAAATATTTATTTATTAAATAATGATTTATTATTATTAATTGAATTCATACAATTTTATAGAATAAAACATTATTTTATTATATTTAAATATTTTTTTTAAATAATAAAATACAATATATTAAATATATTAATACAAATATTACATCAAATATTTTGAAAGCTTATTTCTTAAATTTTCGGACTTTTCTTAGAGGGTTTTTAGCACTCTAACAGTAACTATTTAGTCTGTCAGTACACTAAAACTTTCTCTGAGACCTTGCATCACTAAATGTATCCTCTTTAAAGGACTCTGTAGTGTCAAAGGTAAAATTTTTACTCTAAATTAATTACAAATATAAAGCAGAAAATAATTGCATGCTTAAAAGTTTAATGAACCTTTTTGGTTGTAAACCATGTTCCGGGCCATTGTTAAGTCCCAGTGCTCGTGTGGATTATGCCACTTTCTCTCCAGGAGTTTTGTGATCTTAGCTCAATCCATTTTCTTTTCTTGTACCTTTATGAGTTTTCCAGCCCCCTCTACAAAGAAAGGCCCCTTGAAAGGGATAGTTCACCCAAAAAATTTAAATTCTTTCATCATTTACTTCCCCGAGTGACTTTCTCTCTTCCATGGAACACAAAAAGAGTCTCAGTCACCATTCATGTTTTGGTGGAAACTTTTGTGTTTTACAGATGAAATTAAGTCATATGGGTTTGGACAACCTGAGAGTAAATAAATAATGACAGGTTCTCATTTTGGAGTGAAATATCCCTTTAAGCTTTGTATTATCTGCTGTGTGTGGCCATAGATAGAACCAGCATTTACTTCTTAAACAATAATGTCTTTCTGTGGTAGCCAAAATCAAAGTCTATAAACCCTTTTGGTATCATTTCTGCAAAGCTTAACAGGAGCACACTTTGTTCTCGATTATTTCTCCAGTAATATAAATACTCAGTTCTCTCATTTCTCTGACAGTGTGTGTTTAAAGTGCAGGAGAGAGTGTTTCTCACTTGACTACAAGTCTCCTGAGCACCGGTGTTTGATGCAGTTCACTTCTGTGCGCAGTGACAGATCTGTTACGTCCATCCTGTGAGAAGAGATTCACAGCCCAGCGACGGATCTGTAGACTGTAAAACAGAGAGGAGAGAGAGAGAGAGAGGCCGATCTCCCAGCAGTACGCTCTCAACCTGCCCAGAATCACACAGCTCATAGTGCTTTCATCTCTCCTCAGCATCTCTCCATCCCTCTGTCTCCCAGCACGAATCCCTCTTTTCAGACTCGGCTGGTTGTTACAGTCAGAATGTTTACATGAGCAGATATAATAAAGCTACTGTGGGTTTGTTTCAAAGCAGACATGCACTCAACACCAATCCCAACCGTGTTCCGATTAATTTGTATACATGCTGGATTATTTATTACTGTTAATCCGACTTTCCAAAGTTCCGACTGGTACGATTTTAGTTGGACTAAACCGTTTACATGACATTTTAAAAAGATTAATTATTGTCAGACTGAAATCAAACATTTAAAGTGCATGTAAACAAACTGCTATCAGATTGTGCTATCATTTAACCGGCCTGAATGCATATTTGAAAGGACGTAACCAAATATGCAATTAATTTGTGATTTGTTCAGTTTAAATAGTAATTGTTGGTGTATGTAGACATGCATCAGATGGATGTCTTTGTATCATGTCTTGCTGTTTTTGGTGTGAGCATTGCTTTTTTAAGACAGGATCCCAAATTAAAAATAGTTCAACCTTTACATGACCCTGCCTTCTGTTGCATTAAGTTGTACTGTTAACCTCTTTTTTATGTAAAAACGTTGTCAGTAACTCCGACTAAAAATCTCTGTGTACAGCGCTGACACAAACTGCCATAGGTTTAACCAATCAGACCTCAAGGTACCACCCAAAATGCCACCGTAAAAAAATCACATAATCCATTTTCCTCCACGTTCTGAGCATGATGAGTAACAGTTTCAGTAGCATTTACGACTTGAACATGTTTTGGTACAGTACGATTATAAACCGTTACCGGATTACACCGTGCCGGTGAAATGGCTTTAGTATGTGGCAACTCACAATTGTAAATTTGAGAACACCAAGGTAACTCGTTTTTTTTCTAGATAGCTTGCAAAGTTTGCTATTGTGAGATTAATAAAATTAATTTAAAAAAATGATATTTGGTGTATCAGATAATTTTTCTACACGCCTTTTTCATCGAGGAGGTAGATTACATGAGCTAGCTCATATTAAAACTCATATCATATTTTATTATTTTACTCATATAATATTTTGTAAATAAAATCCTTTTTAGCTGGTAAGGGAACTTTTAGCTTTCTTTGTGTTCATGTCCGGAGGCATACACATCCCCTCAACAACCCAGATAGCATACGTACATCTCCGAGATGTTTTAGATCTTTTCATCTGGAAAGCATCGCAATCTAATTAACATCTTTTTATCATCTTAAAAGTATCAGCTTTCTCTCTAGGATCTCTTTGATTTCCGTTTTGAGAAATGGGACATGTCTTTCCCTTGCTTTACAAAGTAAAAACCCGTTGGGAAATGCAGTCCTAAAAAACAGAATATGCGATCGTTCTCCATTACTTACTGTCTCCAATGTTTACCTCTCACGCCGTCACCAACTGAGTGTGGCTATTTGCACTCAGAGTAAAAAAAAGTAACTATTAGTAGACTCTGATCAATGTGAAACTTTGATTGTGCCATTTCCATGATCGTTGCTGTCACAGGAATATGTGAGTAGGATCACTGACAAACAAGTTTGTCGGAGATAATAAAAATTAGAAAACTTTTAAAAATCTAAAATCTTTCAAGGTAATTTTGTTTTTTACATATATAATACGTTTTTGAGGCCCGAATATCAAGAAGTTTTCTTACTCACTGTCTACATCAGATGCATCTGATACAACAAAAGCATAACGCTCCTATTGTAATCAATGATGCTGTCTACACCGGATGCGTAAGTTGAGTTGCGCCAACAGGAAACGGCCATTTTGCGCTGCACTGGCTGGTGCTATTCCTGCCAGCAAGTCAAATAAATGGTTTAGCACCTTTGGTCAGGTGTAGACAGCCTCAAGCTGCTGCAATGTGATGCTGCAATGTGACGCGGCATCGCTCGCGTCCGGTGTAGACGGGGTGTTAGGGTTACTCAATTTGACCTACACAAATTTTGCCTTTTCATTTAAAAAGATAAAAATATCTTATATTTTTTCAAAACTTTACATACAGTCATATGGTTCAAAGGGGTCCTCTCGCTCTTTTTTATTTTATTATTTTTTTTTTGTCACATGACATGACAACAGATTAGCTACCTACATGGTTGTTATACCATATGACTTTGATTTGTCAATATTAAAAATAAAATGATGGTTAAAAATCAATAAGACAATTTAGACATTAATGCTCCCTGTATTATAACATCATATATTTCAATCCCCCATGTTGCTTGATTTTTTTAAATTCAAGACTTGTACAAGATAACAGTCTCTCTATAATTCTGTCTCTGTCTGTCTACGAGCGAAGTGAGAGCTGTGTGTCACAGTGGGTTGTAAAAGTCACTTTTTCTTAAGTATTTGGTATGACAGAGTCTATATGATGCAGCACTGAAAAGTGATGTGTTCCGTCTCTGTAGTTTCTCACTCAGACAGAATAGGGCAAAACGCAGACAACTGTGTGTCTTCTCTCAGAAGCAAACGATAATGAAATGCAGATGAGTGTACTTCGTCTAGGGAACAGACGCTTTAGTGTTTGTGGAAAGGTCACTGTTGTCTGTGTGAGCTTCCCTGTGATTACACAGTGCCAGTCGAATTTGTTTGGCTTTCTCTTCAGTTTGAAAAAAGAGAGGCCAGTGATGTTTACATTCTCTAAAGAAAAGAGAATGTAAACATCACTGGCCTACCCACACAAAACTCGGCACCATGATGTACCTATCCTGTTGCTTAGGTGTTCTGGTGTTCAATGCTAAGGCATTGCTAGGTGGCTGCTGGAGTGTTCTGGTGGTTGCTAAATGGCCTAAATCAAAATAGTCCACCCCAGATGATATTCTGGTCCCTACAGTATATATGCCTTATTTCTCTCTTTCAATGTCAGGTATTTTTATTTTTTTGCTTCATCTACAAGGTGAAAATTGTAGGTCTGATTGCTTTGAAAAGTAATTGTACACCTTCGCATGCTTCACAATTTAAAGTATCATTCATGTCCATACAGGACAAACAGTGAAGGACAAGGTACTCATTTAAGTGTAATATTTAGGATTAGGGGATTCTGGAAAAGGCCTAACCCTAAGGATGAGCAATTGTAATAGTGCAAGTAGCACTACTAAACTAAATGACTGTGATTTCAAAGTTTTGTCAGTTTCCAGGTAGGCCATGTTAATGAAACTGCATACAAAATAAAAACGTAATGGTAACACTACAATAAGGTTATATATGTTAACATCAGTAAATGCTTTAGGTATTTTGAGCTACTGTAACAAAGCACATTATATTTTTTACAGCATGTATTAATCTTGGTTAATGTTAGTTGATAAAAATGCATTTGTTCATTGTTAGATTACATTAGTTTATAATGAATAACCAATTGTAACATATACAACTTTTAATTGAAAAATGTATTGAAATTAACCTAGACCTTTAAGTGCTGTAAAAGGGTTGTTCATTGTTAGTTTATGCTAACTAATGTAGTCAGGGCTGGACTAGTAATCTAACGAACTTTGGGGCTGATCAGGGGCGGACTGGCCATCAGGAGAACCGAACGGGCCGGTGGGTCGGCCGTGAAACATGCCGAATGGGCCGTGTTATGCAGAACGGAGCACAAAATGGCGCAGAGATATGCAGAAAAGCGAACACCACACCACCCCAAAACCCCAACCCCCCCCCTCCCACACACACACATACACACGCTCAACAGTTGGGCCAGTTGCCATGTAAAATCCTGGGCCTATTTCTCTTCCTAGCCCTGAATGTAGTTAATGATAACAAATGCAACCTTATTAATCAAATTTAGTTTTTCTTGTATTTCAGTTAAAATATTTTGCATTCACATTTTTTTTTTCTTGTTTTAAACTTTAATAAATCTAAAAATAAATAAAAATAATACGTTTTATTTATTAAGCACTCATCATGGGCACTTTCCCACAGCTCAAGGTCGCTTTACAATAGAATGAAAACAACATCCACCCATAAAAAACTTTTTTTCAGTCGGATATGAAAAACTAAAATATGTTCTCTAAAAACAAGTGTTATTATTTACACAAGTTTACTTTATACTTAGTAGCTTGTTTTTAGGCTGTTTGGATATTTTGCTGTAGAACAACAAGAACAACATCAACAACAAAAAATCCTGTAAATAGGTTTTTGTATTATTGGAGGTTGATTACAGTTAAATTAAGATTTTTGTTTATTTAGATTTATGTTATTCAGCAAGATGGATCAAAGTGGTGGTGTAAAATATAAAAAATATGTTTCTGTAATCGAGTGCAAAATGCTGTCGAGAAGAGACAGTGAAGATTTACACATTGCTTTTGCTGAGATTCTTTATTGCAAGATAAAATAAAAAGGCTCTCTTTTTTAGAGACATTGATGGTCAAATTAAATTTTTCTTCAATTTGCTGTAAGGAATAGTCTGGAGAAGCACTTCTGTGGCAGATGAATAATGACACTGCTGTCATCTCCAAAAAATATGCTATTTTCATGCTAGCTGTTAAATTGTATTCCTAACTAAATGCTGCTGACGAAACAGACTCACGTGTGGAGGTAAATGATGCAGAACTTCCCAAAACTCTTGCCTTGGGCAAAAGAAAGATTTAGGCTAAATTCAGAATCGTATAGTACCATACTATTCTGACCATTTCTGACGTAACTTTATATGACAGGAAAAGGAAAAGTAGTATGGTAGTATGCAATTTTGAATTTAGATAGAAACGTAACTTTTGTTATGGAAAGTTGTGAACGAATCATGATGGAAACTAATTGGTATTGATCATAGTAAGTTGTAATTGTGAATGTTGATGAAGAACAGCGATTAAAGCATGCCAGAATATACTTTCTCTTAGCAGGATGAGAATGATAAAATACACAGATAAAGTATCAGTTACACACCTAATGTACTGTACATTCTGTACACTTCATTTTAACGCACTAGCACTAGACAGAATTAAATTGCACAATGTGTCTATTTTATAAACCACTTAAGTCGTAATTTTGATTTCTGAACTCGTAAGTTGGATCTTCCCAGGTGGACATGACGGCAATGATTGTTATGGGTATCACAGATGACGGAGATATTGTCCATTTTACCACCAATGTTTAAACAAGCTTTGGAAACATCAAAGCGGTGACATCAAAGCTGTAGATGTGTGATGGGGGATTTTCCAAAGCTGGAAGTGAGAGCAGCTGTGGCCACATGGAAGTAGGTGAAGGGCAGGGCGTTTAGCTTCAGAATGCCTCAATTAAAACAGTTTAGTCTAGGAAGATGCCCATTCTACACAGAATGAGAAGCATTTATTTTTTACGTTGTTCTTAAATAGGCATGATTATATTATTTGACTTCTTCAAGTTTAGTCTCCAGCATACAGTGGGGTCCAAAATTCTCGGAGACAACATTTAAAATCCGGGATTCAATATCTAGTTTAAACCTGGAAATAAACAGTTTTAAGATTCTGAAAAAGTTACAACAAAGAAACGTTATTATGTAAGATGAATAAGAAATATTTAAAATGATAGTTCTCCCAAAATTGACAAGCATCTCATCATTTATTCACCCTCATGCATTACAGATATGTAAGACTTTCTTTCTTCAGCAGATCACAAAGATTTTTAGATGAATATCTCAGCTCTGTAGGTCCATACAATAAAAGCTAACGGTGGCCATAACTTTGAAGGTCCATAAAGCTTATAAAGAGTATAAAATTAATATTCTTCCGTAGCTAAATGATATTAGAAACTGGTAAATATTGAATTCCTTTTTTACTATAAATTCTCCTCCCTGCTAAGTATGTGGTGATATGCACAAACAATGCAAATTGCCAAATGGTGAAAGTGTAGATTTATTGTAAAATGTATTGTTTTACTGTATTGATACAATACAATTTATTGTAGCATATCGCTTCTGAAGATATGGATTTAACCACTGGAGTCATGTGGATTCATTTTATGCTACTTTTATATGCTTTTTGGACCATCAAAGGTCTGGCCACCATTCACTTTCATTGTATGGACCTACAGAGCTGAGATATTCTTCTAAAAATCTTTGTTTGTGTTCAGCAGAAGAAAGTCAAACACATCTGGGATGCATGAGGGTGAGTAAATGATGAGAGAATTAAACTTTTTGGGTGAAATATTCCTTATATAGGTGGACTCAGTAACTTCTTGGACTTACACTGACACCTAGTGGCTTGGATGCAGCATCATTTAAAATCAATAGTTTTTCATTTCAGATGCCATTGAAGAAATTTTGTATTCACAGTCAGCCATGATTACTTTAATCAATGAGTGAAAATGTCAAATAACAGGATGGTTACTGAGATTAAGCTAGTAGTATTCAGCTGGTCATGTGATTCTAACATGGCCGCCCCATGTGCGGACCCTCTCCATGTAGAATAAAACAGCTTTTATAAGGTTACTGATATGACTGGAGTCTTCATTTTAATATGAGTGCTCATGATTTCCTACAGATAATGCAAAATTACACTTCATATCTTTAGGAGTTAAACTTATTTAATGTGGAAATAATGAGTGCATCTTTAAAGGTCACTTATAAAATAGGCAAATTTGTGACATTGACCATGTTAAATCCTTTGTGCAAAAGGTCAGATTTCCACTCAAGATGCTTTTCAAATCATGCTGGATAACATGAATCATCAGCTTTTGCACCAAATTGTGGAGTCCATGTCAGCTTGAATGCATTCAGCTTGAACACTAGAGCAAAAGGGAGACATAAAGCAAATCATATAAAATTTGAAATGAATGAAAAATGTTGGAATGAAAACAAGTGTATTGGATAAGAAAAATGCAAAACCCTCTAAAGACTTGTATTGACCATTCTGTGTGGACACATCCCAAACATAAAGAGATGCAAGCCTCGTAGGATAGGTTTAGAGTTTTAAATGCTGAAATGTGCCTAACATTTGCATGCTTTTATTTTTTCCCTAAAAGTAAATAACTTGTATGGCTCCAGCACACACACTTCATAAATGCTGAAATTTGCAGTGGATCTCTTTTCCTACTGTTAGCTTGAGTTGCTTTACAAAATCGTATTGCATTTTACATTCTAATTATATATATTTTAATGTAATACTTTCTTCCTCTCTCTTTGTGAAGGACCATTGGTTTTGGAGGGTCAGAGATAACGCTGTGATGCCGGGTTACCCCATGCTCATCAATGTCTTCTGGAGGGGTTTACCACCCAAGATTGATGCAGTCTATGAGAATAGCGAGGGCAAATTTGTTTTCTTCAAAGGTAAGAATTCCAAACATTAATGAAAATGTTGTTGTCATTTACACACTTTGTGTTGTTCCAAACCTGTCTGAATTTCTTTCTTCTGCAGAACACAAGGAGATGTAGGTGGTATGTTAGTCTCTGTCACTTTCCATTTTCATTGCATCTTTTTAATAGATAGTCAGTGAAAAAACAAGTGAGCACAATATATTCATGTAAAGAATATCGGTCTGAAGATACAGAGCTTTTATTGTATTTTCAGTATTCTCAGGGAGAAAGATGGCTAAAAGAGCAATAGAAGAGGCAGGGCCAATTTAGATAATGATGATAAACACACACACACACACACACACACACACACACACACACACACACACACACACACACACACACACACACACAGCAGTCACATGCTTTTGTTCCTCAACAACTAGACAAATGTTCTCCTGTGTTCAGAGAGCTTAATGAATCTTTTTAGCCCACCATGCCTGTCATTTTAATCATTTATTTGCCTGCACACCTCACAACTCCAGTATGAGATCAGAGAGCAGGGACTGAAGTGGAAATGAGAGGGGATGTATTAAATTATGTATGGATTGAACATGGACTCTTTACCAGTTTTTCCTTTCCATATAGTTGTATGTGATCATGCATTCTGTAACTGTGCTGATAATAATTATATTAGACCAGCATGCATTTTCATGCTGGTTCAGACTAGTTTATGCTGGTTTGGTCCTCTCTTTCTCCACACATTTTGAGAAATAACCATGATATGCAACTGAAACAAATGTTGACATACAGTAGTACAGAGCTATAATACTAATGTGATTACGGTAGCTTAGCTCAGATGATTTGGTCTTGGAAAAATCTGATGAGAAATGAGTATTGCAATTTCTGAATTTTTATTGCAAACTTTGGTATCCTGGCAGATCTGAGCATAGTTCATGACATTTTTTAGAGCTCTTCTGAAACTCTAGCGGAGACATGTGAGATTACTACGATCTATACTAAGAACCTCATTTATGGAAAATGAGCAGAATGGATTTCTATGTAATGTTTATTAAAAACCATTTGTGAGTAAATTGTAAGATTGTATTAAATGTGACAATTTATGTCAATATTTTAGAAGCAAGTACTTCTTTCACTTTGGGCACTTTCATGTCCTTCTTTTTTAAACTAACATATTTTTTTTTTTTTCCTTTTGTTGTAGAAAGATCACATTAAAACTAATGTTTTACCATGCTTTCATCATTTATTTTTGGCACTTTACATATTATGCATAAACTGTATTTTTTTATCTTTGTTCCAGACCCAGACTTTCAGTATTAAACTATGAAAATCCATTATAAAAATACAAATTATTACATGTTAAAATCTAAACAAAGAGTGAAAAATAAATTAACCATTTTAATATAAATTGTGTGAAATACATTTTCATAATAATTGTTTTAGCCATCTTTTCTCACAATAGCATCATTTCCAACCAACCAAACAAATAAAGCCCCAAATAAAGATTTTTCAAAAGTTTGTGTAGAAAAATCTAATTAAATATCACTTGTGAGCAGAGTAATTTAATTGGGCGCCATTTCAAATCAAGCTGTAATTTTGCAAAAGTACGCAAAATGTTTGAAAATATTATCTAATTGTGTGTGTTTATAGAATACATCAAATGTTAGCTATTAAATTAGCCTCAGCAAGACAAAGCAGTCGGCCAATATATTTTAAAAATGTAAAAAATGTCATTTTCATCACCGTCATTTCCACCAGGGAATTCTATTAAACGCAATGCATAATTTAAGTCGTAGTCGGAAATTATACTGTTGCAGGAATTTTGGTCAATTTTAGAATAAAATTCTCTTGTGATGCATGAACTCACACAGTTGGACATTAATAGAAAAATTAAATAAACTAGTCAGAGTTTGAATTATTTTCTAGAAGTTCACAGAATATGCCCGAAGTTGAAGAAACACCCAAACATGGTTTTACAAATGATCTACACAATGTGGTCTAGTAGGAGAAAGAATTGAGATATTAAAGTTTATTTCCTGTGCAGTGTTGGGTGTATCTGATTACAAAGTAATTAGTTACTATAATCTAATTACATTTTAGTCAAAAAGTAATATAATACATTACATTTTAAATTATTGTAATCACATTATACAGTAGTTACTGACTTTAAAGTAATTTTAATAAGTACTTTTTTAAAGTAATATGTATAATACATTATACAATCTGTTAGCGTTTCAGTGACGGCTGAAGGGTGTGCAACAATGAATGAGGAAATATAGACATTTTGAATTTGAGCAGAAAACCAAAAACTTTTCTAGGATAAGTAAATAACTTATAAGTAAAATAATTAGTAATGTGATTCATTTTTAGATGAAGTAGTAAGTAAAGTAATCTGATTACATTTTAGTGAAGTAATTGGTAATTTGTAGTGGATTAGTTGAGTAATTTACCCAACACTACCAGTGGTAGTACGCAGTGTGTGTGGTTCATAAGGAAGTGCAGAAACATTTTTTTATTTTATTTTTTACATTCATTGGTAGAAAGCAATGAGAGTATGTTACACTAACATCAATTTAAGTAGGACTGAAAACATGTCCAAATCTGGACATTTTAATGTGTAGCTCTGGATAATTTTGACCTCTAGCCAACATTTACAATACAATCATCCTCTAATTTCCACAAAAAATGCACATTTACTGACAAAACACAGACACAAATGAACAAACACACATATGTAGCTCCAGGGCCTTCAAATAGCCCCCTATTGCATTCTCGACCCTGTGTCCAGGGATGCTTGGCACAGAGAGAGACTGACCCCGGTCAGAGGGGCATGAGAAAGACCCAGGTGACGTGACAGGAATTTCCTCTTCCAGAGGCAAAAGAAGGACCTGTCCTCCTCTGACCCCTCCGATTCTAAACAAACCACAACACTCCTTTAACCCTGTCCACTGTCAACAGATATCACAGGCAGTTTCCTAAACGCATAGGGTCACCACTGCACCCCCCCTGCTTAACACTCCCACAGAACAGACACTAAAACATACTGACAATTTAAAGTAACATATAAACATGTCATGTTTGAGTAACTGTGGCAGACGCACAGCCAAAAGACTAGTCACGGTAATTAAAAGCAAACGGGAAAGTGCCCGAGGTGTGAAACTGAATCTTTGTTTTGGCTGAAACAAACTTTTATCTAGAAAGGATGTAAATATTGAGGATTCTGTATCAGTAACTTGAGTGTCAGATTATCTTGATTCAGTAAAAGTACAATTTTACTGGTCGGTACAATTAGGAAGCTTGATCAGGAATTTTCTTAGTGTGATGATTTTTTTCTATTAACACTATGGAATAACAGGATCTTCCTTTCACCAAGCTAAATCGGAACATGAGTATCATTCATCCGACTGAAAATGTACCCTGGTTTGAATACTGTAATCTTCTGATATCCTCTTTTGTTCTTGTTCTTTTTCTAGGGAAGCAGTTCTGGGTTTTCAAGGACACAATGGTACAGCCTGGCTACCCCCAGGACATCTCAATGTTTGGAAATGGCATGCCAGCGCAGAGCATAGAGACGGCCGTCTGGTGGGAGGACGTGGCCAAGACCTACTTCTTTAAAGGAGATAGGTATATTCACAGCATGTGACTGTTGAATGCCTGAGTCTATGCATTCATGCTTGTATATGTGTGTTTTCCCACGTGCATTTGTGAATGTGTGTGTAATTAATCTGTTGTTAAAGGTTAAAAAGGAGTGACAGCTATAAGTAAACCATTGTTAGATTGATTCCCCTGAAAAGTGTAAACACTGTTGCTCTGTGGTGCTTTCAGAACTTTGCTCTGTTTGTTTGAGCATCCCGACCAGATCGATACAGCATCATTGGCTCGACCAAATGGCATGAGCTTGTGATTTTGTTTGGTGATGCTAGTGGTGCAGAAATGACAAACTTAAGCTTTAAGTTTCTCTGTTTAACTTGTGTAGGTATTGGAGATATAATGAGGATATGAGAACGATGGATCCTGGCTATCCCAAGTCCATCACGGTGTGGAAGGGAGTTCCAGATTCTCCGCAGGGAGCGTTCGTGGATAAAGCCAATGGTATGTTTTCTCTGTGAAATTTAATCTTCAGGGCAGTTCAATCTAATTTTGTTTAGTCTTTTAAAAAAGGGTATTGTCCCACAGATACTTTACAAAGGGATCTGGACAAAAAAAATGGCATCACACTTGGTTTGAGGTCAATAATGCCAATCGGCATTGGTTTTCACATCTCTTGTAACTAATTACGACCTGCCAAATTTGAATATGAGTAATGTGAACATCTACATAAATTTTGCACTCACACAAAGCTATCATCATAGACTTGGATATAGCATGTAAATCATATGGATTATTCTTATAGTGACATATTTGAGTCCATCAACTCTTTAATAGGACCATAATTTGAATTGATAAGAAAAATGAGGTATCGTACCTGCGCTGTAGCTGCAGTTAACGCGCATGTTCCAGCACGATCTGCCATATAGTGCTCATGTAGATGACGTGAGTTTGAATCTTTCTACCTTTCCCAGTCTTGTGACCCGATATTCTCCCAATTATTCATGCCCACAGTCTTTTGTTTTTGGCCGTTGTGGTGCACACACAACAAGACTGGGTGTATCAACTACACTACCTCTCGTCCCTGACTGGAGCCCTGTTTACACTGGGTATTAAGATACATTTTGGGTGGTCTGATCACAGGTAGACCTGGTCGTCTCTTTTGGCCACTTGTGTTCGGATTTCGAGTGGAGAGTCTCAGATTTCATGACGGCATACATCAATCATTAAGTCAACTGCATGAAGAAGATCCACGAAGATTTTTGAAATGTATATATAATGTTTTTTTGTTCGTTTTTTTAGACCCAAACTGATACAATTCCTAAATTCCTGAGCAGACCCAAACTGATACGATCCCTAAATTCCTGAACAGACCCCAAACTTATACGATTCCTAAATTCCTGAACAGACCCAAACTGATACGATTCCTAAATTCCTGAACAGACCCCAAACTTATACGATTCCTAAATTCCTGAACACACCCAAACTGATACGATTCCTAAATTCCTGAACAGACCCCAAACTTATACGATTCCTAAATTCCTGAACAGACCCAAACTGATACGATTCCTAAATTCCTGAACAGACCCCAAACTTACACGATTCCTAAATTCCTGAACAGACCCAAACTTATACGATCCCTAAATTCCTGAACAGACCCAAACTTATACGATTCCTAAATTCCTGAACAGACCCAAACTGATACGATCCCTAAATTCCTGAACAGACCCCAAACTTATACGATCCCTAAATTCCTGAACAGACCCAAACTTATACGATTCCTAAATTCCTGAACAGACCCAAACTGATACGATCCCTAAATTCCTGAACAGACCCAAACTGATACGATCCCTAAATTCCTGAACAGACCCAAACTGATACGATTCCTAAATTCCTGAACAGACCCAAACTGATACGATCCCTAAATTCCTGAACAGACCCAAACTGATACGATTCCTAAATTCCTGAACAGACCCAAACTGACACGATTCCTAAATTCCTGAACAGACCCAAACTGATACGATTCCTAAATTCCTGAACAGACCCAAACTGATACGATTCCTAAATTCCTGAACAGACCCCAAACTTATACGATCCCTAAATTCCTGAACAGACCCAAACTGATACGATTCCTAAATTCCTGAACAGACCACAAACTTATACGATCCCTAAATTCCTGAACAGACCCAAACTTATACGATTCCTAAATTCCTGAACAGACCCCAAACTGATACGATTCCTAAATTAAATTACAAACTCATGCACATAGCAACTGTTTTATTCAAGTTTATTCATGAAAACACCTTCTTAAACAACATGAACGAAGGTATAGTGCCAGTTCATTGCAGTGATTTGTACAGAATTTAAATCTCATTGCCAGGGGTACGTCTTGCATGAGTTCAGTCTATAGCTGCAGGCTTACAGGTCAACAGCCACATATATGCCATCTGTACCCAGCCCTGGTGCCAGGTTTGCCCATGGACACAGGCATTTATCTGAGCATGAAAGGCAGATTAATACTACAGGGACATTGTTTGGCTAACCACATTTTAAAAGTGATTGTGGGCTTTCTTTCAGCCCTGTCTCAGCACGTTACACAAAAGACCTCTGTGGACAAGATGTAGCACTGAAAATGCACCCTTATTATGTGTTATCATGGCCAGCCAATCATGGGGAGATGAGAAAGAATAGCTTTTTTCTCAACTCTATTCCTGCCTTAATGCAAGTGTCAGTGTTACGATAACATGGTGGTCTGTTGTCAAGATTTTCTCTTTGGTTTAGTGTCCAATTGTCTTTACAGATCAAATCTCTGCAAAGTCCTTTGTCCTAATACAGAACATTTTTAGGGAGCGTTTGCCTCTATTCGGAATTTATTGTGAATCTAGAGGGGAAATTGGATTGGGACTTGCAGGCTAGAATCTGCGTCATCTACATGAGCACCACAGATCAATGTCTAGAGTACATGCATTAACCTCCATGGCATGGCTTCGAAAATACAGAATATTTTATTATGCTAAGTTGCGCAAACACAGTCAAACTCGAAAACAAGTACCACTTTTCTGAAATCCTTAAACCAAGATCAAAATGATCAACTACTCATAAAGCTTTCAAGCTACATCCACCAATCTTGGCATAGACCTTTAGACTGTTCTCACTTAGTGTGCTATGACTTTTCTAACTGATCAGAATTACGGTTTTTGCACAGTGGACAATCAAATATCTCATAGATTTACATTGGCGAAATGTTCACACACGCCAAGACTCTTTAAAAACAAAGTTAAATGTAAACAAACACTCAAGGCTTTACATCTCTCTCTCTCTCTCTCTCTCTCTTCTTGCTTTTATTTCTTTCTTTTTATATCTCTTTGACACTCTGTCTGAATATCCATCTAACTAGCTGGCTATTTGACTTACTTTAAGGTCTGTTAAACCTTCAAACATCAAGCTTTAAAACTTTTGAAACCTTTCAGCCCAAGCTTTATCAAGCGAACCTCTAAGTTTGTATTGAACAATTTCAGTTCTTGCTATGGACATAAATGATACTTTAAAATCATTTGGCTTGTTGAGGAAAGTCGTGCTTTTACTTTTTTAAGTGGTCTGACTAACTATTTTTCATAGCCATATCTAGGGACCAAAATATCATAGAGAATTTGGTTGGGCTCTTTAGCAACCACCAAGAACACCAATCACAGCTAAAACCACATTAGCAAATTCATAGCAATTCCCTTGAAACCATCCCAATGGTAATGTAAACAGATCTCAATGGGTCTTCTTGAAACACAACCAGAATGAATTTCTGTGTAAATTGTGCGTAAAACCATTTGTGTCCCATTTAATTGAATGGGTCGATTTACGTACAAATGGAATTATGAATCATTTACACAAAAATTAGTTCTGCTCAATGTTGCATTGGTTCACTACATGATGTCTAATGTAAAATCCAGGTCTTAAACCAAAATCCATTGAGAATCAGTCCCCATCTTACAAATGTATCCTATGTGTTTGGATTCTTTGCAGGTTTTACATACTTCTACAAGGGTAAAGAGTATTGGAAATTCAACAACCACAGGCTACGGGTCGAACCAGGCTATCCTCGGTCCATCCTGAAGGACTTCATGGGATGCGACCTCATGCCCATCGATCCCGATTGGCAACCAACGGAAGACGTGGATATTGTGATCAAACTTGACAATGAAGCCAACACGGTCAAAGCTATAGCAATCGTCATTCCCTGCATCTTGGCGCTCTGCTTGCTGGTATTGATCTACACCGTCTTTCAGTTCAAGAGGAAGGGTACACCTCGACACATACTGTACTGCAAACGCTCCATGCAGGAATGGGTGTGAGCCAGAGCTGCCCAGGTCTGCATCCCTCTCCATAGCCACAAGACAAGGTGGTGTAACCACCCTAAACTTGCGGACTTTGGCTCTTGACCTGCGTCTCGTTCAAAGAGGACAGCGAGGGTCTTTGCTTTGATTCCCCCTTCCAGGAGGTTATGGGTTCATTCCCACAAAACTTCCCACTCTTCGCCCATTGGCCCAGTTACACCTGTTGTAGGACTTGTGGGAGGCTTGCAGATTGTTCTTTGTGCATTGTGACAGCCACTTCAGGTCTTCACTGTTCTATGTGGAAATTGCTGATTGCTATACCTATAGGTCCTACGAATGCACGCTCAAAATGAGAAAAAAAAATCCACTTGTCGCAGGAGCCCAGTTCAAGGTTTACCACCTTTTAGTATTTTCGCTTCTATAATTTATTTTTAAACCGAAATTGTACAATTCCCTTTAAAGCACTCCCAAACCAAATAAAGACTCCAAAGAGGATCTTTTTTCTTTTTACAGTCATCATTTTTTAAATCTATTTCTTTTCTATAAATATTTTTGCTTGAAATATTTTGCAGTGATATGTAGTGTGGAAGACTTGACTGTTGTGGCAGTCTGTCTCAAAAACAGGGGCCAAAATATTCTGCAATATTTTAACAGCCTTAATTATGGATTGTGTTGTTTGCTTTTGCTTTTGTTTGTTATAGTTCTTGTTTTATTCTATTTTACATTTTTTGAGTACTGCTTCATTTTGTTTGTCTGAAAGGCAGTGCAATATTGCTTTGCTCCCTTTGTTTTGAGATCAGAGACTGTGGTTAACCTCATTTTGCCAGGGGCCGCCCAACTACTGGAGAAAGGGCAAGACTCCTTCGCCTTGGCCTAACATGAAGCATATCAAACAAAACAGAGGGAACACAAATTGGAAGACAATGACAAATATTTTATTGCGATAGTCTGACGTGTTATTTCAGTCTGCGAGTAGTACTGCAACGGAAATGCTTGAATCATTATCATGCTGAAAGCTCACTCATTTGATCGTGTTTACACGGACAGAGATTTGAAAGTTCGTATCTTCCCTTTCCGAAAGGTTGCTGTTCAAGTCAGAGCATGTCATCTCCTTCGGACTGCCTTGTTTATCGGTCTGGATTCTTGAACCTTGACATATGCTCTCCAGGAACCACAACCCAGAACCACAAGAGCAACTCAGGACAGTGCTTGATTTTAAAGTGTATGCAAGCCTTCCTCATCCAGTCCTGTGTCTTTATTATCAATATAATATCTCGCCATTGCTTGTAATTGGAAGTATCTGCAATAGGATTGGACTGATTGGACTTTTTTATTTTCTTTGTAAACAGAGTCAGATATCTCAGTTTGGTTCATGCCTTGCAGTCCGACTCTAGACTCTGGCTCCTTTGCATTGGAAGGACCTTTGAACATACAGTTATTTGCTTGCATTAACTTTTATTTTTGTTTGTTTTCTCTTTATTTGGTACAACACAATTGAACAAATTGAATTGTCTCAACCTCAAGATTAAAAGTGGTACTTAAAAGTGCTGAGCTGTCATCCAGCAAGTTTCCTTTATACCTGACAAAAGCAGATAAAATAGAAAACGTATGCTGATACACTCCAATCTAAAGGAAACAATGTGTTTCTGGCAAGCTGTGTTTGAATGTGTGTCTGTATTGATGCTAGATTTTTTTTTATTGAAAAAAGAAAAAAATGGGACTTCAAATTCATGTATTTCATGACTTGGTTTGGGACAAATTGTTCTGATAGGCTTAATAAATTAATCAGTATATGATTACAATGCCTATTACTTATTTGTTTACATTTACATAAAGATCAATGTAAGCCTGGGGAAATGTAGACATTCATCCCTCTCTCCACTCCAAAATGCCATGCTTATTTTTCTTTTTTTTTACATGTACCATTTTAAATCTGTTTTTAGGACATGTACTATGGTAATATCATTGTATTCTTTTAAGTACCTTGGAGTACCATGTAAATACCTTGGTATTTGGTAATCATTCAATACCATGGTACATATAAAAGTACTATGGTATTACCACCTGACACAAACACCGTATCATAGTTCCACCACAGTACATTTTGAAAGGTTCTTTATTCTTCAATGTCCTTTTTATTTCCTCTCTATCACACTTCTAATATTTGTATTTGTACGTGATGGTGAGTATACATGTACTGTATGCATGAGTGGTGCTCAATATTTCCGAGAATATTAGCCCATCAAACAAGTCAACTTTCAATTTGAATGATTGAAAGGAAACTGCAATCACATTATATAAAACAGAGCTGAATATCTTAAAGGTGGTATGTATCCTGTAGTTATATTTACCTAGTATAATAAGAAGCAGAGCATAAAATGTGAGACGACGTTGTTCAGAGGCATTTAGAACATGCCACATTTAAAAAGGTAAACAGAGACACGTGTGGATTCTGATTTGCTCTCGAAATGCTGGCATGGCAAATGGTCCATTTCAAATCTAGCTCAGAAGATTCACTGCGGCCACGTTTACTGTAAGCATGATGTCTGAGATTCAGGAATTTCTGTGTTTTTCAAATGTCTTTGAGTCTTAACCGACCAGCATTGTTGATATGCATTTAAAAAGCCTTAATTGTGTGAAAAAGGGAGGAAAATTTGAAAAAGTAGGAATGAATAAAACCTGTGTGTATGTTTGCTCAGTAGCTAAAAGTGAGTCTGGTCTCTCGTTGTGAGAGTTTTCTGTCTGGCTGACAGAACTAACGTCCAGTTACTACACTAGTGTCATCCTTTTTTCATTTGGTGCTGTTATTATTTTAGAATTGGACCATACAGGAACAATGTATTTGCATTCATGTAGCATTAGTCGTCAAGGTGCATGGTTTCGTTGCTCGCGTTTATTTCTTGTATGTTCGGCGAAGGACTAAAGGTGCAGACACACTAGGATTTGTGCACACAAAATTACTTCGGACCTTGCAGCGAAGGATATTAGTCACGCTCAATGGCTTTTGTTTTGTCTGTTTGCTATACAACATGTAATTTTCCGAACTAACCGTCTGAATTCCTCATACTCATAGCCTTAGCATCTGTGCTAATTTGATTCACCCTCATTTTCACTTATATTCTTTCCATTTCCTGTTCATCGTCTTGCCATCCTGATTACATAAAACACAATATCTGACCCAAAAAAAGGAAATGAATGGAAAGTCTGGAGAACATTTTTATAGTCTTTTTCATTCTGTCTGTATCCCTGCATTTGTGATGTATCTGATGACAATCCATTTCATTGATAAATAAACATGTTTCAACATATTCCTCCCAAGCATTTTTGCATTCATTTACCTGTGCCATCTTCATTTTTTCCTTTTGGATCACTCCTTCAACCAAACATCACTCACTCGCTCACTTTAAACCCTTTATCCTCAAAATAATTCATTGAATTAAGTAATACACATTAGTTCAAATAAATTAACCATGGTGAGTATTTAGAAATTCCTCTTTTTTTTTTTAGTTCACAAAACTGACACCTATTCTTGTTTTGATAAATGTAAATGTCTCTTTAAATTTACAGGAACTTATATAATGGGTATTTGTGCTCGATGAATGTAAAGGGATATTTGTTAGTGTTTAATATTTTGTTGTGCAATTTAGAAGAGCTTCTGTCATGTTAAAGTAACCTGTACAAAAACAAGTTGTACAAAATCAACTTAAACATGGGAGTTATTACCTTAAAAAGAATTATGCAACTGATTGCCTCAAAAAAAAAATAGTTCACTGATGCATCATTGTACAGTACTCAGCTATAGCCTAAAGCACGTGGCAAGTGTTTAGGAAGATTGTACTTTTTCAAAATGTGATGTGAAAATAACTGCCACACTTTAGAAAAAGTTTGGATACCTGAATTAATAGTTCAGCATCCGAACAATCAAGAAGTTGACCTAACACCTGAGAAAAGTATTTTGATAACTGAAGAGATTACTTTGCATTTTATTGTCATTCATTTCATTTAATATTTAGTCCTTTCAGATTATTTATACATATAAATGATAATATGGATAATAGTTATACATCTTAACACATGGCTTGTTGAGCGTGTTACCAAAGAGACCTAGCGCATGTGGAGGCTCATGCTATTCTCTATAATTTCCTTTATGTTTTCATGTATAAAAAAGCATGTCTACACATCTATTCACTTCAGTAGTGTTCTCAGAACACAGCAGATCTATATTTATTTCCTACAGTTTGTTGACTGCACACCAACATAGAGGTAAGTTGATATTAAAAATAGCTTTACATATTTAACACAGATCTAGTAATCTACATAATTTGTCAAAAACAACCGACCCAACGATTACCTTACAAACATAATGTAAAAAACATAACTTAATGAAACATCATGTGCTGAAATAAACGCCTCTTACAATGTGTGCTTAAAAGAAGGATTGTCCATGTTTTTTTCTGCAGTGTATTTCACATAATGCTGCCAATCAAGAACAATATGCCGAAAAATAACTCTCATTTATGTGTTCCTCATCTCTAGATGATTAATTTAAATCAAAATCAATGCCGATACAAAATATGGATATATGAGCATTGTTGAAAGCAACTTTGTAGAAATGAACGGAGCCGCATTGATTACACTGTCTGACTGACAGCCTATTACGTAAAAGTTGTTTCGGCTCATGACACTCACCTGTGATCGGCTGGATGGTCGATCAATCAGCCAAAGTAACAAAATGCAAAGAACACTGTATACAAGTGTGCACCATTTGGACTCAGTATGGGTTTAGCTTGGAAAATGACCTTTTTAAAGAGTGCGGGGGACGTGTCACCCATGTCCCCTATGGCTGCTATGCCCTTGATATAACATTAATATTCAATCATTTGAAAAAAAAAATGTCTTTATGTCCAGAAGTGCATCAATGCAGACCAGCTTGGGGCCACAACTATAGTGAGAGCTTATTATCCTCATTAGGAGGACTGTGCTGATGTGATTCAAGCTGCAGGAAGAAATTAGCTTTATTTCTCAGAATATTGACTTGCAAGTGGGGTTCATTGTCTTCTCGCTCCTCCATGACTTACTGATTTTTCTCAAAATATCACCAGAATTGCTAAGACATAAACAGAAATCACCTATAGACGCTGTCAATAGACAATACTTACAAGCCTAACCTACAGACTCCACCCTCTGACACTGGCTCCACCTACAAACTGCACTCACTGACACCACCTAATTACAACTTAAATATCTCTAGAGATTTATCTAATGCATTAGAAAAGAAAACCTATTTAAACACATAACTGATTAGTCCACTTAGAGACTTGTGCAATATTGCATGTGGCTCTGCTAATGGTTATAACCTTTGTTTTTGCTTTAATGACCAGCATTTAACCGGAGGCCTACAGGCTGGAAACATGTTATATGGGAACTAATCAATACAAGGCATGGTTCACTTGACTTTGACATCTTAATCAGCTGCACAGATCCAATCAGAAAAACAATATAATGGAGGAGCTTTTCATTCTGCATTAAGTACCTGCAAGGTCAGCTGTATTATATCTGGAGAACAGAGCTAATGTTTTCAGTTACTTAAATTCTTCCTCTGTTGTACACATACTGTATATATTCTGTCTGCACATACACACGCACACACAAAATGTCTTTACAGAGTTAATGTTTTTGTCATACTGTAAGTGAATAGCGATTCTGGTCTGTCAAGCTTAAAAAGGACAAAAAGAAAAAACTATAAAACTACAGTAAACTAATTGATACAAGTCATGCATTAAGTCGATTCAAAAACTTTCTGCGATGAACATAAAATGTATGTGATTATTCACTCTCAAATTAAATAATATTATTAAAGTTAAGCACTTAAACCGAGGTTGCCTCAATACTATCAAATCTCATTTGTTTTTGACATGATGTACGTTAATGACATTTTGTCACAAGAAATTGCAAATTAAACACATAACAAGGACATCATTTTCATTTTGGAGTGAACAATTCCTTTTAGATTTTGTCTTGTTGGTAACTCTTTACAATAAGGTTGTATTCATTAACATTAGTTAAGTACACTCACCAAAAGGATTATTAGGAACACCTGTTCAATTTCTCATTAATGCAATTATCTAATCAACCAATCACATGGCAGTTGCTTCAATGCATTTAGGGGTGTGGTCCTGGTCAAGACAATCTCTTGAACTCCTGAATGTCAGAATGGGAAAGAAAGGTGATTTAAGCAATTTTGAGCGTTGCATGGTTGTTGGTGCCAGACGGGCCGGTCTGAGTATTTCACAATCTGCTCAGTTACTGGGATTTTCACGCACAACCATTTCTAGGGTTTACAAAGAATGGTGTGAAAAGGGAAAAACATCCAGTATCGCGGCAGTCCTGTGGGCTGAAAATGCCTTGTTGATGCTAGAGGTCAGAGGAGAATGGGCCGACTGATTCAAGCTGATAGAAGAGCAACTTTGCCTGAAATAACCACTCGTTACAACCGAGGTATGCAGCAAAGCATTTGTGAAGCCACAACACGCACAACCTTGAGGCGGATGGGCTACAACAGCAGAAGACCCCACCGGGTACCACTCATCTCCACTACAAATAGGAAAAAGAGGCTACAATTTGCAAGAGCTCACCAAAATTGGAAAGTTGAAGACTGGAAAAATGTTGTCTGGTCTGATGAGTCTCGATTTCTGTTGAGACATTCAGATGGTAGAGTCAGAATTTGGCGTAAACAGAATGAGAACATGGATCCATCATGCCTTGTTACCACTGTGCAGGCTGGTGGTGGTGGTGTAATGGTGTGGGGGATGTTTTCTTGGCACACTTTAGGCCCCTTAGTGCCAATTGGGCATCGTTTAAATGCCACGGCCTACCTGAGCATTGTTTCTGACCATGTCCATCCATTTATGGCCACCATGTACCCATCCTCTGATGGCTACTTCCAGCAGGATAATGCACCATGTCACAAAGCTCGAATCATTTCAAATTGGTTTCTTGAACATGACAATGAGTTCACTGTACTAAAATGGCCCCCACAGTCACCAGATCTCAACCCAATAGAGCATCTTTGGGATGTGGTGGAACGGGAGCTTCGTGCCCTGGATGTGCATCCCACAAATCTCCATCAACTGCAAGATGCTATCCTATCAATATGGGCCAACATTTCTAAAGAATGCTTTCAGCACCTTGTTGAATCAATGCCACGTAGAATTAAGGCAGTTCTGAAGGTGAAAGGGGGTCAAACACAGTATTAGTATGGTGTTCCTAATAATCCTTTAGGTGAGTGTATATTAGTTGACATTATCTAACAATGAACAATATTTGTATTTGTTTTTTATTGATTTCTTATTAATCTTGGTTAATTTCAACATATATTTATACCTTTTTAAAAATAAAGGTTGTATGTTAGAAGTCATCCGATAGTGTGTTATTCTGAAAATGATAACTAAGGTGATCAAAAAGGCAGATTAATCGGCCAATAGTTTTTTTTAAATCGATTTATAGACATTTAAAGAAATTCTTAGTCTATCTTTACTATGACGGAAAAAGACATTAAGGCTGCAGGAGACCAAAATGAATATCTTCCCAAAAGCAGTTTATTGTGCTATCAAAATCCTAATAATAACAAGAAAAAAATAGGATTTAGAGAATTATGCTGGACTTTCACTTTAAACAAGCCTGAAATACACTGGGGACTTTTATTTTGAAATGACAGAGACTTGGCTTCTTTGCTGTGCTCTATATGTAAGTACAGTATTTAACAAAATAAGCTTTTTATAGCCTATACATTTCACCTGATGAGGTTTATTGATGAGGAATAATAAAAAAATAAATAAAAAAAAATCAGCATAGATTGTTGCAGATAACTAATAGTTCCAAAAAGCAACTATTGGCACCAATTAATCGGTAAAACCAATATATTGATCAACCTCATTGTATATGTTACAATGAGTTATTACATATGAACTAACATGAACAATGAACAACTGTATCTTTTTTAAATTAACATTTACAGTGATTAATAAATGCTGTAAAATATATAATTCACTGTTAGTTGATGATACCTAATGCATTTACTAATGTAGATAAATACAACCTTATTGTAAAGTGTTATAGTTCCCCGTCTGTCACTCACTCAATGTTGTGTCGATGTAATGACACTAGGGGTAACTCCTGAGTGCCTCGGTTACCTCCCATCTTTGAGAAAAGTCCAATGAGAATTGGCGGACAGAATTTGCATGCCCCTCCCCTGGACATACGGGTATAAAAAGAGGGAATCGTGTGTCTGTTCAGACAGATTTTTTCTTCGGAGCCGAGCGGTTGTGTTTCAGCGAGCTGAGTAAAACCCACTGCTGTTCCACTCACCTCTAAAGAGCATACCCTGTTGGAAATACGCACATTTCAGCAGCTTTTCTCTTCATCTGCGCACCAGTGCAGACCACGTCCCTGAGTGCTTCGACAGCCCTCTAAAAGAGTATATATTTCTTTAAAAGAGTAAACACACTGATGTTGAATTTTCTTTTTAAAGACGCGTTTTTATCAAGATGCCATTCCGTCTTTGTGTCATACCAGTATGTGGTCGTTACCTCTCCATTTCTAATGGCCACAGGCGCTGCCTCTCGTGTCTGGGCAGAGGTCGTGTTCAGTCGTGTTCTAACTGTGAGAACATGACCATGGCAACGTTGTGGTCGCAGCTCTCCAGCTGGCGCTGGAGGCGATTTTGGGAATTTAACGGGCACGGTTTTGCTGGGTAAATCCCCATTCCCCAGCACACTCGTTTGCCCCGAGATGAGACCAGATCGCCGTACAGCTAGTCTGATGTCTTTCTCAGAGCCCCCGAGCTGGATAAAAGTTTTGCTGATGCATCGGAGAACGTCTTGGTGGACTCCAACGCTGAGGACTCGACTGAGCTAGTGCCTACGGGTGTGCCGGCCCAGTCTGAGGCTGATGCCTAGCTGTCCGCTATGCTTACCCGGGCCAGACTATGCTGGACTGGAACCCTCCGTCCCCCCCTCAGCCCTCGCGGCTAGACAATTGGTTCCTAGGTTTGGGGGCACCGCTTACAGCCACAGCCTATTCAAGATGCTGAGGCAGAAACGTATTCTGATATGCGTCTGGCATCAAGATTGGTTCGCAGCAGTAGACCTGAAGGATCCGTATTGCTTCCTGCAATATTAAAGTCCTCCCCTTCGGTCTGTCCCTGTCCCCTCACTTCTTCACGAAAGTCGCAGAGGCAGCTCTTGCCCTGTTAATGGAAGTGGGCATTCGCATACTCAACTACCTTGATGACTGGCTAATCTTAGCACACTCTCGACAGTTGCTCTGTGCACACAGGGACCTGGTGCTCACGCACCTCAGCCGTTTAAGATTCAGGACAACTGGGAAAGAGTAAGCTCTCCCTGGTTCAGAGCATCTCTTTTCTCAATGTTAGATTCAGTCTCAATGACAGCGCGCCTCACAAGCGAGCATGCACAGTTGGTGCTTAACTGACTGAGTTCGTTCAGACCGGGCACAGCGGTTCCAAAGAAACAGTTTCAGAGGCTCCTGGGGCATATGGTACCCTCAGTGACAGTTTTGCTGGCCTCAGACTTGAGTCCCGAGATGGGCACGGCGTGTCAAGGCAGGACCTACCACCGCGCCACTTCCATGTGTGGCTGGTAAGCCCATGTGATGTATCTGCCACATGTTAACCTCCCCTGATGGGCAGGATGTGGTCCACCCGGGGTCTTTTCCCCCTGAAAGAATAGGATTGGAAAAGAACCCTTTCCCCGATGCATGTTATAGTGTTAGATGGCCCCAGCCACATCTAACAATCTATGGAAAGAAAACATAGAGTGAGAAAAGGCAGCGGCTGGCGTGACCTGCTCCCAGGATAGTTACGTCACTTCCCTCCCTCAGGGATGCGGGGAACTACTTGACGTCTCTTGGGGCGTCGGGGAAGGTTATGTGCCGTCTGATGCACCTGCTATTTTCGCATGCATCAGCTTGCTTGCACCTGCATCAGCAGTCCTCGTGACACGTTCAGTGTTGTGGCGTTTTTAAATAGGGACACCTAGTGTCACTACATCAACACAACGTACGAGTACAAACGTACGAGTGACAGAAGGGGAATGTCTCGCTTACTGTCGTAACCTCCGTTCCCCGATGGAGGGAACAAGACATTGTGTCCCTCTTGCCACAACACTGAAAGGGCCGGGAACTTTCTCTCATCTCCTCAGCTCAAAACCTGTCTGAACAGATGCACGATTCCCTCCTTTTATACCCGTATGTCTGGGGGAGGGGCATGCAAATTCTGTTCACCAATTCTCATTGGCCTTTTCTCAAAAATGGGAGGTAACCAAGGCTCTCTGGAGAGACCCCTAGTGTCACTACATCGACACAACGTCTCGTTCCCTCCATCAGGGAATGGCGGTTAAGACAGTAACAGAGACATTCTGTTTCTCAGTTACCTTTATCTTGTATCTTTTTTTGTTTATTTGCAGTGTGCTTCAAGGAGGATATTTTTGAAATGCACTTGATATTTTGACAAATTAGTATTTTTGAATGCTCTTACAAATATCTGATACCGTTTTCCTGTTTGGCTGATGTGCACAGCACATTGTGGGGAAATACACATAACGACTTCATAATCTCCAAACATCTTCAAAATATGTCACAGGTGTTTTGGAAATAAATGGTCTGATTAATATCCTGTCTCTTTTAACCTGAAGAAGACTGCAGTTTGGTTTCTGAGGAACTGCGAAAAGCCAAAACAGTGACATCACATTCATCTTTGTGATTACCATCAGACATTATTCCAAAAATTACAGATTTGGATAGTTGACATAGAAATGTATTCTTCCATTATTTACTCAACCTCATGTCGCTCCAAACCCCTATGACTTTCTTTCTTCTGTGAAACACAAAAGAAGATGTTATGCAGTATGATATTGACTGACAACCTGCATTCACATTTATTGTATGGGAAAAAGCAGTATCAACATTATTTAACAAAATCTCAAGTGTTTCACTGAAGAAGTAAATCATGATTGAATTAAAAATTTTGGGTGAACTAATCCTTTAAAAACCAACAACATTATTTTTATGAGTTTCTCACAGAGCTCTACTGTTGTATAGAATCTAGAAGAGGAAACAAACAGGTTAATACTTAATTTCTAATGCAGGATATGCCCGAAGCTATTATTGTACTACAGACTATTCTCAGAAATATAATTCCCTTCACCAAAATTGCAGTGGAATAATAATTAATAACACACATTTTAAATGGGCCGCCTGACAAAGCACTCAATCTAATCTTCAGTAAATCAGCAGAACAAATCACAAAGCAATTAATAGCACTCAATGGAGTCAGCATTTCCTTTTGTTTGTGGCAGGAAAGAATAAAACTACTGAATATTTTCAATTTTAGAGCAGACAGGCAATTAAGAATGCAATTGTCACGAAATAACTTCTTTAAAACCAAAATACAAGTTCTGTATTGAGCACAGAGTTTGCAAATAATTGTCTGAAAACATAAGAGGTACTGTAAAACTGAAAAACAATGTCGAACAAAATATCTAAAGAAACATTACCAGTTAACAAATGTTTACTAGAAATAGTGAAGTCACTGAATATTGCCTCTCTTTTCAATTACATTTATTTGTGTGTGTGTCTGATGGTAGAAGACAGATGAAAAGAGTGCGTCTTTCTTTTTTCTTTCTTTCGGATTTATTGAAGTTGACCTGGCCCTCTTATAGTCCAATGGTCTGTAAAGTGAAACCATCACTTCAAAAGAAGCTGTGGTGATACCATTAAGCATTAGTTGAGTGGAAGTTGACTTCAATGGTCTGGGGGGGCACAAGCAGGATGGATAGTTGTAGAAGGGTCATTGAAAATAAGGTTGTCTGAGGTGATAAAAATTAGAAGTCTTAAAAAATATATATATATAACAAAATCTAGTTAAAAATACATGTCAAGTCGAATTTGGTTGTCTATCTACAATAATAATAATAATTTACTTTAAAAATGTAATGTGGTGTCAATAAGTACAATTATTAAAGTACTTTCCTTGCAATTTGCATACATGAGGGTGTACATGACTTTATTATTAATTTTCATGAATTTATATAAATATAAATGTAATGAACAAAGAACATGAGAAATATCATGAATTTAGGGGTCAAGAATATCAAGATGTTTTTTCACAGTTACACCACATGACGTGCCTTTTTTCGTAAAAATGTCAAAATATTGGTTATTTAAGCTTCACACTCAGTCTTGAAAGATTCTTTTTTAAATTATTTTATCAGTTTTAAAACACACTGCTTATTTGCTTTTAAAAATATTAATAAAATATTGTTTTGCACTACTTATGCATTATACATTATTTATTTATTTTTCAGAAAGTTCACCTTTTAATGAGGCTTTTACTTTCATTACGGTCTCTAGACAGTTGCTTACCATGACATTTTTTACTTTAAGCCACAGAATATTTTTTTATTATTATTATTATTTTGAACTCAGAAACAGCAAATATGCTTATCATAGAAGTGGTTGTCACGGAGCGCTCAGCTACGCCTCCCGCTGGTTTCATCCGCTCCCTCTCCCCGGAGTTTTAGAACTGCACTTCCCATCGTTCCCTCTGGTCATTATCTATCTCCATCCCTGCCTGGTTTATCTGATTATCCTCATCACCGTCACCTGTTCATCATTATCTCCCCTATATCTGGACTGTCCCTTTCATTGTTACTTTGCGAAGTGTTGTTTTGCTCAGCTGACATTACCAAGCGTTATTCCCTGTTCCCTGTTATTATCTGGACCTTAGATCTCTGCCTGGACTCTCGACTCTGTGAACCCTTGCTGCCTGCCCTGACCCTTGCCTGTGTCTGATTACGAGTACTGGATTGTCCCTTCATCAGAGCCTGTTTCTGTTTATGTCTGCTTCTCTCTGTTTGATCGCTTGTGTTAATAAACTACTGCAAATGGATCCAAACGCCTCTGCCTCCGCACTACAGAACACTTCGCCACCACAGGATCCAGCAGAGTTGTTCCGCCTAGCCCATGAGGTTTCTTCACAAGCATCGGAGTTGGTTACACATCGTCAGCAGCTGGTTAAACTGACTACTCTCACTGAGGAACTAGTGAAATCTGTACGAGCACTCACCCCAGCGATCACGGCCGCCAATCAGGCTCCATCACCCGCCGCACCTGCTTCTTCACAGCCTGTTGTGAGTACCCCTTCCAGCAATCCCAAAGTGTCATTCCCCGAAAAGTTCACTGGATCACCCATCACTTGTAAAGGTTTTCTGATGCAGTGTGAGATCTATTTTAACCAGTCACGGGAGCATGCCACCGACGACAGCCGTATCTCCTTTGTGTGTTCGCTCCTCACTGGAAAGGCGCTGGAGTGGGCAACGGTGATGTGGTCAGGAGGTCAGCTCTCTACTCTCTCTTATGATATGTTTGTTACTCACTTCAGAGAGGTGTTTGAACACCCAGCGGGCGGAAAGGATCCGGGGGAACTCCTTCTTTCGTTACGCCAGGGAAGCTTCACAGCGGCCGATTACACTCTCGCCTTTCGGACGCTCGCTGCACAGACGGGCTGGGGTGAGGATCCCCTCAAGCTCTTATACCGAAAGGGTCTCATCTCAGAGCTTCAGGGAGAGCTAGCCTGCCGCGATGATGGAAAGACTTTGAACCAGATTATGGAGCTCGCCATTCGTCTCGATCATCTCATCCGGGCTCGCCGCTCATCGTACAAGACTAACTACTTTGTTAATCCCCCAGTAAGCACAGAACCCGAGCCTATGCAGATCAGCTTCACCCATATCACTACGGCCGAGCGTGAGAGGAGAAGGCGGCATAATCTGTGCATGTATTGCACCCAACCTGGTCATCTGAGAGCTGCCTGTCCAGTGAGACGTCCTGGGAGACCCACATCCACAGATTCGATTGCGGTGAGTCCTCCTGTTTCATCTCTAAACTCACTCATTTTGGAGATTTCGCTAAATTCTAATGGAGAGTGTGTCAAAACTAAAGCATTAATTGACTCAGGAGCGGCAGGGTGTTTTGTTGATCTTGCTTTTGCCAAAACTCATCATCTTCCTCTCGTCTCTTGTGATCCCCGGATGGCAGTTGCAGCGCTGGATGGGTGCCCCCTGGGGACCGGGAGAGTGCAGTACATCACACAACCCCTCACGCTTAACATCGGCTCTCAGCACACCGAAACTATACAGCTGTTTACCATTAATTCACCTCTTCATCCAGTAATACTAGGATTTCCCTGGTTGGAGAATCACAATCCCCAGATTTCCTGGTCAGAGAGGAGGATTTCTCAGTGGTCTCCCCGCTGTCAGACGAACTGCGCACCCACTGTCCAAGGTCCTGAAGCATGCCTCGTTTCATCTATGGAGTCGAATCTTCATAAGGTACCGGCAGTTTACCATGATTTAAGCCGGGCATTCAGCGAGAAGGAAGCTGATCAACTACCACCACATCGAGCGGGCGACTGTGCCATTTAACTCCTACCTGGGGCTGTACCACCTCGCGGGAGAGTTTACCCGTTGTCTCAGCCTGAGACTGAGGCCATGCAAGCATACATCGATGAGCAACTATCCAAGGGCTTCATTACTACCTCTACATCCCCTGCTTCAGCTGGATTCTTTTTCGTGAGGAAGAGGGACGGTGGTCTCCGGCCGTGCGTTGACTTTCGGGGCCTGAATGAGGTGACTGTGAAATATCGATATCCTCTGCCGTTAGTTCCTGCTGCCTTGGAGATGCTTCGCACAGCCCGGTACTTCACGAAGCTGGATCTACGGAATGCTTATAACCTGATACGCATACGCAGGGGTGACGAGTGGAAGACAGCATTTTCTACTACTTCCGGCCACTATGAATATCGGGTTATGCCGTTCGGACTTTCCAATAGTCCCTCCGTGTTCCAGGCTTTTGTCAACGAGGTATTCCGAGACCTGCTTAACCGAAATGTCATAGTTTACATGGATGACATCTTGATCTATTCTGAGACTCTCGAAGCGCACGTTAGGGATGTGCGAGCCGTCCTGAAACGCTTAATTGACAACCAGCTATACGCCAAGATTCAGAAATGTGAGTTCCATCAGACCTGAATCTCTTTCCTGGGCTACATCATCAGCGCCGAAGGGGTCCTTATGGATGATAGCAAGGTCCAAGCTGTGGTCAACTGGCCTCAACCCTCATCTGTGAAGGAGTTGCAACGCTTTCTGGGGTTTGCCAACTTTTACCGCAGATTCATACGGAATTTCAGCATTATCGTGGCTCCCCTCACATCCCTTCTCCAGGGGGGAGGGAGGAAGTTCAGGTGGTCTCCCGAGTGCACTTCAGCATTTGAACGGCTGAAAGAGAGATTCACCACAGCCCCCATTCTTCACCACCCTAATCCTGAGAGTGAGGTTATCGTGGAGGTGGATGCTTCTAACACAGGAGTGGGTGCGATTCTTTCACAACGCCATGGCAGCCCGGCCAAAATGTTCCCCTGTGCGTTTCATTCTCGCAAGCTCAATTCAGCAGAACGTAACTATGACGTGGGTGATCGCGAACTCCTGGCCATGAAGGCAGCCTTTGAAGAGTGGAGGCACTGGTTGGAGGGCGCGCGTCAGCCTTTCACTGTCCTCACGGACCACAGGAATCTGGAATACATCAGGTCCGCCAAGCATTTGAATGCGCGTCAAGCTCGCTGGTCTCTGTTCTTTTCCAGATTTAACTTCAAGATCACTTACAGACCGGGGTCTAAGAACGGGAAGGCTGACGCTCTCTCTCGTCTGTTTGATAGTCCCCATGAACCATCCAAACCCGAGTCTATTCTTCCCTCCACGCTAATTGTGGCACCCGTGCAATGGGATATAATTGCTGAGGTAACTGCTTCACAGCAAGATCACGCTGTCCCGCCAGAATGCCCTGCAGATTGCCTCTATGTTCCTCTCGAGCTTCGCCATCGTGTCCTCCAGTGGGTTCACTGCACTCCCAGTGCGGGACATCCTGGTATCACGGCTACCACTCAGCTCGTCTCCAACCGTTTCTGGTGGCCCACTTTGCAAGCCGACGTCATCACTCTCATCCACCAATGCGTTATTTGCAACACCGTCAAATCCTCTCATCTCAAGCCTGCTGGTCTATTACAACCTCTGCCCGTTCCTCAGCGCCCCTGGTCCCACATTGCCGTGGACTTCGTCACTGATCTGCCTCAGTCCCAGGGGTTCACTACCATTCTGTCGGTTGTTGATCGCTTTTCCAAGTCATGCCGCTTTATTCCTATGGCTGGATTGCCTACCACCCTTCAGACAGCTGAGGCTCTCATGAATTATGTGTTTCGTCTCTTCGGACTTCCAGATGACATTGTTTCTGACCGCGGTCCCCAGTTCACATCTAGAGTCTGGAAAGAGCTCTGCACCAAATTAAACATCAACGTAAGCCTCACATCGGGTTACCACCCTCAGGCCAACGGTCAGGTGGAGCGGCTCAACCAGTATCTCATCCGTTTTCTGCGCACCTATTGCCACCAGAATCAACACGACTGGAGTCGCTTCTTGGTCTGGGCAGAGTACACCCAGAATTCTCTGTTAAAACCAGCTACAGGATTAACCCCTTTGCAATGTGTTCTAGGCTTTCAACCCCCGCTCTTCCCATGGGCTGGAGAACCATCCGATCTCCCCGCAGTGGACGCGTGGCTACGGCGCAGCGAGGCTACCTGGGACTCCGCCCACGTCCACTTACAGCGCACTATCCGCCACTATCAGCAGCACGCAGATCGGAGAAGGCGCAGCGGACCTCAATACAGGCCTGGCCAGTGGTTGTGGCTCTCCACCAGGGATCTCCGTCTTAAGCTTCCCTGCAGAAAACTTTCTCCACGGTTCATTGGGCCATTCAAAATTCTCCGCCAGATCACTCCTGTCTCTTTTCGTTTTGGCACTACCAGCTCATTACCGCATCTCACCCACTTTTCATGTGTCTCTTTTCAGACCCGCTACTACTCCCAGGAGAGAGGTGGTGCAGGAGGAGGTCACCCCAGTGCAGGCTCCCCCCATTGAGGTCGGCGGCGCAGAGGCGTACCGGGTGCGAATGGTCCTGGATTCCAGACGCCGCGGCGGGGTACTACAGTATCTCATTGACTGGGAGGGATACGGTCCTGAAGAACGCTCCTGGGTTAGGTCTCAGTATATTCTAGACCCCTCGTTACGCTCCACTTTCCATCGAGACCACCCAGATCGCCCCGCACCAAGACCCCGTGGAAGACCCCGTCGTCGGCCAGGTCCTCGCTTCCGGAGCCGCTCGCAGGGGGGGCTCTGTCACCGAGCGCTCAGCTACGCCTCCCGCTGGTTTCATCCGCTCCCTCTCCAGGGAGTTTTAGAACTGCACTTCCCATCGTTCCCTCTGGTCATTATCTATCTCCATCCCTGCCTGGTTTATCTGATTATCCTCATCACCGTCACCTGTTCATCATTATCTCCCCTATATCTGGACTGTCCCTTTCATTGTTACTTTGCGAAGTGTTGTTTTGCTCAGCTGACATTACCAAGCGTTATTCCCTGTTCCCTGTTATTATCTGGACCTTAGATCTCTGCCTGGACTCTCGACTCTGTGAACCCTTGCTGCCTGCCCTGACCCTTGCCTGTGTCTGATTACGAGTACTGGATTGTCCCTTCATCAGAGCCTGATTCTGTTTATGTCTGCTTCTCTCTGTTTGATCGCTTGTGTTAATAAACTACTGCAAATGGATCCAAACGCCTCTGCCTCCGCACTACAGTGGTGCATTCAAGTAACTTTCTTGTATTAAAGGGACAGTTCACCCAAAAAATGAAAATATCTCATCGTTCGCTCACCCTCATGCCATCCTAGATGTGTATGACTTTATTTCTTCTGAAAAAAACAAAGATGTTTAAAAAAACAATTTCTGCTCTGTATGTGCATTCAATTTAATTTTGAAGGTCAAAAAAGCTCATAAAGGCAGCATAAAAGTAATCCAGAAGACTCCAGTGGTTTAATCCATGCATTCTGAATTAATATGATAGGTGTGGGTGAGAAACATCAATATTTAATTTTAATACTTGTTTCACTTTTACATTCTTCTTTTGTTTTTGGTAATTCACATTCTTCATGCATATCACTACCTACTGGCATGGGAGGAGAATTTATAATAAAAAAGGACTTAAATATTGATCTTCTTCTCACCCACACCTATCATATTGTTTCAGAAGACATGGATTAAACCACTAGAGTTGTATGGACTACTTTTATTCTGCCTTTATTCCTTTTTTAGAGCTTCAAAGGACTGAAAGATATTCTTCTAAAAATCTTTGTCATACACATCTCGGATGGCATGAGATTGAGTAAGCGATGAGAGAATTATAATTTGGGGTGTGCTATCCCTTTATTATAATTTTCATGTAATTGTTTTTTTTTTTTCATTTCATAGATCTGGACAAAAATTCTTTTTTTTTTTATTATAAATGAGTGTAATGTCATTGACCCAGAAACTAACAATTTTTGTTAGTTAGTTGTTTAAAGTTAGCAGAAATAGAAGGTTTACATCATTTAATTGATTACATAATACATGAATGCATACATTCATAAATACATAACTACAGAGAAGTGACATTGACTAATGCAGCAAATAATCCATAGTTACACTAAAGTCCAAATAACCACAGAATAAGTCTTTATGATAAAACAGCTCTGAGTGCTAGATTCCACATCAACACTGACACAACAGACTCCGCGATCATCTCACACCAAATTAAAATGCGCAGAGAAATGCTAGCTAAATTCTGACAGTGCATTCGTCTCTTGTGTGAAGCTCGAACAGTGGTGATAGAGTAAAAAGTGTGTTTTGCAATTCTGGTAATTATTTAATCATCTGAAATCCAGCTGTCGAGGTTAACATAGACTCAATGCTAATTTGTAGCCACAAATATTCCAATAATTAGAGTCAGGGGAGAAGATATACAGAGAGAGGACCTTGTAATAGACATCAATTAAAGGTTAGAGAGGGAGAGATGATAAAGATGAAGCTAACTGAGCAGTTTTAGACCTGTAGGGCAGACTAGACGTCTGTAACCTGTAATGAGCAAATCTAATTTTAAAGCTGAAGTGTGTGATTTTTTCCATGTTAACCTCTTGAGACCCGAGCATGAATGCTGTGTGCATTTTTAATTTCCCTTTTTGATTTGTAAATAGTAGCACCTAATAAAACATGCCAAAAATCCTAAAAATGGATGGAAATATATGGACAGAGGGTTGTGTAATTTTAAATAATATCAAAAAAAAAAGCTATAGAAAGTCAGATTTTTTATTATTCATGTTATTGAGACATTACAGACATTAAATGAGAAATTAGCTAAAGGAATTCTGATTCAAAGTAATGGCCAGCATCATCTAATCACTCTCAACCATGTTAAAATACAATTATGCATTAGATATTCTGAATCTATGTACTGACATCATCTGCAACCTGAAACTGAACTTTTGGTCACATTTTATGAGCTTTGCTCCCTATTTAGTGAATGACTTAACTTCTAGTCTGCTCTCTGTCTGCACTGGTCTCAGAACAGTCTGAAATGCACCTTATTTTCATCCTAACTCCATATAAAGCATCTGAAAGCATCATCTCAATGTGATAATGCACAGTAAATATAGGATTTGTAAGGAAAAATTCACTAAAGTACACATTAATGAACATTTTGTTTAGCAGCGTGGCATTTCACAATAAATAGTTAAAATGTTAAAAATGGCATATCTGATGAAACTAGAGACTCTAATCTTTTGACTCAAACAGGTTTCACTATAAAAACATAGTTAGGTTTCTAACCAGATGCAGTTTTGTTGGTGTTTCTCCCAAAGGCAAACTCTGCTGTGGTCAGCACCATGTTGTTTTGTCAAGGTTGCACAAGGTTAAAATACTTTCTCTGATCCAAGCTTGATATGCAGCACAGACAAATATAAGTAAGCAATTTGTGGGTTGATATCCCTGAAAAGTGTGAACACTGTGGTTCTGTGGTGCCATCATAAGATTGCTGTTTTTTGTTTGAGCATCACAACCAGATTTCGTTAGGATTGTGTACCATATATTCCTCGAGTTCAATGTGAATCTTTCAAAGAACTTGAGATAATACTGTAATAGCTGAAATTAGTTTTCTTAAGGATAATCAATTAATTGCACCTCTTGTGAGTTCAAACTAACATTACATCACTTTCTGTCAGTGACAGCAGAGTGGAGCTCAGGCTCAATGGCTTGATCTGAATGGTAGGGTGGAATTGTAAATTAGAATGGGGCATTATCACGTTAACTTAATGAAACCTGGCCAGCAGTCAAGAGGATCTCCTGTGGTGCTCATGTAAATTATTTTAATACGTCTACCCGGGCTGCCTGACGTTCAGATGAGCGGGTTCATTTATTTCTAATTTGCTTCACAACAGGAGAAAAACAGGCAACACTTCAGTCTTAGTCTAACTGTTTTTCTTTGGCTGAAGAAGCTAAAAATGATTATTTGGCACTGAGGATGTTGATGGGGAATAAATGAGAGCTGGTAAGAGGCTAAAATGAGGAAAACATTATTTCGGAATTTAATTTTCATGCTATGAAGATTGCAAAATTTTACATTTTAGCATGCACACAGACACAAACACACACACACACACACACACACATACACACACACACACACACACACACACACACACACGTGGTCTTTTGGGTAACAGATCTACAGACCGAAATTGTACATGTTGTCAGCCACCGACTGTGTCTTGTGAGACACAAAGTTTTATTCCAGCAGGATGCTTGACGATCAGAAAACCAAATCCTTCATGCATCCACATTTAAATATCAGAATGTTTTATATCCATTAGGACACATTTTACACTGGATTGTTCTTTTTTTTATAAAAAATTAGAATTGCACAAATTCATACCTGTGTTGGCCCATCCTGGCCATCAGTAAGAAAAGTTACAGGTGGACACCTCTGTCAACACTAGAGGGGGATTGTGCAACATTAGTTGGGTGAAACAACCTGTACAATGGAGGGGGGACTTAAGTTTTTTGTCTGATTATGACAGACTAACAGTCACACTATTGCAAATTATTATAATACTAAATTATTTTCAGCATTATATAAACATGGACAGATGCATGATTGGGGGGATCTCACTATATTTTACATTTACATTTATGCATTTGGCAGATGCTTTTATCCAAAGCGACTTACAGAGCCCTTATTACAGGGACAACCCCGGAGCAACCTGGAGTTAAGTGCCTTGCTCAAGGACACAATGGTGGTGAATGTGGGGATCGAAGTGCTTTAGACCACTACACCACCACCACTCACTAAAATCACGTTTACACACATTTCTTATGTCTTGTTTCTGTACATTTGAAACAGTGAGTGTTTTTACGTTTATAGATTGGCCCCATTCACTTCCATTGTAAGTGTCTCTCCGGAATCCAGATTTTTTTATTTCTTTTTTTTTTAAAAGGATTGTCGAGTGCGTACATTTTTGTGGTAATAGATATATAATGCCACAAATGCTGTCGATTGAGCTTATCTTGTATTGAACCCGGAATATGCCTTTAAACCGTACATTTAACATAAAATATTTTCTGATTAGCTTTCATTGCATCATGTCCCACAGCACTTTCGTATTCAATGTGGACATGAAAAAATATCTTAGTTCAAAGCCAATATATTCAAGTGTGGTTATTCTTAGAATCTTACCCTCTCATCATTAAATGTCTTTTCTCCTTTATTGCTTTGTAGATGATAATTCCTCTCAATAAAGTCATTAGCAATGTTTCATTAAATATGACAGATATAGTCAGTTTCCTCATGCAAATCAGGACTGAGATAATGAAGTCACACTAGGTAACAGTTATGGGGCGCTTTGGGGCATAGTCTAGGCAGCGCTACTCATCACGCGGCCCTCAAGCTATCTTTTGCGGCCCTCGTTATGATATAATCATCAGAAATATATTTATCAGAAGCCTATCAAATCAACTGTGTCCAATTTGCTGAGGATTTACGCTAGTTCTCTACATTGCTGAATCACGTTAGAGAGGGAATTAAATTGCAAGAGGGTGATACACAAATAAACAAATAAATAAAAACAACTAATAATATCTGAGCATGGCTGATGTTAAAGGTGCGTACACACTGCCAGCGACATCGCGCGCAACAGCGACTCAATACCATTCATTTTCAATGCGAGCACAGCGACTTCCGGCGACACGAGCTGTCGCGACCGTTGGCGCTAGATGTGGGCGTGTCCAGCGATGCGACAGAGTTGAGAAAAGTTCAACTTTGGAGCGACTAACGGAAGCGACAGCCAATAGGAGAGAAGACGGGAGAGCTCACGTGATCCTTCTCTCTCTCTCAGCTCCTGCAGTAATGGAAATGGATGAAAGGCAAATTCTTGCTGTTAGAAATGTTCCAGTGCTCAATGATATGTCTCTTCCCACGTACAAGGACATTTTTAAGAAAAATACTGCGTGGAAAGGTGTATCTGAGATCGCGGGGATTTTATGGACCCAGACAGACCGACATTTGCATTTTCGCAGCAGATAAACAGCCGCTATGGCAAACAGCACGCCTTGTTTCTCATTCATCTTTGATATAAAGCATTTTATGTATTGATTCCATTTATATTTAGTCTTTTCCCTTCAAAATGTTTGTTTTTAGTGGCAAGAAAAGAGATTCGCTGTCAACAGCAATGGAGTGGCATCCGTGAATGTCATTTATAAACGTTACTAGGCAACCAGTAGTGGGTACACCCACTAGCGACTTCACCGCCAGCCACTGGCGACCTTCAGCGATAAAGTCGCTGGCAGTGTGTACGCACCTTAAGAGCGGCGGTCGCTCTGCGCGAGCGTTCACACGCTGTACATGCGCGCTCATGCGTGGTGTGTTAATCGAACATGCGCGCTCACAATCTCACTTGAGAGTTACTCAACACGGCGCGAATCTGTCCAATCTCTCGAATAGCAGAGAGATGTGTACTCGTCATGACAACAGTATTTACAGGAACACAAATAACAGTCTTTCATGCAGTGAGGGCGCTGAGACGCCTTTTCACGCAAATTCTTTTTAGCGATCTACTTTTGCTCAAAATACTATATATTGCTCGTGGTTTCAATCACATCTCTGGTGTATGTGATGTTGAACACTCATGGTGTTTGTTAGTTAAAAATCACAGTGACAACAGAACTGATCTATATCCGAAAATCGAACTCCTCTTATGATTAAAATAAGTACTAAAAATGCTTGTTCACCCAAAAATGAAAATTCTTGTTATTTCCTCAATCTCATGCCATCACAGATGTATATGACTTTCTTATATCTGGTGAACACAAAGATTTTAAGAATATCTCAGCTCTTTAGGTCCATACAATGCAAGTGAATGGTGTCCAGAACTTTGAAACTCCAAAAACACATAAAGGCAGCAGAAAAGTAATCCATACGACTCCAGTGGTTAAATCTGTCTTCAGAAGCGAAATCGTAGCTGTGGGTGAGAACAGATCAATATCTAAGTTGTTTTTTACTATAAATGTCCACTTGCACTTTTACATCTTTTTTCATCTTTTTACATCTGAATGTGAAAGTGGAGATTTATAATAAAAAAGCTAAGGACTTAAATCTGTCTTTCATCCACAGACCTGAGATATTTTTTCTAAATAACCTTAATTTGTCTTAAGTATAAGAAAGAAAGTTATACACATCTGGGATGGCATGAAGGTGAGTAGATGATGAAAGAATTTAATTATACTTTTAAGTGAACTATCCTGTTAACTAACATTCCAACATTCTTCCTATTAAAATGTTAATATAATTAATTAGTCAATCTCATATATATATATATACATACATACATACATATATATATATATATATATATATATATATATATATAATTAAGACTGGTCCACGGCATACGCAGTCATACGCTGTATCCCACCTATCTTTCTTAGGATTTTGCGTATGCCACCTAAAATAAGTGATGATACGTATGGCTTCCAGAAGAACTGGGTTAGCTTTTGACCCAGAACTTTTTCAATCTAGCTACTTATGTAATGCCGCAGCACCGATGATTGAATTGTGTGTGTTTTTTGTTTGTTGATTTACTTAAAAAATTGTAAAGAGATTCTTTATAAAGGGGCACGGAGGTGCAGGACGAGGGAGCGCAACTGATCAGTAAGGGTTCAGAGAAAAATCGGCCGCTGGCTGCATTCAAAGGCTGCCGGAAGGACCAGCCAATTTACCCCAATTGTTAGACTTTGTTAATCATGACAACAAGTTATACATCCTTGAAAGCCAGTTTATTGTATGTGAAGCATAACTCACACTGTTATGAATTGGTCTTAATGGCATACCTGCACAGATCTGATGCTGCAAACACATCAGCGACATGACACTTCTTGGAGTACCAACACAAATATCTCATATCATACACCTGTCATCGACAAGTGCACAGAGAATAACTTAATGGCCTCTATTTGTGATTAATTTAATCGTGGTAGCCATCTGTTCATTTATTAATGTTGCTTTTCCACACTATTCAAAATAATAGATGTTTTAAATTAAAAATAAATACACAATACTAGGAGAAAAGAATCAGTGTGCTTTTTTGGAACACTAAAATATAGCCCAATTCTATACAATTATGTTTTAGCTTACATTTGAAAAAATGCCGGCACAATTCTCTGTATTAAATTAAATAAATTACCAAATGAATAAAGCATTAAATAAAAACAATGTATTACCAAACAAAAACATTATAATATCGTTAGGCCTATATACTTGCCTTTTCTTTACACAAACTTAGTGAGACTTATCCTGTTCTGTTTCTGTATAAAAGTCAATTGAATGACATTCTCAGAATGTTCAAAAAAATTTTCAAATTTACGCACCCAAGGGTGGGAGTCCAGCCGAGTCCTCTGCGTCAGACGGCATCATGACGAGCCCGCTCTCCGATGGAGAAGCAATCACTGAGGTCCCCAAATCGTCCCCAGTGCTAACCGACTCTAATCGACTCTGCCCCATACCCGTAGGTAGAAGGACCAAGGCAGGGAGCCATTGGGGTGGCTTTCCCTCTGACGAAAGAAAGCCATGATCGTAACGTTGCCATGGTCATGTTCTCGAAATGAGGACATGCACCATCCACGAAAGGTATATCCGCGTGGGTAGCACCAAAACACATGAGACAGCAATCGTGGCCATTAGAAGCAGATAGAGCTTCTAAGCTTTCGTAGGTGCCACTCTTTTAGAAGAAAATATATTCTTTTTGAGGAAAAAATTACTCTTTTAGATGTTGAAGCACCCAGGGGCATTCTCTGCACAATGCCAGTGCAAGAGGGGGGAGAAACCGCTGTAATGTGCTGTAAATCCAACAGATTCACCGGAAACAGAGGTGAATGGATCGGCAGAGTAATTCAGCTCGCTGAACACAACCGCTTGGCTCAGAAGAAAAAATCTGAATGAGTGGTTGCATTCCAGATCCTGACATTTAATTGTAGAAAGCATTTCCTGTTTTAGGTCATTTAGGAACACTACTTTATTTTAAGAATGTGAAATGTCAGAATAATAGTACAGAGAATTTATTTCAGCTTGTATTCCTTTTATCACATTCCCAGTGGGTCAGAAGTTTACATTCACTTTGTAAGGATTTTGTAGCATTGATTAAATTTTTTTTTAACTTGGGTCAAACTTTTTGGGAAGACTTCCACAAGCTTCTCACAATAAGTTGCTGGAATTTTAACTCATTCCTCCAGACAGAATTGGTGTAACTGAGTCAGGTTTGCAGTCTTCCTTGCTCACACACATTTTTCAGTTCTGACCACAAATTTGCTATCTGATTGAGGTCAGGGCTTTGTGATGGCAACTCCAATACCTTGTCTTTGTTGTCCTTAAGCCATTTTGCCACAACTTCAGAGGAATGCTTGGGGTCATTGTCCATTTAGAAGACCCATTTGCGACCAAGCTATAACTTCCTGGCTGATGTCTTGAGATGTTGCTTCAACATATTTGCACAATATTCCTTCCTTATGATGCCATCCTTATGCCATTGTGAAGTGCACCAGTCCCTCCTGCAGCAAAGGACCCCCACAACATGATGCTGCCTCCCCCATGCTTCATGATTGGGATGGTGTTCTTCAGCTTGCAAGCCTCACCCTTTTTCCTCCAAACATATCGATGGACATTATGGCCAAACAGTTACATTTTTGTTTCATCAGACCAGAGGACATTTCTCCAAAAACTAAGATCATTTTCCCCATGTGCACTTGCAAACTGTAGTCTTTTATGGTGGTTTTGGAGAAGTAGCGTCTTCATTGCTGAGCAGCCTTTCAGGTTATATCGATATAGGACTTGTTTTACTGTGGATATAGATACTTGTCTACCGGTTTTCTCCAGCATCTTCACAAGGTCCTTTGCTGTTGCTCTGGGATTGATTTGCACTTTTTGCACCAAACTACATTCATCTCTAGAAGACAGAATGTGTCTCCTTCCTGAGCGGTATGATGACTGCTTGGTCTCATGGTGTTCATACTTTGTGTTGAGCTGTTGATAAAAAATCTTGGTTGGGAAATCCGTGAGAAGTGCCTTACAAGCAATGACATCTTTGGGAAGTGCTGCAGAAAGCATGGGATGAAACTTTAACAAAAGACCAATAATCTGACAGCTAGAATGCCTAAGGTGTCATTGTTGCAAGTGAAGGATTCTTGGATGAACAAAATTCAAAAGTCATTTTTACTGTCTTTAATTCTTGATAAATTTACGCACACAGCATGGGTTGATGGTAAAGCATTCAACTCACATTTGTAATGTTGTGTTCTCGGAAGTTTTGTTAGTTGTCACATTTGTGAACCAACTAGCTTCAAAACAAACTTGTGCAGTAGACAGACACTGGGGCATTGGTTGTTCCAAACTACAATCTCAGCATTCATTGCTTTAGACCTCTGAGCTCAAGGTTTCGCTCCATGTTCCACCTCTTTCTCAGCATCAGTTGCTACGGACGTCACAGTCACTGATTTTAACTGACACTTTTTGCTTGTATAAAAAGGTCTAAATTGCTTCCCACGAGATTCTGCCACAGATGAGTGATGTCACTCAAAACATTATTCATTTCATTTACTGCTTTTCTCCCATGAGAGAGATCGTAGGTAATTAGCTTTAAGTCTCACTGAGAGAAATTGCATATCAGTTGAAAAACCAGTTGCAAATGGGACAGATGTCTTTTTTCGATGCAGGCAAAAGAGGGTACAGCTCCTGAGACTCTGTATAGACTATCTCACAAACTGATAAAGATTCAAACCTACACAAGAGTAAGTTTATCATTTCAGAGTAAATTTGAAACATCAATAACAACTTCAGAGATCAGCCGCTATGAGACAGCAGGTCACAAGAGACTGACCGACACTGATAACAAAGAGATTGAGGCTGCAAACAGGACATACTGTTCAAAATCACTTACTATCTCACTACATATTGCACACTACACAGTATATACTTTATACCACATACTGTGTATTTATGAAATATATATATATATATATATATATATATATATATATATATATATATATATATATATAGTTTCACTTTAAATTATTTTATAATACAAACCCAATTCCAAAAAAGTTGGGACAGTATGAAAAATATGAATAAAAACAAAAATAAGTTGTTTATAAATTAAATTCAACCTTTGCTAAATTGAAAACACTACAACTGCACATTTTTGCGAGGTTTTACCTTGTGAATTTTTTAAAATATTTTTACGTACTGTAATTGAGATGATTGCAACACACTCCAAAAAGGTTGAGACGGGCAATTTAAGACTAATAACAATTTGACATGTTAAAATATCAAGGCAATGTGAAACAGGAGATGTTAAACTGGTGAAACAATCGTGTCATAGTATATAAGGAGCCTCCAACAGCCTAGTCCTTCAAGAGCAAGGATCATTCGAGACTTTTGAGACAATTTGCTAACAGATGCTTCAGCAAATAATTCAGCACTTTGAGAACAATGTTCCCCAAAGACAAATTGGAAGGATTTTAGGCTTGTCACCCTCTACAGTGGACAATATATTGAAATGATTTAAGGAATCTGGTCAGATCTTGATGCATAAAGGGTAAGACGAAAACCACTTCTGAATGTGAGTGATCTCTGATCCCGCAGACATCACTGTCTTAAAAACATCAATCATCTGTAATAGATATCAGGAACATGGGCTTGGGATAACTTTAGTAAAGCTTTGTTAGTCAACACCACTCGACGCTGAATCCACAGATGCACGTTTAGACTTTAATATACAAAGCAGAAGCCGTACATCAACACTGTCCATAAGGGCTGCAGACTTCTCTGGCCTCGGTCTCATCTTTCATGGAAAGTTGAACAGTGGAACTGTGTTTTTTTGGTCCGATGAGTCCACATTTCAAATAGTTTTTGAAAAACACAGCTGTCATGTTCTCCGGGTCAAAGAGGAAAAGGACCATCCAAGCTGTTATCAGTGTCAGGTCCGAAACCCAGTGTTCTGTATGGGTCAGGGGTGGCAATGGAAACTTGCACATCTGTGAGGGCATCATTAATGCAGACAGATATGTAAAAAGTTTGAAGCAGCATATACTGCCATCCAGCACCGTCTTTTACAGGGACGTCTTGGCATTATCAACAGGACAACATCAAACCACATACTTGCCAAATAAGCAGAGACTCACTCTCAGACGCTCTGGCTGTTGTGCTTTCTGGACACTCTCTCTCCCCACTGACACTCTGGCGTTCCTTTTGGTCTCCCTCTGCATCACTATAATGAGAGACAGGTGTTAGGGATAATTGTGAAACAGGTGACGAGGCTTACCACTCTCTCTCTCTCCCACAGATCGACACATGACCACACCCCCCATGACATATTAGTATATCTAATTATATATATCATTTTAATATGATAATTTATTATTTGCAAAATGTCTATTTGTAAAACATAAACTTAATTACATTATTAAAAAACATACCTCTAGCTGACCAAGAAGATCTTGTTGGTTAAGATAGCATCTAGCATCCCAAGCTTTGGGCCATTGTCTAAATTGCAACTGGTTAGCAGCAATACTGGTCTTCACAGCAGAAATATTTCTAAAACACTATTTCAACCTATATTAGACATCTCATCACTTTGAAAATGACCGAATGACAAAGCAGAAAACTGTTTAGAAGTCAATGGAACTACCAGAACTTGACACATTGACAGGAACAAACAGGCCTAAATACACAGTCTTGACAAATACGCCTGCTCTCCACACCTCTGGATTCATTATCTTCCACATCTCTCCCACTCACAGGCCTTTCGTTTCCCCAAATATCCTGAACTGATCCCTCTGCCGCTCCCATCACATCCTTCCGGCTACAGAAGAAAAGATAACCCAGTTCACGGCAGTTTTATTACCAACATAATTGGAAAAACTGAAACTAAGCTAAAATCCAAAATGATCTGAAATAAAAAAATAGTGCTAATTAATTTTAGTGTAAGTTTTTGATACACTTGTGTCAAAATATTATGCTTAATACAGTATTTAGATGTGAAATCTTAAAATTCAGGAATGTCATTTTCAGGGGTAATTTGCACTATACCGGAATATAATATATATTTGTTATATTGACAAAAACAAAACAACAGGTTTTACATGAACTGGTTAAGAAATTAAATTGTTATGCATTGTGTGGAAAAGATGGCACAGCAGTAAAGCGAAAAAATTGAAAATTCTTTGCATTTTGGGAGTGCAAGGAGTCTTGAATCATGTGTGGGACTGTAAATATGTAATACATACTGAAAAATAATACCAATGTTACATTAATTATTGAGCCAGTTTAAAAGATTGATGGCAACATGTCTGACTTGATGCAAACTAACAAACAGACAGTAAGTAGTCTGTTGATCATGTGTAATAGATTTGCATATTTAAAGGGAACATTACCTGAAACAGTAAATGATATATAAATGTAATAGGTCATGTATACAGGCAGATGAGTCTCATCTTTACATCGAGCACAGAATTACCAATTTAATAATGTAAGCCTTTAACACGTTATGAACAAATATTCATTCAAGTAAAGGCATGTTACATACATATCCTTTCCAAGTGCTTTCTCCAAATATTCTATTATATGCATACTAAATTGTAATTGGGGAAGAAAAGAACAGCTCTTAAATTTGCTCATATGGATGCATGCAGTTATGAATAATGTTTTAGAAATTCTAATATGTTTGCATAAACTTTCTTAATTTACAGTTTCCTCAGTCTCACGCATTCCACGTATGATGTGAGAGTGCATGTAATCTGAGACGGCACATTAAGGATTATTATAGTCCTTATAATCGATTAGCAAATTCTATAATCAATGTAACATTATTTCATTTGGGTGTGAATGATGACATTTTGGGTGGTATTTGCACACATTGGCACACTTGTGGCTACGCCACTGAGTGTGTTGCGTCACGCATTTTCACATTCATCGTGGACAAAGTCATTGGAGAGAAAATTCATGAAAACCAAGCAAAATTGAAAGGACAAATTGAAAATACAATAAAAATAAAAGCTGAATTATAAATTTGTAATTAGAATTAATTTTCTTTTTAGATTTGAGCAATTCTTTAGTAACAATTTAGTAAACCAATAATAATAATTAGTCATTATTACGGTTTTAATATATTTAAATAAACATATAACTTGAATAGGTCAAAATGCCCACTTTAAAATATGGGGTCCAGTTGTCTTCAATAGAAAAGTCTAGTAGTTTATTAGTAACTGCTTTGTAAAGCCAATACTAACTAGCCTTAATTACTAGCTTAAAATTGTCTCTGATACAGAGCATTAATTGCATTACTTTCTACACAAAATGTAGACATCTAATAAGTTGTAAATAAAGACTAAGATAGCTTTACTCTACATTCAGTTATACATTAAATACGGTGTTATTCATGCTTAACTATTGTATTATTGTGGACGATTAAAATTGTAATTTTTTTTAAAATAAAGAAATAAAATAAATTGCCTGTAAAAGTGTTACCAAAAAGTAAAACTATAACAACACTGACTCAGAGATGGAAGGTGAACGTTTCCAATTGCGTGCTGCTGGTGGGCCAGAATGACAGAAATGAGTCTTTCTTGATATCTGTGAATGGCAGTGTGTCCATGTAATATTTTTTTTTTAAAGAAAACAACCCACACAGCCCCCAAGTTTTGATTTCAGAGAGTCTTTAATTTAACAAAAAGTGATTTAAATGTCATGTAAATACTGTAAAAGTTTGGACGGTGTCATGTTTTGATTCTGCACTTGTGTCACCAGTGTCAGAGATGTGTTAGCCTCACACAATTTCCTAAACAGCCTGTTGTGAGTCACAAGTATCTGTAAGTTATGAGTCTAAATGACTAATCACAGTTTACAACAGGTGCTGTGTTTGTTTATCTGAGCATCATCGTCATATTTTACCATAACAGGTTGGTAATACATGACTGAACTGAGCACATGTGAAAAGGTTTCGGTACAGGCTGTAGACATTGTTCATTAAAGAGATAGTACACCCAAAAATGGTGGTTCTCACTATAATTTTATTCGAAACCCATATGAATTACTTTTGAGGAAAGCAAAAGTAGTTCTCTTTGGCAGAATGTCCAAGTTGTTCTGATTATATACAATGAAAGTTAATGGTGACCACTGCTATCAAGCAAGATTTTCAGTGAATAATGACTTAAATTCCAGCCCTCATCCACTAACATGGTATAAACAAGAACAGCGTGAACATTCTTCAAAACTTCTCCTTTTGTTTTCCACTAAACAAAAAGTAATCTGGGTTTGGAAAAACATGAGAGTGAGTAAATGATAACTAAAAGTGAGAAAGACAGGACGAAAAGTGGCCGAGGGAATGACAGATAATGGATGAAGCTCACTATGGTGCAGAGAACACAACATTATTGTGTGTTTCATTTCACGTCTTCGGTTCCTGATAAATGTCTCTCTTGTGCATTCAAATCTTAAAGAGGAGCATAATATTGTGGAACAAACCTTCACTGGCGGCACACAGGGCCCAGTACAATATCTGTTCAATCCAGTGGGGTGGGGTGGCAGATGGATTGATCATCTGAATACAACTGGCCAGCTGCTTGTAGACACCAAGCTTAAATCAAGTTGAGGCACTCTGTCAAATTCTGGCCCTCAGTTTAGAAGCTAAAAACCAACTGCATGAAGCTGTGAATAGTCTCTCTGCCACCTTTGAATGATGTCATGTGATGTCTGCTTGGGAATACTCGAGTGACTCGAGTGACTCCAGCAAGCCATTCCATTTTGCATACTGTCTAACACTCAGTTGACTGTGGATGTGTTCGACACATGTGTACTACAACTGCTTTGTGATACTTTTTTAGCACAGTCAATGGCAGGTGCATACGCAGACAACTCCCAAAGCTGCGGACTGTCCACGTGTCTGCTGCATGTGATGTGCTGATCACAATGTTTGTGTCACAAGCAATGTACACGAGGCATACTGACATGCAGACATTGAAGTATACTTTGGCCTTAAGGTATTATGGTAGGGTACTGTGTAGTATCTGAGGGTAAGATGTAGTATGTGAGTGTAGCGTATACTGTAGTATAGTATAGGGTTGTGTGTAATATGTGTTGTAGTGAGTGGTACAAGTGGGTAGTTAGTGGTATGTCAGGTTAACGTATAGTATCTGAGGGTCATGTGTAATAATAGTAGGTTAGTGAGTAGTATATGGAGGTATTGTGTTTGTGTGTGTTTGTGTGGACAGTGTGCACTATGTAAGCCAGGGGTGGGGGAACCTTTTTTCCATTAAGGCCATTTGAGTATTTACCAAGAAATTTGCGGGCCATACAATTGCTTGCAATTTCTGATTGTGGGTTGAAATTAATGTACGCATTCCGTTACATGCTCACACACCAAAAACACTAAAAGGTCTGTCTGTTATACAATATTTTGTGTTGTTCAGTGGTGGGCTGTGCATTTAAAGTCTAAGCCTTCAGTGTGATTCATGCAATTAAGAAAACACAGTTTCACAATGAATAAGACACCCTATGCATTTGGGCATCATACATTATGTTGCAGCTAACTAATAATACCAATTTACATTTTAAAAATACATCCACGCACAAAAGACAGAACTTGAAATGACACTTAATGCTCAAGCAAGTCTAATTTTAACTGCAGCATCACTGTTTTGTGAAATGAGCGTGTCCCAAACAGACATTCAAAAAAACTACATTTTCATATGAATCTACCAAGGCGGTATATAATATCTGGAAAAATCTATCTAATAATATTTGCAATTTAAATTAAAATTTTTAAAAGAGAGCATATAATATGCAAGGGTAGTATGTCTGGGGAGTGTGTAGTATGTAAGCGTGGTAAGTCAGAGTAGTATGTGGTATGGTATTTTGTAGTATGTGAGTGTAGTGAGTATTATAAGTGGGTTGTAACGTGTATGTGAGGTTAGCGTATATTAACATTTGAGGTTATTGAGTAGCAAGGGAAGGGTAGTGTGTGGGCAGTGTGTAGCATGTAATCGTAGTATGTCACAGTAATGAGTATTTTATGATGGTAGTTTGTAGTAAGTGAGAAAGGTGAGTAGAACCGTGTGTGATGGTAGTGTGCAGTATGTGAGTGTAGTGAGCAGGGTTGGGAGGGTTACTTTTGAAATGTATTCCACTACAGATTACAGAATATATGGTGAAAAATGTAATTTGTAACGTATTTCAGTAGATTACTCAAGGTCAGTAATGTATTCTAAATACTTTGGATTACAATAAGACAAAATACACATGTTAAAAATACATTCTCTGAAAAACCTAAATATCTTATGCAGTGTTGCTTCTACAACAAGAAGCATTAAGTATTTTTAGATATTTTTACAGAAAAACAATACAAAATTCTGATCAAGAATAAGGTTTTTGCCCTAATATCAAAGGTCTTACTAGAGAATTAAGAATTTATGTTCTAATGTGGATTTTCTTAATAAAAATATATGATCATGTCTGGTAACAAGTTATGTAAAATGACTAGAAATAGCATTTTTGCTAAGCATAAAGCTTAATATTCACATGACAATGTTTATTCTCAATGTTTATTTTTATTTCTGCTGCTCCAAACTTACTTCAAACGTACTTCTCTGTCTGCTTGTATGAATGTAACACATCATAAGAAAGTGTTTCACTGATGTTCAAATGCACTTCGGATCACATCATTTATATGTATAAATGTTTTCCATCTGAAAGGACTAAATATTAAATGAAACAAATGACAATAAAATGCAAAGTAATCTCAAAAATACTTTCTGAATGTAACTGTATTCTGATTACCAACTATTTAAATTGTAACTGTAGTGTAATACTGCTACTATTATTTTGTATTTTAAATGCGTAATCCCGTTACATGTATTCCATTACTCCCCAACCCTGGTAGTGAGTAATATATGATGGTAACGTGTAGTATGTGGTAGTGTGGTAGGGTAGTGTGTAGTATTTTAAAGTACTAAGTAGCATTGCAGTAAAGTTTGGTGGGGAGGGAAGTTAATGGTAGGCCTATATGTGAGTAGTGAGTAGTATGTGTGGGTACAGTATATTGTACTTAAGATTAGTGAGTTGTATAATTATGATGGTTGTATATATTATGTGAGGGTAAGTGAGTGGTTTACTCTATGTGGGTATTGAGTTTTATGTGAGTAGCAGCATGTAGTATGTGAGGACAGTATGTAGAATTTAAGCATAATATGTGAGAGTAGTGAATTGTAATGTATATGATGGTTTTGTGTGGGTAGTGAGTGCTATATGTAAAGGTAGTTTGTAGTGTGAAAAGGTAGTTTGTAGTCTGTGAGGATGGTAGGCAGTGTGTTTGGTTATGTTTGGAATAGATCACTAGTTCACAGCATAATATACGCAGCAATAAACAGTTAAACAGTAATACAGTATGTTACCTTGTTGTCACATGAACATTTTTAGTACAATTTTTTGTAAAATGTCAGCATCTGGCAGCTAATAAAATAATGAGTCCAATAAGAAAATCCTGGTTGATATTGCTTGGGGTTCATTTGTCACATTGGAATTTGAAGGTCAAGTTGATTGCATTGCATTGCTTTATACTGCACGTATTGGCAAATGTATTTTGTCATTCAGGTTTTCCATGCATACAGAAAATGTGCATACTGTGTACACTGCACAGTACAAATACTAGTAGTATGGTAATATGCTTTTTTGTATATACAGTAGCTTGAGTGTATGGACTGATATGTAGTATCTGAGCTTAATCTGTGGTGTATAATGGTATAGAATATTGTAGTGTGTGAAGTTAGTGGGTTGTACAGTGTGTGGAGCGCAGATGGCTGCATAACAGGAGGTTTAAATGTTTTGGCATAAGAATGAGCAGCAAAGAGGTTTACAGCATCTCTTTTAACTAGTACAGTATCTTATAAAACTCATTCTTTTTCCTTGGAGATTTATGTATGGGATTTTATATCTTACCAGATGTGTGTGGTTGTTTTAGAACGAAGTGATGCTGAGCACACAGATGAAAGCCAAAGATGAGCTCATTGACAGATCTGGATGTGAAAAAGAGAGGCCGGGCAGCATTCTGGCACGCTTCAGCCCGTAGGGAGAGAGGGAGAGTTGGATCTGTGACAGGTGGCTAATATTCAACTGCGCTTGGAGAGAACAAAGAAACATCACAATACACGCTTCCCAAACACTTCACCCCATACAACCCTGACTGTAAAACACTGAGTTGAATATTATTGTACGTAGGTTCAAATATGAGCATAATTTAGCCTGTTTATCTATATTTTCCTGTTGATGCGATCATTGGGTTTCTGTCTCTCTTTTGAACCTGATAAAAGTTTGTGTACCTCCTGTCACAGAAAACTATATAGTTCAAGCATCTCGTTGGCTGCCAGACTGCAGCCAAACAGAAAGATTCAAAGTGCTCCAAGGCCTTTCTCTCTCCCGCTCGGGAGCCAAATGCCAACAAATACTGTATGTTTGCATTACAAAGCAATTTGTCCTCGGTTGCCATAGGGACAGCAGTTCCCTGCATCTCGTGGATGACCTCATGCAATGCAGCAAACAGGAGAATTTGGTCAGAATTATTAGCACATGCTTTGGGCTCCTGACAGAGAGCTTGAATTTGGCTTAGGACTCCAACAAGGACTTCAGTGCAACATCCTTTAGGCTAATTATGAATAACTACTGGTCAAAACACTTTTCTAATTGTCATTTATGAAGGTCTTTATATGAATAAAGTCTAAAAAGTCCAACGTTGTGATGCTGCAAAAAAAAAACAAAAAAAAAACTGTTAATCGATATTTTTGTCTCGTTGTTCAGTAAATTATCTAAACATCCTTAAAATAAAATAAATGTACTTTTTTAAAGTTAAGTAAAAATAAACTGAAAAAGTCGACCTGCCTGAAAGTCAGTGTTTAATTCGCACACTGCTTGTCGCTACTAACTGTGCCAAAGAAAATAAATACTGAAAATGTTCTCAGTTGTAATATGTGAGAAAAGACTATATAATCTATGAGGGGAGCGCATCTCTCCTATAATTTTCAGTCTTGGAAAACAATCCAATTTCACATCAGTCCTCCTGCTTCTAACACCTGTGACGAAGGGAATCTCCATGTCTCCAATAATCCAACCAACCACACACACACACACCACTGGCCAGTGTCCAGGCTCGCAGCAGTGGATAAGAGTAGGGGGGCGTAAATGAAACAGTGCTGGCAAGTCGTAATGAGGCGCATCTGGTGCATTTTGAGCTTCATCACTGCTGCCATAATTCTACTATTGTGATTCTCCTCCAGTAAAACTAGTTCCATGAGTACATGTATTAGGTGGCCCAATGCTCCAAACTCAGGATTTTCTCACCTCCAACTTGAAAATAATTTCTAGCAGAAACACTCATGCTTATTGGGATAAATGAGACCGTAGTATACTTATATAATTTGGCATAAGCCCTGTCCTACGGTTTAGCACTCTGATACTTGCTTGAAACATCAGATCCTGCTGGAAGCAATGATGGCAGGAGAACGGAGCTTAACCCCACCCAGCACGGGACCAAAACTTGTGGTGATGGGATGGAGGGGGGGTGAAAACAATGGAAGGACGCAACAATGAGAAACATCTGAGCTGCCTTATAAAGCAGAGGCTGTGTTGTGATTGGAAAAGATGCCTGATAGAATGAATTCAGAGATCTTCCTGCTAGATTTACAATTGCCTAGAACACTGCTTGAAGTTTGACATCTGACCTGTGAACTAGGGGTAGATCGATCAACCACAAATTCAGCAAGTAGCATAATTTCCAAGATGGCGTGACCTCTGAGCCAGGGCTGGACTGGTAATCTGGCATACATTACATTTTCCCGGTGGGCCAACACACTTTGGGGCCGATCACGGGCGGACTGGCCATCGGTAGAACTGAGTGGGCCAGCGGGTCATCGGTCACGGTCTGTTCTGCATAACGCAGTGGCTCATTTTAGCCACTAGCTGTGGTCTATAAAACGGTGCCGAAATATGTAGAAAAGGACAGCGAACAACAACTTTAGGGTCAGTTGCTACGTAAAATCCCGGGCTGATTTCTCTTCGTAGTCGAGCCCTGCTCTGAGCATAAATCGAAGCTGGGTTTTGTGAAACGTTTATGTATTTTCACTGCAGGAAATATACTGTACATGCAATATACAATAAATATACAAGAGGATGTTAAGAAAAATAGTTTATGTATCAATCTATGTTTACATTTTCACCTATTTTTGCCTGTGAAATAGCTAGCTAGCATCTGGAAGACTGTGCATGCGTTTATCCATTTTGCATGTGTTCATGTGACCATGTCTTGTGATTGAAGGGAACGGACTGAGGACGAAAGAGGGAAATATGAACTTGGATATTCCCACCTCCGACTTTGTGGCATCCAAAACAGTTTTTAGAAAAAGCTTTAGCCATACATCAAACCAAGTTGTGTACTAAATTTCAAGTAAATAAATGATAAAATACCATATTTATCATACAATTACCAGGCGCAGCACCAAAAGTGGCCACAGGATGAAATCAGAACACTGTTGGTGCAAGATTGAATAAAACTAATTTTTAAATAATTTTAGAAACACCACTCAAACCACATATAAGGACACACTATTTTATTGCAAAACATTATTGTAACAAGTTCTGTTCTCTTGGGCAATGGAGGAGTCAGGAGGCAATGAAGCAGTGCAGGCAAGACTTTTTATTTCTCAGCCTCAGGTTCGGAACACAGTCTGTTCGTGTAGATTCAAACACTCAATCAGATAACAAAAGAAAATATTTTTTAAACACATTCCATGTTTTAAACATTAAATACATTTTATGTTTTAAAACCACTAAATAAAATAATAAATGATCCAAAGAGCCCATTCATTTACACTGATCAGTGCCTGTGCATTAAGCTTTAGCCCTATAGCAGCTTTAAGTCCAAACACAGAATATGCACTCCTGCCAGTTTAGCATTTATTCCTCCTCAAAACTGAGTGGAACTTATTCCCAAGTAATAAAATCTAGCAAGACTGTAGTGTTTTTGCATAGATCCATTGTAAGATGCAGCTAAAATGCTAGATTTCGGCTCCAAACTGTCACCAGAAAAGGAAGAAATCTCAGAACACTAGGATGACATCACTTTTCTGTAATGAGCAAGACCAAACCATGTAACCATAGAAATGTCATAACAATGGCTACATGACCTGTCAATCAAATCTTGACAAGCGATCCATTGGCTGGATGTATTCACTAAAACTTTTGGAGAGGCCATGGATCCTTTGATCCGGTTTGATTGACAGCTCCGCCTGTGAATCACAGAGAGACTCATGGGTGGGCTCAAATAATGCAGAAATTTCACCAGAATAGCAGAGATCTCAAGACCTCGATGCTGATTGATGAAGTACATTTATAATCAATATTTTATTGATAATAGACATTATAATTTATGTGATGACACAAGCAAAGGATGATCAGTCAGTTTTTTCAAAAATGTTGCTGTTTTGGATAAAATGGTCTACTTTCAATCATGGATATTTACCATGGATTGTATGCTTGAATTTCCTGTCATTAACCAATCGGATCAAAACCAGAAGTATATATACCAAAATATAATACCGCTCACATGTTGCATGTTTAATAATCCACTCTTTCAGAATTTTAATGCATTACTATAATGATGTCATTCAGATCGCAAAACAGTGGGCATATTTTGAAGCTACAGACTTGCAGCTCTCAAATTATATAAGGTTTGTCAAGATTAAAATATGAAGGTAATATAGTCCAATACACATAAAAAAAGCAGAAAAATGCCCCATAAATGGGATGGTACAGTTAATGAGTTAAACTAGCTCTTCAGCATACTTATATGATTGTTCATATTGTGAACAATATGTTTGTTCATCTGTAGCGCCACCTAGAAGACGGGCATGTTCGGGGGGCTCTGTAGCACATTCCTTTTGAGCTACCATCACCAATCTTTGTATAAATATAGATCACATCAAGCAAGACAACTTTCACCCTGACAGTCATAAGGTCTGCTTAACAGGAAGTCAGCTATATTGGATTGTTTGAAAAATGCATGCTCTGGAATTTGAAATAATCCTCCTAAGGATTTCATGTTACAGGTAAAAAATGTGGGTGACATCATGTCATGACATTGAAGATGTTAAATTTTGAACGCCATGGCGACACTATAAAGTCTATAAATGGGAAAAAGGTAGTGTCTCATCTTCTGCGTGCATCGTGTCATTTACATAAAAATTGAGCCAAATGTTTGGCTTTGTGGGCTGATCAAATTGAGGTGGCTATTGTGTCACGGACATAGTGCCACCAACTGGTGGAAGGAAGTGTGTCACTTTGAACAGAAATATCCCTCTTATGTTTACCTGAATTGCTTAAAACATGTTTTAAAATAATAAGACAGATAATAATATGTGCAGATTTAATATTCTGAAGGGATTCTTGATATCTTAAACAGTGTTGCCATGGCAACGCATTAAATGTCATTATTGCTTTTCAGATGTTTTTGATTTACTTGTCATGCTTGAATTTTCATGATATTTTGCACACACATCAGAGTTACCGGCCATTTGACCTGTGCAAAAGTTATCACATGGGCGAGGCTGGGGAGCTCTGTAGTGCCACCTTTTCACAAAAGTGGTGGGGTCAGTTTCTTCTACAGTCACCAAACTTGCTACATATATTGTTCTCATCAAGCCAGACAACTTTCAAAATTACAGTCATTAGCATTATTTTGGATTGAATGTGCATTTTTAAATAACTTTTGAATACTCCTCCTAAGGGTTCCATGAGACTGGCACCAAACTTGGTGATGCTAAAGAGCGAACGCATTTTTTATATTTTGAATGGTGATACAATGGCAAGGCAATACATTAAGGACAAAAATGTGAAACAGGAAGATCCTTATAACTTCTGTGGTCATTGTATTATTTTGATGAAAATTCAGCTCTACGTTTTGTAATGGGGGCTGATTACATATATGTGGCTATTCTGGTAATTGGGTGGTGGTGTAGTGGTCTAAAGCACATAACTGGTAATCTGGTAATCAGAAGGTTGCTGGTTCGAGCTCCACAGCCACCACCATTGTGTCCTTGAGTAAGGCACTTATGTCCTTGAATAAGTGCACTGTAAGTCGCTTTGGATAAAAGCGTCTGCCAAATGCATAAATGTAAATGTATTGTGGGTCATGGTCATAGCACCACCAACTGGCAGCAGAAAGTAAGGCAATTTTAACAGACTTCAAAATACTCCTCTTATCCTCAACCAAATTGCTTCAAATTTTTTTAGAATTATGTCAAATGCCTGCAGCGGTATTTATTTTTGGATCCTTCAAAGGTCTTGATCTGTGGTGTCTTCTGCTAAAGCAATCTCAATCTCTTTCCACCTTTTCTAATTTGCAGGTATTGGTGAATTTCCCCTCACCCAAACGCCTAAATGACTACCTATCTTTGCATTTCCAAATTTAAAGAACAAAGTCAATATTGAAATGGGAAAAGAATAGTAACTTTCGCCTGCAACACACAGTTAGAGTACAACAATGTTTTTTCTCAACAAACACATAATACTGTCTGCCCTCTCATAAAATGTGGTGGCTTTCCTCGTCAAAGTGCAAAAATAGAAATTCCAAGACCAAAAAAGTAAACCTAGTCTTAATTTCTCATTGAGTTCTCAAGAGGAGACACAGTGATGCAATTAAACTCACTCTGGAAAGAGTCTCCATACCAAATTATTGGTTTGGGCCTTTGAAAGAACTTGCCTTTTTTGGTTGGGACTCTGCATAATTTCCATTTTCCTCTGAAGCCAGTGACCCAGAAGCCAGACACATTTGCTCCCACAATCTGCCCACTTCTATTTAGACCTTAATAACCTTATATGAGACTTAATTTGAAACGCACAATGTACTGCATCTGTTACTAGCATCACTATTAGTATGGTCTAATATATACAGTATATTATGCTTCTACGCTTTCTGTATTATTAGGGGTCTGTGGGTTAGTGGTTTGACTGCTATGGGTTTTTCAAAGTTGACTGCAATAATAGAAGCCTTTATTTTGGTCACACCTTGTACATACAATTTTGCATATATACAGTGAAATATATTTGTTTTCACATATCCCAGCTAAGCTGGGGTCAGAGTGTGGTTTTCAGTGGATAATTTCAAGCTCTGAAATAATTTTCATTTTCCATTTTGGGAAAGGTTAGTTCCCTTTGGTTCCAAAATAATTTACAAATAAACTCACAGCTTGCTTTTGGTGCTACTCTGTGGACATATGAACAGGAAACTGGAGCCCATACATGCTATGTTCAACAACACTTCCTGAATGAGCTACATTTTGGTCTGTTCCAACCCAAAACCAACTGGATCGGTTAAGAAGACATATTAAATCACTGGAGTCTGCTGTTTTATGTTTATGCTGACTTTATCTGCTTTTTTGTGCTTCAAAGGCCAAAGGCCTGACCACCAATCACTTGCATTGTATAGACCCAAAGAGCTGAGATAGCCTTCTAAAAATCTTAATTAGTGTTCTGCTGAAGAAAGTAAGTCATGCACATCTGAGATGGCATGAGGGTGAGTAAATTATGAGAGAATTTTAATTTTTGGGTGAACTAAACTTTTAACACCCCAGCAAACCTTAAAGCCAGCATAGCAACAGAACACCTTATCAATCTCACACAAAAAAGTACAATATTCACCCAAAAAATATGTTTAATTAACTATTACAGGACTGCAATATTACTGATTTGTGATTCAGGAGAAAACAAAGACAAAAAAAAATCAATGTTAAACAATGGATGACGAACATGTACGAGTATTCATTTATAATATATGGCGTGAGACTTTTCACATCCTTACATACATTTTAAACAAACAGTAGATGATAACCATCTAATAGGCTGTGGAGGCTGGAAAGGGGCTGATCTTGTGCAGATGGATTTGCTGTGTCTTTGCTGTATTTGAATGTGAGGTATTTGTGGTGATGGTTGAGGAAGTATGATGGATGTTCTGCCGGCTACAGAAGTTTTGGTCTGGAGGGAGATGGGCACTGTGCCAGGATAATTGCATTATTGCTATTTCTGTACATGTCAGGCAAAGGGGAAACAATGGTGGATGTCACTGGGTGCGTTCATGTGTGTCGGCAAAATATTGGCTTCCTGTTGTTGTTTTTTTTTTTACATGATCATTATTTAGTATGTTATATATCAAGGTACTATGGTATTAATAACTAATACAATATCAGTACCATGAAACCACCCGAGAAATTTTTTGTAAGGGTAATTTCAGTAATTGAAAAAAAAAACACAGGCCAGCAAAAGGGTCAGAGGTCATTTGAAGTGTTATCTTTAAAAAAAAAAAATCATCCTCTTGTCCTCTCTAGTCACATGTGGGCACCTTTTTTCTCTTTGGTAGTCACGTGACCTTTCCCAAACAAACACATAAAACGGAAACATCCGAACACTCCACCTGCCAAAACATTGCCATGAATGTTCACCTCCAAGAGTATACTTACATTAGCATGGAAAAACCATGACATTAAGAGCTTTGACATTTAATTTTGAAACATGACCTGTTTATGTTTATTTTATATCTGGAGGTGCTTAATGAAAGTTAAGCATTCAAAACAGCAACTAGAATTCACACACATATCATAGATATTGTAGGCCAATATTGAACCTTTGAACTCTTCATTATGATACTCAAACCATTCCTGAACAATGTGTGCAGTGTGGCAGGGCGCATTATCCTGCTGTAAGAGGCCACTGCAATCAGGAAATACTATTGCCATGAAGTGGTGTACCTGGTCTGCAACGATGTTTGGTAGGTGGCACGTGTCAAGTTGACATCCACATGAATGGCTGGACCCAGGGTTTCCCAGCAGAGCATTGCCCAGAGCATCACACTCCCTCCACCGGCTTGTCGTCTTCCCACAGTGTATCCTTGTGCCTTCACTTCCCCAGGTATATGGTGCACCACATGATTTAAAAGAAAACAGCACCCATAAGATCAGATGACCTTCTTCCACTGCTCAAAGGTCCAGTTCCGACACCTGCGTGCCTATTGTGGGTGCTTTTGACAGTGGACGGGGGTCATCATGGGCATTGCGGACACGCAGCCCCATATGCAGCAGGGTGTGATGCACTGTGTGTTGTGACACATTCCTCCTGTAACCATCATTAATATTTTCTGTAACTTGTGAAACAATAGACCTTCTGTCGATTTGGACTAGACAGGATAGCCATCGTTGCCCTTGTGCATCGATGAGCCATGGGTGCCCAACACCCAGTCACCGGTTTGTGGTTTGTCCCTTCTCGGACCACTGTCTGTAGGTACTCACCTCTGCTGACAGGGAGAACCCCACAAGCCTTTTGGAGATGCTCTGACCCAGTCATCTGGCCATAACAATTTGGCCCTTGTCAAAGTCGCTCAGTTCTTTACACCTGCCCAATTATCCTGCATTCAACACGTTGACTACAAGAACAGATTGTTCGCTTAACATATAATCTGACAGTCCTTGACACGCGGCCTTGTTAGGATATGATCAACATTGTTTGCTTCACCTGTGAGTGGTCATAATGTTTTTGCTCATCAGTGTATAGTGATGTGCAACAGTTTTTAAAAGTTGTGTAGAAAAAGAAAGTGACAATAGGTTAAAATGTTAAAGCTAATGCATAGAAACATGCCAGAACATTGTTTTACACAACTAGGTTAATATTGGAGCATTGCATGTTTATAATGGTGTCTGATATAGGCCACATTTAAAAGAGGCAAAACAGCATAATTACTGTGGAATGTCAGTCATCTAAGGTCAGACACAGACTAAATAAGTGTTTTAGGTTATAAAAACAATCAGAGATGTTTTCCTACAGGAATCTGAGATTAGCCATCCCCAAATGGAGCACCTAAAGTTTCCTGAACCTAAACAGACTTAAAAGTATTCTAGGCTCGCAATTTCCATACAAATTCATTAATTCAAGGCCTGTAAGATGGGAGTTGGCACAAGGCAGTTGCAACAGTATTTAGCTGACAAACGAAATCCTCAAAGTTTATAGTATGCATGCATGACATGGCAGTCTGGTAAATACCATGCAATAATTTAAACCCCTGCCATTGTTTTTGATATGTTGATGTTTAAAAATACTTTTTCATTTGTTTACGTTATGATTTGAGCACTCCGTTACAAATATTCAGCCAGATGACTTCATGGCCAACCTGGCAATGAAGGATCTGAGGAAAAAACTAGACATTCTTAGGGCAAGATCATAAACTATTTGTGTACCAACTGATTGGCACACATAGAAGCTTGCCTAGATTTTTACCCTGATTTTAACTCTGCATGTCATCATCTTTACCAGTGTTTTTACCAGCTTATATACATTAATGTGTGCATGCCAGTTTATGATTCGATGTCAAAACCAGAGGGACCCAATGATTTTGAATGTCATGTAAACATGTTTTTTTTACATTGTTGGATTTTATTTAAATAAGTCGATTTTGATAGTCAGCAGTGTATTGTTATGCATAAAAACACACACATTATGAAACATGTGCACACACACACATGCTTGAGTAAATTGCAATTGTCTGAATAGCAACTGACAGGGGCTTATTTGCTCTTTTGTCACTGGGGGTCTGTGATGTAAGAATTTGTGACAAAAGAGCACAAAGCCTCATTTGAAAGGTTACAGAGATGGCGAAGAACAAAACAGTTAGGAATTATTGCCAGTGTTATTGAGGGATGGCTGGATCTTTGTGGATTTGTAGGTGAAGTGATTGGGTCTTTGTGGATCGGTGGCCACCCACTGGTTTGATTCCTTGGCTGTGCTGAGCAGAAGCACCTGGGCTCTCATTTCGTCAATCAAAAGTGGATTTAATTGCAACCTTATGTTTGCATATTTTTTGGGTAAATGGTACAAAATCCCTGTGGTTCACATAAGCATTGAGGAAAAACTGTGCATTGTCAAAACTGAAATATTTGAAAGTAGATACTCTTAAAATTCAGATTTTTCTGCAGATGAAAATAGATGCTTAAATGGTAAATGGTCTGCACTTACATAGCGCTTTTTTTAACCTTAGAGGTTACCAAAGCGCTATACACTGTGTCCCAATCACCCATTCACACAAACACTCATACACCAATGACAGCAGATTGGGAGCAACTTGGGGTTCAGTGTCTTGTCTCTCTGTATCTGTGTCTCTAAAGTGCGGAGTATGGGCTCCAAATCTTCATTTCCAGCAAATACTGGAGATATAAATTTGGACACTGAATTCACTTGGATTCAGAGTCCTGGTTTTCCTCTAGATTAAGGCAGTAGAAATGTTTGGATCATAGCTGGAGTCAAGACCAGACACTCCAAGACCCAGACCTTTTGGTCCAGGAACCCGGCTGTCCAGTTTAATAAACTGAAACAGAGAGAGACATTTTATAAAGTGGCCAAGTAGCCGTTGAGAGTCTTGGAACTGGTAAGGATAGAGCTGGTGGTTGAGGTAATTATCAGCTTTACTGGAATTGAAATAGGCAGCAGTCTAGATCCATTAAGTTTTGAGACCCAAACCAAGGCTATGTTGACTAGAGTATGTGGTCTTGAGAAGTCTCAACACTCTTCTTGGACCTCTGTTATACGTCCATTTGCCACTTCCGGGGTGAACACCATTATGAAACAGAGCATCAGAAAGTATCTTTCTCTGTGGGAGAAAGGGAGAAAGAATATCTGCTCAGATCAATAATACATTTATTGAAATAAACATAAAAAAAAAATTGCCATCAATACCATAGCTTTCATACCACAGCAATAGCTTATGTTCTCAAGTCATTTGACGAGAAATACAGTTTGTGCAATTGAAGCAATTTCCAATCATATAATCACTTGTTAGAAGCACTTCATATAAATGAGGTCCAGGTTGAAGATTTTTCTAATTACCCTGAAAAACTTGTCTTAAAGTGTTTGGTCACTTTTATGAAAAATTCACACTATAGTTCATCCAATTCAGAGAACGTTTCAAATCTGCTTCCTCCATAGTACTGTGATACTATTAGTGGAGGGACTTGATAGAGATGTCCTGATTCTATTCGGTTTACAAGCTCTCAATTTGATTCCAACTTTGATTCAATTCTGATTCTTATGGGTATATTTGAGTTAAAATGGCCTTTTGGCCTGCATATAAAATATATTCTCTCTCAGCTAATGCTGTAAATTATACAGGGGATATTCTGACTATGTACATTCTGAAAATATACATTTTACAAATTTTATTTTAACATAGCTTTATATAAATTTGGTCACATTTTAGCTTTTTAAAATGAAAAAATCCATGGAAGAATCCACTGCTCCAAAACTTTCATAACAAATCCAGACTACAGTTTGCAAGTGCACACGGGGACAAAGAATCTTACTTTTTGGACAAATGTCCTCAGGCATGCAAGCTGAAAAACATCAATCCCAATCATGAATCATAGGGGAGGAAGCATCATGTTGTGGGGGTGATTTGTAGCAGGAGGGACTGATAAACTTCACAAAATAGATGGCATCATGAGGACCATTATGTGGATATATTGAAGCAACATCTCAAGACATCAGCCAGGAAGTTCAAGCTTGGTCACCAATGGGTCTTCCAAATAGTCAATGTCCCCAAGCATACCTTCAAAGTTGTGGCAAAGTGGCTTAAGGACAAAAAAGTCTAAATATTAGAGTGGGCATCACAAAGCCCTGACCTCAATAGTAGTTTAAAGGGTGAAGGGTTTACTATCAAACTCGATTTTTGAACAATGAAGATGAGATTACACAGATGGATAGATTCAACGGACGTTGAAGTTTTACAAATTATCATTGATAATAAATTTTTCTACGAGATAAATTAATGGGATTTTCACTTCCGGAAACAAACTGATGCTGCCACATTGTGGGCTACTGGCAAAATGTCACCAAGCACACAAGTAAAACTGTAAAACATTGTATTGTTTGCAAAAATGCCCTTATTTAAAGTAAATTATAAAAAATTCAGGGTTAAAATGTCACCATACACATAAAGGGACAAAATATATCATTGTTTAATAAAACATGGGGTTACAAATTAAAGTGTAAACTCTTAAAACCAATGACACTTTGTTGACAAATTTGAAGTAGTAATAAGTGTATGAAAATAGATACATCAAATTAATACAATATTGATAACTCTAATAACTCTAGTTCTTGTCAAATCAGACTCAATTAATGAAGTGTGCTGCTGAACGGACTCAGATATGTACAAACTTAGTTATTTAAACACAGTTAAATGTGTTATTAAAAACCTACACCTAAATTCTGTAAAATAGTTCATTTACATTTTTATAATTTTTTCAGCCCACTAAAATATGTATTACTTTAATTTCTTAACGGTGCAATAAAATGTATTTAATTTAGTCTTGGGCTAATGTTAGTGTTCTAATAAAGCACATTGTAGCTTTTCTTCTAGTATTGTGTATTTATTTTTTCCGCATGGAAGGTTGTGATATTTAAAAGCATACTGAAATAACTTTACAGTGGAGAGGTAGTTAGGCGCTAATTTTGCCATGGAGCGAACACGGAGTGGGGTTTCTCTAATCCAGGAGCGCGGAGTGAGCGAGGAGCGGGAAATGGACAACTCGAAGTGGAGCTAGAGCGGAGTGATTAAAGAATGCTTTGAGCGTGGAGGGGAAATTGTTGCCACTCCACTCCACTCACAGACTCAGGCAAACATTATGTCTAATATCTCCTTATTGTGTTGTATGGAAGAAAGAAAGTCATATGGGTTTGGAACAACATGATGGTGAATGATGACAGAATTTCCAATAATAATAATAATTCTGTAATACATGTTCAATGTGTATTATGTAATAGAATATAGGGGAGTAAACGTCTATTATGTCATTTGTGAAAGTAACGAGTTACTCACTACTTGAGTACTCTTTTAATTGGATACTTTCTTATTGTTACTCATGTAATTATTTATGTTAGTACTTTTACTTCTACTTGAGTAATAATTTTTTTGGCTACTCTACCCACCTCTGCACAAATCACTCCACTGCAACACGTGAATGAAGTGTGACGTCTGCTTACACGCTTCACTGACACAAGTGGTTTACGTGATGTCTGCGTTTTGAATTTAATTGAGTAAATGGTAGAACCTTTCAAAAATGAAGACAATAAGTGACACTTTCAGTGAGACAAGTGTGTGATGCACAGTCATATTTTAGAGCCTAAAGGGACACCATACAATTCGTGCTCACACTTTCACTTCACACTCGCACAGCGCATCATAACTTTCGTAACGCACCTCGCAGTGCAAGGCAGGTTTCAAATGGCAGCTGTCTTGCCACTGCAATCATTTAACACTGTGCCAAGCTCTATCTGTGCTTTGCGGGCATGTTCTACTGCTGTGATGCATTGATAGAATGCTTGGCACAGGTATCAGCATAATGTCTTTCTACCTGATTTCCCAAAGGTCAATGCATGTGACATTTGTATTAATGCATTAACTTCGACAGCACTAATATATATATATATATGACATTATCTAATTGTAATAGTATTATTTGTTTAATGCCACATGACCTAAAAGTTAAATATAATCATGCTGGCATGAACAATCACATATTTTACAGACAGTAAACACACATTCACCTTGGCCGGAAGAGTGTGCATGATTCATGTTCACTATTCATTTCCTTTTGCTTATGTCTATATTTTTAGATTATTTTCCTACAATTCAAAGCTCACTGGCATGCTCAATTCATTCAAATCATTCATATTTCTAAACAGACACTCCAGATGTACTTTGCAAGCATAATCTAATACAGTGTATAAAAGCTAAATTACTAGTCAAATTCAAAGTGACAGTACACAGTTATTAAAAACAGCCCACTTACTGTAGAGTAACCTGAGGTTTAGTGACTTGCTTAAAGTAAAAATATTACTCAAAACCACAAATTCTGTCATTATTTACTCACCCTCATGTAAATTGTGCATATTCCAACTTAAAGCACTTTTAGGTTTTAGGATGCCAGGTTTGACGTGATTGACATCAAACACCATAGGTTCACCATTGGTGATTGCAATGTGCCAACTTTGAAAATGAGGGCTAGATTTTCAAGAAAAAGATGACAAGTCTATTGTTAATGAATTACATTTAAGGTACACAGACTTTTTGAGAGGCTTGACAGCACTTGGTTAATATATGTGTGTGCGTGTGTGTATGCGTGTGTGTGTGTTTTTTTACTGTATGGAAAAGAACAGAATGACCATTCTATTAAACATTACCTTTTGAGTTCCACATCAAAAGGAAAGTCTTAAAGGTTTGGAATGACATAAGGGTGAGTAAATGACAACAGAATTACATTTTTAGGTGAACATTTCCTCTAAATTCACTGGGGCAGTGTGATGTTCCCTGCTGCTTCAAACGCTCCACCATCATTCCTGTCCCAAAGAAACGCAAAATCACAGGGCTTAATGACTACAGGCAAGTTGCTCTGACATCTGTGGTCATGAATTCATTTGAGAGACTGGTGTTGGCCCACCTGAAGGACATCACTGGACCCTTTCTAGATCCTCTTCAATTTTCTTATAGAGCAAACAGGTCTGTGGATGATGCAGTCAACATGGGATTTCATCATATCCTGCAACATCTGGACAGACCGGGGACATTTGCAAAGATCCTTTTTGTCGACTTCAGGCTTTCAACACCATCATCCCAGCTCACCATTCTGAACACCACTGTGGCAGCAGTGGAGTCATTCAGGTTCCTGGGCTCTAAATCTCACAGGACCTGAAGTGGTAGACCCACATTGATTCTGTCAAAACTGACAAACTGTCTGGTTTGGTTCAGCTACGAAATCGGACATCAGAATACTACAAAGGACAGTTCGGACTGCTGAGAGGATTATTGGTTGCCCACTGCCCTCCCTTCAAGAACTATACACTTCCAGAGTGAGGAAAAGGCTGAAACAACATTTTTGAACTGTTGCCTTATAGACAGCACTACAGAGACCTGAGCACCAGAACTGTCAGACACAGGAACAGTTTTTTCCCTCAGGCTATCCACCTCATGAACCGTTAAAACTGCCCCATTGAGCAAAAATTAAGTGCAATACACACCTTAGTCTATTTATATTTATCCAACATACCCTACATCTTATATAACAGATTTGTTTTTGTATTTGTACATACGTATTGTACAAATACTATATATATATATATATATATATATATATATATATATATATATATATATATATATATATATAGTCTTACTGTGTGTTTTTGGTCAATTGTTTTATTATTGTCTTTTATTATATTATTATTTTATTATTGTCTTGTTGTTGTACTGTTTGTGCACTGGAAGCTTGTATGTATGTGTAAGCATACTTGGCAATAAAGCCCAATCTGATTCTGATTCTAAAGAAGCAATGGTTTGAACCTTCAAAACTTTGATTATAAGGTTAGATTGTTAAATCACTAGACTATATCAAGATGTACACCTTAATCAAACCGTAATCATAGGTTGTGGTGCCATTTTGGCCCATGCATGCTAATTAAACTGCTTAATGATGCATGCTTTTCCTTTCTTGTCTTTTATCATAAATCAGACGTTGCACCATAGCATGTAAACTGTAAATATGAATTGAATGGTTTTATAACCTCTGTACACAGCTTAATCGGAATAGTTCTAAAAATCAAGAAAAGTAATGGGCAACTTCACTCTTAATGGCTAATCTGTCAGATTAACCATTAAGCTGAAAAATCACCATCTGCCAGAGACTGCATTTTTGCCAGTGACTATTTACATAAACCTATTTTTCCTGCCTGGCATTCTTGATGGAAGCAAACTGCACCAGCAACAGACGATACAAGCTTCAAATCTCATCACAAAAACAAACAGTTTAAAAGTGTACATGTGTGTTTTAATAAACGGTGTGTTTCTGTTGGCCTGGTACATGCTGCTCTGGGGAGTATAATGATGAGAGAATGAGAAACAGGTGTGTATCTGCACAGGCTAAGAAGTGAGGTGAGGTCACATAACTCCAGACAGTTTAGAAAGGCTGGATCTTATGCAAAGACAGTCAAGGAGCATGTTCCATATGGAAGATACAAAGAATGGCTGCATCCCAAGTCGAATTTTACGTGAGAAGTTTAGGATTTGTGTGATACAAATCCTAGTACGCTGAAAATATTCAAGTGAATTTCTGTAGAATTTTTGAAGTGTGCATCCTTGCATGCTTTTTTGGCTAATATTGTCCAGAACACTTGCACTACAGATATCACTTATTTTATTAAGGCCATTACCGATGATACTGATATTACTACCGATACTTAAATTTAATGGAAAATTATTGTGATTTATGAGTATATAATGTGTAATTATTTCATCACTTAATAATTATAGAACAAAATTCTTTATTTTTTAAACTTATAACAAACATCATAATAAAGCGTAATACATATTCAAATAAAAAGTAATGAATGAAGCTTATGATACACCAATAAAGAAATTACAAGATTTTTATACTTTCTTTTTAAATTATTTATTTATTTTGATCCCCTTTTCTCCCCAATTTGTAATGCCACATTCCCAATATTTAGTAGGTCCTCGTGGTGGTGCGGTTACTCACCTCAATCCAGGTGGCAGAGGACAAGTCTCAGTTGCCTCCACTTCTGAGACATCAATCTGCACATCTTATAACGTGGCTCATTGTGCATGACACCGCAGAGACTCCCAGCATGTGGAGGCTCATGCTACTCTCTGCGATCCAAGCACAACTTCCCACAAGCCCCATTGAGAGCGAGAACCACTAATAGCAACCACAAGGAGGTTACCCCATGTGACTCTACCCTCCCTAGTAACCGAGCAAATTTGGTTGCTTACGAGACCTGGCTGGAGTCACTCAGCACACCTTGGATTCAAACTCACGACTTCAGGTATGGTAGTCAGCGTCAATACTTGCTGAGATACCCAGGCCCCTGTATACTTTCTTTTAATAAGGTGTTAAAGTTTCCTGAGTGGTCTATAGCACTTGCTATGTGATTGCTGGCGTGTTCTGGGTGGTTGCCAGGGTGTCACTATGCAGCTGCTGAAGTATTCTGAGAATTTATTTTTAGCACTTGCTATGTGGTTGCCAGGCTGTTATTGGTGGTTGCTAATGTAACCGGTCCTGCTCGACCAACTCTGAACGGGGTTCGAACCATCGTCAGCCAGCATGGGAGGTATGTGAATTGGAATGCAGCCTGGATCTCATGCAGAACTAGTCAAGAAGCATGTTCCACATGGAATATAAAGAGAATGACATTACATGGAGGAACAGTCAGTCAAGACAAATATCAAAGCACATCAACTATCTACAGATCTATAAAGCTACAACTGAACATGAGCTCCCGATGGCATATCTGAAAAAGATTTAAAAAGAACATTGCTGAAGATCAGAGCACTTCACAAAGAAATGTTTACACAAACACACAAAGCGGTAGTCTTTTCTGTTTATGAGCGCTAGGATCTTTGTACCGCTCAGGAATACAGAATTACTCCAAGGACCACACACACACTAGACCATGGAATCTAGAATAGTGTTTATCAACTGACGTGTTACAGATCTGTTATCATAGGGTATCAAAGAAAAATGCAATAAACCATGTAATGGTGCATAGTTAGAATAGCAAACTAAATAGAGTTTTCAACTTTTAAAAGGGAATATAGACCGCTTCCCATATGATTTGTTTGTGATGTCAAAGGCTGTGCGACCAATCAACCTCTACAATATTTTGCCACAAATTCATCTGTTACTTGGTAAAAGTTAGCCAAATCAGGCAAATTCCAACATGGACAGGTTGTGTGACATACACTCACCCTCAAATTACATTTTTGTTTACTTTTGTATGCTAAACTATTTTGGTACAGTGTTGGGTTGCCACTTGATGTCAAATATAAATTCTGGGCCCTGAATAAATTAAAACCAGGTGAGAACCACTAAAGACCTGCTTACCAGAGAGTAATATTTAAGAGGTTCAGGCCAGCCTGGAAAGCATTTCAAATGAATTTTGCATGTACTAGAGAGGACCAGAGCATGCTGTAAAATATCAGAGCATGTGGGTGCTACCATGTTTGGCAAACTGGCACACGAATACAAAGAAGTCAGATTCTGGAATCTATGAGAACAAAATGAGAGTTGAAAGGGTGTCTGAGAGTAAGTAAGGAGTGTGCATCTCATGAAATATCTGCCTGATTTCTGTTGTTTTCATTTTGCGTGTTTTCCAAAAGGGTTTGGCTCTATAATTCTCTCCACTGGGCTTTCTACACTGTCAATACACACCCTGGATGCTCTCTCAAGAAGAACGCACACTGTAATATGGGTTAAAGGTTAAAGGCAAAAAATAAATAAGAGAACAACCTTCTCATGTTCCCATTTCTTCATCCTCTCCTGTGTCAGGAACTCCTTCATGACTTCCTCCTGCACAAAGAAAAACATACATGTGAAACTAAAGCATCAAACAGCTCTGAAGGTACAATTTTTTATTTCAAGTCTGTCACTTTCCACTGGTAAAGAATAGAGCACAGCAGTAGGATTCTATGAGGAAAAATCCCTTTCAAAATCTCAAGAGACATTGATTTTTATCAATAGCATACACCTTTCAAAATAGACCTTTAAAAAAGTATTTAATTGCAGAATTACATGCAGAATTACACTTCACACAATTCTGCTGCAGTATTAAAGATGTTCTGCCACTGACTGTTTTTAAGGTCTCGTAAAAGCATGAAATGGACATTTTTTAAGGGCTGTGAATCGATTTATTTGAACTAATTAATCACACAGTTTTCTTTGATGAATCATGATTAATCATGGTACATGTTACAATAAAACAAACATTTAAATATAAATCATAAAAATACATTTACTTTATACTTTGTCTCAAGAAAGTTGCTAGAATCATAATTTATTGTTAAAATGTTCAGTTTTTTGCTGATAGTTAAATTAGACATTTGTTATAGTTAAACAAGTAGGTTTAAACCATAAACTCAGTGAGCATGGTATAGTTAAAAGTTGGGCATAATGTTCTGCCATTTTTCAGTAGACTTATTTTTCAATATTTGGATCAAATGTTCAAATTCAATTTATATCAAGCTTTAATGGCAATATAAACTTAAGTGTACATTTCCAATGCATTATAAGACACTATACATAGAGATATAAAACAAATTAAAAGCTGAAGTTTAAAATCTCAAAACTATAATTTTCTCAGGCTGTAGTTCAGTCTCTATAGAGCACACGCTGGGTCTCTCACATCTGTTCATTTTTTCTGACACTGATTCGGATGACAGTGAGTGAGATTTTTCGGGTAATGCGAAGAGATACAAAGCGGCAACTTGTCCATATCTTTCCCACAATTGGCTTACCACTTGCAGGTGAAGTGTCCATTCTCCATACAGTAAATCTGCTCCGCATGTAATGACTAAAAGTGTACAGCTCTACACAATCAGTTTGTGTGCTAAAATGTGCACCCGAGTCAACCGTGTAAAGCCTGAAATTTTATATATAATTTTAGTGATAGGAAGTGTGGAAAATATTTACGTTTCAGGAAGTGAAAGAAAAAACAGGTAATAATAAATAGTTCATTTTTTAACACGCTAAACAGTCAAATATGAGCCTAATTTTTATTTTTTTTACTTTATGATTTTTTTTTATATTGTTCATAATGGTCCATTTAGTGCATGCCCCTATAATATTACTATTTTTATTTTAAAATTTTTTATGCACATGGCACTATACAGTTTGAAAAACAAGTAATAGACATGCTATGCATTCTGTATTATATATCCTGACTTATCACTCAAAAAAGATCTGTAAACAGTGTAGTGAGGTTTCCATTTAAGCTGGAAATTTGATCAAAAAATCTGAATATGGCAAAAAAAAAAAATCTAATAAAGCAGCATTTCATCCCATGAGTTTAAGAGAAGAAAAGTGTCATTTCTGGAGAAATTAGCACAAAATATAAATGAAAATGAAAGTTGTAGCCAGTGGAGAAGATCTTTGTTAAAAATTTAATAAATGACTTGCAGTTAGGAGCATGCAGACAAAAAGCAAAACACAAACTTAGGGCTCTATGACTTCCGTGTTTCAGAAAACACGGATGTAATCGTGGAATACAGTCATAAAACTATGAAACACGGAACATTTGACAAGTTTGGGCCAATATAGCGAACTTCTTTTCGGGAGGTGAGAAGTGAAGCCATCAAAACTCCAAAATAAAACAAAAAATTTGATAGAAATACATTACATGTATAGTACACGGAAATTCTGTATAGAAAACACAGAATTTTGGAAAAAATTTAATGGAAATGTGAAAAAAATTAATAAAACAGATTTCATAGGGCCCTCAACACTCAACGCTTGCTAGCAATCACCGACAGATGACTTGTGTCCGGGAATGACAGCATGTCAAACAGTTCTGCGAGGTAATAGTAGACAATCATTTTGATTGCACGCTTAACTCTGGCAGTTCAGAATAACCAGAGCTGGTTGACTAGAGCAATAATTCAGTCACATGACATTTTTGATGTGCATCTATTCATTTATTAATTAAATGTGTCATAGTTCATGTGCATTTCTTCTTACCCAATAAAACAATTATCCCCTAAGCATATGTTTTTATGCACTTTTTGGAAAGTTTATTCGCATTTCCAAAATTTTGTTTCCATCCAGCATTATGATGCAATATCCAAAACTTTGCATCACAATATGTGGATGGAAACCCAGCTTTTGATATGCTGTTTGAAACGTCCCTTTTCCTTACCTCACTGAGCTTTCCACATATGGGTTGAGCTGTCTGCAGTAGAAGAGAGGTGGTCACTTGGTCCAGCTCTATGAATCCAGACCGGAGTAAATAAACATCTGTCTAATTTAGATTAACCATCATATATACGAAATACACACACTCAATCTAAATGTGCCACATTTGTGCAAACATTGTGTATTAAAACCAGTGTTCTGAGTTCAGTTGAGTTCAGTCTTTACTGTTACATGGTTTTAAAGCTATTACTTCTGAGGTATAATGTCATGGTAGTCTGTTAGCTCGGTGCATGTAGTGAGCAATGAAGTGTAGTGACTGACCTTTAAGAGCTTCTGGTTGGATGATTCCACCATGAACTTCAGTAGCAGTGATAACAGTACAGGGGGAAGGCTGGTGCAATAGGATGCTGACCTCTCCGAACGACTGCTTTGGACCCAGTTTACCAACCACCACAAATTGTATTTTGCAGCTCTGCAAATCGGTCAAATGCCGTTTCATACTATTAAGAATTCATGGAAATTACACTGCAAAACAACCAACCAATCTTTATCTGTTTTCCAGTAAAAATATCTAAAAAAGTTTGTTTTGAACCAAACATTAACTTCACAGAATTGTGCTTAAACAAAAGGAAAACTCTGATAATCGAACAATACAAAATGCTCTAAAATCCAATACATATTCTCTAGATATATATTTTTTACTGTGTAAATGAGGTCAGAGAATGCATTTAACACAAGGTCAGTTCTGAGTAGCTTTGACAAAAAAGGCAGTAAAATAAGAAATCTATTGCATGGATGTCCCTTTTAAAAACATTGGTTTTATGTAACATTACTAACATGTCACAGCACACAGAATCTGGGAGCACCTTTCTACCCATGGGTTTCTTAAGCAAACCCACGTCCTGAAGGATGTTACATTCTCCACGTCCAATGAAGACCACAAATGGACAAATCTCCCCCTCCTTCACCAGCACTGAATAGACAGATAAAACAATGTATTAATTCAGAAAATAAATGAAATTCCCATTTCAGATTGTGATCAATATATACAGGTAATAAACATACAGGTGTTAGCAATTTGGAAGTTTTTGGCAAAGGGTATGTTATAATGTATTGTATATACTGATATACTACACATACTGTTTCTGCAGTATGTACACTATGCACAGTATACACAGCATACCCAGATGATCTGCATTTACCAAAATGCACATAGAATACTGTATTTAACAATGCACTAAAGTCGACTTGGCCAGAAGCGATATCAACTGAAATGAAATCTTTTTTACACATTATATGACTTAAAAAAAAAGATTTCTGTTTGAAACATTTACGGTTACAATGTAAACAATCTAGTCATAGTTGCATACATATGCGTCGGTTATTCTTTGTGTAATCTCCGAGTAAAAAGCATAAAGACTGGATTATAACAGAGGTTTTGTTATACTTTGACCAAGTCTGACCAGAACCCAATTTTTCTCCAGAGTGACTATTTGCACTCAGGTGTAAATATCACCTGCCACACAATGTGGCTATTTGCACCCCAATAGTCTATTGGAAACAAAGAAATTTACAACAAACTGCATCGTGAGTGTTGCTTCAGTGGTGTGGGGCGTAACACCAGCGAGACTGTGCCATTTCGACTCTGGTATGATTCTGCATTTGTTGCACACTTTTTCCCCATTCTGTTAACTCTCCTCTCTTAAAGATGCTGTGAGCGATTTCAGCCGTTCCATACCCCATGCTCCAAAGATACCTAAATGAGCTTTATTGAGACCGACATTGTGCAGAAATGGTTGTTAAAAATAACAGCAACAAAGCGTCTGCCAAATGCATAAATGTAAATGTAAATAGAACCCTCAACTGACAACTGTTATGAACAACATGGCTTAAAAATGGCAGCAAGTCTCAATAATTTGCTGCAACTACAATACTATGAGAATGTGTAAAATTATTGACGGGTCATTGTCTGTGGACACATTTTTGTTTGCTGTTTACAGAGTCTAGAGCTATCAAAGTGACAGGTGAGATATCTTGCAACAATTAATTAATATTTCTCAGAGAATAGGAAAAAATGTTGCGTACCTTTCCATGAAAAAAATCACTTACAGCACCTTTAATATTTTCTTTAATACCATAAAGTTTGTTTTATTAGTAATATTGTAGTAACCATATTTTGTGGCAGAAACCATAGATTTGACGCAATTAACAATGGTGTTTATATAGTAACCATGTTTAATTTTGTGGTTCCTATCATTTTACAAAATACCATGGTGATACTAAGTTTACTGAAGTAAAACCATGGTTAATATTTGTAAGGGAAGTTTATACTTAGGTTTCGGGTTAGGGGTTTGTGTAGGGTCTATGTGGGACTCTAAATAAACACAATAAACATGCTGCAGTGATGCCTCTATACTGTTAGTATTTAATTATGGGTGCAAATACTGTAGTGCTTTCCACTATTTGCACTGGGGTGTGTGACGAGGAGGAGGGCATGGCCAGGCCGTAACAATGGACACCTGGTGCTGAATCAGCCCAATCAGCTGGGAGAGGAATAAAGAGGAGCCAGGGAAGCCAGTCCGAGAGAGAGAGGGAAGCACATGCAGCCGCTCTGTGTGTGTGTGTGTGTGTGTGTGTGTGTGTGTGTGTGTGTGTGTGTGTGTGTGTGTGTGTGTGTCTGTGTGTTTAAGTTTCTTTAAATTAGTTTATTTCATTAAAGTTATGTTGACTGTTCTGCCGGTTTCCGCCTCCTCCTTGCCCATTCTTTACCCATTACACTAGTGCCGAAACCCAGGCTCGCTGCTGCCAACCACTGGGAAATGGAGGAGCCATGGCTGTCCGCAAGGGGACGGAGGAGTTGTTGCCGGCCACTGGGAGTCAGAGGAACTGCTGCCATCCGTTAGGAAGGTAAGGAGCCATTCCGTCCACCAGGGGTCAGAGGACTCGCTGCCATCCGCCAGGGGAGGAGCGGCTGTCTGCCAAGTTGCAGAGGAATGGCTGAGGACCAGGCGACGGCATGTTTGGGGACCGGCAAGAGAGTTTTTATCTCTCTTCTCTCTCGGTCTCTCCTCCTCGCCCTTTCCCTCTCCCCTCTACCTCCCCACGTCTCTCCCAGGGCTCCAGAGAGATGAGGAAGACCTGCCGGCAGCAGGATGGCCAGAAGGGCAACACCTCCCCTACAGGAAGGGAGGAGAGGGGAGTACATCATACTGGAGGGTTTTCCAGCCTGAATCGGGTTGTGGAGAATTGTGACAAGGAGGAGGGAGTGGCTGGGCCGTAACGATGGATGCCCTGCACTGAATCAGCCCAATCAGCCAGGAGAGGGATAAAGAGGAGCCAGGGATGCCAGTTTGAGAGAGAGAGACACACACGGCCACTGTATGTGTGTCCATATATTTATGTTTCTTTGTTTATTGCATTGTTTGTTTATGTCATAAACGTTATGTTGACTGTTCTGCTGGTACCTGCCTTCTCCTTGCCCATCCTTTACCCGTTACAGTGTGAAAACAGCATCTACCATTATTTGTACCAGGGTTGGGGTGCAAAAAATATTTGCCACTATTTGCAATGGGGTGTAAATATCATCTACCTTTATTTGTACCAGAGTGTAAATAGCATCTGCCATTTTTCTTTCAATAAAGTTATATCTTTCAAGTGACATGGTCATAAGCGTTGAAGGAGAACACGGATAAAACACGTGTTGGTTTTTGATAATTTATTCAGGCCAGTCAGTTATCTGAACACGTGTCAATTATATTTATAATACAATTCAGTCAGATACAATAAAACAGGAAATGCACCTGGAAGATGTTAAATTCATAACACAGAGGCTGTATAAATGTTTGTAATTATTGTAAACCAATGTGATAATTAAAAAAGCACTATAACGTCAATACAGTATATAGTTCAATGTGGATATATAAATGTTCGCCAATAAACAACACATCATAAGATTATGAAGCAGACACTTTATCAGTACCAGATTACAATGTAAACAAATTAGTCATACACACTACTATGCATCGTTATTTTTTGTGTATTCATCTAGTTAAAAGCATACAGACAGGATTATAACAGATGTTTTGTAATACTTTGACCAAGTCTGACCAGAACACAACACAAAAACATTTATAACTTCTGAATGAGAGATGTTTACGATGATATACAAGCGTGTGTACTCGCCGGTTACAAAATCAGGCTGACTGGCATATGGAAATAAACCGTGGATAAAATATATTAAATGCCAGATGTCAAATTTCGCAATATTTATGCTGACTTCAGATCTGTATTCACTTTTCCTATAACTTGGCATTGATCAAAAGCAATTTTTTGGATGTTTTTCTTGATATCGTTTTACGGGTGTTTTTCCATTCACCGCCATTAATTCCTAACACTGATGGTCACAAATATGGTGGCAGCCAGGAAAAAGTGAAGTCACAGAAACAGGTCAGTACTGCATTTTGCTTCACATGCTATTTTCTTTTTTTAAATAGTAGGTTGTATACAGTATATACTATGCTGTAAGTAGTGCTCTAGAATTCTATTTAAAACATAGACACATACCTCTGTGTTTGTTCATATGACTATGAGTGTTTGTGTGTCCGCCATTGCATCAATACAAGGCAGCTCCTTCAGTCCTCAGCATAATAAATATATTTTAGGAAACAGCAGAAGTGACCCAGGCAAGAAAGAAAGATGAAAAAAGACACTGTTTACAACAGAAGAAATCTATGTTTTGGCAGCAGCCCCAAAAGCGATGGATTATTTCTTATTGTGACAAAACTGAGGTTGGTTTGTGGAGGTAAGTATTAAATTGATTTACAGTGAGCCTTTAACATCAGGGGAAACACTGTATATCAGTCTTGACAGGTAAATCCCATCTCCGTGAAGCAGAGATCGGGACAAGCAGAGTCCATTTGTTTGGTGACAGAAACCAGGCCTCTGCTGTTGGACTCAGAACTGTTAGGAGTTTCAATACTATGCTTTTAATCTTATCTCTCAAACTCTCTTTCTTAAGCAAATGTGCCTTTACTATATTATTCGCCTGCTCCACGTGTCTTCGCAAGCCATTAAAAAGCAAATATCTGGATCAATTGGGAAATCACAGCAGGTTCTGGTACATGCTATTTGTCTTCTTAGATGAACATGCCGCAGTAGGGGCATTAACACAAAGAATTATTCATTTCTTAACTCCAAAACCCAATAAATGCTGTGGAACAGGATAAAACTCATTAGATCCACAATCCAGTTCTACACTTTTTTTATGTTACAATATACTTTTACCACAGTTGGCTTTTTAGTACTTAGAACCAGTGTTGGGCAACATTACTTAAAAAAGAATCTGCTGCATTATTGTGTTCCATTGTTGCGTTGAATTTTAGCATTAAAAAAGTAACAAATGATTAAGAATGTCACGGTACCGATACTGGTATAAGAATTTAGTGAGATACTGCACTCACGTAATTGTACTCATGCTCATAAAAATGGTCCGATACCAAAACAGATACCGTTTGATATACGAATGTCATTCTGTAAACTTTCAGCACAAATTAAAATCATGTTATGTCCTAGTGTGATTATTAAACTGCAAAGGATGCAATTTAATCAGATAAATATATAGTTTGCATGTGCTACTCACTTCAAAGTGAATGTGTGGAGCCAGTGTCTGCAAAACTGCTCATAACTTTTTGGCTCATACACAGAAAACACGCTCTTTTTTTTAAGCAGTAATGAAGGAGTTCCCATCTATGTTGGGCACTTATTGTTGCTTTTCTTTATTATCTGGTCCAAGTCATCAGTTTCAAAAATGTTTTTTTATGACATTTTAGTTTTATAATGAAATAAATTAATATGGTGGCACATTTATATTTTTGTCTACAAAACTAATTTCAAACATTTCAGCATACACCTTCAGATCTAAAGATTTTTAAGATAATGAGAATCATTTCAGTCAAGTGTTTCAAAAGTTTTGACAGGTAGTGTGTGTATATATATATATATATATATATATATATATATATATATATATATATATATATATATATATATATATATATATATATAATTAAATAGTAATTTAATAAATAGCAATTTAATAAATCACACTGGCCCTGCAATCCAAACGGTATGAATCAGCCTCCGAAGGGCACTTCAAGGGAAGGACAATCATGATAGTCCTTAGTAAGATTGCATCAAACTGCATTTCCAATAAATATGATTTAAAAAGTGAGTTTGGAATTAACTTTATTTTTGAACCTCACACCTTTCAGCTTTCCAAAGCACTCAGAATGAATGGTAAAGTCTTTGAAGGGAATAGGGCATAGGGATGATCACTTATGTGCACAACAGTGCTGCACAACATATTAATAAAAAATATGTTGTGCAGCACTTTGACCAAAAATAACTCCAATGTTGCATTTTGGATTGTGCTGTGAGGTTCTGTTTAAAAGCACTTCATTTTATAAAAATAATACAATATTATTTTGACAATTAATTGTACTATGTATATTGGATTAAAGTTTTAATAAATTCCTTTATTTAGACAGGGAAAGACTCCAGCACTACCCAGGAACCTACACGGAACAAGTGGCTATAGAGGATAGATGGATGGATTTATTTAGACATCATTTTGATGACAAAATTGAACAGGTATTGTTATCAACGAGTGCAGAAAATGGCCCAAAGACTGCCTTTGATCATTTCAAACTTGGTAGATGTGGTCAGAGCGTCGTTTGGGCCATTAACTCAGCAGGAAGTTGGGGCTTTTGACACCTAGTTAACAGTATGATTATATGCCTGAAGCTTATTACTGAAAATCAGCTAAATAATCAGCTAGCAGGATTCCGGCATTACTTGAACTGATAAAACTGTGAACTGATCTGGGAACTGTGATTGAAGGAGAACCCAAGGGCATTGGACAACATCTTAAGACAAAAAAGAATCTATTTTGTATCATTAAATGCTAACATGAATATATACGTCATCAGTAGATTTTCCCTCTGAATGGGTGGGCCAAACAGTTGCACATCATTAAACTTCTGCTCACATAATCAGACACATTCATGTTGGACTGTAAATTTGGACTTGGAGTCATGGAACATGATGGAAAGGGAGATGGCTAAAAACCCTTGATCTGACTGGATTGATAGCCTAGAAGTGGCTGCCCAGATCAGACTGCATGAAAGCAGGACAGCTGCAGACACAGGGTGATGGAGTTCAGTACTGGACTCAGTTAATATCGTAATGTCACCGTACAGCACAGCATGTTTCCATTTTGTACAGCTCATGCCTTTGGAAGAGTAGCCCAGAGACTAATGATCTAATGGACCAGTGATTTCACTCCTGACCTTGAATTACATGTTTATTCAGAGGGAGAATTGGAAAAAGATAGGGAAGAGAGTCCAGAGAGAAGAGACCTTTAGGTCCTTTCCCACTGCAGGTAATAAAGCCTGTTTTAGGTACTTTTCCCTGGGACTAGTACTTTGTGACATCGCACCTATGGAACTATAGTTCCTCAGAACCATTTTAAGGGGATTTTTAGCTCTTAGTCTGGAGTAGGTACTTTGGGGGCATATAGGGACTGTGGAAGTGTCAAAAACCTATAACACACAACGCATTGAAAAAGGAGAGGAGTCAACAGCCACCACTAGTAAATAACTAACTGCTAGCTAGCCTGCATCTCAGAGAATTTTACAATTCCCTTAACAGAAATAAAATAAAACCAACAAAGTATACTAAGAGGATTGTCCATTGTGTGTGTGCATGTGTACGTAACTTAATTGGGAGACACACTTTCAGTCATCTGCACTGTTTGTACTGTGTGACAATACAGAAAATTACTATATAAAATTTTTCCTGGGATGACAGAAATACAGTATGATCAGATGTTTATCGAGAGTAGGTAATTATACACTAAACCGTCATGAAATCTAGTTTCCTTGAGGGAAGTAAGATAAGCACATAACTGTTAATCAGAAGGTCACTGGTTCGAGCCCCACAGCCACTACCATTGTATCCTTGAGCAAGGCACTTAACTCCAGGTTGCTCCGGGGGAGTTTTCCCTGTAATAAGTGCAGTGTAAGTCGCTTTGGAAAAGTGTCTGCCAAATGCATAAAATGTAAATGTAAATTTCAATACATAATAGGGTTGCCAACTTTCTTCCACTTGAATGTGGGACACTTGAGAATTTTGAGCATGTCAATACGGGACGGGAGTCCCTCTTGAGCATTCTGCTGCTTAAAAACGGGACGCTTGGCCCTCTGACTGTGGGTGGGGTCCCCTCTAATGTCTCGCCACTAAAATACAGAAAAATAATCAGGACCAAAATACGGATCAATGTCCTGGCTAATTCAGAAAAGTTGGCAACCCTATTAGATAACAAAATATCAAGTGGGATCTAAAAATATTTTTATCCAACTGGTCACAATAAAGTCAGATCCCCTAAAGTTTACACATGTTTCCTTGTAGAGTAATTTAATATATAATAAACTTCTTATTGTGATATGTTTTGCCTTAGGTTGCACAAGTACACTTCACTTTTCTTAAAAATAAATTACACTTGGTATGATACTTTCTTTGTTTCACTAATGCATTGGCTTAAGTGTACAAATACTTGTTGGGGCCCCAACTTCTACACTGATATATCTATCAGCTATCCCATAGAGATGAATGTGTAACCTAGTGATTAAAGATCTTTCCTGGTAACATAAAGGTTGTTGGTTCATGCCATGTGGTAAAGTAGAGGTCTTCATGGGTCGACCTTACCCCTGAGGCCCGAGATCCAACCCGGAACCCGTATGGGTTCGGATCCACTTTTTATATGGTCAGCCGGGTCCGGGTCGTGTCCCATTCTATTGCTACGGGTCCCGGGTCTGTTTAACATTATGTGTAATACCCGAGTGTTGTAACTTAAAACATTATAAAATTAGGATGAGAAAGTGCGGGCTGGGAAATAAGGTAAAAAACGGAGTGGAGCCACAATGAGCTGTGTGACGCAAAGTTAAGGCATGTGATAGCAAGGCAAAGCTGTTAATGGTTTGACGTTTGTGGTCAGGCAGAACATTGGGGTCAGACAGCTGAATAGGGAAGTGCAGTGGTCTCTGGATCAGGCCTGTTAGGTCATACATCATGGTCAAGAGGAAGTTCACATAAGGACAGTGGCTTTGGCTCAGCCAGGGTGGTCACAGGTTGTTAGTTGGCCCATTTTGGAGCTAGTCATAATCCGTATGGAGTCAAAAAAGGGGAAATCCATTAGAGATATCTTCACCCACATGCTCCCTTTACTGGATGCCAGCACTTGAGTACTAATCATGTTCAGCTATGAGGAGTGTACGTTGCTGCACCTGTTAGCTTTGATTATATGTTTTGCTGCTATCCAAGGTACTGAACTGCATGCAATGTAAGCACAGAATGCAAAACTCTGCCGAACACAAATACATACACAAATACACAAGAGATGCTTACATTCATGCTACAAACATGCTGTAGATAAAGAAAGAGTATCATAACAATTTATGAAAATCAAGTTGAAGTTTTAACTTCAAACAATGGAATTTGTTGTATTGGTAATTAATTATTTCTAGATATTTGCCTTGTTTTTTTAGATATTCTGTTCAAACACTGTTGTCACACAAACACTATTGCTGTATAACACATCTGTACCCCAGTTGGTAATAAAAGTGTCACATCCCCTGATGATGTGCATGACACATCATCAGGGCCAGATGCAATTCCTTTTTCCACACTTTCTGCACAGATGTTGGAGAGTAGCACATTCTTATTGGTAGCTAAAAGCGAATTATTATCAAATTAGTCAAAATACGTAAAAAGATGCAGGGGTGGAGAATGTGGTAAATTTTCTGTATAAAGGGCATGACAATCCTGCAGAAATCGACAGAACTTTCTACTTTTCCATATGGATCTGCACATCGGCCATTCACATGGTGCAAAATCACTCCAGGTTCTAAAAAAAATGCACTTATCCTAGAAAACAAACACCCAACAATATCACTCTATCTTAACTTCTAGACATAATACGCAAACACACACACACACACACACAATGCATATAACAAACAGCAGATAAACTCCTGTAATCAGCAGTTGACCATGATAATCAACATGCTATGAAACGTTCAAATTGAAAAATTAAATAAATCATAGCATTTATTCTTCTTCCATCGTCTCACTCTCTCCCTCCCTTTCTCTTGTATGGCCAAAACGTAATTGTATAATTTTGAACCAATCTATCAGAACAAAGTTTGATTGTAAATCTTGGAGCTAAATTATAGGTTTGGACAGACAGACCTAAAAATGGTTATATCACGTTTATGTGTTTTGTTCTGGTTTTCATGTCTTTTATTTTGGAAATTTAGTTCCTGTTTTATAGTCTTGTGTTTCCTGGTCATGTGATATCTTGTTTCCCTCCATGTTCATGTTGTTTTCATTGGTTTATTGTCTTGTTAACTCATTATCAGTACTAGTTTGTCATTGGTTCTTGGTTAATTAGTCTTGTTATTCTGTTTATTGTTCTGTCTGTTCATTGGTTGTCTTGTTACCCTTATCCATGTATTTAAACTCTCATGTTTGCTATGGTCCTTTGTCAGGTATTGTTATTGTTAATTGTTGGTTGTCTAGTCTAGTCTAGTCTAGTCTAGTCTAGTCTAGTCTAGTCTAGTCTAGTCTAGTCTAGTCCATTCCATTCCATGTTTATGTTTTTGTTAAATTTTTTCTTGGATTTCACATTTATAAATAAACTTCACTTTGGTTCTTCACATCATCATCGTCTTTGTCTGCCTGTCATTGCCAGCACACGTTACAGGTTAGTTCTCTTATTCAGTTCAAGTTTGCACAGGAGACACTGAGCCTCATTCATGACATTTTTTTTATGTAAATATATGACAGAGTTGGGATTAATAAATGATAATAATCGCGTAAAATGTAGCTTCCCAAAAACATTCTGCCGGATTCATTAATGCTTCGTATTCCCCAGATTTGTTAGTACAAATTGTGTATGTTAGTGCATGCACATTCCTTCAAAATTATCATAATCCACGCCCATGAAATGCCATATAAGGAAGGCTTCAGACTCGCAAGTAAAGGAGAATAGGAAGCAAACATATACGCAAACAGTGGAGTGCATTCACTTCGTAAAATATTTATTTATCAAACACACACATCTAAAAAGAAAGACAAAAACTTAGTAATTTGCTGTCATCAGAGGTTCTTTTGTGAATTAGTCCAAGAGGTCAATAAAAATGGTTTGACATGAAGCTTTAGTGTAAAAATGTTCAGCTCATGCCGACAGGTCATAGGAGGATGTCCACCTTCTCTGGTTCAGTGGAGCACATCGCCAGCATCATTGGAGAAACTTGAGTAATCTTCAAAGAAATTGATAGAATGCCTGAAGAAGGTCTTTGACCGAAACGCTGCAAGATATTACAGATTTTAAAGCTATACAACAGTGTGCAGGCTTTTTTTTCATTGTATTGTTTACGCACCTGCACGCGATATGTTCTTTTAAGGTTTTATCGCTGGCCATACGTCAACTGAACGTGATTTACCGTTGCCTATACTAGAGCTAATATAAAAAAATGCAAAAAAATCCAGCCAGTCATGTTAGAGGGCATTATTTTTGTATATTTGTATTTTTACAAATCAAACCCATATCAAGACTTTTTCTGGAAATAAGAAGAGATGTGAAAAATATACTTTGAAATAATAAATGCAAGCAGCAAAGAAATGTTTAAATAAAAGCTTTTTTATTATTATTTTTGGTTTATTAAGGTTCATTTCACTCATTGAAATATTAATAATTTTTTTCATTACTTATTTAATTTTACTTCTATCAAAATGTAGTCATGGCATTTTGTCTAAAAGAACACAACACATTCAGATGTCTTACACACAATTTACACATGGTCGGGAGCAGGTGTACATTTTGTTTATACCGACTAACATTTTGAAAATACAAAATCTTTCATGATTCCAACAATTTACATCAGACCGGCTCTACAAATGATATACACAAACATTCGTTCTGCTCATGTTTCATGAAGCTATCTTCTTGGATGCCGATTGGGTAGAATTATTTGCCAGGATGGGTTGGTTACAACTGCCTCAAATGTAGAAAAGAAAGAAAGAAACCAAAAGCAGAAAAATGAAAACCAAAACCTGATAAAATCAGAGCCTATTGAGCTGTGGTTCAATTCTGCCCTTCAAAATCAAAACAAACCCAGATATGGTTAATATTTCAGGACACCCTAAAGCCTGATGCAATACTTTCAACAGTAAAATAAACTAAAAATGACAGGAATATGTTTACTACTGTGTATACTACAGCATTTCCCTCCTACTAAATATGTGTGTTGCAAATAAACTTGTTTTATGCCACGTATAGGCACCAACAGATCATGTTGATGAAAAATGTTTTCCCTACATTAAGGTAATACAGCAGCTCATGATGCAGTTGGTTTAAGAGCAGCCGCCCCTCCAGCATCTGAAACGATCAGGAGTCTAACGGCTCTCGCCCATCCATCAGCTATCTGCTGCATGCTCAGATAAGACCCAATCAATCTGCTCTCCCACACACCTGTCTCTCTGTCTAATCACATCTCATTCCACAGGTCTCTCTCTCTGTCTCTTTGACAAAAATAGCCATGATATGATCAGCATGCCGGATAAAGCATTGATACATACACCGAGGATTAATTCTGCAACTAAAACCCAAAGCAATGACAGTGATGCTAAATGATGTTGTCTAGCACAGTGTCAAATGGTGGGTCAAGACCCCAAAATTATTTGCAGGTCTGTTTTAGGTCACAGATATTGAGGAAAAAACAATGCTAATTGCAAATAATAAAATACAGCTAAGCATGTAATCGTGCATATTTAGGAAAAATAAATGGCCGTAAGGGAGGAGAAAATTGATCTCACAGAAGAAAACCAATTGTATGACATGGTGATAGTAATACTATAAAGCAGAAGCTTTTCATTAAAGAGGAAGATATGAATGAAGACCAAGAATTGGAGGAAGGATACAGATAATGGGATGCAGATGAAGACACCGGGAGCCACAGAAGTGTAGAGATTCCAGTGACAAAAAGATCTCAGCCATGATGGCTGATCTCCGCCCAGCATCTCAGGGCAATCGCAGCACACCATATGCCTGCCTGTCAACTCCAGGAGAGCAAACTGATATTGAACAGACTAGGAACAGAGTGTTGGGATTGACAAAATTTGTTGCACTCTATTCCTGAAGCAGGAAAGCAATATTTCGAAGGCTTACATGTATGACTGACCCAAGGACAAAAGCTATCCATTAGCATTCCCATTCATTTCAATGGCAGTTGCTTGGTTGGCTTAGGACCCCCTGGATCCGAACATACACCGCTTCTTTTGAATGGCCTTCAATGTAGAAAAATGGTTTTCCCCCTCATTACTGTGTAGTTAGCACATCTACCAGCAGGGGCAAACTGGCCCATGCTAAACAGCTGAACCTTGACTCTTTGTTTAGAGCAATGTTTGTTCGACACTTGCAATTACATACACATTACCATATGCATTCAAATGAATATCTGGGCATCAACATTTCACCAATGAGTTAGAAAAGCACCAGTCCTGGTAATTAAAGTCAGCTGTGAGGGGTAATGAAGCAGCTCTTGTATTTTTCTCTAATCATATTGAAGTGTTCTCCACCCATAAACACATTTTAGAAGCAAACATATCATGCCAAGCACAGAAAATGATTACGCCTCCCGGGTGCTAAGTATTAGTCTTCAATAAACCCCACAAAACAAAAAGCAAACTTAAGAGTGTACAGAGTTGGTTGTGATTCATCATAGCAAAACCTTTTCAATCAAGGAACACACTTACCTTGATTAGCAGGAAATGTTTTTAGGTGCATGGCATCGGCTAGTTGGTTAATGGAGAACTTATGCCAATGAAGGTAAAGCTGGCAAGCCTGGATCAAAGACACTTTAAAGGCATGATCCTGTGCCAAGATGTCCTACAAATCACAGGAAAGGACATTGTCTAAAGGAACATGTAAAGTTAAATGTTTTAAATGTTTTGTCTAGTCAAATACGGTCTATAATAAGAATGTCCCTCCAGCTAATAATATTGTATTTTAACCCTTACATATTTTAAGAATTTTGGCTTAGTTACACATCGAAGGTCATTCTTTGTGTCCTACCCAAACTACCTGTTTCCATGGAAAATATGAACACATGAAAGAAAACTCAAGTGCTTTTAAAGGGTCTTCAATACTAAAAGATTTGGTCATTACGACTGTGTGGCAGGGCGGAGGGCGGGGCCGGGTTGTGATCCTACGCACCCGGTCCCGTATTAGGCTAATCAAGCCTCTGAGGTTTAAAGGTCGACTGCAGAGTATTGTGCGGGAGAGAGAGATCGTTAGCGGACATGTCCGTCGTGTGTGTGTGTTTGTGTCTTCTTTTAAGTTTATCATTAAACCTATTATTTATATTGAAAAGCCGGTTCTCACCTCCTCCTTTCCATTGAATACCTTTACACCTCAGAGGCTTGATTAGCCTAATACGGGACCGGCAGCCTAACATGAAAGACAGCCACAGACTGTCTTTCGTGTTATGATTGCAGCTCGGTCTCATGAACGTGACTTTACGTGACTGTGGCAACATTTTTGCAAAACAAAATTACATGCCTTATTACACATTTGGCTGCAGTTTCCCAGTGGCATGTCCAGCAGGGGGCACAAAAAGTGAGTGAAATTGTGTCGTAATCAGACAAAGTTTTTAAGGTGGATATTAGATGCAATTTTTAATGCGTTAAAAGTACCTCCCTAAATTAATTTAACCTAAACTTAATCAAAAGTGATCTCAAATTAAATGAGAGGTAGACACATAACAGACATCCTTACCCTTAACCAACGCCTAAACCTAACATAGTGTCCAAAAAAAAAAAGAGAAATTGAAAGCACATTTTCTGAAGCAACCAAGTCATCTCTTGCCACTTCTATGATAATCTCGTCTCAAGTGTCAGCTTGCGTGCTTGACTGGTCTCAAACCTTGGTCTTCCGAATTCAAAGTCCAACACTATGAGGTGAGCTACCGAAGCTATTCACATTGGAATGAGTTTGTAAATCTAGGTGGGTCTGTAATACAAGCTTTCAAATGTATAGTTTTTTAAATAATGTTTTAGAGTAAAATGTTTTGATATCATAACATAGTAGTGTTTATAAAGTTATAATCAGCCATTGTAGGCATGATCATTGTAAATAAAACACAGTTGTTGTAGCTCCTCTAGTGTTAATTTCACCAAGAAACTGTGATGAACCATAGAATTCAGCATGTAAATGTCAGTATGCAAAAAGGTAGTTAAAGTAACGTCCATTCTATGAGATTAAGTTGTATGACTGTGGAGTATCACAAAGCTGTTGCACCTTTTTCAGCTTCTCATAGCCAGTGCCAGATATTTTGAGAATCTTGCAACTCTCAAGAGTTAGGACACACTGGACGATGGCACCACCATCTACAGCATTTATAGGGCCAAAGGACCCAAAGAAACCTCCAACGGTAATCTAGATGGAAACAAGGATGGACAATTTAACACACTGTTTCTACAATTCTTACAAAAGGCTGTTCAAAATGTTTCAGACTCAAATAATTGAGTTTTGAACAACAGACAATTATTGTTTTTTTCACTAGTGCACTTATAATGGAAGCCTTTGGGGCAAGGCATTTTGGAGGGTATAAAAGAAAAAAACTGAAGCTTTTATACTGCTTCAGGTATATTATTTTTTATACATTTAAAAAATGTTGTGTTATTTGAGCTGTAAAGTTGTCTAAATCATGCTTTAAGCAGTGGGCTACTGTTTTAGGTGGTTGAACTTACCACATAATTCCTGTGGATGGATTTAAACAGTCCCATTCTAGTATACTTGCAAATACTGTATCACATCAACTTTACGTGGTGATAACACGAGTTGAAAAAAGTGGATTGGACTTTCAAAAAAGTGTTTTAACCCTTCTTCCAGTGCAATGTCTTGCCTCACTAACTTCCATATTAAGTGAAAAACTCCACACATGTGCTTGTAACAAACTGAGGGACAAAAAAAATTCAGTAATAATCAATAACATGTCCCAGATGCTTTTGATAAAGCTTAACTTGTAATAATCCCAAAACATTTGTTTAATGTACTGTGTTTACTGGTTAGTAACTAAGTAGAATCATCATTTTATACCATAGATACACTCTGATCTTCTTTAAGGGTCTCATGGTTGTATGGTTTCACTGAACCCTTCAGAACAATGTAAAATCTATTATGTCCAAAAACTGCAGAGACAAAAACAGAGGGAGAGAATGATATAACAAAGGTTGCAAAAGAACATTCTGAATTATAAAAGTAACTTTCCACACAATGGTTATGGTCTCAGATCAGATGTTTTAGGGCAAAACGCTTGACCCCATTTTTGCAGGTGTGCAAGAGGCTTACCATTAAAGCTACAAGCTGAATATGTTAAATCCAGAAATAATACACACACAGAAAATAGATTCCACAGCCTCCAAGAATTCAGAAAGGAAAGCTAAACCAGGACTATCGTACAGTTATTTGAGGCCCATATAATCTGAAATAATAGCAAATGAATAAATGGATGAAGGTTGATGGTTTCTGAAAGGTTGTCCATCGTCTAGCAATTTGCTCCCATTCGATTTCATTAAATAAATCCCATTTTAAATGAAGTGAACAAAAGCAGCACTCTCTGCGGTTCTCTGTGGAGCTACTGTTGCAATAAATTAACATTAAAGGAGGGAGATGTGCTACTGATAAGATTTTCAGTTTTAATGATTAAAATCTTAGTCTCTTGTCAAAGCTATCGTATGACTTCAGATTACTTTTACAATACTTTTATGGTACATTTTTGTCCTATTTGGAGCTAGACAGCCCCTGTTCACGTTCAATTTTAATGTATACAAAACAGGGACCCACTTTATATTAGGTGTCTCTAATAAACGTGTTGTTGCATTTTACTTGCATTTTAGAGAACTTGCATTTCATTACATCTGTACTGTAGTTATACAGTTAACCTTAACCCCTAATCCTAAACCTAATCCTACCCCAAATCTTACCCTTACCTTAAACCTTATCTAAGCCCTAACCCTACCCCTAAACCTAACAGTAGCTCAACCTCAGTAGCAGCAAATTAATCTTGTGGGGAATTGGCAGAACATCATTTAGTGTTACACAATAAGTACATTGATTTTATGTATTTTAATGTTAGTGAATAGTAATTAAAGACACCTAATATAAAGTGTAATTGAAAACAGCCATTAAGACAGTCTCCAAAATACCTATTTTGCTGTTCCACAGAAGAAAATAGAGTAAACACTGAATGAAGTTTTATTTTTGGGTAAAGGCAACATATCCTTCACATTTCTATGAAAAACAGTTAAAAGACTGAAACAATCTTCCTGAAATGCTAACACACACTGGCGAATACACATACACACACTTTTGAATGGGCTATATTTATATTCTACAGTTTGAGCACAGAAAGACAAATAAATGACCTTAACACAAAGATCTGAATGGGATCAAAACGTCTCTCTACAAGCAAACATTCTATACGGAAAAACAAACATCTCTTTTACACTTCGCACACATTCAGCGCTATGCCATCTCTCATTCCTCACATAAACTTTTGGGCCTGCCTTGGGATGGCCATCAAGAGCAAATCACATTGTTTATGCTCTTGCAATCATATGCAGCTTAAACTTACAGAGACTTAAGCACGTCGCTCCATAACGAATAACTCCATCTGTGACATGCAACACACCGCAGCCATTACCAACCGCTCCAGACAAATCAATACAGAAATCTCAAAAATACCAGACATTTGCAAAACACTAACCATCAGTGTGGAGGCACGGATGCATACTTTCATCAAATTGTCTTTCCTATATGATATTCAGACCAATCACAGGAGGAAAACCAGTGGATTGATTGAAAGATCAACACCAATCATGCCAATGAACGTTGTGTTTGAAATGTCTTGATAGATTTTCTTTCTCGCTATCGCATTATAAAGGCCACCGATAGACAAGTGATAAATAATGTCTAAACAAAGAATTCTGAAAGGGTGCAAAGGTAATTTGTTTTAAGTATTTGTTGAATAAGGTGTCTTAATTGGAACCAAATAATCTGCAAGACCCTGGTTAACAAGAAGCCAACATTCTATGAACCTTGTACATATATACTTATACATATATACTGTATATGCATTATATTCTTTATGCACTATTATAGTGTGTTATAATGCATTATACGCTTTCAAGATGTAACCATGAACATGTAAGTATTATAGGGTATCATAACTGTGGTTAAAATGATTTATGAAAAGAAATAACGCATCACAATGTGTATTAACAAGGCATAAATAATACCCTTACATTTTTTTAAAGGGATATCACCCGAAAATGAAAATTCTCTCATTATTTACTCACCCTCGTGACATCCCAGACTTTCTTTCTTCTGCTGAGCACAAACACATTTTTTTTATATATATTAGCTCTGTTGAAATATACAACCCAACTGAATGGGTACCAACATTTTGAAGGTCCAAAAACCATAGAAAGGCAGCAAGTAAATAATTCATATGACTCCAGTGGTTAAATACTTATCTTCAGAAGCGATATAATAAGTGTTGGAGAGAAACATTTAAGTCAATATTTAATACTTTTTTTATGATCAATCTCCACTTTCACATGCTTCTTCTTTTGTTTTTGGCAATTCACATTCTAATTGCACTGATTTGCACACAACAGGGAAAACACAGAAGAAAATATTGACGAGGCAGCGGTTCAGGAGATGTTGGTAATGTTTTCATTTAATAATTTTTTTCTTTTGGTACACTTGATAATCTTTCACGGCACACAGAGTGGTTGGGAAATCCCGAACTAAGGGATGGGTCAAGTTATATATAACATGGATTATTTCTTGAAGATTTTCTTTATTGGGTGCAAGTCCACCTTAGTCGAATCAGAGTAAAGTTCGAGTCTTTAAACAATCAAGTCCTTGTCGATTCCGAGTCCAAAGGGGCCGAAACGGACTCAAGACCGAGTACATAACAGGCCGAGTCTGAGTCGAGTCTGAATGAATCTGAATTCAAATTGTAACGTAAACTTGAAATTAATTTTTTAAGCTTATTTTAACTTTCACAACTAAGAAAAACAACTGTCAATATGAATGCAACAAAAAAAGCTGTTGCATTTCATATATATTATGATTAGTTTCCTGCTGAACAAACTTCAAAGTGGTTTCAGTATGAAAGCATATGCTTTAGGTGTATGAAGACAAAACTGTGTTGATATTTCAGTTATTTGTTGCTTTTTCCCTCCACTCAAAAATAGATTAAAGAAAGTGAAAGCTGCGTTCGTCATTAAAAGCAAAGTTAATATTGTTTTGAATTTTAATTGAGTTTTTTATTTCTTCTTCATTTTAAATTTGTCCATTCAATTTAGTTTATTTTTCTCTAAATTATCCCTATCTAAAGAAATAATATATACTCAGCAAAAAAATAAACGTCCTCTCACTTTCAACTGCTTTTATTTTCAGCAAACTTAACATTTGTATAAACATAAAAAGATTCAAAAACTAAGACATAAACTGAACAAGTTTCACAGACATGTGACTAACAGAAATGGGTCAAAATCAAAAGTAACAGTCATTATCTGGTGTGGCCACCAGCTGCATTAAGTACTGCAGTGCATCTCCTCCTCAAGGACTGCACCAGATTTGGCAGTTCTTGCTGTGAGATGTTAGGCACTTGCGAGTTCCCAGACATTTCTGGGGGGAATGGCCCTAGCCCTCGCCCTCCAATCCAACAGGTCCCAGACGTGCTCAATGGGATTGAGATCCGGGCTCTTCGCTGGCTATGGCAGAACACTGACATTCCTGTCTTGCAGGAAATCAAGCACAGAACGGGCAGTATGGCTGGAGGGTCATTTCAGGATGAGCCTGCAGGAAGGGTATCACATGAGGGAGGAGGATGTCTTCCCTGTAACGCACAGCATTGAGATTGCCTGTAATGACAACAAGCTCAGTCCGATGATGCTGTGACCCACCGCCCGAGACCATGATGGACGCTCCACCTATAAAGTGATCCCAGTGAAGAACACTTTTTGCCAGTCCAGTCTGGTCCAGCGAAGGTGGGTTTGTGCCCATAGGCGACATTGTTGCGGTGATGTCTGGCAAGGACCTGCCTTACAACAGGCCTACAAGCCCTCAGTCCAGCCTCTCTCAGCCTATTGCGGACAGTCTGAGCACTGATGGAGGGATTGTGCGTTCCTTGTGTAACTCGGGCAGTTGTTGTTGCCATCCTGTACCTGTCCCACAGGTGTGATATTCGGATGTACCGATCCTGTGCAAGTGTTATTACACATGGCCTTCCACTGCTAGGACGATCAGCTGTCCTTTCTGTCTCCCTGTAGCGCTGTCTTAGGCGTCTCACAGTACAGACATTGCCGTTTATTGCCCTGGCCACATCTGCAGTGCTCATGCCTCCATGCAGCATGCCTAAGGCACATTAACGCAGATGAACAAAGACCCTAGGCATCTTTCTTTTGGAGTTTTTCAGAGTCTGTAGAAAGGTCTCTTTAGAGTCCTAAGTTTTTATAACTGTGAGCTTAATTGCCTACTGTCTGTAAGCTGTTAGTGTCTTAACGACCGTTCCACAGGTGCATGTTCATTAATTGTTTATGGTTCATTGAAAAAGCATGTCAATTATTGTTTAAACCATTTACAATAAAGGTCTGTAAAGTTATTTGGATTTGTACAAAATTATATAAAAAATACAGTTTCCTGAAAAAGGGACATTTCTATTTTTGCTGAGTTTATACTGAGATTTCTCACTCCTGTGTTGTTACAACTCCATATCATTTTCTTTCTTTTTCTTAACACAAAGGGAGAAATAGTGAAAAAAAAAAAAAACAATTGCAGTTTATGTGACTACCTCTTCAAACTTCAAAAAGACAGAAAAGTATAATTCAGAAGTCTTATAAATTATTGTATGTGACTCTGAAGGAATACGATAAGGTTTGGTGAGAAACAAACCGAAATCTGATGTATTATTAAGTGAAACACTTCACCGACCGTTGATCTCCTGTGCGCAGTCATAAGACAGATTGCAAGCCAGCTTTAGAGCTACTGGCACAAGAGCAAACCCTTTAATATGGTGTGTTACTTTCTCTAAGATTAATGACTGTTTGTGTAATTGATCATGAGTCCCTGCTTTGTCTGGAGCTGTGAAGCTGCCCAATTTCTTAAGAAAAATGTTGTTCATTCTTTGGTTTCCCAGCATCTTCTGCACATTTGAGTTCTTCCCAACAGTGGCAAAATTATATAGACATCCAGTTTTTGACACTTAGGACAATTGATGGACACACACACACACACACACAAAACTAGTAAAAAATGTACAAATATTAATTGATGCTCAAGGCGGCAGCACAAGACCCAAGGGGATGCAAACTTTTGAACAGGATGATTTATGTAAATTACAGTACATTTTGTGTAATTTAGCTTTTGAAGGGCAGAACTACATAAAATATATAATATATCATATTTGATTTCTTATATTTGCATGTATTCTGAAAAGGGGTGTGAAAAAATATAGGCCTAAAACAAAAGGGGTATGCAAAATTCTGCAATGCATAGTTTGTGACAATGCATATTTCATATTTAGTTTTTCACTATTTAACCACATTTTAGCTTTTTTTAATGAACAAATTCCATGTAGCCTATTTCTAGCCATATAACATGGGTAAATATGTCATGTCAGGTACACATTTGTACACAAAATTCACAACATCGGAACCTAAAATTCAAAATAAGATCATCACATCTCAACATTTAAAGGAATGTTCTGGGTTCAATACAAGTTGAGCTCAATCAGCAGCATTTGTGGCATAATGTCGATTAACACAAAAATTAGTTTCGACTCATCTCTCCTTTTCTTAAAAAAAAAAAAGCAAAAATCGAGGTTACAGTGAGACAGAGACATATACAATGGAAGTGAATGGGAAAATTGTTGGAGAGTTTATACAGAAATGTGAAGCTTATAATTTTTAATTATTTTGTTAAAACTCATGTATTAATTGAGCTGTAAAGTTGTTTACATAATAATTTTTACAGTCATTTTAGGGTTTTAGGGTTTGTTGACATTATATCTTCATGGCAAAGTACACAGAAAAAGTTGGTAAAGTTATTAAGTGGTTTTATCACACTAAAATTATGATTACACGAATATCCTTCATGTCTTGAGGTTATACATTTGAAACAGTCAGTATTTTAACATATACTGAATGACGCACATTCACTTCCATTGTGTCTCACTGTAAACTCGATTTTTGCTTTTTTTTTTAAAGAAAAGGAGGGACGAGTCAAAATAAATGTTTGTGGTTATCAACATTATGCCACAAATCCTGTCGCTTGATCTTTAACTTGTACTGAACCCGGAATATTACTTTAAGTGCTTGTACTAAAAAAGTGCAGTTTAGCTGTCTGAATGACACTTGTTTGATTTACCTCAGTTCTTGCGAAGAAAATGAACATTGAGAAAGCACCCGGCTTACATTTTCACGTGTTCGGCTTCTTTCAGCTCATTGTTGAAAACGCATTTTTGCATTATTTTGAGAATTTGCGCTGACTGACAGGACCTAAGCGCGTGACATAATTGTCATGGTAACCAGACACGTTTCAGCTGATTGGCTGAAGACTAGAACGAACGTATAGTCAAATCAACGTGCGACGAAACAAAATTGATTTTCTTCTCCGCAAACTATACCAGATAGCGACAAGGACAATGAGGATATATAATTTAAGAAGAAAAAAATAAAGTTCACTGTGGAACAATCACATCACTCACTGTACACTGTTTCCACAATGGGATATTTCAGACTCTTAAGAATAAGTGCATGTGGCTTTGTTCACTTATGGATAAATTCTACATTATAAACAGATGATGATATACCTGATGAGCAGGAAGACAAAATTTCTAAACAAGCACGATATACATTTATGGTGTGTGTGTGTGTGTGTGTGTGTGTGTGTGTGTGTGTGTGTGTGTGTGTGTGTGTGTGTGTGTGTGTGTGTGTGTGTGTGATTTCCCATCTGCCCTTGTCCATGTACAGAAATGGCAGATGGAAAATGATGGATGAAATCATCTCTAAATAAAACTGTCCGAGTCCATCACAGCAACTCAAGCTGTCTGCAATGACACAAACACACACACACTTTTCAAGAATAAATAAATAAATAATACAAAATCATATGTACTTTTCAAAATTATGACAAAAAGTAAGGACACTTTCTGGTTCACAGAAAATAGTGGGAAATGTCCATAGTAAATATGATGAACTACACCTGAGGTTACTCTGCTAAGACACCTGTGTGAACTTGAGGGTGAATGACTTCATACATCCACTAAAATGTCCAGTTGTTTAAAAGTAGTTGCAAAAATAGTGTGTGATATGTAGTTATCTAATGCATTTCTGAGTTTATTTGTGTCCAAACATGTTTTATTGGACACTCTAGATGGTTTTCTAAAGAACTAAAAATAAAGCGTTCTTTGTGGCACTTGAAAAGATTATTTTTTCCCATCATGCTACTTATAAATTCGAATTGGACCCTTATTGACTGTGTGTTTGTATATGCCTTACTGATCTGTCCTCGATCCCAGGTCTCAATGGTGGCGATGGTACTGATCTGTTTTAGCTCCTGCGGGCTCAGTTGAAAGGTCAGACTGTCGATTCCCTTCAGCAGTTTATAAATGACATGATGCTCAGCCTGGGATCTCTCAACAGGGCTGCAAAACACACAAAAAGCTATTAGAGTTTCAGGTTACACTCTTAAACCCTACTGAAAAAAATCATCTTGTTTTTGACAGCCATTCAAAAGTAGATGTATTCTAACAAAATGTTTTTGCAAGCTACATATAAATTGCAAATATTGAATTATATTTAGAGCTGTCAATTAACGCATCAACGCATGTGATTAATTAAAAACGTTTCATGTGTTAATTTTCTTAAATCGCAATTAACACATTTAGTGACTGTAAATACAGCATAAACCAGCATAAACACTTGATGTGAGAGAGGAACGTTTGCGATGTGTATGCCCAGAGTCATTACACTGAAGCACACTTCACAACACACACAACAGCGCTTCCCTGTCACTGATAAAATGATGGAGAAAGGACCTTTTAGCACTATATGACATTAAAAACAAGCCCAGATGGGACTTGTGATAGAAATTAAGTGTTTTTCAGCCTATGTCAGGCACATTTTAATCAACACAGAAGCACGTCAAAACACATAATAAGACGTATTTGTCTGCAAGCGCTTTTCATGTAGAGTTCAAAGAGACGCTTGATGCTGGCTTTAGCACTCTGATGCAAATCCTGAACGCAGCTTCATGATAGCTGTCAGAAAGTGGATAGCCACAGTCAGCAGACAGATTAATATTGTTGAGGACGAGAGTTTAAGAGATTTAATGCCCATTTCAATGAATATGCAACCTGTGGGGAGACTAGGTCTTTCAATTAGTCAAAACCCCCAAATTAGACCTTTAGAAACATTAAATGTTACTTGAATTGGTGTGCTTTGTTTGGAAAATGTTAATAAAGCATTATATTTTTACATATTGTTTTGTTTTCTTTCCTAAGATGGAAATAAATGCATTTTGACAGGGAAATAATTATATATGGTGTCAAGTTTAGCATTTAGCATCGACTGATAGCACTAATTATTATTATTATTACTTTAGACGTTTTGTCAGTGAGGGTTCAAAAGCATGAAATAGACTGATATCGTTGTGCAGTTCTTGCACTATGTTCTCAAATCAGTCAAATCATTGATCAACTCCTGTATACAGTGCCCGAATCAAATATGGCAATGACATAAATAACATTAAACCTCATTGGTTCTTGGCAGTCTCCAGCAATTTAAGTGTGAATCCATTAAAGGCAACATTTTTAGGCCTATGGGATAAGCCAGTTTAAAATCCTGGTCTTATCGGTTTTAAAATAAGTCCCAGACAAACCCCCTACAACCCAAACCGAACACTCTGTAATCTTTTCACACCCTCTCTGTCCTGCAGGCACCAGCTCAGATAATGAAACCTGGACATTTGCCATTAAGAAAAACCCTCTCCAGCATGTTTTACTGTTTAAAAGTGATTCTTTAGGGAAAATAAGTGTTTTAAAGTGTAGTGATGGTATTAGCATGGTGTCTAATTCCATGGAATTCCAAAAGATAAAAATTCAACACGATTGGCTAGGGAGGAGTTTAGCTATCAGGACCATACTGCTGAAAGGGTAAATGGGTCATTACAATGCTGATATGCTGTCTGTGTGGGTTGTTGTGTGTGTGTGAGTTTGCTTAGACTGGAAAGTCAAATCCATCGAGCAATCCTTTGTAAGTGTTTGCATGTGGTTGTGTGTTACACAAATCAGTGTCAGCTTCAACGGAGTAGTACTTTCCAATAAACTTTCTCAAACAATTCTGCTTTTAACTCAAATTTTCTCTTTCTGAAGTATGATTGACATCTATCACCCTTTACATGCCAATGCTTTTAACTTCAGTAATAAAAACAAGAAACCAAAAGGCATCACACAGATGATAAACATCACAAATGTAAGCATTAGGGAGCCTGTCAAACACTGCAAATCGTTTGGTTACGTATGTAACCTCCGTTCCCCGAGGGAGGGAACGACACGTTGTGTCGAGAAGCGACACTAGGGGTCTCTCTTGAGCGCCGATATTCACCTCTGATCTTATTGAAAAGGGCCAATGGGAGTTGGCAGTCAGTATTTGCATACCCCGCCCCCGGACATACTCAACTCAACTCAACTCAACTCAACTCAACTTTATTTATAGAGCACTTTCAAAACCACAAGTGGAACCAAAGTGCTGTACAGAAGGTATAAAAGTAAAAACAAAGACATAAAAACAATGCAAACATATTACATAAAAACTTACAAAGCATTGTCAAAAGCTAAAGTGAACAAGTAAGTTTTAAGCGCACTCTGAAAAGCACCCAATGAAGGACAAGTTTTTACAGACAGAGGAAGGTCATTCCAGAGCCTAGGAGCTGCAACAGAGAATGCCCGATCACCTTTACATCTTAAACATGATCACGGAACCATGAGAAGCAATTGATCGTTAGAGCGCAGAGATCTACTTGATTGACAACGGCTGATTAAATCACTAACATACTCAGGTGCTAGGCCATGCAGAGACTTAAAAACATACAACAAAGCTTTGTATTGGATTCTGTATCGTGATGGGTAACCAATGTAATTTAATTAAAACCGAGTAATGTGCTCTCTTCTTAGTGCCCGCTAAAAGTCTGGCAGCTGAATTCTGAACGAGCTGCAAGCTGAAGAGAGAAGCCTGACTCACACCCAGATACAATACATTACAATAATCCAAATGGGATGACACAAAGGCATGAACAACCTTCTCCATATCGCCAAAAGAAAGGATAGATTTCAATTTAGAAACTGATCTAAGATGGAAAAACTATTCTTAATCTACAGCATTGATTTGCCGGTCAAATTTAAGATCAGAGTCAAAAATGACACCAAGGTTCCTCACGCTTAGACAATTTTTTCCCAGGAAACAACCCCAGGCAGTCATCATCCACACAGCCCTTATTTCCAAATAAAATCATCTCGGTCTTATCCTCATTTAATTGGAGAAAGTTATTCGCAAGTTAACACTTAACTTCGCCAAACATGCACGAAGAGACTGAATGGCACATCTATGGCCATGTTTCAGTGGTAAGTAAATTTGAGAATCATCCGCATACAGGTGATACTGAATCCCAAATTTCTCAAAAATCGAGCCTAGAGGGAGCATATAAAGGGAAAATAAAATTGGTCCCAGTATAGAGCCCTGTGGAACCCCACACACAAGAGGGGCAACAGAAGAAAAATAATCCCCTAAACTGACTGAAAAAGTCCTATCCTTCAAATAGGAAGAGAACTATTTCAGGGCTAAGCCCTGAATACCAACCTGATTCCTAAGACCTACCAATGAGAATGTTATGATCAACTGTATCAAATGCCGCTGTAAGATCTAACAAAAGCAGAACAACACGGTTTCCAGAATCAACACCTCGTGAGGATATCATTAGAGACCCTCAAAAGAGCAGATTCTGTACTATGACCAGCTCTAAAACCTGACTGGAATCTATCGGCCATGTTATTCCTCATTAAAAAGTCATTAAGCTGTGCATGCACAATTTTTTCCAGTATCTTCGAAATAAAAGGCAATTTTGAAATCGGATCTAAAACTACTCATGTCAAAAGGGTCTAAGCCGCTTCTTTAGAAGGGGCTGAATAACCGCGATGCTTAAAACTAACCGAACAACACCAGATGACAAACTAGTATTCATAATAGACAGAATACTTGGGCCAATGGAATCAAGTACCTTCTTAAACAGGGAAGAAGGGAGCACATCACCAGGGGACCTGGTGGGCTTCATATGAGCAGTTATATCATTAAGCTGCTGCAAAGAAACAGGCATAAAACAGGTTAATTGATTCAGTAGGGTCAACACGAGTAAAACAAACATTGAGAACAGATGAAATCTGAGATCTAATTCCATCAACTTTACCAATAAAAAGTTTAAGAACTCTTCACACATCTTAGCAGAAGGAGTGAATGGAGGAGTAGTAGTCGGATGAAGAACAGCATTTATAGTCGAGAAAAGTACTCTAGAATTATTACAGTTTCTGGAGATGATATCAGAAAAATAATTTGATCTAGCCAATTTAACAGCTCTTTGAAATTGCTCAAATGGTTCTTCAAAATCTCATAAGAGACTTGTAATTTATCTTTGAGCCATTTATGCTCAGCCCTCCTACACTCCTGCCTAAGAGCTGGGTAGTACTGTTCAACCAGGGCTGTGATTTGACTTTTTTTCCCTGACTTTAACAGGAGCCACAACATCTAAAAATCTCTAAACAAGAAGAATTAAACTGATCGACCAACTCTTCCAAACCCATACAGGGAGAGTGTGACTCGGTCAAGGAAAAAAAGAAGAGACATTAAAAGCAGCTGAAAAACTACTAGCTGTGCATGGATTGAGTATGCGGATGGAACCGAGGCAGAAGCAATATTACTCGGCGCCACAAGGAAAGTTAGAACTTAAAATTACAGTCTTATGGTCCTAAAAACAGTATCGACAATCTTCACGCTTATCAACAGAGAATCCCTTAGATAATACAAGGTCAAGCTGTATGACCACGCTCATGAGTTGGACCTAAAACACATTGCAAAAAACAAATGACTCTATTAAATTTAAAAATTCTTTGACCAGGGGCTTTGAAGGGCAGCACACATGTATATTAAAATCCCTAAAAATTAGAATATTGTCAAAAGAAGAGACAATACCAGATAAAAGTTCAGAGAACTCTTGTATAAAATCCCCATGAAAATTTGGGGGTCTATAAATCAAAACACATAACACAGATTTAAAAGAATTCAGCGTAATTAGCTGAGATTCAAAAGTGCAAAAGGATGCAGAAGGTAAAAGTCTACACCTAAACTTGTCTTTAAAAACAACTGCAAGACCCCTCACCGCCAACAGACCTAGGGGTACTAAAAAACTGCAACCAGGAGGAGAAAGTTCAGAGAGAGAAGTCATCTCACCAGCCTTAAGCCAAGTCTCAGTGACAAATAAAAAATCAATTTCATGAGAAAGAAAAAGATCGTTCAAAATAAAGGTCTTATTTGCCAGAGATCTCGCGTTAATCAACGCCATTGTCACTGGAGTAAATACGGGTATTTAAGCGGGGCAAATACGGGAGTTCATTCAGGATTTTTCTGAGGAGCCGGAAATGGTCCGCCACAACAGTGGCTCGGTTCAGCGACATGGCGGAGGAAAGACACAACGTGTCGCTCCTCCCTCGGGGAACAGAGGTTACATACGTAACCAAACGTTCCTCTTCTGTCGCTCTCTCCACGTTGTGTCGGAGAAGCGACACTAGGGGACCCATTCCAATCTTGCCATGCGCTGAACCTTGTACGTGGACCGCCGATACAGAGGCGGGCAGGGATTTCATCCAGTGCCACGCATCGCCTGTACCTGGCTGCACGCACTCTTCCCCAATGCCCCATAAGAACATCGGAGTCCTTCTTAGTTACCCTGGGAGGGGAACAAGGCGATGTTTGCCAACATGGGAACGGGCCAGCCTGGCTGGGCCTCTTTCTCTCTATGTTTCTCGCGATAGAGCAATCACGGCCGGGCCCTTACACGCATATAGGGAAGGGGTCTTACCCACACCCCGCGGAGACCACACCTGCCCTTTTTCTTGGGGAGGAAAAGTGGTAGACACGCCACACGGCCGCCTTAGGGCTCGTGTGGAAAGTATGGTGCGGTGGTAGATCCAGCCTCGAAAGGGGGAGTTGCTACAGCACGGCGACCGAGGCAGCTGTAACTGCCTAAGGGAGACACGGGGTCCGGCTCGTAAGGGGACAGAACCGTGGAATTACACACAGGGGAGTCCGAACAGGAGGCCTTCTTATTTTACCTGTGGAGCCCCTATACCAGTACGGGGTGGCCATCAGGGTACCCGCAGTGGCTTGGGTCGGCGAAGTTCCTCCGCTGAACCGCTGGACCCGGAGGGCTGGGAGGAATCGACCAGGGGCCCGACTCGGAGTGGGGCACCCTGGGAAGAAGGCGCACTACTTTACCTTGACATCAGGAAAGGGCGCTGGGCGCAAGCTGATCCACCCGGCCGGTCAGTCTCACGTGTTACCGAAGTTCTACGGGCTCGACCTGAGAAAACACGAGACGCTAACCGACTCAACGCGGAGGTTGTAAAACCTCGCGAAGGTGTTGGGTGTTGCCCAACCCGCCGCTCTACAGATGTCTGCTAGGGAGGTGCCCTTGGCCAGTGCCCACGAGGACGCAACACCCCTTGTTGAGTGAGCTCGACCCGTAAGGGTAGGGGCACGGCCTGGGTGTGATAAGCCAGTGTGATGGCATCGACAACCCAGTGGGCGAGCCTCTGTTTGGAGACGGCATTCCCGTTCTGCCGCCCCCAAAGCAGACAAAGAGCTGCTCAGAGCGCCTGGTGCTCTGTGTGTGGTCCAGGTAAATGCGCAGGGCGCGCGACTGGACACAGCAACGAAAGGGCTGGGTCTGCCTCCTCCCGGGCAGCGCTTGCAGGTTCACTACCTGATCTCGAATGGTGTGGTAGGAACCTTGGGCACATAGCCCGGTCGCGGTCTTAGGATCACAGACGTATCTGCCGGACCGAACTCCAGGCAAGTGTCGCTGACAGAGAACACTTGCAGGTCCCCGACCCTCTTAATGGAGGCGAGCGCGATAGCGGCAACATACACCTTGAGGGTGGACGGGGACAGCCTCCTGTCCAGCCTCTCCTGTAGGAACAGAAGCACTGACCTAATCGCGCATCTCTGCGGGTCTTCGGCTCGGGAAGAACACCAATCTGCGAACAAGCGCCACTTTAGAGCGTAAAGGTGCCTGGTAGAGGGAGCTCTGGCTTGGTTGATGGTATTCACAACGGTCGCCGGTAAGCCAGCTAGCTCTTCCGCGTCCCGTCCAGGGACCAGACGTGGAGGTTCCAGAGGTCTGGGCGCGGGTGCCAGAGCGTGCCCCGTCCCTGAGAGAGGAGGTCCATTCTCAGGGGAATTCGCCAGGGAGGAGCTGTCGCGAGGAGCCTGAGTTCTGAGAACCAAGTCCGAAGTGGGCCAGTAGGGGGCCACCAACGTGACTTGCTCCTCGCCCTCCCTGACCTTGCACAGCACCGGTGCAAGAAGGCTCACTGGGGAAATGCGTACTTGCGCAGCCCCGAGGGCCAGCTGTGTGCCAGCTGCCTGTCCCGAGGGGAGCCTCTGTTAGGGTGCACCAGAGCGGGCAGTGGGAGGTTTCCTGGGCTGCGAACAGGTCTACCTGGGCCTTGCCAAACCGCTCCCAAATCAGCTGGACCGACTGGGGTGAAGCCTCCACTCCGCCGGGCAGGCGTTGTCGCGGATAGCGCGTCCGCTACGACGCTGAGCTTGCCGGGATGTGAGTGGCACGCAGCTTACTTGAGTCGCTGCTGGCTCCATAGGAGGAGACGGCGGGCGAAGTTGTGACATGTGGCGGAGCGCGCACGCCTTGGCGATTTATGTACGCCACCACCGTGGTGCTGTCCGATCTCACGAGGACATGTTTGTCCCGAACTAACGGGAGGAACTTCCTGAGAGCAAGAAGGACGGTCAGCAACTCCAGGCAATTGATGTGCCAACGCAGCGGGCCCCTTTCCAACGGCCCGCTGCTGCGCGCCCGCTGCACACGGCACCCCACCCGACCGGAGGCGCCGGTTGTGACCAGGACGCGCCGGGACACCTGCTGCAGGGGCACTCCTGCCCGTAAAAAGCAGAGGTCTGTCCAGGGTCGGAGTGTTTTGAGGCAGGCGGGGTGATCCTTACCCGACGCGTGCCGTGGTGCCACGCTTGTCTCGGGACTCGAGTCTGGAGCCAGTGCTGGAGTGGTCTCATATGCATCGACCCCAGTGGCGCGACCGCCGCGAGGACGCCATATGCCCCAGGAGCCTCTGGAAAAGTTTTAGAGGGACCACTGTGCCTGGCTTGAAGGAAGCGAGGCAGTCCAGCACCGACTGAGCACGCCGCTCGTGAGACGTGCTGTCATTGAGACTGAGTCTAACTCCAACCCGAGAAAAGAGATGCTCTGAACCGGAGTGAGCTTGCTCTTTTCCCAGTTGACCTGAAGCCCCAGCCGCTGAGGTGCCGGAGCACCTGGTCTCTGTGTGTGCATAGTAACTCTCGAGAGTGTGCTAGGATGAGCCAGTCGTCGAGGTAGTTGAGAATGCGGATGCCGGCTACTCGTAGCAGGGCAAGGGCCGCCTCTGCGACTTTCGTGAAGACGCGAGGGACAGAGACAGGCCGAAGGGGAGAACTTTGTACTGAAACGCCTGGTCGTCGAACGCGAACCGTAGGAAGGGTCGGTGTCGTGGCAGAATTGAGACGGAAGTACGCCCTTCAGGTCCACCGCTGCTAACCAATCTAGATGCTGAACGCCAGCCAGAATATTTCTCTGCATAAGCATTTTGAACGGGAGTTTTAACAAGGCCCGATTGAAAACTCGCAAGTCCAGGATTGGTCGTAAGTCGCCGCCTTTCTTGGGTACAATGAAGTAAGGGCTGTAGAAACCCTTCCTCATTTCGGTTGGAGGGACGGGCTCTACCGCGCTCTTGGCTAAGAGGGTCGCGATTTCGCGGCGCAGGGAACTGGCGTGCTCACCGTGTACTGCGGAAAGCGGACGCTCCTGAAGGGGGCGGAGCCGGGCAAACTGAATTGCGTGAATCGAAGTCGAATGGTCCGGTGCAGCCAGCGTGATGCGTTGGGAAGCGAAAGCCACGCTTCCCAGCTCTGGCGCTTAGGGGCACCAAAGGGACGCAGTATTTTGGACGTACCGGGCGGGCCTCGCGAGCGGGCGGAACAGGTAATGCAGCGCCGGGCGGCTTCGTTGCGGCCTGAGGCTGAGGTGCTGAGAATAGACTCAAAGCACTTACCTTGCTCCGCGCCCAGCAGGGGCGGGTTCTTGACTGAGGAGGAGGTCTGATGTTGGCGCCCTCTGACTCATCTGAACCGGCCGGCCGGGGACAGTCGTGGGCAGGCGGAAGGCGGGATCGCCGTGTCCGTGTACCAGGACTGTTGTGATCTGAAAGCACATTGCCGCGGAAAACGGCATTTGCGGGCCAGGTGACCCAGAGGCAAAGGAAATAGCTCTTTTATTGAGAATGTGGGTACCACAGCCCCCGCCAGGGGTGTGGCAAATGAAAAAACAAAGGATTCTCCTCCCGCCCTCCACCGGGGACGGAGCGGTCTTACCACCTCCGGAGCTAACGTCTTCGGCTCTGGGTCTGCTGTCTCAGGAACGCTTGGGAGCCTTCCGGTCCTGGAGGGGGTTCGTGAGACAGGGGCGTGCGCCGCCTGCGGAGTGCTCGACGCTGGGGCTGAGAGCTGGGCCGGGTTGAGGCGGAGCAGGAGCTGGTTTCTCGCAGGGGACGCCTCGGCGGGCAGATGGGGCAGGGCCCGTGAGCGCAGGTCTGCGGCGGGGCATGATGTGCGAAATGGCCTCCGCCTGCTTCTTCACCGCGGAGAACTGTTGGGCGAAGTCCTCGACGGTGTCACCGAAAAGGCCAATCTGGGAGACAGGTGCGCCCAGGAAGCGGTTTTTGTCAGCCTCACGCATCTCGACCAGGTTGAGCCAAAGATGGCGCTCCTGGACCACTAGGGTGGCCATCGCCTGTCCGAAAGTGCCTGCGCTGTGGCCTTCGCCGCCTCAGGGCGAGGTAGGTCGCTGAGCGCAGTTCCTGCAGCACATCAGGATCAGGTCCACCCCGTGCATGTTTCTGAGAGCTTTGGCCTGGTGGACTTGCAGGAGGGCCATCGCATGCAGGGCGGAGGCAGCGCGTCCAGCCAGTAGTGTAGGCCTTCGCGTTAGCGAGGATGTTGTCCTACAGGGCTTGGATGGGAGTACGGGGCGACCCCGCCAGGAGGTAGGGCTACCGGGGCATAGATGGTGCGCAACTGCCCTATCAACCTGGGGAATCGCGTCGTACCCGTGGCGCTCTCCGCGTAGACGTCAACTCATCATGCACCTCCGGGAAGAAAGGGACCGGGGGGATGCGAGGCCGCGAACGGCGCGCTGTCCCCAGGAACCAATCATCCAACCGAGAAGGCTGTGGGGAGGATGGAGGGTTCCAGTCCAACCCCACGCTCAAGGCGGCCCGGCAAGCATGTCGGACATCTGAGCTGCCGGCCTCAGCCTGGGCCTGCTGGCCCAGGCGGCAGTCCAGGGGAGTCCTCGGCATCAGACACCGCGACTCTCCGATGCAGCGGCGAAGCTCATCTGCTTCGACTCGGAGGATAGACAGCCGGGCTGTGAGGTGAGCTGCTATCGCCGCGAAGCGTGGACAGAGACCAGCGAGCGTGTCGGGAACGGGAGGTTCGCGGGGGCTACCCGGCGAAACTGCACCCGCTGCCGCCTCAAATCGCCCCTAGCGCCAACCGCGACCGCCCTTAATCCCGTGGGAAAAAGGAGCAATGCGGGTGCAGCTGGGGTGGCTTGCTTTCTGTTGAAAGCAGGCCGCGATCGCTAACGTGGTCATGGTCATGTTCTCGCAGTGAGAACATGAACCATCCACAACGCCGCCTGGTGTGATCGCGGCCCAAACACACGAGACAGCGCCTGTGGCCGCCTGAAGCAGAGAGCACTCTACTGCATCCAGGAACGACACAGGGGCGGAAAGGCATCTTGAAAAGACGCGCCCTTAAAAGGACGCTCAACGCCGCTGTGTTTGCTCTTTTAGAGAAAATTACTCTTTAGTAAAAACTCTTTTAATACACAGTGTGTGTGTGTACGTGTCTCGCACTGTCGAAGCGCTCAGGGGCAACAATGCACGCCGTGCACTGAGAAGGAGAAAGCCGCTGTTGTGCGCCGCCAAGATCCAACAGCATGCAGATCGTCAGAAGAAAACAGGAACGTTTAAGTGGCGTGTAACTCGCAGCAAACTGCAGACAGACCATCGGCTCGAAGAAATTTTCTGAATGAACTCCCGTGATTTGCCCCGCTTAAATACCCGTATGTCCGGGGCGGGTATGCAAATACTGACTGCCAACTCCCATTGGCCCTTTTCAATAAGATCAGAGGTGAATATCGGCGCTCAAGAGAGACCCCTAGTGTCGCTTCTCCGACACAACGTGTAGAGAGCGACAGAAGGGGAACCATTAATTTCAATGGAGACGGTGCATTACAAGGATGTAGATAAAAAAAGAAAGGGTTTGTTGAAGTGATGCTCCATCATGCAACTACATTTCAAGCAGTGCACTCTGACATCAGCATCTGTTGATCAATGAGAATGTCAGAGAGGGAGTTCCAGTTGTGATTTCAGAAAGTCATTTTGCTGTATTTTTGCTTGATTTCAAATTGAAATCTCTTTACATGCCCTCAAAACTAGTCACGTAAGAGCTGTTCAAAACGAACATACACTAAACAGATGTCAGATGTTCTTCCAGCGTCTTGCGCAAAAGTGTCACATTTTTTAGATGCCGTGCCAGGTAAAGAAGAACACTAACTTTTAAAAGTGTGTCTCAAGACATCTGAATAATATTATACTGTACGCATTGCACTGCGTCCAGCTTTTTTTATTGCAAGAATGCATTTGGGCTGAACGGCACCTTATCCATCTACAATGTTTTAAATCTTTGATACACTCCTGACTACAAACAATAAACATTTTCAGCAGAACAACACACAGATGGAGAAGTTTAGAAATGTACAAACATCTCAAATGTCTCGCATACAGTTTGGGAGCCTTAATTTCAAGGTTCACAAATCATCCTCTGTGCTAGTTTGTAATTCCCTATCCGCCTGCCAAAAAGCTATGTGGATAAAAAGAAACACATTATGCAGTTAAGATAATGTGGTATTGTCTTTTACACTGTATGTAATTTCTGGAGTGAGAGCAGAAAAACCTTTTGAAAGATACAATTAGCAGAAACATTTACCTTAAGAAGGGAATGAGTCCATGCTCATGTCAGGTCACATTATCAAGTCCTAAACTAAACATTTAAGGATTTGAATTTCATATCCTCTTTCAAGAGAAAAGCCTGATGAACAAATGATCCTGGGTAGCTCAGTGGTAAAGATGCTGGCTACCACCCCTGGAGATTGCTAATTCAAATCCCAGAGTGTGCTGAGTGACTCCAGCCAGGTCTCCTAAGCAACCAAATTGGCCCGGTTGCTAGGGAGGGTAGAGTCACACGGGGTAACATCCTTAGGATCACTATATTGTGGTTCGCTCTCAGTGGGGCGCGCAGTGAGTTGTGTGCGGATGCCGCGGTGGATGGTGTGAAGCCTCCACATGTCCGTGGTAACGCACTCAACAAGCCACGTGATAAGATGCGTGGTTTGACAGTCTCAGACGCTGCCACCTTGACACTACGCCATCACGAGGACTTGGAGCACATTGGGCATTCCAAATTGGGAGAAAAAGGGAAGATGAAAAAAAGAATCCCAAAGGTGCACCCAATTACTCCTCCACAAAATGAACAAAATATATACAAATTAATATTTAGCTTAAAAGCTGAACTAGCGCATACTGATGTTTTCATCAGAAGCATATACAATTGATTAACAACCTCGGAACTCATGGTAGGTCTGTCTTTAAAGATTTATAAGTTATTGTTTAAAATCTATTTGCCTATGGGCAATATGAATATGATTTTAACTTCCAAAACCCAACTGTTGCGCTCTCTTGAAACATGAAGTTGGGGTTGGGCATATTGTAGGGCTTGTCTTTTTATTTTTAATGGCCAATATCCAAAAGTATTTTCCAGGGGTGCGTTTCCCAAAAGCATCGTTAGCCAACTATGGTCGCAAGTTCCATCGTTACCAACATAGTCCAATGATTTGGTTTTTCCTGAAACCGTAATTCAAACGAGGTCTCCACCTGTGTTTAGTATCATAGTTCCTTGTTAGTTTGCCGTGTGGACATTATTTCACTTTGGTGAGGCTTCAATATCTTTTATTGCAAATACTCTATGTCTTTCATTTTATCAAGACTTTACCCACATTTACATGCACTTAAGAAAACTGCTTATCCCGGGGTTTTTCAGAAAGCAGCATTCTGAAAAGTCACATAAACGCAGATGCAGCTGTTTAAGGGATTAAAGGCTGTTAAGAGAAAGCACTTTCACACATGGTTTCAATCGGAGAATATGGCTTATGTGTCCAAGTTAATGCATTAGTGAAGTTCTTATGTGTTTTTTGAAGAGTGTGTATGTGCTCACTGGCGACCTGTCCAGGGTGTCCCCCGCCTTTTGTCCAATGTTAGCTGGGATAGGCTCCAGCCCCCCGCGACCCTGTACACAGGATAAGCGGTTGACGATGGATGGATGGATGGATGGTGTATGTGCTCAAGTGCATCAGGGGAACCCTGAAGTCTAATGTAAAGGGAAATTTTTAGCAGCAAATATTTTATGTCTTCAGCAGCTTTTGCACATTCAACTGTGTTCAGAAGTACGTGTAAATGAGCTATTATAATTTGATATCCTCAGAATGTATTACTCCACTCCCTGTGTAACATCCTTACGTCAGATCTATATTGTTGAACCAATATGGTTTGAATGACGGATGTGTAATATAGTTACTACGGTTTCGGGAAACAGTCGTCACTATCTAGTTAATTTCTCCAGTGATGCATCATACAATGGTGGTTAAGCAGTGAGATATGTAGTTGTACGAGAAACGCCCCTAAAGTTTGTTTACATTTGCCAACATGGCGATCAGCATTTATAACGGAAAGGCAGGACTATCTTGCCTACAACGCCATGTTGGACATTGCACATTTTTTTACGAGTGCCCTCTTCACTGCTTTCCTCTCCCTGGCCCCACTCGCAAGATAACTGCGTACTTTACCAGCAGTGATATCATAAAAAAACGAACAAATGTTTGACATTTTTGTGTTGTGTTCCTCTTTCTATTAAACCTTCAGTGAGCCCTGATGCATTTATTATCTCTGATGGACCAACACATTGCTCTTTAAACCTAAAAACATTTTTGTGGTGATATATCGCCAATCTGTGACTTTGTAACAAAAGCTGACTAGGTAATGATCTCTGGCTTAATTCCAGGATTCTCATTGACATTTCCATATACTTCCATTAATTATGAGTTCTCGAAAGACATTAATAATTGCAATCTTTAATCCCTCCATAAGATTCTAATTAACTGGAGGGATCTTATCACTGTGTGAATGGGGGGGGGGGGGCTGAATTATTTCTTTTTTTATAGAGAATGTCTGCTGATTGTGGTGCATATAGAGCCTGTGGCAGTGAATAAAAACAGCAGAAGGAAAGAGTGAACGAAAAAGAGGAGAAAGAAGTCATTAACTAAGGAATGGTTTTCTTACAATTGTCTCTGCATATTAAGCTGGGACAAGAGAAAGTATTTTAACATTGAGAAAAATACACACATCAGCTTTCATTTGTAGATAAATATAGGAATATTATATAAAAGTTTGAGGCATATTGCACATGCATTTAAAGTGAGTAACAACACTCCTCTGTCTCCCCTATTTTCTGAAATCAAAGAATGAGCAACAACTTCAACTCAACTCAAAGAGAAAATAAGGCCACGAAAAGCCTACAGTAAAGACGTCCTCACTTTACCCCCCATGAGCAAGGTTAAGTACAGCCTTTAATGTTTGTACAGTTCATGCAGAGAGACATTTACAGAAACATCAAAGAGGTTTCAATGGCCAAACGCTTGCTCCAAGCAGCTTTCACAGGTCTGTCGGACAGCAAGAGCCTTTGTCTTTCAACAAATAACTGTAATCTTTCTTTATCTGTGAAGCGGGCCGTCTTTACAACACTATCTTATCAGCCACCAAAAACTTTCCTCCAGAGAATGCAGCAGGAAAATTGCCACTAAACCAAGAGCAGCCACTGACATAAATCACAGAGAGAGAGGTACATCGATAAGGCCTAGCCAAGTTAAAGCCACAAAGCTGTTTGGGGGGTCAGAATGGGCAGCAAACTTAATTCAAATTCCAAGTGACACTTTACTTTGAAGATAAAAGGGAAACCTTCTCAGGTAATCAATTCAATCTAGGAAGTGCAAATCTCATTGCTGATAACCTCCGCTGTCTTTTCTTAAATTGTCTGCAGTACTTTTCTCGAGCGCAAGTAAAAGGGGAAAAAAAGCTAAACAATTTCACTGTTCTTTTCATTGCCTTTATCCCACCAAGAGAGTTAGAATAGACAAGCTCTATAAAAGCCAACAGAGATAAGACTGTTCCAGAACTGCTGTAGTCTTTATCAAAAACGTCCAATGCTGCATCCATCATGCACGACAGATCGGTGCAGTCTGATAGTTTAATATCCCTGCTGAAAAGACCAGTTTAGACCAGAAATTAAATAGTGGTTCAAGCTGGATGGTTTGGATAGTTCACCCAAAAATTTAAATTTTGTCATCATTGACGCCCACCATGATCTTTCTGGTAAACCTGGTTGACCAGGGAAGTCTTGCTATTTAAGATAGTATAAAAGCCTGACCAGCACACTAGCATCAAAACATAAAATGCTGGTGACCAGCTATATTGGTCTTTTCAGCTGTGAAATTAAGTGGTCTTCCACTTCGGGCCAAACGGTTCTCATTGTGGAACCGTGCCTACGAGCCAAGGTCAGTACAGAGTAGCACGGTTCCACAACAAGAACAATGTTATAGTTTCCTTTTCATGCCAGAAACTGTTTGTAACCATACTATACCGAACCATGCTCAAGTGGAAATGCTACATGAACATTACTCGCTGTGCTCAGAACCATTCACCTGATGGTGGAACAGTACCTATGCTTTCCCCTTAGCAGCTACACTATTATGGTTCTCCACTAGCTCTGATTGTTTGTTTTCAAACACAAGTTTAATATGTTGCAGGCTACAGGCTCTCAATAAGTCAACATGAGGGTGTTCTGCAAGCCCACCTGATGTAAAACGTTCGCTCCTTATAATGATCTGGTTGGAGGAAACTCGTTATAAATTTGAGAATCTAGCAACCAACAACTGCCATGCACATGTGCGAGATAAAGGGAGCAAAAACGCATTGTCTTTCTTCACTATCTTGTGGCAGCTGTCAGAAATCTCATTTCTGCAGCTGGTTCTGAGGTAATCCTGTTAACAGCCAAAGAGTCCCGAGTCTTGAAAACCAGAGCTCAAAGCGAAGATTATAACTGTCAAAATGGTTAAATAAGACTCCTCAGCCAACATGTGTGTATGTCATAAAAAATTTTAATGTTTTTTTGGATCACAACAGCACATTGTGAAAACAAAACCCTTTTACACGCCTAGCAGGAGATTTTGCAAAATGGGAAAACCAAAATCGTTGTATTAAAAAAACACACATTTTCAGACTTGATATTGCATCTGATAAACATTTTGGGCACAATGAGGAGGTTTGTCAGTGGCATCTTGCAGGGTTCAGTCATTCTCTAAAATCTCTCCTATAAAATGGTCAAATCTGAGAATGGTTTGAGACACTGTTACCTCTTGTGAAACTGAAGAGACACATCTAAGATACAATGGCATGCTGAGATGCAAATTTGAAGTCAAATTCTCAATTTGTTCTCCATTTAATCACATTGTTGTTTAGGAGAAACAATTGAGCTATGAAGGAGGATGTAATTTGTGATTTTCTTTCCTACTGGCTTGTACACAACATAAGCAGGGCACTCAACTAAATAATAACTGGGTTTAATCAAAATCAAGTATTCTGAGCGTCTGTTTTAGAGCAAAGCCAATGAGTTCATTCATTTAGCTTTGGGACAAATAAATTCTGTTCTCAAGTTTGATTTTAAGGAAGTGTGGTTCAACACAGCAAGCCCTGTCCTGCCCAGAACTGGACTTCCCCATCTTCCCACCAAATAATTTTTGACCTCTCCAATGATGATGGAGTTTCCACTGCAGCTGTTGTTATAATCAGGGTTCCTCTTGTGTGAAACTTCACTCCTTCAGTAAAATGATTCTGAAGTAAAGAGATTTACCAGTGCACTACTCCCCTGACTCCATCACTCTTGGAGTCAGGGGACTTCAGTGATACCATTTCAAACAACACCTGATCTTGGTCATATTTCCATAAAGTATCCAGTCTCATTTTGTTCTGGCTTTGCTTTCCCTCTGTGAGTTGAGATTTACAAAAAGGAGAATTTCAATCCTGGGTGTTTCTTGTTTCTCTACGTCCCTAAATGTTAAATATCTCATCATGCAATCCAAACACAAATAGATCCAATGCAGATGTAAGATTATAAGTATCATAGCACAGATGAGGAATAATTCTATAGCATCACGCAGTGTTTTCTTCCAATAGGAAAACAATTTAACTTCCAGCATCTCCAAAGCACAAGGGGCAGTAAGACACAACATTGAGGTTCATAGCACATGAGTTTGTGAAACACAAGATACAAATGAAATACAACATTTAGGAGTTTTCCCCTGCTGTCATTTGGCAAATACTCAACAGTCTCCATCGGCCGTTACCCTGACAACATATTAAACAGCAAATACATCAGCGGTGTTGATACTGTAGGCTGATAAGGAACATGGCCAATCATTGTCTCCACACACATTTCTGTAACATAACCTCCAGAGCCTTCCAAGTGATCTACACTTTAAGAAAACACCATAAAACTAAACATCGTGAGTGATATACTGATCTGAACAGTTCAATCTGATTATCACGCCCTTTGGCTGAATATATAGATTGTGACAGATGTTAAATTGTGGTTTTTGAAGTGCTAATAGATGTGAAAAACTGTTGTTTGAAAAGGAGTCCCTTGAAGCAGTTGAGTGAATAGGAAGGTAGAATTTAAACACTTTGCAGTTCAGCATGTCAGAATTGCCTTTATCTGGAATTGCCAGTGTTTCATTGACTGAAACTATCAATGTGTCTGTATGTATAACACAGTTGGCACCAGTATATACTGAGTTATGTTTTTATGCTTGTGTCCCTACCATGCAGTTCCTGGTCAGTTTGGCCTGTTTAAAATTTTAACACCATTTATATCAACGTAATTTTAACTTTTTGGTCTGAAAATTCACTACATCCTCCATGGTTCTGACAATGTTACAATTATTATTTAATGCATTCATAAACAATGCCATAAAAATGGCAACAAAGAAGTTGTTGCAGGTCAATTTGACCCGGTTCAAATAAAGACCACAAAACTTGTATTTTAAAATTGTGATGCAGTGTCAAAACTTATCAAAATGACATCTAGAATTGTTTGAAAACAATAGAAACCAATATCAGTATAGTGCAATATTAGTTCCACCATGATAGAAACAAATATGTATGGGATTTGATCCACACACACCAACACTCCCCCACACAGACACACACACACACACACACACACACACACACACACACACACACACACACACACACGTTGGGTTTCCATGTTTTATGGGGACTTTCCATAGACATAATGGTTTTTATACTGTATCAACTTTATTTTCTTTCCCCTAACCCTACCCCTAAACCTAACCCTCACAGAAATCTTTCTGCATTTTTACATTTTCAAAAAACATCATTTAGTATGATTTATAAGCTGTTTTCCTCATGGGGACCGACAAAATGTCCCTACAACGTCAAAATATTTGGGTTTTACTATCCTCATGGGGGCATTTGGTCCCCAAAATGTGATAAATACATGCTCACACACACACACACACACACACACACACACACACACACACACACACACACACACACACACACTATGATTAATCTGATTTAACAAGCCGGGTCAATTTGACCCGCAAAGTACTATAGTGTTACTTGATTGCCAAATGCATGGAAGGGTCAAAACAATGGTTCATATGACTTTCTCTCTAATGCAAAACAGAAAATGAGATGTTTTAATGAATATCACAGATATATTTTTTAAACTAGCAGAACTATTCCTTTAACTAGCTTAACCAACAAGACTTCGTTGGTCAAAAAGCTTCATCAGAAGACCAACTTCCAACCAAAGGAGCACTATCCAGAATAAACCACCCTGAAAAATTCATACTGGTCTATCTAATTTGTCTCAAATGCCACCCTGAACCCTTGCAGTCATTGGAGTACTCACTTGATTGTGGGGCAATTATGATGAAGGTAACACCGTATAAATAATTTTTTATCAAGCAAACACCCTATTCTCATAATTTCTTTTTTATTTGAATCTTGATGGATGCAAACCAAAAATATGATTAAATATAACAAATGATAAGTCTGGCATCAGTGCAAAACAGCTGCCTCAAATTTGGCCTGATTTGCAGGTAACACTGAAACCTTTTCTGGGTCAAAGCTTGTTTCTCTGTCTAGCACACATCCCCAGGAAATACAGAAGGATGGTGGGAAAATGGAAAGTCTTCGGCTGGTGTCAGAGCCCTGAAATCACAGAGCAAAATAAATACATGAACTGTAACGAAAATAAAGCCAGAAAGTGCACACAAAGCAGGTTGTGCTGGCCGGCTTCCTTCGTAAAATAAGCTGAACGTCTTCCGCTGGTTCCTGGAGTAATCCCCCCCCTGATCAATGCATTTCCCTGCACTGCTCTGCCTGTTACAATGGCCTCCTGAATGTAGAGCTACATGGGCGATGCCAGCACGGAGGGAAGCCAAGCACTTCCTGCCTCCAGAGCTGGCAGAGAGACAGGCTCTCATGGGAACAGTGTGCTAGAGGAAGTGTGTATATGTGTATGTATGTGTGCATGTATGTGTGTGTGCGTGCTTTGCCAGCACAGTTAGTCCTGCTCCCCAAGAGACCTGGATAGGGAAAACTGGCTTGATGACAAGAGCAGATGTAAAGACATAAAAGAAAACAAATATACATTGAGGAGTGTGCACACACACACACACACACACACACACACACACACACACACACACACACACACACACAGGGTCACCAGATGACCTTGACCAAATGACCTTCAGGTGAGTTCTAAACGTTCTTATTAGATGAAAACAGTTATCCGAGCAAAGAATTGAGGCCCAAACAATAAAACGCACACATAACACGCCCTACCCCTAACCCTACTATGCAAAGAATAAAAGTCATAAAATGCCATCCACGTAAAAATCCACATGAAATGTTTTACTTCCGTAATCTGATGTACAGTGAGATTCAAAACCATTTTTCAAAATTGTTTCACCATTCATTAAAAAATCGTGCCATGTTAACTTTGTACATAGTGGATAAAATGGATCATCGGGTTTTGCACAAACCTGTGGAGTGCATGCCAGTTTACGTGCATGCTGGCATTAAAACAAAAGGATGAAATATACTAAATACAAATAAATTCTAAAATTCATATATTTTTTTATTAAACTTTCCATTAAAATTGCTAATAATATAATTAGGAAAATGGCACAAAAAAAATTTAATAAGTGGTCTCGGCTTTTTGGACCACGTATTTCCAGGTGAAACAGGATATTCAATAATAATAAAAAATGGATTGTGAAATGTGGGCTTTACATACCAGATTTGGACCAGGTGGTTGGAAGAGGTTGAAAAATTAGGCCAAAAACATTAAACATAAGCATGTGAACACAGCCATTTGTGTGCCAATGAATCATGCAAAATAAGACCAGGAAAGTCCATTACAAATAGGGTACATTTTAATTTAATGTTGACTTTAAACCAAATCAGTGATTAGTAAATTGGTCTGTTTACCGTTAAAACAAATCCTTGGACCCTCATTCATCATTTATAGTGGTTCCTATGGCACCGTCGAGTGTCTACCGCTGTAGGCTTAAAATTTTTTACCCTTTCTAATCTCATTTCCACATGGCTGAGATTTTTTCACAATACAGCTTGCAGAATGTCACACGGCAGATCCTCACAGGAACGAGAAGACTCCATCTCCCAAATCGAATAAAATTGTGACCTATTTCTCTTATCCAGCTCACATCTTTCAAACATATTCCCCCGGTGGCAATTGGCATACATGACCCAGATATCTAGACACTGATTTGGAAAAAGAAAACCATGAAGACATTAAAAAGCATTAAGATCTTTGCAGGATCCACAGATGCCATCTACAAGGGCACAGCAAACCCTTTAGGTACTGTCAATTTAACTACATGGAGGGCATCACAGGAAGTGCTGGTTCCAGCTGTCCATGCAAGAAACTCTCTATATGTGATCCATGTTCCCCTTATTATAGCTAAGCATGCAAAGCACATCAAAGTGATGGAGCAGACCAGGAGAAATGCTCTGCCATCTGCCTCCATTAACTCTGCTTAAGGCATAGCCCATCTATCATTTACTGAGTGCTCAGTATACACACTGATTAGGTTCTAACATGGTGCACTACTGCAAGCTTCTATTATGGTATGGTGTGACTATGGATCTGCAAGCATCACTGTTACTGTTGCTGATACTTAAGGTACTTAAGGGATTTAAACAAACCTCTTACCCCAAGCATTACACTTTGGCACGTAACACTTGAACAATGTTTGTTCTACTGGCATAAATGATACCTCAAATTGTGTGGCTTGTTAAGGAGAGGTGTGTATTTCCCAAGCTATCAGACTTATGAAATTTAACTCGCAAATGATAAAACAGGAGAAATATCCCATAGACTTGTGTTGAAATAGGGCCCTAACCCATGTACCATTTCCAGTGCCAATCCGCCCTTAAAAAATCACCATATCTTCTCTCCTGTATCTCTGCAGTCTGTCTGCCCAACACAGCTAATACAAATATATAGCATAGTACTGTATCCCAAGGAAGTTAAGTAGATTAATGGGGGAGATTCCATCAAGAATGATATTCACAGGCCTGCATGTAACATATTTTAAGAGGAGAAAATACTGTTTGGGATCTCCAATCCCACATTTCCCTGCTGGTGCATATGAGAGCCAAAGAAGGTTAAATGGCTCTCGCTCTCTCGCTCTCACTCTCTCATCCCCTTTATCTCTGACATTCTCACAATAATAAACTGTGTCTGCAGGAAAGTGAAACAAGGCCTATCAATATGAATTAATATAATGTTATAAGATAATGCAGAGATGTTTTGGCAAGAGATTAGCCTCATCCTGTATTATGCATTGGGGACGTCAATGAAGTGTTCCCAGATGTAAATCAACAGTGAATTCTCAAAATGTCTTAATAATGTTTTTAATTTTTTTTGAAGGCTATGATTTTAATTTGCCACATAAGGTTAAAACTAATTAAAACTATGTCATTTCAAGCATTAAACAAATCAAATCTGGGATGGATGTGGCTCTGAGCAGAAATACTGCCAATGATGATTTTGAAATGCTGTAAAGACTGCCCTCTGTTGGTACATGAACATCTTAAACTTTGCTTGCAGACACTCAAATGTCAATTTATGACATCAATATCGGAACATAAAACAAGAAAAATAGATTTAAAAAAAATTGTCAGTCTAATAATAATAATAATAAACTGATTGATTTTAAAGGGATTGTTCACCCATAAGTAAAAGCCCTGTCATCATTTTCTCACCCTCGTGTTTTTGAAAGTCCATGTGACTTGAAATGTAAGGCAGAATGTAGCCTCAGTCACCATTCACATTCATTGTATGGAAAAAAAGATGCACTGAAAGTGAATGGTGACTGAATCTTTGCAAACAACTACTTCTCTGTTCCACTGAAAAAAGAAAGAAAATGTGGGTTCGGAACAACATGAGGGTGAGTACATAATGACAGCTTTTTCATTTTGGGGTCTACCATCCCTTAAAGAGTGAATGAATACAGTCAGTGGACCGGACACATGCTTAATTACTGTGAGGTGTCCGGGTGGTAATAATTCTCATTATTCACACTGGTGAATTTTATTGCTATAATACAGTAATGAGAAACATCCTGTCCAGACACAATACTTTTACAAGGCAGTACATCAAATACTATGTATACATACTTGTAATGTAATTATTTAATTTCACATTACGGTAATTAGATCGTCCTTTTCCGCATTACAGTAATGAAAATTGGGGGAGAAAATGTGCCTAGTTGTCATGAAAATAATGTCACAATACATACAGTCATAATGGTTTGTTTTCTTTGCAAAAGTAAAGTTTCTTATTTGTACATTTTAGCATTGGAGTGCAATGACCCGGACATTTTAAAGCTAAAAGTGGAATTGCAAAAATAAACACTGTTTTCAAACTGCTTTAACGAAAACTCCCCCCATCTGCCTTTGATTAAACAAGTAGATATTCCCGACCCAAACTCATTCCATTTGTTGAATCAAAGTTGCTGTGTCAGCTGTCTCTGCATAGTTAGCTGGAGTAGAGAAAAACTTACACACTTCAGCTTTAACAGACTTCATGAAATTCACCCCAATAGCTTCAAATCAGGCCTGTCAAACCACTTACATTTCAAATTTGATATTAGTCATGTAATGCTAAGTATTATTAAAAGGGCCTTACGCTAATATTTAAACTACCGACAAAATGTACTCACAAGGACACAAGGCACACTTAAAATACTCACAGTTTCTTAAGGGCTTTGATAACATGATTCATGAGTGACTCCTGGGCCAGTTTTCCATGTGGCTGATGTCTGATGACCTCCTGAATGGACTCCGGTACTCTCAGCCTCACTGGAGATTGTCTGCCAAGAAGAACACAGAAGAACTTGTGATTCTCACTGTAAGGTTGAGATCTATTGTTTGCCAATTCTGGACTTTGTGCTCTTGAATCAGAATGTAATATATTAGGATATTCCTGATCAAATATAGTGCAGTCTTGACAACTCTCAGAAAGATTTAGCATGTTAATGTGGGTAAGAAAAATCTATAGGATATTGGCCTTGACAGACTAGATCTTTTACACTGCCACTGCTGCAGAGCAAGTACTGCCATTTGCTACTGCTAGAACTGAAACAGACATACTGAGTTAAGTACGTGGAAATACTGCTTCTGCTGCACACTCAGAAAGCACAAGACATCCAGCATAAAGTATGTATGATATCCTGATGCAAAATTAGACATAAATACAATCCACATTTAGCAGATCTAAACAGGTGGAGCTGGGGAACTGGAGGGTTTCAGAGAATACTCACAGCTTGCTGCAGTGAAACCGGCATACTTGCAAACTTTAAAACGTTATGGAAAGAGAGAGTACGCAAGTGAATTGGCTACCCAATTACACATCAAAGGACCTATCATCTTACCCAATGTGAGCAGATTGGCTTGACATAGCACATGTGACTGGCTAACAGATAACCAGTTCAAAGAACCCATGGGCTTGCACCATTCAGAGTTTCATGCCTGAACCTAGTAATTTCAGTCATGACAACTCTTGGAAAGATTTAGCATGTTAATGCGGACATGACGTATTGATAGGATATTGGTCTATGCTGCTTCTGCTGCTGCTACAGAACAAGTACAGAGCCAATCCCCCAAAAAAGCAGGAAAGCTGCACAAATGCAAAACACTACCCACAAACAAGCTGATCTACCGCCAATACTTGTCTACTGCTGCTGCTCTGAAGAGCCATGTGCACCGAGTGTATGCTAGCTAGGTGCACTTGGGCCTGCTTGGCCGAATGTCTTAACGGTTAGTGACCTGACTTATAATGTGTACCTGAAAAGCCCATAGCTTATTTCAACATACCCCCAGTAATTGACTATGCAAAGCTGAGCGACTTGTGCAGAATTACTCAACTTAATGAAAGGTACACGTGCCTTTATCCCTCTTGGAGGCTTAATTAGCCTGATAAGGGACCGGGTGTGTATAATCACGACCCCACCCTCCGCCCTGTCACAGTGTATTTGTACATTTATACCCAGTACGTGTACCTTTCATTAAATTGAGTAATTCTGCACAAGTGTCTGTACACATGCCGGGGTCATGTCGTTTAAATTGTACAGTGTTTTTTTGGGGTTACTACACTGTTACAGGAGGTACCCCCCCCCATTTTTTATATTTCTGTTTCCCTCCCCTTGTCCCCTCCCTCATCCAGGTAGATGGGGATGACCTGCCGGCAGACAGGGCTTAGGGCACGCCCTCCCCCAGGGAAAGAGGGGGGTGATGTACGTCATGCCGGGGTCTCCCCTGCCTGAGAGAACGAGGGAGGACATGTCCGTCATGTGTACGGACACTTGTGCAGAATTACTCAACTTAATGAAAGGTACACGTACTGGGTATAAATGTACAAATACACTGTGACAGGGCGGAGGGCGGGGTCGTGATTATACACACCCGGTCCCTTATCAGGCTAATTAAGCCTCCAAGAGGGATAAAGGCCGATTGCGGACAGTGGTGCGACGAGAGAGAGATTGTTTACGGACATGTCCGTCATGTGTGTTTGTCTTTTAAGTTAATCAATAAAATATTGTTTATATCGCCAGGCCGGTTCCCACCTCCTCCTTTCCATTGAACTGCTTTACACTGGTGCCAAAATCTGGGAAGGAGGAGGGATACGCCGTAGTAGAGTTCTCGCCACTACCATCCACCCCAAGGGAGCAGCAGTGTCTGCAGGGGTCGGAGGAGCCCGGCCACCTGGAAGCGGAGGAATGGCCGCCGACTGCGAGGGGAGAAGGGGCTCCTAACCGACCGCATGGAACGGTCAGGGACGCTGCCAGGGGCGGAGGAGTCCCCTTCCGGCCACTGAAACCGCTGCCAGGGGCAGGGGAGACCCCTTCTGTTCCCCGAGAATGTGCCAGGGCATTCAGTCTGAATGTTTTTTTTTTTTCATCTCTCTCTCACTGCCGATCCACGTTGGCCTTTTCCCTCTCGTTTAAATTGTACAGTGTTTTTTGGGGGGTACTACACTGTTACAGGAGGTACCCCCCCCCCATTTTTATATATTTCTGTTTCCCTCCCCTTGTCCCCTCCCTCATCCAGGTAGATGGGGATGACCTGCCGGCAGACAGGGCTTAGGGCACGCCCTCCCCCAGGGAAAGAGGGGGGTGATGTACGTCATGCCGGGGTCTCCCCTGCCTGAGAGAACGAGGGAGGACATGTCCGTCATGTGTGTGTGTTTGTCCTTTGTTTAATTTAATCATTAAAATATTGTTTATATTGACAGGCCGGTTCTCGCCTCCTCCTTTCCATTGAACTGCTTTACATACACGTACTGGGTATACTTGTAATGTTAGAAATTCGGCTATGCAAAAACAAAAAATAAACAAGTCACATACAATGCTTAAGTTAGACTCTCTCATCGTCCGTAATTTTGACGGACAGGTTCGTAAAAATTCTGTCATAATCTATTATTACCTGTCATTTTAATTTTTATATTTTAATGATGAGACATTTAATAGCTTTTATTTTCGTTCACATTTTCATCTTTAATCATGAAATTATAGGACGAGCATATAGCTGATTATGCATTTATTTATTTTTGAAGTGAACAGATGAACAACAGAGACACCACATGAAGCAGATTAATGTTAATTAGTTCAATATGTGGGGTCTCTGATATTCGTAAACAATAAGGTAATATAATTTAAAGAAATTTTGAGACATTTTATCTCTCTTCACAAATTTGGACAGTTTGTAAATATTTCTTGTTGCTTAGTAGGCTACTCTCAAAGACATTATTGGTGAAGCAAAAACGTGTGTGTGAAAAACACTTTGGTGTAAAGTGATGTCATCTTATAGACTTCAAAGTATTCTGCAGCACTCATGCAAGTCATGTGAAAGACCCTTAATGCCTTTAAATATCGCTCACTTTTGCACATTAATCATTGCTCTGAACAATCACACTAGTGTGCTGCAGCACAGTGATTGGGAAACACTGGGTTATTTAATTAGTGACTTAGCCTAGCTATATGTGGATTTATTTAAATTAAATTGAAATGATATAAGAAAGCAGTTTGTTCCAGTGCCTGATGTTGCTATGGCTTAACTTGTTAAAGACACACTTCTATGTGTCATGGTCAAAATCAGATGCAGCAACCACCTAAGCAAAGAGTATTTTTCAAAGAAAACTCTCACAGTGTGCTGCAGTGAAAACAGCTTAATTGCAAACTGAGCAAATTTAAAATGTTTATCAAACAGACATTAGTTAATAAGCTCTCCAATGATACATCAGGATAGATTCTTTGAACTTGTTATCTGTTAGCCAATCAGCTTACACCATGTGAGCTGATTGGCTTGAAATATCACATGTGAGCGTGCTGATTGGCTACCAGGTAATAAGTTCAAAGAATCTATCTACCTATGTCTGTCTGTCTGTCTGTCTGTCTGTCTGTCTGTCTGTCTGTCTGTCTATCTATCTATCTATCTATGCATACAAGTAAACTGCTTCAATGCTTACTGCTTAAAAGCATCCAAGGTGGCATCTTATGTAGTTGGTTGTGAAAAAAGCCCAGAGTGTAAAAAGGGTAGCTACTTTGAAGAATCTAAAATACAATATTTTTTATATGTTTAACATTTTTTGGTCACTACACCATTCTTAAATGTCCATCCAATGGACAGTTCAATGAGTTAACGCTTCTTTCAAAATGTGGGAAAAAAGTAATAAAACTTAAGTAGGTCTGGCCAAAAGTTTGACTGGTAGCATACAATAACTAAAACGTTCAGCCACATTAAGCAGTGCCTTCAATCAGAACGACCTTTTTACCCACAACTCTAATATTGATTTACAAGATAATGACTCGCCATTTTTCACTCAAACCAACTCTTAAATATCCTTCCATTGCGAGTACTTTACAAGATACTCTGGTTCTGACTGAGAGCAGATCTATATTTCAGCCAATTAGAGTTATGACTCATATGTCACTACCCACAAGAACATTAATTTGTGCTGCTCCAACAGGGTGCCAGAGGACTGTAAACATTGCTCAGTACTTCTCTGAGTGGAGCTGCAGTGGGACTGAATTGAATGACAGGCCCTGAGTTTTTGCATCACGCTCTGCAGGGGTGCGGCTCACGTGTCCTTTATATGATTATTTAGTATAATGACGCAGATCTTTTCCATTTAGTTTTATTTGGGGGTGAGGGGGTTGCAGGAGGGTTGAGAACTGCTCCAACGCAATCAGCAAAGTTACAGTACAATACAATTTTATGAATTCCAAAATTGAAATGTAGTTTCACTGTACAATATAACCAAATTCTGAAATTAAGGAAGCTTGAAAAGAAGCTTGAAGAGAAAAAGACTTTTCATTGAATGGAACATTATTTTAAGTACTTTGAAGCGTTCATTAAATTGCACATCAAATTGATTTCAATACATCGTTTCCGAAATGATTTGAAAGACTAAACTTACAAATGTAATTCATCATTCACATCTGTTGTGTATGAACTAAGACTTTAGTTGCACTGAATTCTGTTGTATTGTTCAATATAAAAAAGAGCATGGTGAGTGATACCAGAGATATGAAACAGTTTGCCTTGGAAAACAGTCATTATACAAAAGTATATGACCACTCAATGCCGCGATAGAACAATTATAATCAAGCATTCTGAGAGTTTAATAATATAATATATATTGCTTAATTCTGAGCTCCATTAGGTTTGTTTACATCTCTGCTTTGATAAGCTTGCATCAACCTTCAAGGTCTCTCCACTCTGGTGATCAGCTGTGTCTGTCAGTTCCTCAATCTCGCCTAAAAACTCAAGGTGATAGAGCTTTTGCGGTGGCAGCCCCTAGACTTTGGAATGAGCTTCCATTGGTCATAAAATCATCTCCGTCTCTATTCTCTTTCCAGGGGGCCTTAAAAATGTATTTATTTTCCCTAGCTTGTTGCATTCTTAAGCTGTATGTATGCCACTTGACTTGACTGATGTGATTTTATTTATTTTTTGGAGCTCCATGTACAGCACTTTGGTATAAATAAAATTGAGTTGAGTTGAGTTGAGTTTTCTAAAGCAGAGTAAACCACATTTCCAGTTTAGAGGATTATACCGTTGCCTGAAACTTATCCTGCTCAAATAGCTAGTTATGGACCTGACTTTAGCTTGGATGATACACTTCTTGGAAACGCTGTGGTCCTGCACTGTAACAAGAGTAGCAGAGTCAACAACCTGACAAACTGTCCCAGTGAGCTGTTTAATATATGGCAAATGCAATTAAGTAAAAAAATGCAAACCTATGGTGAAAACTCCAGTGAACGTTGGTGAAACTCTGAAAATCTGGACTGGTTGAACATGCATACTATAGTATTCATTTGCAAACTATGCATAATAAACTTTATTTCTGTATTTATATTTTTTTAATATTACAATAATTTCCTGATAGTTACTCACATTCTGCTCTTACAGTGTGCTCTCTGTGAAGATGTCTGAGGGCGCAAGAATATTCTTTTGTAAGAATTCATGAATTTTTTATGGGCCTCTTCAGTAGAAATGCAACTGTGAAGAGAAGCAACACTGGTAAGTATTGTTCATGAAAAAAAAAATAAAAGGGTTTTTAAAGACTAGTTTAACACCAGTTCAAAAAAGCAACTCAAATGCAGATGAAAACAACCAAAACATTTATACCCAGTACGTGTACCTTTCATTAAGTTGAGTAATTCTGCACAAGTCTCTCAGCTTTGCATAGTCAATTACTGGGGATATGTTGTGCCCTGCTGTGTTAAAAGTAATTAAGTTGCATTTAGATAATCTGCGAAGCAAAGTAGCATGCAACGACACAAATAGCTGTGTTTTCCCAGTATAGCCAAATAAACTGGTCTTTTTTGAAGGCCTTTACAACAAAACTTCATGTTAAATACTTGTGATTTTCTCTTACCTGAATGGTTTGATCCATGCGTGGTTGTTTGAAGTGCCATTGCAAAAAAGATCAAGGTGTCATGATTATATGAGATATGAGATTTGAGACATTGTAATAGGTAGAAATATCAGGTCACAACCCATGCGAGAGAAAATTACTGTGGGCTTTTTGTTGTGATGTGTGCTATGGCAACAGACAGGCCTACAACAGTAAGCCATGTGCCCTACTCATATTACAAACAGATCAGGTTTCTCATGTTAAAAGAAAATTATATAATTCATAAATGGGTCGATGAATGAATTACTTGAATATACCTCTACAATGATGAACATGTTTTCAATTACTGAGTTCAAAGTCATTTTGATATGAGTCTCCTCCAAAATCTGAGATGTAGTTAACTAAACTTAGCAGGGTGCTGCATATGGAGAAAATTAAGTATGAAATAGTGGGGAATCCACAAAGATTTTTTTCAAACCTGGGAACGTTTCCTTACATGTTTTGAAAATGGATAAAGGGGCAGTTACACTACACTTCATGCTCTATAGAACAGGTCAGCTTGTAGTCCACAAACCCAGAAGATAATTCGCCTTGGGTTCCCTCAGGCTTTATCTATGGGTTGAGGTATGACTGTGTAATTTATGTTGTAGAATAAAACGTCCACGTATCATCCAGTAATATTTACCACAGACCTTATTTTATACATAAGTTCAAAAACCCCATTATAAAAACCCCTAGGAAAATCCAGAGGGAACCCATGGCAAATTAGACTTCCAGGTTTGCCTACAAATTGACATCACGGCTGAACAGCTCTATTCCCTGCCATTCAAAGCATCTAAATGTGGGACATCAGAAACGCAAGCTCATGCAATGGAATTTTGTACTCTGCTGCTTACAAGAGTTTAAGTTTGGTGAACTCTTACCTGCGAATCCATATGACAAGAGGACGTGTAACCAACGTCACACGCTGACCTCTTGGCTCAATTAAAAAAAAAATCTATATTTTTTTGAATGCTCAAAGTGAACGCCCACTAAAAGAATAATTATGGTTCAATACAAGTTAAGGTTATTGTCAGCATTTGTGGCATAATGAGTCAAAATATTTTGACTCATCCTTTCTTTCTTTAAAAAAAGAAAAAATCAAGGTTACAGTAAGTCACTTACATTGAAATTGATTGGGGCCAATTTTTGGAGGATTTAAAACAGGGGCTCAAATGCGGCCCATGAGATTGTTTCATATGTCCCGCATGAGTGTTAACAGTTTATCCTCAAACCAGGCCATCCAATAAATTTTTACATTGTTATGTTTGTTTTGGTCTTTAATGTTGCCCATTGTTCTCTTAAAGGATGATTAAACAATAGCCTAATATATTCCACATGGCTTATACCACAATTAACAAAACTAGATCATGTCCATCATGATCTACAGAGCTGTCTGTATTGGAAGCATCTGTTGATGCGACATGGCTTCAGGTGACGGCCGCTCCATTTCTATTTATGATGCGCTGTACAGCTACAAGTAATGCATTTTTCCCATCCAACTGAACTGAAATGATTTCATTTACAAATGTGTAAACTGATTGCTATGTAAGTTGTGTCCTTATATATTTAAATAACTTCTCGCCATTACATCAAAGTAGCTCTTGATGTTTCTCATTTCTAAACGGGACTGCTACTTCCAGTGGGACTACCGTTCTCATGACATGCAATATCAGGGATCATTACTATATATATAGACACACACTGGCAGACAAAAGTTTGGAATAATGTACAGATTTTGCTCTTATGGAAAGAAATTGGTACTTTCATTTAAAAAAAGTGGCATTCGGCTGATCACAATGTATAGTCAGTAATTTTAAATGTTATTTATGTCATTTTACAATTTGAAAAATAAAAAATTCAGAACTTCTTAAACTACTTCAAAGAGTTCTCATCAAAAATTCATCCATCTGCCGCAATGACAGCTTTGCAGATCCTTGTTATTCTAGCTGTCAGATTGTCCAGATACTCAAGTGACCTTTCACCCCACACTTCCTGTAGCGCTTGCTATAGATGTGTCTGTCTTGTCGAGCACTTCTCACGCACCTTAAAGTTAGGGTTGGGGAGTAATACATGTAACAGGATTACTTAATTAAAATACAAAATATAAGTAACTGTATTCCACTACAGTTACAATTTAAATCATCGGTAATTAGAATACAGTTACATTCAAAAAGTATTTTACTGAAGAGATTACTTTGCATTTTATTGTCATTTGTTTCATTAAATTTTTAGTCATTTCAGATGGAAAACATTTATAAATGTAAATGATGCGATTCAAAGTATATTTGAACAGCAGTGAAACATTTTCTTATGATGTGTTACATTAATCTCTGTGAAGACTATAGTGTACACCTTTGTATGAAATCTTCAGGGTTTTTTTGGGCAATTTCAAGCATTGTATAGCCTTCATTCCTCAAAACAATGATTGACTGACGAGTTTCTAGAGAAAGCTGTTTCTTTTTTGCTATTTTTGAATTAATATTGACCTTAAGACATGCCAGTCTATTGCATACTGTGGCAACTCAAAAACAAACACAAAGACAATGTTAAGCTTCATTAAATAATAGCTTTCAACTGTGTTTGATATAATGGCAAGTGATTTTCTAGTACCAATTTAGCAATTTAGCATGATTACTCAAGGAAAAGGTGTTGGAGTGATGGCTTGAAATGGTAATGGGACCTGTCTAGATTTTATATTATTTTTCATATAGTGATGGTGCTGTTTTTTACATCAGTAATATCCTGACTATATTTTGTGATCAGTTGAATGCCACACAAGTACCAATTTCCTTCCAAAAAAGCAAAATCTTTACATTATTCCAAACTTTTAGCCACCAGTGTATGTGTATGTGTGTGTATATATATCTATGAACTGTTCAACTGGCCCTCGATGAAGAATGCCAACTGGCTAGTGGCCCCCAGGTAATTTGAGTTGGCCTCATTGGCCCCATTAACTTCCATTGTAAAAGCCTCACTGTAACACAGATTTTTGCTTTCTTTAAAGGAGGGATGTGTCAAAATAAATGTTTGTCCTAATCAACATTATGCCACAAATGCTGTTAATCAAGTTTAACTTGTATTGAATCAGGAATATTCTTTTAAGGAGTACAGTGAATACCCACAATGTTCTGGGAAGATTTCATAATGCAAATATGTGATAGTGAATAAACATCTAATACAAGGGTAATCTGTAATCTATCCAGGTTTTTTCCTTTTCATTTACTGGCACAGCGTGTGTGGAGGGTGGGAGCGTATTGTGATTGTTTATTTGTCTGCTCTGTAATGTGAAAGTTCTTTAAATAAAATATACAACAGCAACAAAAATTTTTTTTTTGCGATAATGGAAGAAAAATCACTGCAACGTTTTAGTGAACCCTTACAAAAAGTATGCTGTGGTAAGGTACAGGGATTATATTAGTTGGCAATACCATGATACTGAATGATTATCAAAATAATTTACCAATGTATTAACGTGGTACTCTGAAGCACTTCAAAGAATACAAAAAAAACAAAAACAAAGCATGGTAGTACTAAGATAAACGTGTGTTGTATGTTGAGCAATTCAACTTTATATTTAGCAAGTGAACAAGGCATATTAAGCTTTGACATTAACATAGCCTCACATAAAATAAGGTAAAGACTGCATTGAATATTCAAAAAGAAAACTAATATTCTAACCAAAGGTAACCTTTATAACAGAAATACATGCAGAGGGTTATGTTAACTTAATATGGGTCTATTTTGAATTTAAAAAAGGTCAAACACAATGTGCAGAATAAAGAAATGGAAGGCCTGTAAGATCAAAGTCATGCTAGCCTCGCCTGTTCTCTGTGAAACCACAACAGTAAATCCCCTCAGCTGAACAAAAAGCTCATAAGATTTAATTAAGTAAGTGGTCCACTGCTCCATATGAGCCAAACTAATCCAGCAGAACAGCTCACAGGTCCACCAGTGAAATCTGCTCACAGCTCTATGACAATTTGCTGATAATCCTAGAGTGGTATGATTATTTTAAAAGGCTGCAAACCACATAAAACAATACTATGAATCAAAATACAGCCTATATATTTAAAGTTTGAATTGTCTGTTTTGTTTGACTGTACAAGCTTAATTTAACATTGAATAACAATAACATACAATTTATAATGCAATTTGTGGCTGTAAGTATGGTTTCAAACCCTATCTGTATACAGCAGACACCATGTGTGATGAGTTGTGGCCTCAGCGCACTTCCTTAGTATTAGTGGTCTAAAAGTGCTAATTGCATCAGGCAGTAATATTAGGAGGACTGGAGCTGTGGGCACACAAGAAGGATAAACTCAGTAAAGATCTCGTCAGATACTCACAGCAACAGAGCCATGTTCAGCAAGCTAAAGAAGCTCATTGGAGGTCCCACTCTGGGTCCCACCACAGCCTCTACCTCAGCCCCACCACCTGCACCAGCCTCGGCTCCTGCACCTGCCAAGGTAAAACAACAGGCTTGCAATGCACAGAGATACATTATGTTTCTTTACATTTACATTATTGCTATTATCCAAAACATCCTGCAAGGGAGCAACAGTGTTCTGTTTACATTATATTTAAAATTCAAATTCAGAGTCAAATTATTTGAATTCTAAAAATGTGTTGTCAATCATAATTGCTATTCCTATATTCCTATATCTGGTGTTTTAAAAAGGCTGCAAACACTATAGAAGTGCAAAGTGAATCATAATACATGTATATACGCATATTATTTTTAAAGGCTTTTTGAATCAATAGCTTTTCCTTCTAAGGTTTACAAATGCTACAGTTTTGTTGTTTATTTTACACTTTATAATTTATATAAAGTTGAGTTTATCTTTGTAAACATTTGATTGGATTTTGGCTGTGTATATATTTACATCTCGTAAAAATTTTAAATAAAAATATGGGTGTGTAATGCAGACTCAGGTTGGTTGGGATCCATCAGCGATTTATTAAGGTAAGCAATGTCAGTACAGGTGAAGGTAATTGGCAGGCAAACAGGAATGTACAGGTAGGCAGAATCGTGGTCAGACAGGTAAGGAATCAGGGCAGGCAGTAATTATCAATGGTAGAGGGACAGGCGTAAACTCAGTAAAGGCAGGCGGCAGACAGACTTAGACGGTATAATCAGATAAGGGTCAAAACACAGAGAATCAGGAATAAACAAGGATAAACGCTCAGAAATGCAGCCGAAGCAAAACAAGACTTCGCAATGAATGAACATGCAAACACTGTTTAAGTAGTGTGAAGTTAATGACAGTCAGCTGGAGCGTAATCACGCCAGGTATGTGGGTTTATGGGAATTGTAGTCTAATGGTCAGTACTCGGGTGAAACCGATCTCAGGTGGCCGGTTGAGGAGGCGCCTTCACCGGCGTTCGTAACAGGGTGCTTGATAATAATTTAGAATCAACAAATTTAGCTCAAAAATCTACAGTATTTATGAATAATGAATGATTTGAGAATTATAAGAATGCTTTTATAATAGCTAATCTAACCTGGAATAATGATTAACTTTGCAACCGGTAGGAGGAAAAGCCTGCTGACAAAGAAAATGGAGACAAGAAAGATGAAAAAGCCGCCGGTGAGTCATCCGTTATCATTGTAATTATCCTGTGAATTTTAGCATAATTCTTTCAGTAAGCACCTGTGCAAGATATTTTCCAGATGAGAGGCATTTTAAATAGATTTGTATTGTCTCTAACAGGTTTCTCTGCATTAACAATCATTGTAAGTTCAACAGCACATATGACTAGTCATTAAGCAGCTTCAGGGGTCACTGCTCCATCTGTGCACTGACTCTTGACTCAGCAAGGACAGTGTTTATAAAAACCATGCAGGAAAACAATCATTGTAAGTGATTGTTACACTTACAATGCGACCCCAGCACCAGCCCCCAAACCAGAGGAGAAGCCTGCAGCCCCAGCTAATGGTTCTATTTTCTCCATAGCCCCAGCCCCGGCTCCAGCCCCAGCTCCAGCTCCAACTCCAGCTCCAACTCCAGCTCCAGCCCCGGCTGCGACCCCAGCACCGGCCCCCAAACCAGAGGAGAAGCCTGCAGCCCCAGCTAATGGCCAGCCACCTGCTGAAGGGTAAAACAGATCTTATAGAAAGTATTATGTGTCTCGGTCAACCTGGTTACCATACCTATTATTTTTTTTTATGTGCCTCGTTCCTAGTTAAATAAACAATGACTTTTATCACCCTTTTACACAAATCGTAAAATGGCAGATTATCATTTCATAAATACTTACTTTTCACCCTGTCCCCCACACAATAATATCTAATGATAAGTAAACACTTTATCTATAGTGCATGACGTGTAAGGCGATACTTTTTAACATTTGCATACATAACCAATAGGGCTGGGTATTGATACAGATTTCCCAATTCCATTCCGATTCACAAACCCTCGTTTCGATTCTGATTTCGATTCTATTCGATTCAATATCGATCTCCCCCAGCTAATGCTGTTAATTATACAGGGGACCGTCTAACAAGGTACAATATGAAAATATAAATGTTTCTAATGATATTTTATTAGTCATTCATTAATCATTTTGGTCAAATTTTTGTTTTATAAAAATGAACAAATCAATGTATGTAATCAATAAAAATGATATTATATTTCATATATTATATTTTGTTACATGTTTATTGTTTAATTGCACAATTTGAACTATTAACATGTATTTAAGTTGATTTGTTGAACACTTACAAAAAAACAGTACTGTCTCTTTAAGGAAACACATTATAACACCCAATGAGAGAGACTCTAATGACCTTATCTCACTTGTGCTATGCCTGATTAGAATTAAATGTTGTTGTTTTTTTGTTGTTGTTTTGGGTCAACAAAAGACTCTAGAGAAGAGAAAGGGTAGTAAAAGAGACATTATTTATAGACAAATCAGTTGCGTGGATCTCTTCTTTGGACACACATACACAGAACCACTTTTACTCTCAACACTCAGTTAAAGCATCTCGCTGCTGAATACTCCACCGCTATAATACACAATTCATTGACTGGTGAGTGAAATCGAAACATTTACCAGCCAGTTGCTAAATATACACATTAAGTCACATAGCGCGAAATCTGGTTGCAAATGCGAGTGATCATTTTAGTGGAGGGTTGCACATAAAGTAAAAGATCGATCTTGTGATTCAAGAATTGATATTGAGATCGTTCAAATGAAGACTGTGCTGCATCGAGTAATTTATATATTTACCTAACCCTAATAACTACATTTGCAAACTTGTTCAAGTGCGTTCAAATTGCGCAGTAGCTTACCATGCAAAAACAATAAGTTTCAAGAAGCACCACAATATAACGTAGTTGTAGCAACTGCATTTTTCATCTGATATCTGCTTTTATAATACAATCAGTTAGGTTTAGTTTTAATGTTTAGGGTAGAGAGGTCAGTTTTGTTGATTTAAAACTTGATAGAGTTTTGGAAAACATATAAATGTCTATTAGCGCCACACAGTGGCCTTAGAACTGAACCAATAAATTGTAGGGACAACGGTATATCATTTTGCAAAAATGTTGCCACAGTCATGTAATTTATATGGGATCAGGTTGGTCTCGATGGACAAGTTAAAATCACACATTTAATTTAAGAGTTTAGGTCATTGGTTTTAACATTTTCAAAAATGTTGTCATGTTCAAATCAACATGAAACGGTTTTCACAACCCAACAGGTGTATTTAATGCAGGGCCATTGTAAGAAGGGAAAACCAAAATGTTGTCCTGGCACCATGGTGTCACACAAACGTACTGTATGGAATAGCTTACTAATTGGGCCAGAGGAAGAGGGGACCAGACAATTAAAATGTTGTCCCGGGCTTAAAGAATTTTATCGACAACCCTGCTGTAATGTGACTATACATTACATCAGCAATATACAATTGACAATATAATGATTTTATCCAACAGGAATTGATTGGATTGCGAGAAGTGGTCTTTAAATGACAAAGCCAAGCATTTTTTTTCATTTGGAATAATGTGCATTAATGAATCCTTCACAGTAAGACCAGGAACTTGTAATAAGGAAGTATAAATAGGGTCCATGTTGACTTTATATTATTGCTTGTTAGTGCTGAGAAGCATTTGAGTCTAGATAAACCACAAGGACCCGTCTTTTATGTACAGTGTATTATTAATAAGGCAACTTAATGAACTAGTCTCATTGTTTTTGAAGGGACACGCAGTTGTCCACAGTGTAGCATGTGAGTATTACAGTGTGTAAACATAAGATCCATGACTGTCTAACAGAGAGCTGGAAGATTATGAGGCAAGGAGCTGAGAGGAGATTACAAGATTTGCAGTGTGTTTGACCTAAGACGATTTCTGGACTGGAGCTACTTAATTTTAAGGAAAGAAACAAATATTACAAAGAAAGGGAAATGTAAAACTGACATCCAATCAGTGAGCAACCCACAGTGGTTTTTATAATGGATATTATCATCAAAGTTATTCACATTCAGTATCATCTCTAGTGGACTGTGTTTTATTTTGTTTGTGTGTGTGTGTATGTCTTTCTGTCTGTTTGAAAGATGTAGTACAATAATGCAGCATGTAAGTTTCATTTGCATCGACACTCATGATGTTGTAATGTGGCAGTACCACCAGCAGAGGTCAGCACATATCAACCAAATTTGGATCAACAATTTTACCTCAGATAGCAGCTTGGCTCATGTACAGTACACACATTGTATGAAAAGCTCCTATAAATAACAGAAAATCCGCTTATTTTGAGATGGTGACTCGCAAATCAACACAATACAAGGTGTACTCAGTCATTGTTTTCCTCATTACAAATGTTTACTCAATGAAATCAACAATCATTTTAAAATATATGTATAAAATCGATCTCTCACATGAGATGAAGACTCCATTATAGTAACCTCATAAAAGTTGTTTTATTCTGCATGGACAGGTTCTGTCTGTCTGTCTATCATCTGTCTGTATTTTCTTTCTTTTTGGAGGAGGTACAGGGATTTACAGGGGATTAAAAAATCTCACTTCATGTCAAAAATGTTGCTGACCCCTGCTGAAAAGTCCAGATAAAACCAGCTTAAGATGGTTGGCTGGGTTTAGCTGGTCACCCAGCCTAGCCAGGCTGGTAAATTAGCAGGTTTCAGAGTGGGTCTGAACACTTTTTAGCTGGTCAGGCTGGGAGACCAGCTAAGACCACCCTGACGAGCTAAGACCACCCTGACCAGCTAAGAACAGCCTGACCAACTAAGACCACCCTGACCATCTTTGATCAGATTGACCAGCTTAGACCAGCTAAGGCCAGCTAAAACCAGGTAACCAGCAGGGCAGCATTTAATTATTATTTCAATGGCTTTGCAATGTAAACATTATGGAGTATGTACATACAATAATATGGTAGCCTCCCATCCATGTTTTTATAGGCATAAAATGTAACACTCAATGTTATACAATATCAATAACAGTGTCAATCCAAATTTCCCCAGTGGATAAGCCAAATTACACCTTCCTCATCACTGGGGCCAGGCCATCTAGTTCATTCTTACCCTATGGAAAAACTGAAAACTACAGACATCTTGTGGGGCTTCCTATCCAAGCATTTGAGGAGGCACAGTCTTTAATCCTCATTGGTGCTGACCACCCATAATAACTACTCCCATCAATTCAGTGAGGTTGGGACAACCTGGAGGACCTGCAGCTGTTAAGACCAAGCTGGGATGGACTCTACAAGGTTTGACAAGGTTTACTGAGCAGTTAATCTGTCAACAGCAGTGCGTATTGACATCGACCATTCCTCAAGTGTCAGATCTCTTCAAAAATGTTGAGAAACTATGGCTATTGATGTACTCCCATTCAGGAATGAGAAACATGTCATCAGGTCTAGATAAGACCAAGTGGCACTTATTATGCATTGATGTGGATGGAACCTAACCCTATGCTACACCACTCCCCTGCCCAGGCGGAAAGATATGCTTCACTTCCAAACTTCAAAGGAAATGGTGATGCCCAGCCTGAGAAATACTGAAAGGTGCCTTGCTAAAGATCCAGAGCGAGCACAAGCATACAATGCTGAAATTCAGAAGTTAGCTCAGGCTGGAATTGTCAAGAGTCTTAGTCCACAAGAGATGACACAAGATGGAGAATCATGGTACATCCCACACCACATGGTGACACACAACAATAAAAACCACATTGTATTCAACTGCTCTTACAAATACCAGGGTCTGAATCTCAACGAGAGGCTGCTGCCTGGACCTACTCTTTGACCTTCACTCCTATGAGTGTTGTTAAGGTTTTGAGAACATACCATTGCCATTAGTGGGGACATTAATGGCATGTTTCACCAGATCCATTTGCTCCCTGAAGATCCTTCCCTTTTGAGATTTGTATGGTGAGATATAGAAAGACACCTATGCCCTGCAACACCATGTCATCACTCATAGTCTGGATAAAGAGGATGATGTAAGGTACTCTATATAGAGATGCTTCTATGTAGACAATTGTTTGCAAAGCCTCTCTTCACCAGAGCCAGAAATCTGGTAGACAAGTTAAGACAGACCATCCGGTGGGTTTGAGCTCCGCTAGTGGGACTGTAGTGTGCCAAGTGTCATCAGTCATCTGCCCAAAGAAGCTTGTTCAGAAACTCGGAACTCTGGCTTGCTCAAGACGATGTAGATATCCCTGAATCAGTCTATGGGCTGAATCGCAATTCCCTTTGCACTTGCATTTCCGATGCCCTACACAGACAACTGTCAATCAGTGTTGGGGTGGGTTTATACTGTGGGGTGGGTTTTTAGTTGGAATTGATGACAGTCACAATCGACCGCATTTTAGAGTACCTTGCTGTTGTTGAGTTTGGAATGGCATACTATCATTACTCAATGAACCATATATATATATTATTTATTATTATTATTATTATTATTATTATTATTATTATTATACTATGTAGAAAATAAATGGTGAAATATCCTGGGTAACTATTTTGAAAATCAATGATCTGATTTTTTTTTTTATTACAAGACAAAGTACTCAGCAGTTGAGGCTCAGGGTTGCTGACCAGAAGGTTGGGGGTTCAAGATGCCACTGTTGGGCCCTTGAGCAAGGCCCTTAAGCCTATCTGCTCCAGGGGTGCCATATCATGGCTGACCCTGCACTCTGACCCCAGCTTAGCTGGGATATGTGAAATAAGTTTTACTGTATATATGCAAAAAACTGCGTGTATAATGTGTGAGTAAAATAAAGGATTCTATTCTATAATATTAATTATATACTGTAGTATATATGGCGAGAACATATGGCAAGATCTGACATCTGATAAGTTGATTAATCGTTGATTAATATTTTATTATATTGTAATACAAATAATAGATTTTCAAAATAGTTACCGTAGATATTATTCATTATGCATGCAACATGTCATATGCTGCAGTTGAATTAAGGTGATTGAATTATTATTGATGTACAAACTCTTATAATTGTTTCTCTGACTTTTTCTTTTTGACCATGTAAAGCCGCCATCACTAGTAAACACTGTAACTTTCACACAACATGTGCAAGATTACCTGAAAGGGACTGTTTACATGTGCATCTGCCAATAGTACCACAAAAACTTTACAGGTCAATCAAAACACAATTCTGTAGCGAAAATCAAAAATAAGTGCTTTAACAAAAATGCCCCTACTGAAAGCAAAACTAAATATTTTCAAGTGCCATTTTAGTCTGTGAAAATAATACCAATGATAGTTTCTAATGTTTTAATTCCTTCTTTTCATGATTGTCTTTTAAATAATTATAGTGAGGAGGCCCCTCCACCTCCACCCCGGCCCATCGTGATAAACAAGTTTTCAGATGCTCTGCTCACTGATATTGTTAAACGCTTGCGGGAACGGACTGAACTGTATAAAGAAAAGGTCATTGACCCCTATGCATCCTCTCCAGAGCGCAGTCCACCAGTCAGTGAGTACTCTGCAAAATGACTTTATATAACCTTGTAGCCCATCAAAAGAGATGCCATACGAATATGACAAGTAGTGTAATAAAAGCATAGTGAATTCTGTTTAACATTCCAAATATATTTACTATTGATGATTTATTAATTAATGATATAATACATTTTTAACAAATGTTAAAAAATTTTTTACAGCATATACATTGTTAGTACACATTAATTAAACAAAAGTTCATGACCTTGCTCTGCTCATCTTCAGGTATTAACAGATATTGTGGTTGATCTAGCACCTGTCTTTAGAAAACAAGACTACCCGAGGATAGTGGAGGAGAGGAAACGTAAGGAAGAGGAGGAGATTAAAAGAAAAGAGGAAGAGCAGAGGAAAAAGAAAGAGGAACAGGAAAGGAAAAAGAAAGAGGATGAGGAAAAGAAAAAGAAAGAGGAGGAAGAGAAGAAGAAAAAAGAGGAAGAGGCTCAGAAAGCAGGGGAGAAGCCAGGGGAAATGAAAGATGAGAAGAAGAAAGATGAGCCACCCAAAGAGTCTGGGAACATATTTGCAAAATATGCATGCACCTGTGTTGATTACCTGCTGAAGCCCATAGAGGACAGAATGGACAAAAGGCTTGGCAACTCCATCGACCCGTTCACAGGTTAGACTTTTACCAGAATCGAAATGCACTGTACATTGAGTTCCAAAAGTCTGAGACCAGTTGTGAAAATACTTCTGTTTTGCATTTTTGTCATTTAATACACAATGTTGCATTATAAAGTATATTATCTGCGCACAAATTTTAGTGAAAAGTTGATTTAAAAAATCTGAAGAGAATTTTAGAATTTCTTAAAGGGATAGTTCACCCAAAAATTTTAATTCTCTTATCATTTACTCGCCCTCATGCCATCCCCGATGTGCATGACTTTCTTTCTTCTGCAGATAACAAGCAAAGGTTTTTAGAAGAATATCTCAGCTCTCTGAATTTTTGGCAATACACTTATTTTTTTGCATATCGCCACCTACTGAGCAAGGAGGAGAATTTATAGTTAAAAAGGACTAAACTATTGTTCTGTTTCTCACCCACACTGATCATATTGCATCTGAAGATATGGATTAATCCACTGGGGTTGTATGGATTACTTTCATGCTGCCTCTATGGGGTTCTTTGACCTTCAAAGCTCTGGCCACCAGCATTGTATTGCATTGTATGGATATACAGAGATGAAATATTCTTCTAAAAATCTTTGTTTGTATTCTGCAGAAGAAAGAAAGTCATACTCATCTGGGTTGGCATGAGTGTGAGTAAATTATGAGAGAATTTAAATTTTTGGGTTTACAGTCCCTTTAAAACAAAATCCTAAAACTTTGTTTATTTCCAGGTTTAAAAAAACACATACTATAGGTCCCACTATTCTTAATATATTGTAGGCAAAAGACAGAGTGTTGCAACCATACATTTTCAGATTTACTAATAAACATCCACTATGTCTATCTAAAGCCTTCTTTTTCTGCTCTTGTCATGTGATTTTCACTAGACCGCAGGTATATAGCTTGGCTAAGCTTTGTGACCATTGCCTTCAACTATAACCTATGGTTCATACCAGTCCGTATGGCCTTTCCATATCATAACCCACAGTACAATTCAATGTGGTTTACCTTGGACATCATCGCCGACACCATCTATATCCTCGACATAATCATTTTCCAGGCACGACTACAGTTCTGTAGGGGGGGAGACATCATAGTAAGAAAACGCCCTCTATAATCCCTCTAAAACAATATTGATACTATTTCTTTCTTTTTCTTTCTTTTTCACACTACCTTATAGACAAATATGTTGAGGTATATGTATGAAAATCACACAGCAATTGTTTTATTTAAAGAAATGTTCCAGGTTCCATACAACTTTACATTTATCGCCTGCGTCTGTGACACTATGTAATGCAAGGCTTTTGACATTGGCATTAGAACCTACTGCTAAAAAGAACATTCAGAAAACTTTACAGCTCGAATAACACCAATTTTTGTATGGAAGAATTAATATAAGTGCTTGAAAAATATACAATCTGCGCATTTCTGCTACATTTCTGTTGTAAAAGCAGTGTCATATTATGGATAATGGAACTATTTCTAATTTGATCATTTCTCTCAGTATGACAGAGTTGTAATTAAGAAGAAATATCGGGAGTCTGCGAGATTTCAGGTATCTCAATCAGATATTTTAGCTGCTTTTTCATCTTCAAAATAACAATCCATCCCCATAAGAAGACATTATGCATCCATTAAGTATTTCCTATCATTTCAGAGTGATGTACTATCCGTCCTGCCTCTGGATCTGTTATATATCCCATTTGGATTCCGGTCTGTCTTCAGGGTAAATCGTTTAATGAAGGTAATGAGCATTGCAACTCCGGAAGGCTTTTGTTTTTACAGGAGCAGTGATTGGTTATGATCTCATTATCCTTGTGAATATGCAATAACCATTTGCATATAAATGTTTTGTTCATATTTTCTTTTTTTCTGAAGTTTGAGGGCTTTTTTGAGTTCAGTGATCGTCTTGAAGGTATCATGACTAAAGCCTATATCTGGAGGTATGTAACAAGTTCTTTCCTAGTTAAGAATTGATCTGTCGCTACAATCATTTGCCATTACAATCTGAGATAAACGTTTTCTCAATTGCTCTTTTTTTAAGAGTAATTCGTACCATTGGATACCTGCTATTCATCCTACATCTCAACGCCTGTATTTACTATGTGGCGTCGGACTACCAGGGCATAGGCCAGACCAAATGGGTCTACAGCGGCCATGGCAACGCGTATGTACAGTACTTCAATCCACCCTTCGATTAGAATACAGATTTGAGTACACAAATGGCTTTTTACCAGATTGTTTTTTTTGTGTTTGTTTGTTTCTGGACAATGAAGTGTTATTATGATTTCCTTTAAAATTGCAAAATGTAGATTTTAGTAATAGCAGATTCTTGGGTTTTCATATTCTCGTAGCTACCTGAGCTGTTTCTTCTATGCGGAGAAATCCCTGCTGATGATCGCAGAACTTCCTTTTCCTGAGAGCATATTTGGTCAGATTTTTCAGATGACCAACTATTTTTTTGGTGCCCTATTTTTGTCCATCATTCTTGGCCAGGTAGACATTTTGTCTCCAAAGCTTTTGTCTCTAAAGCTTTTACTCCTGAAGCGCTTCATTTTTAAAAAACTATTTTTATTTTGTGCTAAATATTACGTTTTGCAGCTTTTTTCTTTGCTTTTGTGTTTGACTCTCTTTCTTGGCATTGGCTTTGCTCACTTGTATGAGGTCTGAAGTTGTGATGTTGTAATATGTATTTTTATAATTGTCAGATATATTTATTCCTTTTTTCTTTCTCTCAATCTATTGTTCACAGGTACTTACGTTGTTACTATTTTGCTGTACGGACCCTGATCAACATTGGTGGCCTACCTGAGCCTCACACAGTCTTTGAGATCACGTTTCAGTTAACAAACTTTTTCATTGGTGTCTTTGTCTTCTCAAGTTTGATTGGACAGGTACACAATGTGATGTAAATATGAAAAAGCTCCTCTTTAACCCCTAGTAGCCAATCTCATGATAGTTCCTATCTCATGATAGATCCTATCATCTCTACAAGAATCCTGTTTATTTATTGTTATGGGACTCCAGTATGTAGGAGCAAGGCTCAAATTTAGGAAAATAGGGTGTAAAGCAAGTTTATTTTATCAGAAACATTAGCATTAAACTTTTATGTTGCAGATGAGAGATGTCATTGGAGCAGCAACTGCAGGCCAGACCTACTTCCGGGCATCTATGGATGCTTGTGTGGCATACATGGTGACCAACCGCATCCCCAGGCTGGTGCAAAGCAGAGTGCGCACCTGGTACAACTATACCTGGGATTCCCAGGGCATGCTGGGTAAATCTAGTTTTATAATTAATCTTTTTACTAGAAAAAAAGTAAAGCGTCTACAAAAGGGGTTGTTCACATCAAAAACGTAGCACGTCCTTTGCGTTTATGTACTGCATTTTTTAGATGACTAGTCAGTTTTTAAAAGTGTGTCTCAAGAAACCTGCGTTCTGTTAAAGGCCGTTAAAGGAATAGTTCACCCAAACATTTAAATTATCTAATTATTTACCCACCCTCATGCCATTCCAGATGTGTATGACTTTTTCTTTCTTCAGCAGAACATAAATGAAGATTCTTAGAAGAATATCTCAGCTCTTTTGGTCCATACAATGCAAATGAATGGGTGCCTACATTTCGAAGCTCCAAAAATCACTTAAGTCAGCATATAAGTGATCCATATGACTCCAGTGGTTAAATCAATGTCTCTTGAAGCGATATTATTGGTGTGGGTGAGAAAAAGTTCAATATTTAAGTCAAAAAATGTGCCCAGCCAATCTCCACTTTAACTTTGACACTTCACTTCTTCTTCTTTTGTTTTTGGTGATTCAGATTCTTCATGCATATGCCCAATACTGGGTAGGTAGAAGTATTTCTAGCAAAAATACCACTGGAGTCATATGTGCTATTTGAAGCGTCACAACTTTGGCACCCATCCAATTACATTGTGAGGTCCTACAGAGCTTAAATATTCTTCTAAAAATCTTTATTTGTGTTCTGCAGAAGAAAGTAAATCACATACATCTGGGATGGCATGAGGGTGAGTAAATGATGAGATAATTTTCATTTTTGGGTGAACTATCTCTTTAACAAGAACGTGTTTTAGTGCACTCGCACTGTTTATTTTCTCTGTTTTTTCAACATCACCTGCAGGTGCGTTGCGTTTCTTAGAAGCCATGTCAAGTCAAAGAGCTTCAAATAAAAATAAAATAAATTGCATCTCAAGATATCTGCAAACATGAGGCTTGATAGTGCTTATACTTACAGGGTCACCATGACCACCATGTCTTTTGACAGTGCCTCACTTGAGTGGGTAGATGACATGAAGTGATGGCTCTAAGTTAGTTATGTTTATATCATTAACTTCTTAAAGTTGTTATGACAGCCAAAATCTTCAGCCAACAAACTCAAACTAACACTTAAACTGGCTGTTGTTCTCCAGAAAACAATCCAAATCTTGGAAAATCTTGGATATAAATTTTTTCCAAGTGTGTCTATCTGCGTCTCACAAGACAGCAAGAAACACCCACTACACTACACTCCCACTCCAAGTAACGCCACCTTGGATCATAAAGCAATTTTATTGTCTAAAATATTTTTTTAAATCCTACGCAGTCTCTGTATGATTCATATTGTGTCAATGTTGTAACTGTGACAAAGAATAAATTTTAAATCATGTCACATATCATAATATTATACAGAAGATATAAATGGTGAAATTATACATTTCTCACAAGCTTACCAGTTAGCCTATTAGCTTAGCATACCACTAGCTGCTTCTTCTCTTCATTTTCTTCACATTTCTCCTCACTGTCACCACCTAGTGATATGGCTGTACTTTTAAGTTGTTGTATGTTTAATAATTTTACAAACTTTTATTCTTTGTGGTTAGGGGTAGTGATAGGTGTAGGGTTGCTGCAGAACAACTGTTCCAAGACTCATGCCTTTTGCAGGTTATTTGAAGGGGCGTAACTTGTAGTGGGCGTGTCTTGTAGTAGTCTTGCAGGATGCTGACAGACCCTTCTCTTTCTTTTTTTTTGGCTCAATTAACGTGTTATGTCTGAACGGCCCCTAAAGATGTAATTCACATTGCAGAATTGATTTTTCCACTTCCTTAGATGAGTCTGAGCTACTGGAACAGATGCCTTTAGTCATGAGAACGGCTATCGCTGTGGACATCAACCTTGCCACCTTCCAAAAGATTGACCTTTTCAAGGTGAGATTGATTCACTCTGAGGGAAAGATACATGTAATGATCAGTATATGATCAGTTGTGTGCTAATGTTCTGTGCTGATTTCCCACAGGGCTGTGACAACCAGATGCTTGTGGACATGTTACTGAGACTAAAGTCCATTGTGTACTTGCCAGGAGACTTTGTGTGTAAAAAAGTGAGTCTTAGGTTTTAAGAATCATCAATCAATTTGGCTGATTTTCCTCCACTATCTGGGGTTTAAAACACTAGGCTATATATTGCAATTTTTCTTTTGCACAGTTTATATCTGTCTACAACACAAATTTTAACCATGTAAGTATGATCTGTTAGATCAGAAGATTTTAAAGATCACGTGAAGCAAACTAAGTCAAGTGTATCCAAATGTTTGACTGGTAGCGTACGGTATATTGCCCTTTTTCTGAAAACACATCTCACAAAGGAATGAGGAAAAGCATAAAGTTTTATCTCTCCATTTACAGGGTGACATTGGCAAAGAAATGTACATCATTAAAGCAGGAGAGGTGCAAGTCATCGGTGGGCCAGACAATAAGATTGTGTTTGTGACACTAAAGGCAGGCTGTGTGTTCGGAGAGATCAGGTAAGCTATCAAAATAAGAATCTACTCCATAGCCACAAACATGACCAGTATGATGTATGAACTGACATTTCGGTATACATATTTGTCACCAGTCTGCTTCAGTCTTCTGCCAATGGAGGAAACAGAAGAACGGCTAATGTAGCAGCACATGGATTCGCTAACCTATTTGTACTGGACAAGAAAGATCTGAATGACATCCTGGTCCACTACCCAGAGTCCCAGAAAGTACTGGCCAGAAAGGGACGGTGAGTGATGTCACATTAGCTCTTGAACCTCATAACAGATGCACATGCACCTACACTAATTCAGAGATTCGTTTTAATGGAACGATTCGATTTTTATGAACCGGTTCAAGAACTGATTCATTTGAATCATCTCTCAGTAGTGTTCCCAGAAGCCCTTGTGCATAGTTTCACAGTATGTCTACTCTTTAAAGCTCAATAAACTCAAATGCAATGTCACTAGCAGAGTTGGAGTCTTAAACTTGAATCTCGAAACCTCTCACCGGCATTATTTGGACATTATCTGTGTCTTAGCTTATATTTACTGTAGTATGTTTCTAATGTACTAATGTTGCTAATTACCTCAACCACAGGTTGGCAGAATAAATATTGTAATAAGTTCAACATTTTCTCTATTCAAGTTCATTACAATAGAACTTGAATAGAGTGTTTCTTGGACTAACAGGTCTTGGACTGGATCAGGATGTCAGGGGTGTCTAGTCTTGATCTGATCTTGATATTGGATAGTTTGGTTTAATTCTGATAACCTACACTGTCCAAGAATTGCTATCAACAGTAGGGCTGGGTAAAAATATTGAATATCCGATTCGTCGCAATCTTCGTTTGAAAGATCTCGATATTGATTTTTAAATCTCAAGATCGATCTTTCACTTTATAGGCGGTGGGCTGGACCTCGAAATTATGAATTTAATACTTACCTCACAGCTGTGTAAGTCTTTTTTTGATGAGGTCATGTAATAAAATCGTATAAGTACTACAGACATTGTTTCCATCTTTGTTGTTTGCACATTTGATGCAAAATGTCCTTACAAACTCTTACTTTTTTAAACCGGCAAATAAGCAGGAGTACTAATCATAACGTTAGAAAACCTCCCGTTTCCTTGACAATCAATGTAAATAATGAACACAGATGACCAGGAAGCTGCGTTCTCGAAATTACAATTTTTCTGTAAATCATTAAAAATGTAAATTTTGTTCTGTAGTTCAGTAATAATGAGGTAAAAATTAGGTGTTTTATCCATTTAGCCTCAAATGTAAAAAGCCCTGTAACCCCCCTTTCCCAGACAAGTTGGGCAAAGATTGTTCAATGTACAAATTTATGGGTGAACCTGCAAACCACAGAGAGTACAGTAGCTGAAAAAGCCGTATTGGCATTTAACTTAAATTCCGAAGACGTCCAAGATGTGCCGGCTAATGTTGGATTTCACAGAGAATGCTACATGCTCTTCACCAACAAAGAACACATAAGAAGAGCACGTAATAAGATAGAAAATGCAGCTAACAACAGTGAAGTTTTGTATCAAATGTATAATTTTTATATAAAACGTTTCATTTATATACGTTAACCCCTTACTAGTCAGCCCCAATTTCGGCAAGTGATGCATTCATGACATCCCCAAAATAAAAAGGTTGCTGCTCAGAAGTCATTCTGAATATACACATAACCAACATATATTTAGAAAGCCAACCCTTGAGAGTTTACATTTCAAGACTCAAAATTAACCAGACTGTTATTAATATTGAGATATATAAGCTCAAACATAGAAACAAAAACAACAAATATTAAGAATATATTTATAAAATGTATAAAAATATTATGTGAATTTAGGATTGCAACTTATAACCACAACTAAAACATGGGGATTTTTTAAAGACAATCATCCCAAGCACATCCTATTCAATATTCTATAATAAAATCAATTAATCGAATATTCGAAAATCGTGACTCATCCCTAATTAATATAGTATTTCAGTGCAAGTGGATGACATGACAAGTAGCAAAAGGCAGTGCAATATGTGTGTAAGTGGGGTCAAATGTTCATAGCAAATTTAAAAATAAAAAAATAAACCAATGTAGCAGCATCATAGTGTAAACTACCAGTGTATTTGTGCAAGAGTCAATCAGCTGCCCTTAGGTTATTGGAGGGTGGGGGTGGAAGGAAGAGGCTCTCTATGATTCCCCTATAGAAAGTTAAGAGGATGGATTTGTGGGAGATGAGCCTTCCTCAACTGTGGGAGGAAGTGCAGAGGTTTTTGGACTTTCTTGGCCAGGTTCTGTTGGTGGTGTCGATAGATCAAGATGGGTCATCTGTGATGTGGATACTAAGCAACTCCGTGATCTTGACCTGCTCCGTTCATGGTGCTGTTGATGTGATGATTGTCAACGATCACCTCTGTAGTCATTTGGGTGTGGAGAGATATGATGTTGTCCTGTCCGTGTCTGTGTGTTAGATAAACAACTGAATTATATTCAGATAAATAAACACAGAAAGCACACATTACTAGATAATTTTAAATCACATTTTACATCTTAACATTTGAATTAAGATGCTAACCATCTTAAATGAGCTTGACAAGACTACTGCAGTTCTAACCACAAATAATTGTGTTAAATAGCTCAAAAACAGCCATCTTTAAATAAAATATGTGTGGGAGGGAACTGCACTTGCAAAAAGCATAAGCTACCATGCACAGAATTGTGTCATTGTATAAACTGTGACAATCAACCATAAATGGCTTATATGACTCCATGACTACCACTATAAAGTTGATTTGAAATAATTTCTTTGTTTTGCTTTGCACTCTTTTTAGCTGATAATTAGTCTAGCTTACTTGTAGCCTAGGTAGCTTGCTATAAACCAATCCAACCTTGACATACCTGTCAAATTATTTCCTACTGTCTTCCCATTTAAATATTTACCCGTAATTATCCCGTACTTTGCTTAGTTCATTGTGTATGTACCGAATGATTTGGATTAGCCTAAGCAACATACCGTTAGACCTAGCTTTACTGATTGATGTCGTTCTCATCAACGACAACGCATATATTCACGATGAAGTATAGCTTGCAGTCTTAAATAAAACTTATATGAAAAGCATTAAGATATAGGGGTGTATAATCATTGTAAAACAAATCTTACCTTGACGTTGTCTTGCCGAGACACACCGGTCTCTCCAGGTTGGGTTTTTTTTTTTATTTGTATTTTTTTTATTAATGCTTAACACAATACACAAATAATAACAGATAACAGAATACAAAAACAACACCAAAAAAAAATAAAAAAAATAAAATAAAAAATAACAATGTGGGAATGATATAAATTAAACATATTGATACATTATAAGAATGACATGACACTGAAAAAAGGAAAAGAATTACAAACAGATAATGTTTTTAAGGCTTTTTTGTTCTCAGACAACTTAATTGAAAATAGATATTTTTCAAGTTCTTTAACAAATATAAGAAAGAGAGGTTTGGCATTTAGATATTTAGATTTATGAATATGGAATTTTGCTAGTAATAAGATCATATTAATTACGTAAAAATGACCCTTTTTAGATTTATCATAATCAACAAAGCCTAGGACCACATCCTTCCAATACAACACACATTCATTATAGATTTCAGACCTAATAAATCCTAAAACATCTTGCCAAAACATTTTCGTAAATGGACAATACCAAAAAAGATGAACTACGGTTTCGTCAGAGTTGCCACAGAAAGAGCAACTGGAGGAAATATCCTTTTTGAACTTTTTTAGATAGTGATTTGCAGGGTAGCTTTTATGAATTATTTTAAAAGAAATCTCTTTTACTTTATTGGTTAAGAAAAAGAGATGTGGAAGCATCCATACTTTTTTCCAACAGATATTACCAACTAAATTACTCCAATAAGCGGTCACAGGCGGTAAAGTAACAATGTCTTGCTGAAATAGTGAACGGACTGATCTATTATTGTTTTTATTGGGAGAAGCAAAGCACAATTTGCCAACAGGAGTATTGACCAAACTCAGACAGACTGGAAGAAGAGAATGAGTTCCTCTCAATAAAGCAAGAGCACCTGATGGGATTGAACCCATAACTATTGAAAATTCTTTGGGAGAAACAGGAAATTGAAAATGATTTAGAAATTCCTTATATGAAAACAACAGCCCTTGAGAATTGATTAATTGACTGACTAACAAGATATCTTTATCTAACCAATTCTGAAAAAATATAGATTTATTCTTGTGTAAAATATTACAGTTATTCCAAATAAAATATTTATGAGGTGAAAAGTTGTGCTTAAATATCAATGACCAAGCCAAAAGCTCTCCAGGTTGGGTTGTAGACTCATTTGGCTTCAGACTGACGCGAGTCACGCGACGCCGGTTCAACGAATAACGTGATTGGCCAAATCAATTCAACAAAGTAACAACACAAGCGTTGATTGGATCTCACTCCGCCAACGCTTGTGATCAGCTAGCTAAATTAAATCTATTTTTATACTTTAATGTGCAACAATTGGCGTTGGAAACAATCGGTAATCTTTTTGTGAATTATTCATACAGACAAATAAAAAAAATTAGCCAGACAGCTGCTGGGTAACTATCAAATCGAAAACTAAACGAGATAGACGGACTCGGCCCACCGCCTATTATGTGGCAACCTTCTATAATGCAACTAAATCACTCGCAAGTGCAACCAAATCTCACGCTATGCGACTAAACATGTCTGTGATTACCCACTGGCTTGTAAATGTTCGGATTTCACTCACCAGTGATTGAGTAGTATAGTGGAGAAGACATTACTAGTACAAAGGTCCTTTCACCGCGTGTGTCCAAAGAAGAGATCCACGGATCCATTTGTCATTGAATAATGTCTCTTTTAATATCATTTCTGTTCGTTATAATCACTTGTTGGTTAAAAACAGCAAAGAATTAAACATTTAATTCGAATCACACATTTTTTGTGCACAAACTTTGCACAACTTCTCTCGTTATAGCTATGCGCTTACTGGCTGACACCGCTAGTCTTAAAGAGACAGAACCGATTAAGCACGTGTTCTACATGTCAATGTAAATATTGTAAATAGTACAAATTATGCAAGTAAACAATAAAAATGTAACAAACATACATGTAACATAATATGCAATTTCAAGACATTATTTGATGGAGTAGATTGAATTTGAATATTTTTCAAAAGCTTAAATGTGACCTTTTTGATGAGAAACTAAATATAAAATATAATTTGTCAAATGAATTGTTTCGAATTGTACCTAGAAGGGTTGCCTAGAAGGTTCCTTTATAATTAAGAGCATTAGCTGAGAAAAACTGTATTTGATATGTAAGCAAAATGGACATTGTATCAGAAATCTGCCCATATGAATTGAATCGGAATCAAATCGGAAGCTTGTAAATCGGAATCAAATCGGTAAATCTATGTCAATACCCAGTCCTACGCAACAGTGAAATCTTAAATACTGACAAACACATTTTCATAGGAAACTGATGAAAGCCAAGGGTCCAGCTGCAGCCAAAGTCGAAGAAGAAAAGAAGAAAGGCTTGGCTTTATTTGGAAACAAACCTCCTACTCCGAAACTTTTACGTGCCTTTGGAGGAGGGGTTTTCAGCAAACAAGGCATTATGGACAGACTTAAGGTAAGTTCTCATTCAAATAAGAGTTTACCAATCTGTATAACCAGATAACATTATGCACAATAACGTCCCAAATTTTGTCCCAAAGTTAATTTTTTTTTTCTTTTACATTTTCTTTCCTAGAATGCTGCTTCCGCAGAACGCCAATAATGTCATCAACTGTTTTATTAAATACTCTTAGTATATTGTTCTCTTTTTAAATCTTCTACTCTCAGTATAATGGTTCACTACTACTTATATTTAGAAGATTTCAGCCTTCATGTATATTTTCACAGTAACTGAGCTCCATCTTTCAAAACAAAAAAAAATATTTCCTTGCCAACCAAAGTACTTGCCAATCAGTAATTATTATCAAATGTGTTCCAGAACTCTGAATCAGACCGATACATGCATAACCTACACTAGCAGTCAAAAGTTTGTAAAAACATATTACATTTTTTATGATTACTATTTTAACATGTTATATAGATAGTAAAGTCATTAAAACTAAGAAAGAACACTATCGTGTTTACTAGCATGTCTAACCCATTATTTAGAAAAAATGAACAACAATTTTTGTTTTGTAAACAAATGTATGCAAGTTCTATTTGTTTACAAATCTAATTTAGATTAAAACAAATTTAAGATCAAGAAACATAAATTCAGACGAGTGTGTTAAGCTTTTTTACTGGTAGTGCATTTGATTGAAATGTGTACTTATTTATAATATATATATATAAATATATATATATTTCTCTGTACAAATGTTGTAGATATTTTGTACTAAAACCTAAATAAAGACTTATTTTGTAATTACTTATTTTAAGTGGAGAGGTTTTATTATTTATGAAACAAATTCGCTTGAATTCGACACACCTAACCATGTAGTATTTAGATACTTGCGACTACAGAGGCCTTGTGCAATACGCTCTCAGTTAGTCGAGGATTGGCGGTTTAGTGAATATGCCGTAGGATCTCAGTTAATCTCTTTAGCCTGGCAGGGACATTGAGAGATTTAATTAACTTAGTGATCTTTCTAAATGTGAACACAAATATACAGTGAAAACAGAGCAGGAATAGAATGGCTGTCGAGAATATCCCATGACTGCCTCTAAACTGACTGCACTATTAAAATGCTATCTGGCACTCTTTGAACACTGAGGAATCTGTTATTAGCCAAGACAAACCCAAAATCTTCCATATCAATGAAACATCACTGTCAGAGTTCATATAGTTTTGAATTTAGCTTTTATTTCTATTTTATTTTCAATTTGTTCTTCAAATTCATTTTTGTTTATGTCAGTTTTCACTTAATGATTTCAATATGTTTAATGGGATATAGTGGAGTTTTCATGTTTAATGAAGGAAGATTATAAAGGATTGCAATTTGTATGATGTATAGTGTATCAAAACTAAAAATGATCTGTGGTCATTTTAGTTTAGTTTGGTTTTGTTGTAGAACAGTTTTGGAGTCCATTTTAGTTTAGTTTGAGTTATTCCAAAAATCTATGTAATATAGTATAAAAATATATGAATCAAATTGTTTTGTTATTATTACTATTATTATTAGAGTAAATGAAAATGTTTTCTTTTAGTTTTTGTTAATGATAGTAAAACTATTGTGTATTTGATGGCTTTAGAAACAGAAATGTCCCTTTGTAGGGAAATCCCTCTATAATACAGTAAGGAAAGCATTGTGACTGGTTCACTGCAGGTACTAGGGCATGTGATAGGTCAGTGTGAGCTGTAATGAGCTATGGGAAAAGGGCTGTTTCTTGGAGGGAATTAATAGGGCTCTAAGAATTAATTGAAGCAGGTCGGCGTTTAGACATCAGTGACAGTTGGCTGAGGGATAAATATAGATGGAATCTCGTGCCCTTTGTAGCCAGTGCAGCCACCAGCCATGATCAGAACCCTGAAAACACTTTTATGGCCCAGAAATGCAGCAGCAGCTGCTAAGAGCCCTGGACCACCAGCACCTGCCTCAGCTTCGACCCCAGCACCTGCCCCACCTGCAAAGGTAATACCACCTGGCTTCGGCAACACTCGCCAAAATGTGCCATTTCATTAATATATTTAACATGTGTTTTTGCAGTGACTTATCATTTTAACTAATCATAGACATGTCCATTGTTCACTTATCTTGTATTGTTAAAAATTTGAATAACTGCTTTGTTTTTTATGCTGCTGAGAGAGCCAATGTAAAGTTGACCGTTTGGGTAACTAGTCTTGATTTACTGATAGATAAATCAGCAATAAAGTCATTCAGGAACACAGTTCTCAGCTTGTTTTTGATGTGTAGCCAGCATAAAGAATACGGCTTGCAGTTGACCGAATCGAGTCAAATTGAGCATTTTAATGTCAATTTTATTCATTGAAATGAATCGCAATTGCAACATACTTGTTACACCACAATAACAATATTGTTATACCATATTGGTTATTTTCATTGAAAAGATAGCGAGCCTTTAAAGTATTTATTTATGTATTATTTGGCTGTGGTAGTTAATATCAAGTTTCAATATTTTTATTCTGGTAACATTAACTGTGGTAAATATGATATAGAACAGTATATTGGTGGGAAATATGTTTATCATGATAATTGTTTTGTCAGGGTGTATATACATTTAATTAACTTTTGTATTTTACATATAAAATCACCATTTCAATTCACGGCTTCGGATGTTTCAGTAATAGTACACGGTGGTTTAAATATGATCATTTGCTTTAGCAAATCTCAGTAATTGTTCATTTAATTGACAGTAGGTGTGATATTGTTGACAGATGTATTCAAACATTTTGTGTTTTAATGAAACGGAACTAACCGATGAACTGCTTTCATAAGATACATTTTCATGTTATATCACAATCTATATGGAGGTGATACTGATCTGCCATTAACCTAAAGTTTAATTGTGATGTTATCAAAATAACAGACTGGTAAAAAAATAAAAAAACATCTGTGTTTGCAGGAGGAAATATCTGATGAAAAGAAAGATGAAGTAAGAAAACATGAGAAAAAGGAGGAGGAAAAGTCAGCTGGTGAGTCTTTTGAGATAACTTTAACCTGACTTCCTGTTCACAATCCATATTCAAAAGATGACGCACAATGCTGCTAGAGTTGTAGATACAAATTGAATAAACATCAGTGCAAGGTTAGGTGTAATAGCACAAGCCTAACTTTGAGTTTTGCAGTATCTGAATTAACTAGACATACTGTAAATCCTGTAGAACCAGGGCACAAGATACGCCTTTACACACAAATGTTACTTTCCTTTAGCATAATGGAAAACCAAGACAGGCAACATGCACAATGCTGAAAACAGCCAGTCTTATTTTCATAGAGGCCTGATAATGATTTATCCTTATAATAAAGGCACTTTAAAAAAAAAATGTGCCAGATGGAATAAGCAATTTCCATCTCCAACCATGGAGACTCATGAGACCTCTCAGTAAAGCTATACTGACTGCAGAGGTGTGATATGTTGGGTCTATATGTACAGTTGTTATGGGGTCAAAAGTGTAAGCCACAAGTGTAGGCTTTGTCCACTAATCTACAGAGCTGTACATGTGTTTGTGACATAATCCAGCTCTCAAAGTAGATGAGGCAGTTTCATTTAAGCTTTTTTTATTTCCTTCAGTGCTTTTTTGCCTTCATGAAAATGTAATGACTGTGAACAATTAAGAAAAAGAAGATAGTAAAGGAAAATCTAATAAAAACAAATTGAATGAGTAACCATATATGAAACAGGGCAGAGGGCAGGGCCGGGTCGTGATTCTACACACCCGGCCCCTTATCAGGCTAATCAAGCCTCCGAGAGGGATAAAGGCCGACTGCGGATGGTGGAGCGAGGGAGAGAGAGAGCGTTGACGGGCAGCTGTCCGTCATATGTGTTTGTTCGTGTCTTTTGGTTCAGTTTTATATTAAAACTGTGATTTATATCGTCAAGCCGGTTCTCGCCTCCTCCTTTCCGTTAGTACCCTTTTCCCTGGTGCCAAAACCCGGGAAGGAGGAGGCGAAAACTGGCTTGACGATATAAATCATAGTTTTAATATAAAACTGAACCATATTGAACCAGATGACACAAACACACACATATGATGGACAGCTGCCCGTAAACATTCTCTCTCTCTCGCACCGCCGTCCGCAGTTTGCCTTTATCCCTCTCGGAGGCTTGATTAGCCTGATAAGGGGCCGGGTGTGTAGAATCACGACTCGGCCCCGCCCTCCGCCCTTTCACAATATACATAACTGTATGCTCTTTCTTGATTATCAGAGATTCATCACATAAATGTTTGTTAGATTACCATTTATGTTTCTGTATTTCATTGTAAGTTACTGAATGTTTAGAAATTAAAATTAAATAAAGCAGATATAAAAAAAAGTTATCAAATCTACAGTATCTAACAAAAAAACATATCTGTGCATCTTCAGAACCAGCTCCAGCCCCTGCCACAGCTCCTACTCCCGCCCAAGAGCTCCCTAAACCAGAGGCAAAACCAGCGGATACAGCAAATCATGGAGCAGAAACTGCAAAGTGGTAAGAGTTCAGTATAAATGATGATCAGGCCAAGTTCAATGATCTAACTATATGGCTGTAGAGTCAGAGATACGTGGAAGCTGGATCCCGCCACTGTATAATAAATACCAATTAAGCAGAGGTTGGTGTCTTGATCTTGTGGTCTTGGTCTCAAGACGTCTTGAGATCATATAAATGCGGTCTTGGTCTGGACCTGGGTCTCGGCTTATGGTCTTATGGTGAAGACATACACTCACCTAAAGGATTATTAGGAACACCATACTAATACTGTGTTTGACCCCCTTTCACCTTCAGAACTGCCTTAATTCTACGTGGCATTGATTCGAAAAGGTGCTGAAAGCATTCTTTAGAAATGTTGGCCCATATTGATAGCATCTTGCAGTTGATGGAGATTTGTGGGATGCACATCCAGGGCACAAAGCTCCCGTTCCACCACATCCCAAAGATGCTCTATTGGGTTGAGATCTGGTGACTGTGGGGGCCATTTTAGTACAGTGAACTCATTGTCATGTTCAAGAAACCAATTTGAAATGATTTGAGCTTTGTGACATGGTGCATTATCCTGCTGGAAGTAGCCATCAGAGGATGGGTACATGGTGGCCATAAAGGGATGGACATGGTCAGAAACAATGCTCAGGTAGGCCGTGGCATTTAAACGATGCCCAATTGGCACTAAGGGGCCTAAAGTGTGCCAAGAAAACATCCCCCACACCATTACACCACCACCACCAGCCTGCACAGTGGTAACAAGGCATGATGGATCCATGTTCTCATTCTGTTTACGCCAGATTCTGACTCTACCATCTGAATGTCTCAACAGAAATCGAGATTCATCAGACCAGGCAACATTTTTCCAGTCTTCAACTTTCCAATTTTGGTGAGCTCTTGCAAATTATAGCCTCTTTTTCCTATTTGTTGTGGAGATGAGTGGTACCCGGTGGGGTCTTCTGCTGTTGGAGCCCATCCGCCTCAGGGTTGTGCGTGTTGTGGCTTCACAAATGCTTTGCTGCATACCTCGGTTGAAACGAGTGGTTATTTCAGGCAAAGTTGCTCTTCTATCAGCTTGAATCAGTCGGCCCATTCTCCTCTGACCTCTAGCATCAACAAGGCATTTTCGCCCACAGGACTGCCGCATACTGGATGTTTTTCACTTTTCACACCATTCTTTGTAAACCCTAGAAATGGTTGTGCATGAAAATCCCAGTAACTGAGCAGATTGTGAAATACTCAGACCGGCCCGTCTGGCACCAACAACCATGCCACGCTCAAAATTGCTTAAATCAACTTTCTTTCCCATTCTGACATTCAGTTTGGAGTTCAGGAGATTGTCTTGACCAGGACCACACCCCTAAATGCATTGAAGCAACTGCCATGTGATTGGTTGTTTAGATAATTGCATTAATGAGAAATTGAACAGGTGTTCCTAATAATCCTTTAGGTGAGTGTAAGTGTATTACCAGTGCACTAAATGTGATAAGTATTTCAACCACTAGTAGGCATGGCATCTTCACCATTACTGAGAAGTTATTGTAAGTGCAACAACTATGGTCTAACCACTCAAAGTGATCATTAGTGATGCATGGTTATATCTGGCATGTAGAGGCCGTGACTTTACCCGCGGTAGCCGCGGGACTCAATAAGCTTGTTACGTTGTGGAAGTTATGAGCGAGAGTGGCTGTTATTCTTATGAGTTGCTGGCGGGAGTAGGGCTGCACGATTATGACTAAAATCATAATTTAAGATTATTTCCCTGGATATTGTAATCACTATTATTAATATTGATTAATATAAATGTATTGCGTTCCGTATTATTTATGTAGCTACACATCCCAAACAAGCTGAGAACTGTGTTCCTGAATTATTTCATTGCTATTCTATGTATCAGTAAAGAAAGTTCACATTGTTCCTTTTAGCAGCATGAAAAACAGCATTAATGGGTGTACATGCTGTAAAAATCAGACCAATGTCATGGAGACCTCTACTGTGGTGGAAAGCCACAGAAGGGAAAGAAGATTCTTCAAATATAAATTCAGCATCTTGGATAATTAAAATGTACTGCCTGGTTCTTGGACTCACAGACCGTGGTCTGGGTCTTGAAGGGTCTAGTCTTGGTCTTCATCTGGGTCTTGAGGGTGTCTAATCTGGGTCTGGATCTTAGGGGGTCTGGTATTGGTTTGGGTCTAGGTCTTGGAGGGACTTGTCTTGACTACACCTGACTTATCTCACAATTGTGAGATCGCAATTTTGTTGCTATGTCATTTCATTATTGGATGTTATAGAGCAGATCTTTGTTGTCAACTTCTAAACAATGCTTTGCAACATGTGCGACTCCAAAAGTAGCTGAAAGGAGATTATGGGATCTGCTGTATTTACCACTTAAGAAGATCATTGGAATGTTGTCACATGAAAACAGGAACTTTTTCCTTGTTGTTAATGTGATGCTCAACATAGTATTGATTTCAATTAACTATGCAAAGAATGATAATGCTAATATTATGCTAATATGTTTTCTATGAACTTATGTATCTATTGTAAAGAAAGATACTCATGAAATGTCTTGGCATTACTGTGCGGTTTGGACAACAGCCCTATACAATTTGTGCTAAGTTTAGTATTACTTATTTTGACTCAGCTAAGCAATAAACAAGATGGACACCATCAAACACTCAAAATAGTGTGTATGAAATAAAAAGAATTGGCATTATAGACATACAGTATATAGTCAGTATTAGGACTTACACGTTCTGGTTGGATGTGCTTTGATCCAGGGTTAATTGGTGATTGGGAGAAACAATTGAGATATTAAAGAGAGTTTATTTGTACATTTTCTGTGGCTTACCCTAATTAAATTTGCCATTTTCATGTAGTGAGGACAATGCATCCCCACCCCCTCAACCCATTGTCATCAACCAGTATTCCGACAACCATCTGCGAGACATTGTGAAGAGATTACGGGATAGATCAGAGCTTTATAAGGAGAAAGTCATAGACCCCTATGCATCATCCCCAGAGCGCAGCCCTCCTGTCAGTAAGTATAAATATCACCCTACCTTCCTGAGTCCCTCAAAATTTTGCTGTTTGACAGAAACAAGCAGGTTCTTCTCAACAATTTGTAACGTGTCTGTAATGATTCATTATTTTATTTGTAAGAATTAACTGACTGTTTGACTTGTCCACCCTGCTGGAAAAGCCAGGTTTATTTGGTACAAGATGGTCTTCCCAGGTCAAAACCAGATCCAAATTCCAGTCAAATATCTTGACCATTTATCCATCTGTCCATCTATCCATCCATCCATCCATCCATTCACCAACCCATCTTTCCATCCATCCATCCATCTTTCCACCAACCCATCCATCTATCCATCTGTCCATCCATCCAAGCCATCCTCCAAACATCCATCTATCCATCTGTTCGTTCATCCATCCATCATCAACACAGCCATCCATTCATCCAAGCCATTATCCATAAACCAACCTATCCATCTGTCCATCCATCTATCCATTGGTCTGTCCATCAATCCTTCCATCCATCATCTATCCATCTGCCCTTCCAAGCCATCATCCATCCATCTAACAATCTTTCCACCCATCTAAGCCATGATCATCCACCAACCCATCCTTCTATCCATCCGTCTGTCCATTTATCCATCCATCCACCCACCCACCCACCCACCAACCCATCCATCCATTCATCCATCTATCCAAGCCATCATGCATCTTCCAACCCATCCATCCACACACTAACCCATCCATCCGCCTGTAACAGATAAGGACAGGCAAGGAGGAGGTGGGAACTGGCTGAACAGTAAACATAAACTTTAATTATATAAAAGAACTTAAAACAACTTACAACTTAAGGACACAGAGCCGCATGCGTCTCTTTCTCGAACTGGCGTCTCCGGCAGCCCCTTATCCCACTGATCAGCTGATTTAGCACCGGCTGTACTCCATCACAGCCTGGCCACGCCCTCCTCCTCGTCACACCCTCATCTGTCCTCTTGACATTATTGTTAATTTATTTGATGTGGATTCATTTTTGTACCCTACTGAACTTGGTCTTTCGATTTCCAGCACCCATTTATCGAAAGCAAGATTGGATCAGAAAGCAGGAAGAGGAGAGAATAAAACGAGAAGAGGCTGAACAGAAGAAAAAAGAGGAGGATGTTAAGAAAGCTGCTGCAAAGAAAGAAAAGGAGGAAAAAGAAAGGAAGGAGAAGGAAGAAAAGCTGCAAGCTGAGAAGGTGAAAGCAGAGAAAGAGGCAGAGGAGGCCATGTGCCCCAAAATCAAATGCACATGCATAGACATACTGCTCCAACCTATAGAAGACAAGATGGACACATACTTAGGGACAACTATCGATCCGTTCACAGGTGGGACATTATGAGAAATTAAGGCTTGAGAATTGTCGCTTGAAATGTGACATTGCTAGAGGAAATTGCCTTAACATTGTATCAATCCCTGTTTTTTCTCTATTCTACCATCAGATCGTCGATATATCAAATGGCTTAGTGTCGTAACGGTCGCTTTTAACTACAACATATGGTTTGCCACGGCACGTTTGTGTTTTCCATACCACACTCCTCAGACGATTCCTGTCTGGATCATTCTTGATGTCCTTGCCGATATAGTGAACATTGTTGACATTACCATCTTTCAGCCACGCTTACAGTTTGTGAAAGCGGGAGACATCATAGTAAGTCAACACTTAGATCATTTTATAGAAACAAGGAAGGTCATCATTGAAATTCCCACTATGAGAAATGCCTAAGAAAATAAAAAAATTCCTTACACAGAAGGACAGAGTACTGGCAAAACAGAAGTACAGAGAATCTACCAGGTTTCAGGTGGGTAAAATGTAGATATACACACCAATATATGCTGTATATGAATGCTATGATTGACCAATCCAAAATTAAGTATTGCAGAGACCCGTGTAAGATTTCATAAATTATTTTATAAGTTGTTTTTGTGTTTTGTGGTCGTACTTTGTGATTTTTCTACTTCTCTTGCTCTGAACAGGCTGACCTGATAAGTATTATCCCATTTGACTTGCTGTGTTTTCACTTTGGATTTACTTCAATCTTCAGAATTAACAGATTTATTCGGGTCAGTACCACCACCACCACTCCAGTAAACATCTTCAATATGGATTTTGTTCACATCACCTGTGTAGTTGTTTTTGGTTACACAGCATGTGTATTTGAGCTCTGAATAATATGAATATTCCCTTTGCATTTCAGTACCAATCATTTTTTGAGTTCAGTGATCGCCTGGAAAGCATAATGGCCAAGGCTTATATCTGGAGGTACGTCTGAACAATTTACCTTTAAAGCATTATACCTCAAAACAACTATGAGATATATACCAGAAAAGGCCTGGACTAGCTTTCAAACTTGTTTGAATAGTTTCTTGCCTGTGCAAAACCCTCCAGCATGATGCCAGGTGTTGTGGGTGGTTGCCAGGGAGTCACTATGTGTTTGCTAAACTGTTCCAAGTGCATTGCTATGTGGTTGCTAGGGTTTAATGGTGCAGTTAAAACACTAGAATTCCAAACTGACTAAATTTACTAAAATACTACACCGACTGCTGCAGTATTAGATCATTTTTTTTATATGATTCTGCATCAAGAAATGTTGCATCAAACCTTAAACATTACCATTGTTAAAGTCATAATCATTAGCATTAGTTCAGTTTTCTGTCAGCTGTGTACGAGTCATCAACAAGCTGCAGATACATCATGTTGTAAACTGAACAAAGTGTTTATCACAGTAAATTTTCAGAATCACACCATTTCCTGTTGTCCAAAAATGAGGATTCTCTCTTTTTAGTAGAACATGACAAGCATTGATCCTGAAGAAAATCGCTGCATTACACATTCCTTTGCCAATAAATGCACGTTGTGGATGTAGCTTTCTGTGACATGATTTATGACATTTTTGGAAACTATATATAATTACTACATACACATGAATGATTAATCCAGGAAATACTATATCAAGGTAAAAAGTACATTTCTCAGATGTTTTCCCAGACTTCACTGAATTATTGTTAGGTATGATTCAATAATAATACAGATTTAATGCCGATGGGCTTTCACTTAGAAGCTGATCTGTAATTAAAACAAATAATTAAAATACAATTATTAAATAATTAAAATAAAATAATTCACGTAAGATGATGTTTTGTCCAAACATGCCAAACATGTATGTGCTATTTAGGCTATTAACTGATTTTAGACGACCAGATGTATATTTTAAATATTTTTTGCGGATATATTAATATTGAGAATACATTTGTGGGAAAATACGTTATTTTATATAGGCTATTGTGTCTTATGCTTGCTATGATTTTATGCTGATAATTCCCTCACAGGGGGAAAAAAATATTTTCAATATATATAGCTTATCTTTCTTGTGATATCTGGCAAAAAAAAATCCCTTTTGGGGGCTAAAAACACTTCAAAAGAATCATCCTCAGCAACTGATGTTGCATGTAACTTTTTCATAGTCTGTATATGTAGCAGAAGTATCCAGCAGAGGCTCTTGATCCAACTGGCTGAGCATATGTCCCGGACAAGCAATTAATTGCAGAATTTACAAGATCAAACCAACTTTGAGAATTCTGATATGTACAACACAAGACCTCAAAAGAATGGTTACATTTGATATGATAAGATAAAATAAATTATGTGCATTCTTCCTTGGCTCTGCTTATTTCTTCATCAGTGATAATGCAGTATGTTCATTTCCAGATACATTGTAGTAAGTCATCCCAAAATTACAGTACGGGACTTTTTTTATTGTCTCTATTGAGGTAACTGGGATTTTAAAGAATTTTGGTAAAAGAGGAAAAATAAAATAGATGACAACACTCTGAAGCACAGCATTGTCAATTTCTGACTAATCAAAGTTCAAACTCACCCAGCAATAAAAAAAAAAAAAAGGATTTAGTTAAACAGTTAGAGGACTTTTTTTTTTCATTGACTAGCAATGCCCCTGCTCTTAATGAATGTGAATATCTAAAATGTCTTTTTCAGAGTTGGCCGCACTACTGGATATCTCCTCTTCTGTCTACATATCAACTCCTGCCTGTATTACATAGCATCAGAATACGAGGGACTGGGCAGCACTAGATGGACGTACGATGGAAAAGGAAACGCGTAAGAGCTTGTTTCTTAGTTTCAGGAGATTTGCATTGAAAAAGTATACAGTTTCTGTTAACATTTTTTAAACAAATAGCGGAGGTGCCTGACCATACGATGGAAATGAAACGCGTATATCAACTCATTGATATTATTTAAAAAATAATGTGTGTATATATATATATATACACTTTTATTAGTTACACATGTGCATCTACTTATTCATGCGATTATCTAATCAGCCAATCGTGTGGCAACAGTGTACAGCATAAATTCATTCTGATATGGCTCATCAACCATCAGAATGGGGAAAGAATGTGATCTCAGTGATTTAGACAATGACATGATTGTTGGTGCCACATGGGCTGGTTTGAATATTTCTGTAACTGCTGATCTTCTGGGATTTTCACGTGCAACAGTCTCTAAAGTGTAAAGAGAAAGGTGCGAAAAACAAAATAATTCCAGTGAGCGGCAGTTCTGAGGATGGAAATGCCTTGTTAATGAGAGAGGTCATCAGAGAATAAGCAGACTGGTTCGAGCAGACAGAAAGGCTACGGTAACTCAGAAAAACATTCTGTACAATTGTAGTGAGCAGAATAGCATCTCAGAATGCACAACACATCGAACCTTGAGGCGGATGTGCTATAACAGCAGAAGACCACGTTGGGTTCCACATATGTCAGCCAAGAACAGAAAACAGAGGCAGCAGTGAGCCTACCATTTGTGTACCTCAGCAGAAATCCAGATTTGTCAGACCAGGCAATGTTTTTCCAATCAACTGTCCAGTTTTGGGAAGCATGTGCCCACTGCAGCCTGTTTCCTGTTCTAAGCTGACAGTAGTGTAACCTGGAGGGGCTGTAGCCCATCCGCCTAAATGTTGGACATGTTGTGTGTTCAGAAAACCCTTTTCTGCATAACACTGTTTTAACACGTGTTTACTTGGGTTGCTGTCACCATTCTGTCAGCTTGGAACAGTCTGGCCATTCTCCTCTGACCTCTGTCATTAATAAGCCGTTTTCGCCCACAGATCTGCCGCTCGCTGGATGTTTCATGTTTTCACCACAGAAATACTCAAACCAGCCCATCTGTCACCAACAGTCTAAATCACTGAGATCATATTTTTTTTCCCATTCTGATGGTTGAAACTGAAGCTCCTGACCCATATCTGCATGATTTTATATATTACACTGCTCCCATTCTATTGGCTGATTAGATAATCGCACAAATATGTAGATGTACAGGTGTACACAATTAAGTGGCCGGTGAGTGTATATGTATATGTCTGTTCAAAATGCAATACAAATAATTAATTTCTTACATAAATTCCTGATATTAGCAATTGAATTACAACTAGTAAAAATGCACATTTTTGATATTTGGACTTTGATTTTCAATAGTGGCAATGTTCATTTCAGAGATGTACAGTATAACTGTAACAAGGGAAAAAAGCCTTTTAAAGATTACTTTTCAATATATTGATATTTGATATTTCCATATATCTGAAATACCAAATCTAACATGCTGAAATAAATGTATAGATTTAAAAAATTAGCATTTTCACTTTGCAATTATTGATTTAAAAATGTATATTTTTCCTTTAGTATTAAGTACATCGATGATATGTGAAATTGGAATTTTAACTAGTAAGAAATTAATTATTCATACAGATATAAAAAATTCTATATTCTACTTGTTGAAATTCCATTTTTGATATCAAGAGCATTGATGCCATTTTTTATGTAAAAAAATGTACATTTTACTAGAGCAAAATTAATAACTCATATCTAGAATCACCATATTCACTAGTGAAAATGTAATTCTATAATTCATATCCTGCACATGATTAAATATCAGAAGGGCTTGTTATTTACAAATGTGTTTTTTGCAAAGGTATCTCCGCTGCTATTATTTTGCCACTCGAACACTGATCACTATTGGAGGTTTACCTGAGCCCCACACACTCTTCGAGATCATCTTCCAGCTGGTGAACTTCTTCACAGGAGTCTTTGTCTTCTCCAGTTTGATTGGACAGGTGAAAGAAAATCACAAAACACGTGACGCTGAATAATAATAAATTTACACCATTGGAAGTTGTTACCTGTGGAACCCCTGACCTAGTTCTCTGTTTAATTACAGATGAGAGATGTAATTGGTGCAGCCACGGCAGGTCAGACCTACTTCCGTGCATCTATGGATGCTTGTGTGGCATATATGAACACCTACACCATCCCCAAACTGGTGCAGAATAGAGTGCGCACCTGGTACAACTACACCTGGGACTCTCAGGGCATGCTGGGTAAGAACTTGCTTACCAGAATAGCTATGCCCAATAATTAAAGCAATGATACAGTCATTTGTAAATATATACAGATGTGCTCTTTCCTAAAGGAATGCCAAATGGAATTTTTATCAGAGTTTGAAATCAAACCTAATGAATCATCTTAAGATTCAATTAAGATACTAAATAAACTGAAATTCTGATCAAAATAATAGAGGAAAAGTGTATTTTGTTTCAGGTCATTCAGTGTGGATTCTTAGAGGATACTTTTTTCTTCTTCCTAGCAAACGTCTTAAACCAGTCTATGATAGTTTGCTAGTCTTAGCTGGTATCCGAGACTGATCTTGTTTTAGAGGGGGTTTGCTACTTTTTAGGCTGGGAGACTAGCTTAAACCAGCTAAGACCAAAACAAACTAAACAATTTTAGGCTGGTTTAACCTGTTTTTATTATTATTATTATTATTATTTAGGAAAGTTTAATTAGGAGATTCCACATGCATTCAAAAATGAAAATTCTCTCACCATTTAATCAACCTCATGCCACCCCAGATGTGTATAACTTTCATTCTTCTGCTTCTTTTTAGAATAATATCTCCGCTCTGTAGGTCCATACAATGCAAGTAAATGGTGGAAAGAACTTTGAAGTCCAAAAAGCACATAAAGGCAGCATAAAAGCCATCCATGACTCCAGTGGTTAAATCCATGTCTTCCAAAATGACATGATAGGTGTTGATAAGAAACAGATCAATGTTTATGTCATTTTTACTATAAATTCTCCTCCCTGCCCAGGAGTTGGTGAAATGAAGGGAGAATGTGAAACACCATAAGCAAAAGAAGACGACTGTGGAAGTGAAAGTGGAGATTTAAAGTGAAAAAATATTGATCTGTTTCTCACCCATACCTATCAAATCCCTTCTGAACACTGATGTGCACAGAACGGGGGCAGTAGGGGTGTAATCGTTCACAAATCTACGGGTATCCTTTTGGTCATCCAGAAAAAGGGGAGAAATTGTAATAATTAAATTAAAATAGTTAAAATTAGGATCGAAGTGCTGTTACCTCAGACAAGTAACAGGTCAGATAAAAAGTCCACTCCATGTATTGTGCTGTAAGTTATAAAATACTTATGTTATAAATATTTTTTAAAGAATAATACTTGATTGCTACCACATTTACGACATTGCGTACCTCTAGTGTAGACAGATTTATTAATTATAATGTGAGTGGTCGTTTCACTTTCAGTGATATAAATTTAATTAGTCTATTATAGAATATTGACATAGAATGAAGGAGCTGTCTGTTTCAGCCAAAGCCAGTTTGGTTTTGTTGAAACTAATAAGCCATTAGACTAATTATTTCAGAAAAATACCATTAGGCTACCACAGTATTATTGCTCCCTATATGCATATTATGCAATCTGCCAAGGAGGCACATCATGCCCTAGGGGGGCACCAGAAACACTGGCTGCCCTTACTCGCATGTTACACGTTATTCAAGGATCCTGTAGCATTTGCGGAACACAGTTGATCTCCTCGAGTCCTCATGCTTGCACTTTCTCACCACGCCTTCGCACCGTGCACCACGTTACCAGGGCAATGCCATGGTACAGGATGATTGATCATGTTCATATTTCATGATTATGTCATTGTGCTCCAAGGTACTATGAAAAATTCCATGGCTTTACTATGACACATGTGGAAAAACACTGGGTTATCACAGACCATGTCTGAAAATAAAGAAATAAACAAGTGTATTACCATGGTGCTTTTTGTGAGAAATATAACAGAATAGGCTATTATTTGTGATAAAGGAAAAATGGACAACATTATCTACAGTATATATATATATATATTTCCACTGAGAAAGCTGATCTTCAGAAAGCTGACAGCATCTCTGCTTGGGTGTGGCAACAGGTGATTGCACACGCTCTGTCTGTCTCTCTCTCTCTCTCTCACACACACACATGCGCGCGCACACACACACACACACGCATCCATCCATCCTTGTTTATCCAATAACTTGGTAGAAACAGTACAAGCCGTGATACTATTTCTGAAGTGATATTTTTAATTACTAACGTAGGCTTGGATGCATCATTTGTTTTGAACCAGCAACGGCAGATTCTGATCCGTCGCGCAAGAAAGTAGTTTCATGCACAAATGTGTTTTATGACCATACTCAGTTTTTCCTATTTATTTAAAATGTACTTGTTCATTGAACTGTAATATATAAGCAATATCACACTCGCAATCATGCTATATGGCCCTAAATCAGCACTGCTGTGAATACCTATGGCTGAATCACAGTAGTGCTGATGTAGGGCCATGTTGCACTCTTCCGATATTGCTTAAATATATGTATATGTATGTATATATATATATATATATATATATATACAAGAAAATGGTTAAATACTCAAAAAGCAAAGAATTTAGTTAAGTATTTATAATTACTACTCATTTAAAAAAACAAAAAAAACAGTGCCCTTTTTTTTTTATCCATCCGCCCCGTCCCTGCTAAGGTCTGTGCACGTCACTGCTTCTGAAGATATGGATTTAACCACTGGAGTCATTTTTCTGTCAACATTCAACATGGAGTCAAAATTCTGGCCACCATTCACTCACATTGTAGGTATTGATTGGTTGTATATTTGTTTGTGTTCAGCAGAAGAAAGAAAGTCATACACATCTGGAATGGCATGTGGGTGAGTAAACGATGAGAGAATTATCCCTTTAAGATGGCCTCTGTGTAGATGGAAAACGTATTTGAATCACTTTAAGAAATCTCTAATGATGTCTCCACAGATGAGTCAGAGCTGTTAGACAAGATGCCTCTGGTCATGAGAACGGCCATCGCTATCGACGTCAACCTCGCCACTTTCCAAAAGATCGACCTCTTCAAAGTAAGAGTTATAAATGTGTAAAAAAAAAAAAAAAAAAGGCAGAAACTATGATAAATGGGGGCTAGGCCCATCTAGATTTGCCTGGGTTTCTTTTTTTCTCAGGTATATTGTGATTGAAAAATCAAATTATGCTGTGGCCTAGTAGTTAGGGTAGTTGTGATCAAACCCAGTTTAGGACCCCATTGTTTCTACACTTTCCTCCTATAATAAAAAAATATTTAAATTATAAAATGTATCTCACTAGGGTTGCGACAACCAGATGCTCGTAGATATGTTGCTACGTCTGAAATCCATTGTGTACCTGCCAGGAGACTTTGTGTGTAAGAAGGTGAGAATATCAGATATCATAAATCAGAATATCTACAGTCATAAATTCCTCCACACCCCCTGATATTTACCACAGCTTGTAGACTGAATATTATGATTCAGCTTCACAGAAAATCTTCTCTTATCATTCCATGCAGGGTGACATTGGAAGAGAAATGTATGTTATTAAGGCAGGAGAGGTGCAGGTCATCGGTGGACCGGACAATAAGATTGTGTTTGTGACACTGAAAGCAGGCTGTGTGTTCGGAGAGATCAGGTAGGAATCTGTTTTTATGATTAAAATCAACGGGAAATGGAAAATGCAACCCATTTTAGAATCAGATAATTTATAATTAGATTTTGATTCAACTTTATTGTCTTTGTGCAAGGAACAGGTGCAGGGCCGTAGCAGTTGTGCAGTGTCAATGTGTAATGGACATATAGTGTATGAGCTTCAGGACCAGTGTCCGGTGTGCACAATAGAGTTATACAATGTGCAAAAGGGCAGTAGTCATATCATTCCTTAATCAGACATTTTAGAGGGAACTTCTGTGGGAATTGATTGGATTCATTGGGAATTGGTTGGATTGTAAAACATGGGTGTTGCATACCAGAATGGAGCCAGCTGGTTGGAGAAGTGAGGCCGAAAATTAGAGTGATAAGTGAAGTTGTTTCAGAGTCAGAGCAAGTTAATTGATCGTCATATTAAATTAGGAAGACCTTCCTTGAAATAACGTGCAACAGTGAATAATGCACAATTAGACCAGGAGCATGCATTAAGAAAGTAAATAGTCAATTTAGATTTCATTTCTACTTTAAAAGGCTTCAAATATTCAATTTCTAAAATGTTTGATTTTATCAGTCTCTTACAGTCAGCAAAAGATGGAGGCAATAGAAGAACTGCAAATGTAGCTGCTCATGGATTCGCCAATCTGTTTGTGCTGGACAAGAAAGATCTGAATGATATCTTGGTCCACTATCCTGAGTCCCAGAAAGTGCTGGCTAAGAAGGGACGGTGAGTTAAAGTGGAATTGAGCACCACACTTAGACATAAATATGCAACGTGCTGTTTCATCAATGACATATTTGAAACACAATGACTAAAATAAGGGACTATTCATTGTCGGTTCATCAGGAAGCTGATGAAAGCCAAAGGGAAAGTTGCTGTCCAAGATGATGGAGAAAAGAAGAAAGGACTGGCAATGTTTGGAACCAAACCTCCCACTCCTAAAATGCTGCGTGCTTTTGGAGGCTTTGGGAAGGGAGGATTACTGGAGAAACTTAGGGTATGGGATGTTCACACTTTAAAAATAAAATGATATAGAGGTAAAATGGTTAAAACATATGAAATAATGAAATGCAATATGTCATCTGCCATTGAATTTGCTGCATGTTTGGGATACTGTAAATAAATGTACTCAGGGGCTCAAAGGAACACTAATCTCACCCATCAACATGAAACAACATAATATTAGATGTAACTTAAAACATGACTGTAACCCCCAATAACTTTTAAATGTTAAGTAATAACACCCCCAAACAGTCCCCAAAACCTGCACAGATGTACCTCATTAATTATGCAATGACAACAGCCAATAGCAAGTCCTCAAGCATAAACAACAACAACAGACATTACAGTATATTCCTGGTAAGGACATATAGTCGTAGACTCGTAGAACGACCATATTGCACAATGTTATCAAGCTTATCGAGTAAAATAACGTTTTTTGGGGGTTTCGTTATTCTTCTTTCAAGACGGAAATTTGGCTTAATTCACATTAAGACAAGATAGATATCAAAGATCAGTCATAAAGTCAGCAGCACAAGACAAAGTGGGATAATTAACAATTATCGCTGTGTGTCCTATTATTGGAGATGAGGAAATAACTTTAATCCTTACTTCTTCAAGTCACACAATGTCGAATGCAATATGCTGCTTTAAAAATGTTTAAAACACAGGGCATATTGTGCTTGCAATACACATACAATAAAATGGCTGTCAAATGATTTAGACACATAAAAAGAGGGACCGATACACAAGAACACGCAGTTGAACAATACAGTTTTCCAGTAGTATCCGAAACCGAAGACAGCTGCCTCTTCAAAGGTACGGTATGTGTGGACTGTGAATATAATGCAGTCTCTCTCTGTGCTGGTGGTGCGGAAGCAGCTTTAGTTAGATTACTACAGCATTCTAACTGTGTATGTTGATAAATAACTAGTCAGTCACCGTGATTTTGACCATCTTGGAAGCTGGTCTGGTATGAATTAGCCATATAAAAATATATATATATATTATATATATATATCTATGGCCATATTGACTGCGGAATGTTGTTGTGATGATGATCTGAAATTACAGTATACTTTCTCTTTTTTTCAGGCTCATCAAGCAGCAGAGAAACAAAATTAGGAAATCTATCCATTCATATATCCGGCTATCTGTCCATTACATCATTCATCCTGTCTGTCCATTACATCATATGGAGTGGTGGTGGTGTAGTGGCTAAAGCACAGGGCTGTTAATCAGAAGGTCGTTGGTTCGATCCCCACAGCCACCACCATTGTGTCATTGAGCAAGGCACTTAACTCCAGGTTGCTCCGGGGTTGTCCCTGTAATAAGGGCTCTGTAAGTCGCTTTGGATAAAAGCGTCTGCCAAATGCATAAATGTAAATGTAAATTCATCCATCCATCTGACCACATCATGCTACACATGATGAACACGAGGTTCATCTATCTCTCTATCCATCCCTCTGCTATCCATCCATACAACAACCATCCCATCCAAACATCTGTCCAATAATGCACATCATTTGCAGAGAAAACTTTTTTACATTCTGAATTTTACTTTTTTATTTTATTCTATTTTATTTTTTCACAACAAACGAAACTGCAGAGAAAATCCTGTAAAAGTAGAAAATGCACTCAGGAAGGCACAAAGACAAAACAATTGTTTTATCTTGCTGGTTGTGATTGTATAAAACAGACAACAAAACTGTGATTTAAACAGTAATCTTGACTGTTTCAATAATCTTGGACTGATCATTCAACCAGATAAGGTTGTTTTTTGATTTTCAGAGGGACAATATGTAGGAGCAAACTGTTTAGTGACAGTCACTGTCCACTCATTATTCAACCTGATTATTCTAAAAAATTATTTAGAGGAAAAAATATTGTGGAGAAAAACATTACCTTGCGGTTCAGGGCTTCTATAACTGGTGGTTGTGATTCTAAACAACAGACTACAAAAGTGTGACTCAACTGTAAAATTGACTGTTAAGTGACAGTCACTCTCCACTATCAATCTTGGACTTAACCTGATTCAACTTGATTATTATAATCTTTTTCGGAGGAAACAAAAAAGTGGAGCCCTTCTAAATGTAGGGAATGGGCTCAGGAAGGCGCTAAGACAAAAACAATTACTTGGTGGTTTAGGGCTTCTGCAACTGGTGGTTGAGATTGTAAACAACTGACTACAAAACTGTGATTTAACCAGTAAAATGTACTGTTAATGAGACACTACATTACACTTATTATCTTGTACTTATTATTCAACCACATTAGTTTATTTATTTTTTCAGAGGGAAAAATATTGCTAAGAAAACCCCATAAGAGTAAATAGGCTCAGCAAGTCATTTAGACGAATAATAATAATTCACCTAGCGGTTCATGGCTTCCTGTTGGTTATAGTATATACAACAGTCTACAAAACTGTTTAGTGACAGACACTGTCCACTAATAATCTTGCACTCATTATTCAACCAGTGTAGTAAGTGACTTTTTTGATGTTGTTGTTTTTGCTTTGTTCACTGTAAATAGCTCAATGTTTTTCATATAAATCAAATTTGTATTATATACCCTGCACTCTGTCATCTTATATATATATATATATCACCTCAATAATACTGTAAAAATATGTTTATATATTTTTTTATTTGGCACAAAACATGCTACAGGGACATAGATCGTACTTACTAAGAAAAGCACATACAACACATGCAATAGTGTGCTAACAATACACAAGATACCCTTTAAAATACAAACAAAAAGTAGTCTGATAAAAAATATATCTTTAAAATATAACAAGGATGATATAATGTATTGCTTTCTTACGGCTTGTGGTGGTAATGTAAACGGCAAGTTACACCTAACAAAATAGACTTAAATCTCAAACATAGTTAATACTGATCGTAAAAGTTGATTAATGCATATTTCTTTTATTGTATCCATGCACAGTGCATTCAAGCACATGATAGTAGCTGCTGCATGAAACAGACAAACATCAGTTTTAGCTTTCATCTGTATACATTAACTTTATATCCAACATTGAATCTATGAGATAAATCTGAGCAATTTTCCACAGTCTCTTTAGGTCTATGTGCAGTCTTGCCATACATAAAGCTTGGCATATAAAGCTCCCATAATCTGTGTAAATCAATTTGTACAGGAAATGTAAATAAAACTGCACTGGCGCATTATTGATATCCATGTAAGACTTTGTCTCAAATACACAGCAATATGGCTTTGCAAAATGCTTTATGAGTCAGGCACAGTTTAAAAAAATCAACTACAGATATAAAAAACATATATATATATATATATACATAAAAGTATGAGAATGGCAAGATAGTAAAAAAATCATAATGCAAACTCTAAACAAGTTTCGAGAGGATTTATAGGGAATTAAATGGCAACTGAACTTGTTTTTAAAAGACATTCATACCACCCATGTGTTTGGCCATCTCACCTGCATGTCTAACAGTGTTTCTTCAGTAACGTTTTCTGGAATTTAACAGGAACCATTTCTCCCCTTCTAGCAGAATGTTTCTTCTTCATTTAGGATACAGTCAGCCATACTTTCCCTAACTATGCAGTCCTAACAAGATCTATAGAAGTATTTCACTTTAGAAGTAAGGCTCTTGCAAAGCAACTGTATCATTTTAAAGGTGGTGTTTCTCTTTAGAAAGCATAATATTAGGTCAGCGTTGTGGAGATGTATCCAGTTGTTGAGTTGGAAGTTGTGTTCAGTATGAGGAAAGGATTGGGCCCTTCAGTTCTGTGTCGGCCCCTGTGAAGCAGCAACTGGAGTGTTATTGTTTGGAGGAGGAAGCTTCATCATGTTAAAGAAAGTGACAACCTGACCAGGAACCTCCGCAAGAACACACTGAGCGAGAGCCTCTTTAGGAGACTACATAGAGAGAGAGAGAGAGAGAGAGAGAGAGAGAGAGAGAGAGAGAGAGAGAGAGAGAGAGGAGTGAAGTGTTAGTCATCAGACTTTTAACAGCAGAAGATAATGTATAATATCGTGGTGGGGGATGTCGAGAGGGAAGAAGCTAAATGCTTTGTTAAAATACTATGCAGACATAATGCAAAAATAAAAAATATTTTAGAGTATTAAAGGAATATGCCAGGTTCAATACAAGTTAAGTTCAATCGCCATCATTTGTGGCATAATGTTGATCACCACAAAAATGTATTTCAACTGGTGCCACCTTTTGTTAAAAAAGCAAAAATCAAGGTTACAGTAAGGCACTTACAATGAACGTGAATGGGGAAAATGTTTGGAGAGTTTAAAGGCAGAAATGTGAAGCTTATCATTTTACCAACGCACTTACATTCATTGTTCTGTCAAAATGTATGTATTAGTTTATCTGTAAAGTGGTTCAATCTTTGTTTCTGTGGGATTACAGGGTTTATGGCGTTATGGCGTCATAGCAACGAAGTTGTAAAATTGGATACAACTTTACACAAAAAAGATTTGTTAGCAATTTTAACACGCTAAAACACATATTGTTTACGTTTTGGTTATATTTTTGAAACAGTGAATATTTTAACATTTACAGATTGGCCCCCCATTCACTTCCAGTCTAAGTGCCTCACTGAAACCCCGATTTTTGCATTTTTAAACAAACGGAGAGACAAGTTGTAATTCATTTTTGAAGTAATCAACATTATGCAACAGATGCTGTCGAATGAGCTTAACTTGTATTGAACCTGGAATATTCCTTTAACGTCATGTCAGAAATACTGAAATTATGAGACATTCACATCCTTTTCAAACTTCAGTTTTGTCAAACTCTGAATTGTATAACAACTCTTACCTCTCCCATTGTAATGTCATGTAAACAGTACAAAGAATTGTGGCGATAAAGACTGACTTTGAAACTGTAGCTTCCCCAACTACAAGCTACTCATAACTTAAAAGTAGTTAAACTACAGTCCAGCAGATCTTTTGAAGAAGTAGTTAGCTACACTTCAAGCTACCAACATAAAGTTACTACCATATTACTATAGTAAAACCAGGTTAATTTCCATAAGGGTTATGCAAATAGGGTGACAACATTATAAATCTATACTTAATTTAAACTAATAGACTATAATTTATATATATTATATATATATATATATAACTGAATCGAAAAATAATGATAAACAGCAGCAAATAACTAAATATTTAGTTAAAAAAAAAAGGCAAAGTCTGATTCACTTAGCCCAGTACACATTGGGCAAGCCTTTCCCAGTGGGCCTGAAATGAAATGGACCAAATGCTGATGGCTTGTCGACATTTGGGGCTAAAAACACAAACTGAAAAACAAGAGTTGTGTTTTGCTTTGCTCTGTGTCTATCGGCATGCTTTTTAACACTAACCTCCATGTACAAGCAAATAAAATGTTTTAAATAAATATATAGGATTTATATATATCATATATTTATATAATTTGTAAATAAATGTACAATTCCTTCAGAATAGCTGCAATAATTCCACCGAAGTAAGTCGAAATGAAAAAAAAAGTAACATGTTGTTTCTTCAAATTCGGGTACTAGATTTCTTTAAGCAAAGTCTCGTTAAAAAATTTTCACACTTTCAGTAAAACATTTTTATTGGTCTACAAACAATGTCCAACAGTGTTTGTGTATGCACCCCAGGAGATTTAGTCATTCTGACTAAAAATGATTTGGTGTGGTAAATATGATGCAGTGGGACAGTCATATTTTTTATAAATTAATAGAAATTATTTTAACACAATCAATATTGAAATGGTCTGTGTTTATTTTACTTTTAGATTATCATAGTAACAGACATGTAATCATTTGTATTTTTACAATAGCTTTCATAATTTAATATTGAAAGTCTGGGTCTGGGAAAAGGATGCAGGGAGGGGGCACCAAAAGCGAGTGAAATAGTGTCATAATCACATGGTTTTAATGAGTAAAACGTACCTCCCTAACCTACACTTTAACCCAAACTGAACCAATAGTGCCCTATAATGAAATGAGAGGTACAGTAGACACCAAACAGACCTAAACATAACCGAAAGTGTCCTAAAAGCAAATGCGACATGAAAAGCACATTTTCTGAAGCAACTACGTCTTTTTGTGTCACTTCTATAAGACTGGCACCAGGATGTCTACACCCAAAAGGCTCTCTGAGAGCCAACATCATAAAACTCTCACACAGAAGAGCATCTCCACTTGAGACAACACACCCTACTGATTAAGGACCATAAAACACAAATCTCACTCACATCTGCTCTCTCTCTCACCTCAGGTCACTTTCGGGTCACCAAAAACATTATCAAAAAGTTATGACTTATCCTGTTCTGTAATGTAAAAGGTTTTCTGATCATACATGTTTGGTATCATTCAAGAGGTCTCAGTGCAACTGGTATAACAGTCTCATTCCCTTTCAGCAAAGTCAAATCACAAGTAAGATTTAGGAACTTAGTAAAACACTGCATTCTATCAGGGACCGGATGCTGTATGCAGATTAGGAGCATTCTTTGTAAACATCAAACGCCTTCTCAATCACAAGTTTCACAGGTCTACTTACAACCTCCTAAATTGTAAACCAAATCCTGAATAACATCTAACACACACATCTGAAATAACAATAGAATAATTTGGTACTTAAGGAGAGATGACAAAGGAATTGGGCAGTCTGTAGTCAGATATCCCACACAATTGCTGTGTGTAGTTTTCCATTGCCAGGTATGTTTCTTTGACTTGAATTTTATTTTTAGGAATTTTGTTTATTCTGATCATGTGTGAAATTGACTTATGTAACTTATTTTTTAAGTCCTACCTGGAAAACAAATGGTTACTTTTTGATTTAATCTGTATTCCTCCAAAATCATTTATCACCGGTAGATTCGAGGGATGCCTTTTGTTACCGCAAACTAATGTCCAGTATAATGTTCATTACAGGAGCTTATGAATAGGAGAAAACCACGTAAGACTACCAGTCACTGCTTATCACCATCTTAGCAAGTTGTATGAAATGTGACTAAATAAAACTATCATCTGGTAATGAGCAAGCAGTAGGCGGCCGAATCAGATGATATTAGTAAACCCGGCAACCGCTGACTATGAACAGGACTGGCGATTTTGTGTCAGTGAGATCTATGCAATTAATCGGCCGGCATATGACTCTGAGCGACAATTGGGACCTGAATGAAAGGATAATGAAAGTTAGGACAATTCAAAGTAATCACTTATATTTATGCATTTGGCAGATGCTTTTATCCAAAGCAACTTACTTACAGGGACAATCCCCCTGGAGCAATGTTAAGTTAAGGAGTTAAGTGCCTTGCTCAAGGACACAATGGTGGTGGATGTGGGGTTCAAACCAGTGTCCTTCTGATTCTCAGATTACAAGTTATGTGCTTAGACCACCACCAAATCACATAGATTAATATAAAATTGGAGTCAGATAATCTTTTTGGAGTCAATTGACAAAGTGCAAATTAACAATACGTGTGTTTGCTTCAGCGCTCAGAAAAGACAGAACAATGCAGAAACCTTCAGGGGCTATTCTATTGGAATCCAACATCGAAACAATAGTTTGTTTATACCCCTTTTTACACATCTATGACAATTTAATCTCACGTGTCAATTTATATGTTTGTCTAGACTCGAACCTTGTCCAAAGTCCAACACTCTTCCAGGTGAGCAACAGCACAAGCTAACCACAATGTAGGTGGGATTGTAATGCAAGCATTAAAATATGTTGTTTTTCAAATTATGCATTAGAGTAAAAGTGTTTCAATATCATAACATAGCAGTTTGAGTAATAGTGTGAAAAATAAATGTTTATAATGTTAAAATCAGCCATTGTAGTTGTGATTTGTGTGAAAGTGAATTTTTGGACACTTAAGTCACAAATAAAATGACTGAATGTTGTTGCTTCAAATTAAAAAAAAATTATCTTTCTTAGCCATTTTGTCAATTACTTTAAAAGCAAATTATAACTAACATGAACTAACAATGAACAATTGTATTTGTATTAACTAACATTAACAAAGATGCTGTTATATAGTGTTCAGTATTAGTTCATGATAACTTAACCATTAACTAATGTTAACAAATAAAACATTATTGTAAAGTGTTACTAATAAAGTTAAAGCTAGAGATTGTCTCTGAAATACAGAAAGCCAAAGAAAGAACAAGGCCATTATAATTTCTGTATTCTTTCAAAACTCTTCAGACCAGTAAAGTTTAAGAGGTTCCACTCACGTTCTGGAACTTTCTGAAGGGCACAAACTGCACAATGTCTCGTACGGCCGGCTCTCCCGTTATAGACCTCAGTTGTCCATCATCTCCATCCAAAATCTCCATGTCTGTGAAGTCAGCTTTGCCCACGCCCACAATAATAATAGACATGGGCAGGCGGGAGGCAGCGACTATGGCTGTCCGCGTCTGATCCATGTCTGTGATCACTCCATCAGTGATGATCAGCAGAACATAGTATTGCTGAAACACACAGTGGATTATATACAAAGGGATCCAAACATCTGAGATCAGTAGTGAATTTATTTCTAATTTAATAAAACATTTTTCATTGTAAATGATATTGTCAGCATAGCAATTTGAGTGAAAAGTTGAACTGAAAATTGACATAATTGAATAGTATTTGGTAAATCCACCTTTTGCTTTAATGACACCATGCTCTCAAGCTGAACTTCACAAGTTTGTGTAAAACCTTATGATCAATGTTATCCTTGCATCTGCATAATTCTTCTTCATTTTAAAGGAATATTCCGGGTTCAATTCAAGTTAAGCAAATACCCTCACCGATGCAGTGTTCTGCTGTAACGCCTCCTGTGCAAAACGTGCCACGTGTGTAATGATGGGGGCGAAGTTTGTTGGGCCGTAAAGTTTGACCTGTGGAAGGCACACCCTGTAGGCCTGCACCACGCCCTCAACACCTGCGAGAACAGAAATGCATCTTCTTGTTCATATGCATTATTTCTGTCAATGACGTATATATGCAGTGTTGATTCACAGACCTTAACCTCGCCTCAAAATCCGATCACAAGTGGTCACACGAGACACATTTGGGACATGTTTCTACCAAGTGTAAATGGCCATGTGTCAAGCTTGACCACCTGTGACTGGATCCCCCGATATGAATGTTATTACCAGGTGCAAACACGGGCTAACGGTAACATACCGGCACAGTATGGATTTGAGGGATTGAAGTTAAGAGGAAACTCGTGTGACACCTGGAATAGACGTTAAAGAGATCAGAAAATTTGGTTACTGACATTTTTCTGAACAGATATAAAAATTTTTAGTTTGAAATGATAAATGTTACATTTAATTTACCTGCCAGTTGGGTGGAATCTGGGCACCAAAGCCAAACGCTGGAAACATTTTGTCACTGCAAGAGATGAAAGAGATGCAATTGAGGCATATTAAGTGTCAGTGATTTTGCTGTATGATGACTAAAAGTGTTCCTACCTGTCATAATCCTGGACCACAAGGCCAACTGACCAGATGGCTGAGAGGTATTCATTCACACCTTGAGGACTGATGTAGTGTAAAGAATCAGGTGCCTTGGGGTTCCCATTTGACCCTGTAAAGTCGATGCCCACCTGAAGAAACGTTTTTAAAAAATCGTTTGTTCAATATTCTGAATTTCTAGAAAGTACATTCCTGTTTTCACACTCTTACTAGTTTATTTAATTTACTACAAGTACTACTACTACTACTACTACTACTACTAACAATGTCCAACAGTGTATGTACATGCACCACAGGAGATTTATGTCAATTTTCTTGTAATTCTTCCTGAATGTCATGACAATCCCCACCACATCTCAAACTCTATATTGTGTTTAATATAATTCTGCAGTGGACTACATTGTCTTGCTAAGGCTGGTTTCATAGTTAACATTTTATGTATACTAAATACACACAATTAAATAAATGTTTTTAATTTTTGCACAATTTGGCAAAATTACAGCTTGACTGGAAATGATGTCCACTAAAAATACTCTTGTTTATGTGTGTTCTTCAAACATCACTTGTCTCAGTATTTAATCTCAAGCATGCTCTTCACTGTCGTCGACTTGGTTAACAAGTACACTAACTTTTTAAAAACTTTATTAGAGGAAAAACTATTTGGTGTGGTTGAAATGCCACCACAACTGTGAGACAATCGTAATATTTGGAAAATTGATAGAAATTATTTTCAGATAATAAATATTGAAATTGTTTATTTTTATTTCACTCTTTCTCTAGATTATAGTAGCTTTAAACATCTAATCATTTGTATTTTTATAATAGATTTGTATAGTTTAATATTGAAAGTCTGGGTCTCGGACAAGGCTAAAACAGTAAATCCAACACATAAATGGCATTTGAAAAAGTATCTAGTAAAAGTCAGTTTTAATGTGGCCTTCATATAACAAAAAGCCAATAAGTTTAAATCTATTTGTTTTAGTAAAAATCAACTACTGGGATATTAAAATCCCTGAAGTTTAAGAAACACCTATATACTCTATACTGCCCACTTTTTTTGTCATTTAATTAAATAAATATATAGTTTGCATGAACAAAGAGGACAAACATTTTATAATTTTAACTTACATTTCTCATTATCTCATTATAACAAAAGTTGTGTAGATTTTACAGTTTTGTAAATAGAGTACTGTAAATGAAAGAACATTGCAGTATAATGCATAACTTACAGTAAAATTTATCTGGCAGCCTCCCATTACGTAGTCTAGAAAGGTGTATTCTCTGGTAATCTGAGGGAACATATGCAGCATTTTAACATTTTGCATTATAATGTAACGGGTATAATGTTGGATGTCGTTACTAGGTGTGTGTGTGTTTATGTAACAGTACCTGACAAACTTTCACACTCACGACTCCAGAGTTCTTATAATTTTTCTTCTTCTGTTTTTTCTTGCTGTTTATACACTCAAACTCGGCCTGCAGGACACATCAAACTCTTTAGTTCAAACACAAAAATCAGTCTGCAGTACGGGACAGAAATCAAACATATGTTCACAGGGTTTTCTTACTGGAGTAGTGCGGGAAGCCTCTTGCAAGCGTTTCACAGTGGTCTCAAAAATCCCTATCAAATCATGAGACCCATCGCTGTCATAATCGTAACATTCAACCTAGAGAGGGTGCAAAATACATGATGAAATGATTCCAAACTTAATCAGAGAGAGAGATGGAGAGAGAGAGTGAGAGATAGATAGATAGAGAGAGAGAGAGAGGGAGAGATTAAAAGATTGAAGGAGAAAGAGATCATGCAAACAATTTCAACCAAATGAAGAACCATAGATAACCACAGATCTATCGGTCTCTTCATCAAAACACTAGTAAGACACCACTGAAACTGCACACCAAACAGGATAGCAGAATTATAAATGAATGAATGGATGAATAACATCTGTCTCCATTGACTGCTCTTAAAAAAAAGATCTTTTAGGAATGGAACTTTCAATGTACTGGAGAATTCCAGTAGAAACATTCTGCTAAACTTCTCCTTTAGTGTTCCATTTTACATTCCATTTACATTAGGCATGTCATAAAATATCAATATAACGATAATTAATTGGCATGTTATTTTATCGATATATTTTTGAGGCATCGATATTAACATTAGCCAACATGTAAAATTAGAAGCCTAATTTGCATGCTTTCCAATTCACTCAGTTGAGCTTCTGTTTAATGTTTGGCATAATAGCGTTGGGAGACCACAAGGTGGTGGTACAACATTGACTGAAGAAGGTCGCAAGGTACAGGTATCACAACGTAAGATGGTATTTTAGAGCTCCTTGCACTATGCTCACAAAAGATACAAAGGTTTTTGTACTTCTCCAAGAATGAAAGTGACAATTAGTTTGCAGGTTAGAATTAAACTGGTTTAACTGGTTTCAAACAACTCAATTATAAATGATTATGCAAAGGGCGGGGCCGGGTTGTGATCCTACGCACCCAGTCCCGTATTAGGCTCTGCCACAAACTGAAATTACACTGTGTAGGTACAGTATATGAAAGATGCATATACACAGTATATCATCCACTGATGGCTAGAGTAAATTACCTAGACTTTTGATAATGATGTGTCTAATTTGATGGAAAACTCCGTGACACTGTCGAATTTTATGCAACCTCCGGAGTTGTAGCAGAGCGTCATCCTTTATAGAAGATAACTTTATTATTTTAGAACGTGCCATGTCGTATGCCAGACAAGTCCAGTGTGAGACCTTCTTTAATTTACCCTGCCGCTCACACAATGTTGTGTTGAGAAATACGTCTAAAGAGACAAAGGCTATTGTGCAACAGGTAGCCCAATTTATATCTGAAAACAATTGTGGTAAATATCAATAATCGTTGGGAAAATGTTCTGATAGATGCATGTAAAAGGCATAGATCCCAAGCCTAATTTACAGTACATGTATACATTTAGCAAATGCTTTTATACAAATCCACCTATAAATGAACAACTCACAAATGTGTTTTACAGAAGAAATTCATGTGGGTTTGAAACAACATGAGTTGAGTGAATGATGAAAGAATTACATTTTTGGATGAACTATCCCTATAAACAATTGAGAAGGGTTGATAATGACCTATTCAGAGGATAACAGTTTAAAAGAATAGTTCTATAGAAGACACACCAGAAGCTATTCTGTGACACATTTATGAATAAAACACACATTTTGTTTAAAAGCATATACCTCTTTTCCAGACAGTGAGTTTCCCTTTAAGATGCTTATGCAAAAACAAAAATCACAAAGTCAAGAAAACGAATTGCAAGACACTGAAAAACCCAATGACAACACTCTCTCTCTCCCTCTTTCTCAACCGTTGTCAAAGCTTTTCTTACATTGCAAAACCTTTCGGATTAACCAATAAACACTAAACATGCTCTGTATGCAACCCTATTATAGAAACTCTACCTTGATTGGTTTCTCTATGTCCCCACCACAGACAGACTGAAGAGAGATTTTAAAAGGTCTCCAGCTGGGGTTCAAGTTGTTCTTCACCACCTGAGAAAGAGAGTTTTTCATTATGAAAAGTAGGAAGTTAGGAGCGTCTTAATTTTGGGTAACTATTCCTTTAAGGGGAATGCTACTGTACTGTATGTTAGCAGATCTGCACCTCTGTTCTGTGTGCAAGCTGCCAGCCTGTTCCTGTTTGCCTATAAAACTCCAGGTATGGGTCTGACTTTCCAAAGAAATCCTGTAACAAAACCCACTTAGACATTGTCTGCGTTCTATCCTTTAGAAATAAAACAAATTCACAAGATTCACAATCTCGCTCTTCAGTCACTCATAGTCTTACCTTGTTGTCCAGTTTTCTGGCCTCCACCTCCAAATTCACAAATCTGTTGTCCTTGATTTCCTCCGCACAGATCTAAAAAGTACAATACAATATTTGCTGTTTTACCACGACAGTGATATGTTCAAAGGTGTTGATTAATTTTCTAATGGCACGGTTATGAAGTAGTTCCAGCATTCCTGCATTCATTATTTTAATAATGTAATGGTCTGAAGTCAGTTATTCTTTACATATTGGCAGTAAGCTCATTTTCTTTATGGTGTAAAATGTTTATGCAAAATTATTATCCCGAAGCAATATCATGCAGAGTGAATTTTAAGTTAAACATCATAAGAACTTGTGTATGATGGGCATTCACCGTAATAATTCCCCTTCCTGCAGGTTTTTTGCTTTTTAGCACCAAAGGTCTTGTCAGCTTGCTGCTGGAAACAATCTGAGTAGATATTTAAAAACAGCTGATAAAACACATTGGATGACATCATGGAAGAGAAAATGACTTTTAAACCATGATGTTTCTAAGATTTTGAGATTGTCTTACCTGACCCAAAGAGCACTCCACCTCTCCCAGGAAGTCATCATCACTTAAATCAATGGTTTTATTGTCAATATCATAAATGCTGAATCTGAGTTTCTGAACAACTTCAAAGTAGTAATCGACGACAAACTTCTTGGCAAATTTTGGGTTCAGGCAGTTCTTAACCCTCTCTGTGCGATCAACCTGCAAAAAACACATTCATTCACTTTCAGACGGTCTTTACTACAGAGCCCATGAAGTAGTTTGCGTTCCCTCACAATAAGTTTTTTTTTTTTTGTTGCAATACGTTTTGTATTCCATCGCAATAGTTTGCATTACTTCACAATAAGCTTTTCATTCCCTCATAATAGTTTGCGTTCCCTTACAATAATTTTGTGTTTTCTCACGATAGTTTTAATTCTATCAAAAAAAGATTTGCGTTACCTCACAAGTTTTGCCATCCCTCACAATTCGTTTTTTGTTCCCTCACAAAAGTTTGAATTCCCTCACAATTAGTTTTGTGTTTTGTCACAATTAGTTTTGCGTTCCTTCACAATAAGTTTTGAGTTTTGTTGCAATAAGTTTTGTATTCTCTCAAAATAATTTTGCGTTCCTTCACAATATATTTTTCTCTCCCTTGCAACAGATTTGCATTCCCTTACAATAATTGTGTTTTACCTCATGATAGGTTTAATTCCATCACAATAAGTTTTGTGTTTCCTCACAATCATTTTTTGTTCCCTCACAAAAGTTTGCGTTCCTTCACAATAAGTTTAGCATTTGGTTGCAATAAGTTTCGCATTAGTACGCAACACCTGCATTCCCTCACAATAAGTTTTGTGTTTTAATAGTTTACGTTCCTTCACAATATGTTTTGCATTCCTTCACGATAATTTTGCACTCCCTTGCAATAGTTTTGCGTTCTCTCACAACATGTTTTGCATACTCTTACAATACGTTTTGCGTTACCTCACAATAAGTATTGTATTTCCTTCCAAAAGTTTGCGTTCCTTCTCAATACATTTTGCGTTTCCTCGCAATAGTTTTGAGTTTCCTCGCAATAGCTTTCATTCCATCATGATAAGTTTTGCGTTACCTCACAATAAGTTTTTTTGTTTCCTCACAATAGTTTTGCGTTACCTCACAATACATTTTTTTGTTTCCTCACAATAGTTTTGTGTTCCCTCATAATAAGTTTTGTATTCCCAACCTGTTCCCTAATTTTTTTTGCACAAAGGTCTAATCAACTGACCTCAAACCACTGGTTTCCAGATGAATTCATGACCAGGACACACAGAGGGTCAGACTTTGATCCCATGTCCAAGTCCAGCAGATGTTCACAGGAGACTGTCAGCTCCACCTTGGTAACACACGGTGTCGCCATTGGACTGAACTGTTTAGCAATGATAAAGCAATGAGTTTATTGACAGTGAAATTGTTCATTAAAAGTTTCCAACCTGTGATTGAGGAATCCAGTTCCCTGTGTCCTTCCTTAATTGATCATTGCCACATTGTATTTTCCAATTTCCAAGTGACTTGCTCAATAGCAACACATGCAGTAGGCATTGTAACCTCTATATAACAATGTAATAATTAGGCCACACAGCAATATTTACACAATTCACATTTAGGGGATATTTTGAAAAATATATTATTTACATTTGTTCTCAGACTGTTCAATGAGTTCAGTGTCAGCTTGGAAGGGATTACAATGTAAACTATGCAATGCTGTGCACTTAATCTGGTTATAGTTACTTAATTTATTACAATAAACCTAGTTGTTACCACTCATTCTAGTAGCAATAGTCGACATATCAGGGTTCTCGGTGGTCTATTTTTAACCCAGTACAATGAATGTTCACAAAAACATCTATTAAAATAGTTTATATTATTTATAATATAAGGTTACAAGTATTATATTATTCTTAACAAAGCAGAGAATAAGTAAATATGCTTTCTATGATGTGTTGGAGTTTAAGAAATGGCTATAATATATCTTAACATGAGTATTATTAGGAATAAAGTATGTAATTGTATTAAAATGTGTTATGGATATAGGATAAATGAAAAGCTGATTGATTATTTATTTTGCACTCCCTTATGCTTAACTTGCTGTTATTGTAAAACACAAAACAATTAAAACGATGAATATTTAAGGAAATAAATTTGAATTTTTTTCAATCCTTAAGGTTAGTCTCAGTCTCAGACAGCATGCCCATGGATTACCCACAGATCATTCATGGCATGATGCATACTGCAGCAAAAAGGGCAAGAGCTGGCAGAAAATCCTTTCTGATTGACTGGCTGCAATGCAGTTTTGTTTAGAAGTAACTAGCCTGCTACAATAAGCACCTTTGAGAAGAAACTATTCAAAAACTAGACAACATTTTCCAAAGTTTGCAAAGTTTATGGCATTGAATCTTTGATAGAAATGAAAGAGTAGCATACTGTTTGAAGCACATTATGTGATAAAATGATTATATGAATGAGCTACCACTTAGTTGCATGCCATTCCACATTTAATAATAAACATAACAATAATAATAATAATAATAATAAGTACACACATACATGTATGTGTGCTAATTAATTTGTATTTGTGCTAATGAATCTTTTAGCCCAGCAGCACCAGTGCTAACACCTAAAATAGTAAGTGTAAAGCCCTGCAAAGCATGGAGGTTTATATAGGCCTTTAGTTGTTATTTAGAATAAGTATGGTATATTAGCCGATATTGTTTTCTTGTTAATAGATATTTCATTTGAATTAACCCTGACAGTGATTAGCGTTCCCTTTGATGAACTTACCCTGCTCAAGTCAAACCAGTTCTCACCAAAATCATGCAAATTTATGGTTTTTAGCCAATTTTCTGGAAATGATAAAGTGAACACTAACACTATTTTAATTTTATCTAAATCTAATAGCTGAAACTTTACTAAAATCCCGAAGAAAACATTAGGTGAACTTGGTTAAATGAGTTTTGAGAAAGATCATTACTAAATTACTTTGAAGCAAAAACATTTTACTTGTTAGGGTTTACTCACAGATACAACAACTTGACAGGGACCAGATTTATTACTTGAGCTGATGAACATACACATTTTCTTTGTGTTGCTATTGTCTATTTGTTGCTGTAACAATGCAATGAAGTCTCAAGAATAAAGTTGTTTACTCCACTGAAATAATTTTTATATATATATATAATTACTGTATACTAACCATGTTTTCTTAATGCTATGTTTGTTGGAACACAAATATGGTATTCATTCAGTTCCATGGTATTATATACCACTACTGTACATGTTACTGCCACAAGTATGCTGTAATAGCATTTACTATACAGATACTAATCTTTGTTGTCTAATGTAATGAACATTCAAATATTTTTTTATGTGTTTTAAGTGTGCAAATGATTTTTTGGGGGCCACTCTAAGTCTTGAAAATCCAAAATCTGACATGTAATGACAGCACTGGAAAATCTTTCCATTCAATATTCTCAATAACCTCCAAAACACACACACACACACACACACACACACACACACACACACACACACACACACACACACACACACACACACACACACAGTGACTCACTGTTTTAGATACTACACACCCTTCTGCATGTAACCACCACCTACCTCTGCAGAGGCCTAACACATTCACTCTACTACACTTTTATGATTCACACTTAAATAGCCATTAAATATAAATCTGCACACACAAGCTCTAAGCCTCTGATTTAATATTTACAGTGACGTCATAATCCCGCGTTACGCAACGCGCAAGTAGCTACGGAAACAACCGCGTCAACTGCGGTAAAAGAGTAAGATTGTAACACTGGGAGTTGTTGTTTCAGTCCATAAAAAGAGAAGGAATAACTTACATTGTGTAGTTAGTAGTTGGTTTCTGACTTAATTGTTCTGTCGATAGTTTCGGTTTAGATTGCCTTCCTTGTCTGGGTCTCCTCGGAGTTGTGAGACTGGTTGTTACAAATGTAGGTAAAGAAAAAAAAAGCGTAACAAACTCCAATGTGTGTGATATTTTCCCCTGCTTCGATTTGTAATTATGAGTGGGACCGTTGCGTCGCCCCACTGACGCTGTACTGCGCATGTGCAGTGGCCTCGAGCAGTGAAGGAAATGACTGACTGTAAAAGCCACAGCCAGTGGGAGTGTCTCTAAAATGTATTTTGAAGTGTATTTTTCTTTCATATGGATCTCAGGACTTGAAAACAGATCAGTTAAAGTGGTGTTTCACGTACCCTTTGTTTTCCTTCAACAGTTTTACAATCAATGAAAATTAAACCTAATGTAAACAACACTAGAATGCCCCTACCATGCATATTTGTACTGGAATAGTCAGAAATGAGTCACATAAAATTTGTAGAGCATATGGTTACATTAATAGTTCACCTAAAAATTTAAATTCTCTCATCATTTACTCACCCTCATGGTATCCCAGATGTGTTCAACTTTGTTTCTTTGGCTTAACACTAACAAAGATTTTTAGAATAATATCTCAGCTCTGTAGATCCACTCAATGCATGTCAACAAGGTCCAATATTTTGAACCTAAAAAAAGAACACAAATGCAGCATAAAAGTAATCCATATGACTCCAGGGGTTTATTCAATGTCTTTAGAAGTGATTTGATAGGTGTGGGTGAGAAACAGATAAATGTTTAAGTCATTTTAACTATAAATTATCCTACCTACCCATTAGGTGGCGATATGCATGGAAGAAAATCTTACAGTAGGAGGGCAGTTTGAATGTGGAGATTTGTAGCAAGAAAGAACTTAAAAATGATCTGTTTCTCACCCTCAACAATCATATCGCTTTAGATTAAAACACTAGAGTCATTTTATTGGCATTTTGGACCTTCAAAGTTTTGGACTCTGTTGACTTGAATTGCATGGACAAACAGAGCAGAAATATTCTTTTAAAAATTTTCATTTATTCCATTAAATCATAAAAGTCAATCAAACTGAACTTTGGATATCCCACACAAAATCAGTAAACACAGTGATGATCATCTGATCTACAGCCAGGGTTGGGAGGGTTACTAAATTAGATTACTCAAGGTCAGAAACATATTCTAAATACTTTGAATTCATACTGGTGGATATTTTCACATGTTTTGACTATAAAAACTCTGCCAGGACAGTAAGACAAAACACACATGTTAAAAATACATTCTCTAAAAAACCTAAATATCTTATGCAGTGTTGTTTCTAAAACAAGATCAATCAAACTGATCTTGTTTTAAGGATTTTTAGATATTTTTACAGGAAAGCAATACAAACATCAAGAATATGATTTCCCCTTCTGTCGCTCTCTTACGTTGTGTCAGAGAACGACACTAGGGGTCTCTCTTGAGCGCCGATATTCACCTCTGTACTATGAAAAAAGGCCAATGAGAGTTGGCAGCCAGTATTTGCATGTCCCGCCCCCGGACATACGGGTATTTAAGCGGCGCAAATACGGGAGTTCATTCAGAAAATTTCTTCGGAGCCGATGGTCGTGTTTGCAGTTTGCTGCGTGACTACACACCGAGTTCCTGCTATCCTCTGCTGCATGCTGTTGGATTCTGCGGCGCACAACAGTGGCTTTCTCCTGGTTGCACGGCTGTGCACTTCCTGCCCCTGAGCGCATCGACAGTTGCAGAAATAAGAAGGATCTCTCACGAGTCTTTCTTTCATAAAAGAGTTAATTTCTTCTAAAAGAGTAATTTCTCTAAAAGAGCAAAAACACAAGCGGTGTGAGCGTCCTTTTAAGGGCGCGTCTTTTAAAGATGCCCTTCGCCCCTGTGTTGTTCCTGGATCGCGGTAGAGTACTCTCCGCTTCCGGCGGCCACAGGCGTTGTCTCGTGTGTCTGGGCAGTGATCACACGAGGCTGCGTTTGTGGATGGTTCATGTTCTCACTGCGAGAACATGACCATGACAACGTTAGCGATCGCGGCTTGCTTACAATCGTAAGCAAGCCACTCCAGCCGCCCCGTGTCGCTCCTTCTTCCCACGGGATTGAGGGCGATCGCGGCTGGCGATGGAGGCGATTTGGGGATGGCAGCGGGTGCAGCTCGCGACGCCGGATGCGCCCCTCGGACCACCAGCGCCCGGCACGCTCGTTGACTCCGTCCTCGCTTCGAGGTGGCGGCGACTCGCCTCACAGCCAGTCTGCCTACCCTCAGGCGATGGAAGCAGATGAGTTCGCCGCGACATCGGGCGTGGGCTCTGGCGCTGAGGGCTCCTCTGGGCTGCCGCCGGGCTTGCACGCCCAGCAGGAGGCCGGCAGCGCAGTTGTCGATATGCTTTCCGGGCAGCCAATAGCGTGGGCCTGGATTGGAACCCTCCATCCTCCCGCAGCCATCACGGCTAGGCGATTGGTTTTTGAGCGTGGGCGCCGCTCACAGCCTCGCCCCCAGTACCTTTCTTCCGGAGGTGCATGATGAGCTGGCGTCTTCGTGGAGAGTACCCCTCTCCACTCGTCGTGCCACCTGCTCATCCGCCCTCGCCACCCTCGACGGCGGAGCGCCCACGGGTACACGGAGATCCCCAGGTGGATAGAGCTGTTGCGATCCATCTATGCCCGGAAGCACTACCACCTGGCGGGGCGCCCTGTACTCCCTTCCGGTCCTGTAGAGCAACATCCTCGCTCACCGCGAAGGCCTCCAGCGCTACGGACGCGCCGCTTCCGCCCTGCATGCCATGGCTCTCCTGCAGGTCCACCAAGCCAAGGCACTCCGCAACATGCAAGGGGTGGCCCTGATCCCGACGCGCTGCAGGAACTGCGCTCAGCGACCGACCTCGCCCTGAGGCGACGAAGGTCACAGCGCGAGGCACTTTCGGGCAGGCGATGGCCACTCTGGTGGTCCAGGAGCGTCAGCAATGGCTGGACTTGGTTGAGATGCGTGAAGCCGACAAGACTCGCTTCCTCAACGCCCCTGTCTCCCAGTTCGGCCTCTTCGGCGACACCGTGGAGGACTTTGCCCAGCAGTTCTCCCTGGTGAAGAAGCAGGCGGAGGCCATTTCTCACATCATGCGGCGCCGCAAGCCTGCGCCACGGCCCAGGCCCCATCTGCTTTCGCCGAGGCGTCCTCCTGCGACCAGAAGACCTTCTGCTCCGCCCCAACCTGGGCCCAGCTCTCAGCCCCAGCGTCGAGCAAACCGCAGGAAGCGTACGCCCCTGCCTCCACGGACCCGTCGAGGACCGGAAGGCTCCCAAGCGTCCCTGAGACAGCGGACCCAGAGGGCGAGAAGTTAGCCCGGAGATGGTGAGACTGCTCCGTCCCCGGTGGAGGGCGGGAGGAGAATCTTGTGTTTTTCATTTGCCGCACCCCTGGCGGGGGCTGCGGTACCCAAATTCTCAATAAAAGAGCTATTTCCTTTACCTCTGGGTCACATGGCCCGCAAATGCCGTTCTCCACGGCACTTTTGTTTCAGGCCTCAACAGTCCAGCGCCCAGGATGCGGTGCTCCGCCCTCAGCCCCACGACTGTTCCCGGCCGGCCGGTTCAGAGCGAGTCCAGAGGACGCCGACATCAGACCTCCTCCTCTGTCACGAACCTGCCCCTGCGGGTGCGCGGAACAAGGTAAGTGCTTTGAGCTTATTCTCAGCACCAGAGCCTCGGGACGCCACAGAGCCTCCCGGCGCTGCGTTACCTGTTCCACACGCTCGCGAAGCCCGCCGGGTACATCCAAAATACTTGTCCCCTTGGTGCCCCTAGCACAGAGCGCAGAGGCATGGCTTTCTCTGCCCAGCTCGTCACGCTGGCTGCACCGGACCATTCGACTTCGATTCACGCAATTCAGTTTGCCAGGTCTCCGCCCCCTTCCTGGGCGTTCGTTCCTCCGCAGTGCACGGCGAACATGCCCTCTCCCTGCGTGAGGAAATCACCTCCCCTCTAATCAAGGACGCGATAGAGCCTGTCCCTCCAACCGAAGCGAAGAAGGGTTTCTACAGCCCTTGCCGTTGTACCCAAGAAAGCGGTGGCATACGACCGATCTTGGACCTGCGAGTTTTCAATCGGACCCTGTCCAAACTCCCGTTCAAAATGCTCACCCAGAAACAAATTCTATCTGGCGTTCGGCATCTAGATTGGTTGCAGCGGTAGACCTGAAGGGCGCGTACTTTCACGTCTCAATTAGCCCTCGACACCGACCCTTTCTACGGTTAGCATTCGACGGCCAGGCGTATCAGTACAAGGTCCTCCCCTTCGGCCTGTCTCTGTCCCTCGGCGTCTTCCACGAAGGTCGCGAGGCGGCTCTTGCCCGTTCACGAGGAGCGGGCATACGCATACTCAATTACCTCGACGATTGGCTTATTCTGGCCCCTCGCAGGAATTACTATGCGCACACAGAGACCAGGTGCTCGAGCACCTCCGCCGCTGGGGCTTCAGGTCAACTGGGAGAAGAGCAAGCTCACCCCAGTCCAGAGCATCTCTTTTCTCGGTTTGGAGTTAGACTCAGTCTCAATGACAGCACGTCTCTCCAGCGAGCGTGCTCAGTCAGTGCTGGAATGCCTCGCTTCCTTCAAGCCAGGCACCGTGGTCCCGTTGAAGCGTTTCCAACAGCTCCTGGGGCATATGGCATCCTCCGGCGGTCGCGCCACTAGGGTTGATGCATATGAGACCACTTCAGCATTGGCTCCAGACTCGAGTCCGAGGCGAGCATGGCGCCACGGCACGCGCGGCGTGGAAATTACCACTGCCTGCCTCCAAACCTTCAAACCCTGGACAGACCTCTGCTTTCTTCGGGCAGGGGTACCCTTGCAGCAGGTGTCCCGTCGCGTTCTGGTTACAACCGACGCCTCTAAATTGGGTTGAGGTGCCGTGTGCAGCGGTGCGCAGCCGCAGGCCGGTGGAACCAAGGCCGCTGCGCTGGCACATCAGCTGCCTAGAGCTGCTGGCCGTTCGTCTTGCCCTGAAGAAATTTCTTCCGATGATTCGTGGCAAACATGTCCTGGTCAGGACAGACAGCACCACGGTGGTGGCTTACATAAACCGCCAAGGCGAGTACGCTCCCCACATGTCACAGCTCGCCCGTCGTCTCCTCCTTTGGAGTCAGCAGCGACTGGAGTACGCTGCGCGCCACTCACATCCCGGCAACCTCAATGTGATAGCGGACGCGCTGTCAAGACAAACCTTGCCTGGCGGAGAGTGGAGGCTCCACCCCCAATCGGTCCAGCTGATTTGGGACAGGTTCGGCAAGGCCCAGGTAGACCTGTTTGCCTCCCAGGAAACCTCCCACTGTCCGCTCTGGTATGCCCTCACAGAGGCTCCCCTGGGGACAGATGCTCTGGCACACAGCTGGCCCGTGGGGCTCGCAAGCAGCTTTTCCCCAGTGAGCCTTCTTGCACAGGTGCTATGCAAGGTCAGGGAGGACAAGGAGCAAGTCACTCTGGTGGCCCCCTACTGGCCCAACCGGACGTGGTTTTCGGATCTCACGCTCCTTATGACAGCCCCTCCCTGGCGAATTCCCTGAGGAAGGACCTTCTTTCTCAGGGGCGGGGCACGCTCTGGCACCCGCGCCCAGACCTCTGGAAACTCCACGTCTGGTCCCTGGGCCGGGCGCGGAGGGTCTAGCCGACCTACCTTTAGCCGTCATAGACACTATTAACCAAGCCAGAGCCCCTTCGACCAGGCATCTTTACGCCCTGAAGTGGCGTCTGTTCATGAACTGGTGTTCTTCCGAGCGAAGACCCGCAGAAGTGCGCAGTTAGGTCAGTGCTCGTGTTTCTTCAGGAGAGGCTGGAGAGGAGGCTGTCCCCCTCCACCCTCAAGGTGTATGTTGCTGCTATCGTGGCCCACCATGACACGGTAGACGGCAAGTCTCTTGGCAAGCACGACTTAATCGTCAGGTTCCTAAAAGGTGCCCGGAGGATGATTCCCTCCCAGCCTAACCTATTTCCCTCTTGGGATCTCTCGGTCATCCTGAGGGGACTCTGGAGACCCCCCTTCGAGCCGCTTGACTCAGTTGGACTCAGGGCCCTCTCTCTCAAGACTGCCCTGCTGATCGCACTCGCCTCCATCAAGAGGGTCGGGGACCTGCATGCGTTCTCTGTTAGCGACGCCTGCCTGGAGTTCGGTCCGGCAGACACATTCGTGATCTTAAGACCGCGACCGGGCTACGTGCCCAAGGTTCCTACCACACCCTTCAGGGATCAGGTGGTGAACCTGCAAGCGCTGCCCGGGAGGAGGCAGACCCAGCCCTCTCACTGCTGTGTCCGGTACGTGCCTTACGTATTTACCTGGACCGCACACAGAGCACCAGGCGCTCTGAGCAGCTCTTCGTCTGCTTTGGGGGACAGCAGAAAGGAGCAGCTGTCTCCAAGCAGAGACTACGCCCACTGGGTTGTCGATGCCATTTCCTGGCTTATCACACCCAGGCCGTGCCCCCCTTTGCTGGGTCGAGCCCACTCCACCAGGAGTGTTAGCGTCCTCATGGGCACTGGCTAGGGGCACTGCCCTAGCAGACATTTGTAGAGCTGCGGGCTGGGCAACACCTAACACTCTTGCGAGATTCTACAATCTCTGAGTTGAGTCAGTTTAGTCCCGTGTTCTCTCAGGTACCGAGCCCGTAGAACTTCGGTGACACGCCGACGATCTGACCGGGTGGATCGCTTGCACCCAGCGCCCTTCCCCTAACCAGGGAAACAGTGCGCCTTCTTCCCAGGAGATCCCAGGCTTGGGACACTGGTTGGCTCCTCCCCTAGCCCTTGCGGGTCGCAGTTCTCTTGGAGGGACTCGCCGACCCAAACCACTCGCGGTACCGCTAGCTACCCTGTACTGGTATAGGGGCCCCACAGGTAAGGCCTCCTGCTCGGACTCCCCTGTGTGTAAAACCACGGTTCTGTCCCCTCACGTGAGTTGGCCGTGTTTCCCTTAGGCAGTCACAGCTACCTCAGGTGCCGTGCTGTATGCTCCCCCTCTCTGAGGCTGGGGCTACCACCGCACTACTGTTCGCATAAGGCCTAGGTATAGGCCATGCGATGTATGTGCCACTCAAATTTGCCTCCCCTCGGGTAGGTGTGGCCTCCGCAGGGTCTTCCCCGCCCTACCAAGGGCTAAGACCCCCTTCCCTCAATGCGTGTAAGTGCCCGGCCGTAGTTGCTCTATCGCGAGAAACATAGAGAAAAGAGGCCCAGCCAGGCTGGCCCGTTCCCATGTTGGCGGCCGTCACCTTGTTCCCCCCTCGGGGTAGCGATAAGGAATCCTGATGGCTTAAATGGGGCATTGGGGAAGAGTGCGTCGCGACCTGATACAGTTGGTCGTTCTGCACGTAGGAATACCTGCTCGCTCCTGTATCAGCGGATCACGTACGCGGCTCAGCGCATGGCGCTTTTAAGTGGACCCCTAGTGTGGTTCTCTGACACAGCGTAAGAGAGGCGACAGAAGGAGAACGTCTAGGTTACGTATGTAACCTCAGTTCCCGATGGAGGAGCGAGGCGTTGTGTCCCCCTTGCCACATCGCTGAGCCGAGCCCCTGTTGTGGCGGACCATTTCCGGCTCCTCAGAAAAATCCTGAATGAACTCCCGTATTTGCGCGCTTAAATACCCGTATGTCGAGGCGGGACATGCAAATACTGGCTGCCAACTCTCATTGGCCTTTTTTCATAGTACAGAGGTGAATATCGGCGCTCAAGAGAGACCCCTAGTGTCGTTCTCTGACACAACGTCTCGTTCCCTCCATCGGGGAACTGAGGTTACATACGTAACCTAGACGTTTTGCCCTAATATCAAAGATCTTACAAGAAAAAATAAATTATGATGTAACGTGAATTTTCTTTATAATAAAATATGATCGTGTCTGGTAACATGTGCATGTAAAATGGCTAGAAATAGCATTTTAGCTTAGCGTAACGCTAACAATTTACACAAGGATTATTTCTATTTCTTCTGCTCCAAACTTACTTCAGACTTACTTCAGATTAATTCTCTGTCTGCTCGTATGAATGTAAAACATTATAAGAAAATGTTTCCCCGCTGTTCAAATATACTTTGAATCACATAATTTATATGTATAAATGTTTTTCATCTGAAAGGACTAAATATTAAATGAAACAAATGACAATAAAAGATAAAGTAATCTCTTCAGTAATCAAAATACTTTTTGAATGTAACTATATTCTAATTAACAATTATTTAAATTGTAACTGTAGTGGAATACAGTTACTTATATTTAGTATTTTAAATAAGTAATCCCGTTACATGTATTCCATTACTCCTCAACCCAGTCTACAGCAAGATAAATGTCTGTTCAAGCAATATTTATTAAATATATATATGTACATTTACAGTTACTATATTCACATCAGTTTTTGGTGTGAGTGAATGATGACTGCATAACACTGATTAATGTGGCCTTCTGAAATTACATACAGAGGACATTCAGAGAAATATCTCTAGATACTTTCCTCAGTTTTAACTGTAAACATGTCAAATATTGAATCTAGTTTTCAATATAAAACCTTTCAAAATTAGCATAGGCAGTATTGTGCTGGTCTGGTGTTCAGTTTTCACAGAAGATATAAAACACACACACATATGACAGCAATATTCAACATTAAAATAGGAACAGGAGTCAAAAAGGGGAAGGCGTGAGAACTGCAGTCTGGTGTGCTATTTACAGGATTCCTTTAGATGCTTCAGTTCTTCATTTAGTTTCTTGTACCGGATTTCCATCGTGGCAAGGAGGGTCTCTAGACTTTGCACATACTCCTTTCTCCTGAAACAGCACTGTCTGGCCAACAACCCTGCAAAAAGCACAAGTAACACAGGCAACACAGCATATTCACTTGCTTTGGAGCTTTCTGTATCCACCAGCATACACGCAAGCACACATCACCATCTTCAGCACGTGGGACAACACAACCATGCAGCCATCACCTTATCCGATTGTTGTGAGTGGTCACCGTGGTGGCTAGACATTTTGTGAAAAGCCTGTTTTCCACTTTGTGGCAAGTCTGTACACGGCAAAGTCTTTAGTGTGTGGCTTGTATTGGATTGTTGCTATTCATTTTTGTGAGAATACAGATTTTTAAGAGCCTTGAGTTCTTCGATGAGCATCATGTTTTGTTTTTCAAGTACAGCAACTCTGTTCTCGAGACATTTGACATATTCTTTCTTCTTCTGACGGCATTCCCGGGCAGCCTCCCTGGAAGCAACAACAGACAGCCTTCATAAGCATGAATACATTTGTGTTATTTCTAACCCATATGACTCTCTTTCTTCTTTGGAACACAAAAGGAGATGTTAGGCAGTATGTTTGGGACTGGCAGCCTTAGTCACCATTCACTGTCATTGTATGGAAAAAGATGCTATGAAAGTGAATGGTGACTAAGGCTGTCAGTCACTAACATTCTGCCTTTGGTGTTCCACAGAAGAAAGAAAGTCTTCCAGGTCTGGAACAACATGTGAGTAGAGTAAATAATGACAGAATTTAAATTTTTGGGTGAACTGTGCCTTTAAGAATTAAGTTTTCCCATTTAAGCATGAAGATAAAAGTAAATGGAAAGACAATGAGATAAAAATGTTCAAATTCAAGACGGAACGAGCATGATGCAATGATACTGGAAATCCTGTGACTTTATCACAGAACGAAATAAAGACTAATGGACGCAGAAAGAGCTGATGAAAATGTAATGGTAGCCAGTTGGTAGGTAGCAGTGCAGTGTGTAAACATCACTCCCCTGGCCTCAAGAGGCACACTAGCGATGGACGCTAGAGGCTGTAGCCTTAAGCCTCCTCGTTACTATGCCTGCCTCCCATGCCAGAGACCCCAGTTAAAATCCTGCTTGGAGTGGATTGAGTAGGACCAGTTATAGTGGTGCCGTGACCCAGATGGAAGTGAGGTTTAGGGGGTTAGTGCAACGTTAGCCAGCTGGTAGGTAGCTGTGCAGTGTGTAAATTTCAATCCCCTGGCCTCCAGCAGCACACTAGTGATTGATGCTAGAGGCTGTAGACGTTAGCCTTCTTAATAGCGTACTCGCCTCTTATACCAGAGACATTAGTTTGAATTCCAATCGCAGCAGGTCGAGTAGGACCGGTTACAAAACGTTTGGTCAACACGCCCAGACTGACAAGCTACTTTTAACATCATGCAGAAAGAATGAGATGTATGAGAAGTAAAGAATCAATTGCTGCCATTTTGGTAAAACATGAAAATCAGGTGAAAATGAAATAATGTCAATGAATTCATGTTCTTAGGCTACAGAATGACTGAGAATCCTTAAAGGGATAGTTCACCCAAAAAAGAAAATTCTCTGATCATTTATTCAACCTTGTGCCATCTGAGATATGTATGACTTTCTTTCTTCTGCAAAACACATTTGAGGATTTGTAGAAAAAGATCCAGGCTCATGGTCTTTAGAATTGGAGAGGATGAAGATTAGATATTTGTAGGTACAAAAAGCACAGATAGTCAGCATAAAAGTAATCCATCCTATCTCCAGTGGTGACATTAATGTCTTCTCAAGCAAATCAATCAATATGTGAAAATTTGTCCATTGGTCAACACCTGACTGTATGTGATCTTTTATAATAGAGTGCTTAAATATCGTTCTTTTTCACACACAAAGTGAGCGATTAGCTTTACAAGACATTAATGTCATGGCTGGAGTCAAGATGGATTATTTTTATGCTGATAAGATGATTTTTGGACCTACAAATATCGAATCACCATCCTCTACCATTCTTAGGGCCTGCTGAGTTTTGCAGAAGAAAGAAAGTCACACACATCTCAGATATTCAGCATGACAGTGAGTAAATTATAAGAGAATTTGCTTTTTTGGGTGAACTATGGTGAACTATAAGTGGGGCAAGACTGCTGGGTTTTACCTGTTTTTCAACAGACGGAGTTCCCTCTTGCGTGATGCCTCCTCAGCCAGTTCCTGAGGGCTGGGTAAAGAGTCAGGTGAGCTACCCATCACCTTGGAACTCCTAGAGGTAGAAGAGTGAATCTGATACGACGACATATCTGCAGTAGTGGCTGCAAAAAACACACACACATTCATTTATGGAAGAATATTACAGGATATCCTTTCTTTTGAAAACATTATTTTCCTGGGTATTTTATGTGACCAAAACCTGTAATATGTAAACAATAATGATAAATTATGTGCACCCATTTAAGGATGGGCAAGGAGGAGGCGGGAACTGGCTGAACAGTAAACATAAAGTTTTAATGTCAAACTTAACTTAAAACAAGTATAAACAAACATAGACACACATGCAATGCAGCCACGTGCGTCTCTCTCGCTCTCTCTCGATCTGGCGCCTCTGGCTTGCCTTTATCTCACTCTCCCGTTGATCAGCACTCTCCACACCCTCCTCCTAGTCACAGTATGATATTGTGGTTATTGGTATGGCTGTGCACGTGGATTGCCTGACAGTTTTATGTAAACATATATACTGTATGCCAAGTAGGTGGGGCAAAGATAAATTACCTAATGCCTTTGACACCATAAAGGCTGCTATTATCTAGACTGCTAATATTGGTCATTCTTCAGAGTACAGTGAATGACCGGTCTTACTGACTGAAGGGCTTAGACTAAGCTCCAAAATATGAACATGTTGAATGTGTTTTGATATGTGATTCATGCATTGAAAACAACATCTAAATTAACTGCTGTTATTCAAGTCAAAGATATTATTTAATATCACCAAATTAAAAAATGCTGGCTACCATACTTGAAGTGTTCTTATTGCTTAAGAAACTCAAGAGACTAAACAAACATGAACCAATCTAAACTGAGACTGAAATGTATTTCCCTCTTTAAAGCAATACACCAGGTTCAATGTTAAGATCAATCGACAGCATCTGTGACATAATGTTGATAACCAGAAAAAAACTATTCCGACTCGTCCCTCCTTTTCTTTAAATCACAATTCGAGGTTACAGTGAGGCACTTACAATGGAAGTGAATGGGGCCAATTTTTGGAGGGTTTAAAGGCAGAAATGTGAAGCTGATCATTTTATAAAAGCCCTTACATGAATTCTTCTGTAAAAACTCATTCATTATCTGAGCTATAAAGTTATTTAAATTATAATTTTTACAGTCATTTTAGGGTTTTAGGGTTTGTTGACATTATATCATCATGGCAACGAAGTTTTAAAATTGGCTATATACACAGAAATGTTTAGTAAGCAATTTTATCATGCTAAAATTTTGTTAAATTGTATTGTTTACATCTTGTGGCTATACTTTTGAAATATTGAGTATTTTAATTTTTACGGATTGGCCCCATTCATGCTCATTCTTTTTTTTAAGAAAAGGAGGGGAAAGTCCAAATTAAGTTTTGTGGTAATCAGCTTTATGCCACAAATCCTGTTGAGTGAGCTTATCTTGTATTGAACCCAGAATATTCCTTTCACATCAACACAAGTACACCAGAATGTAGCATTATAACTCTCCACAAGCATGCTAGCGGTGACCTTCAGATGTTATTGTGGCTCAGAGTTCAAATCTGCTAATCTCCTTCAGCAAAACTCTCAACAGTTAGATGATTAATCTGAGATGACAAACTGGCATTTGTCCTAAATTGTAAGACAGACAAAAAAACATTTATCCATAAAACACACATACTAATTACAATTTAAAATGAGAGGAGGGATAGCTTTATAAATAAAAAAATAAAAAACATTTAGATGAAATTGACAAGAAGTCCATTTTGATGATTTCTGATGTCATCTGCCCACGACATCGCCATGTTACTACGTACATAAAGATAAACCATCTTAAATGTCTGCATGGACTAAAGGCTGTAAATGAATACCCACTGGTGAACTGGAAACACATTGTGTGGCAGCTGAATAAGTCACAGAAGTTGATCAAACACAGATCTACACACTGTACAGTTATAAACTGGATTATACACCAGTGAGAGCTCTGACTCACAGTATTTGTGCACAGAGCGAAATGCAAGACAACCATCCTGTTCTGATGAAAACGGAAATGATCCTCACAACTCTTATTCATGATCACAGTCACGAATACGAAAAAAACAGCAGGTCACATTAAGGACAAAAATGAACTTGCATAATCCTAACTTCATTTCCAACCATACTGTTTGATCTTTCTTTAATCAAATTAAATCTTCACAATTTAAAAGAACATTACATGCTATTTATGTATATATGTATTATGTATGCTGTAAATTTTTATGGTTGCTTTAGGGTTTACGGCATTATGTTGTCATGGCAACGAAGTTATAAAATTGGACATAAATGTACTCAGAAAAGGTTCAAATCATGTTAACACACATATTGTTTATGTCTTCTGTCTATCCTTTTAAACAGCGAGTATTTTAAAGTTAATTCCCCATTCACTTCCATTGTAAGTGCCTCACTGGATCCCAGATTTATGCCTTTTATTTTTAACAAAAGGAGGTATGAGTCTAAATATATTTTTGTGGTATTCAACATTATGCAACACATGCAGTCGACCGATTGAACCCGGAATAGTCCTTTAAATGTTTTAATATTATGAACATTAAAAAAGTGCACTGCAAGATATGCAAGTGATTGTAACATTTCTCTGCATGTCTAGAAATCTCACTTTCTCTTTGTCTCCGTGGAGACTGCAGAGTATTATCTAAGAGTGATTAATCGTGTAGTTTTGTTCTCACTAAAGGAGCTGCCTGTAATCACAGAATGACTGACTTCAATGAACATCTTATTTGCTGTTCAGCATTAACATTTCCCTGCTAGTGTGCAATTCTAGGAAACATGATGACGTCAGATGAACTGTGAGTGGGCAGAGCATTCATGCATTTCAGAGCGAGAGAGAGATGGATGGCGAGAGAGAGGTGCTGAAAAAAGTGAGTGCATGGCTACAGATGAATTGAACAAAAAGTGTAAAAAAAGACTTATGAGAAGTGAGAATGTCATACTTTTTAGCCTGTTGCGTTCAGCACATACTTTTCACTACAAGAATAATGTGTACCATCTCTGTTTGTTTCAAACAAACTTTAGTTATATGTTTGTTCTTTTTAAAATGTAGTTTTTGTTCATAATCTCTGAATGCTATTTAATCAAATTCAAAATGATCCAACAAACACACTGGGAAAATCACCTAAACCGTGGAATAAAAATGCAATCTTTATAAAGATATATTTAAAGTGAGTTCCCAACATTAAATTCAATTAAAACCACAAGACAAGCACACAAAAACAAACAACAAACATACCTGATTCTGTCTCATCTCCAGTCACAGCCATGTATAGTGAGCTGAAAGCTTGACTGTGTCTCTCTGCTGTCAGTATGTAATGCTCTCCAAACCACAAGCTCAGTGTACAGTCACTGTCAGGGCCATTGACATCACTATGACATCATTAGCTTCCTGATGTCAGTAACACAGTGGCTCGTGGAGGCAGCCCTCCCCTTTCCCCCCTACCTCCTCTGTGCTCATTCACACTTCAAACTGTCACCAAAGCAGACTACAGAAGCAAGGGCACTATTTTTATTATTTAAGATTGTCCTTAAGATTTTGTTTTTACTTCAAAAGAATAAGATTTTAAGATGTGATTTTCATTTCAGCAAAGAACTGTCAACATGAATTGATGGGCACATCTTTGATTTCCCTGCCTGTGCTTTAAAAGCTATGTGGGTGTATCTCACAAAACATGACAAGAACATGTCTCTGTGTAATGTGTGTGTGTGAGGGTGCGTGCATGCGTGTGGGTGTGTGTTCCAAAAACACACACACAGACACACCTCCAACCTTCCCAAAACAGGCTACATTTCTACAAGGTATTATATCCAAGATGAGTATAATTAAATAAATTATATCATTAACTTGGATCACTACATTATTGTCCAACAGAATGTAAGGCAAATTGGCATCCCTGGAGTGCACAGCGTATTGCATCATAGGAGCCCCAGGCCGAGAGGATCTTGTGCTGTTTATGGTAAAAATGAGATAAATCTGATGGCAGGGGATAAACTGGATGCTGCAACTCTGGTTGAGAGAGACTTCAGAATAATAAAACAATGATAAATGCCATGTGAGGACAAGCCTGTGCCTATTATACTTTTGGTTTGTCAGAGACTAAACATTCAACACCGGAGAATGCTGTAGTAGACCCAAAAATAATTTGGACACTTAAAAATGTACGAATGTCTTTGCATTACAAAACAAAATATCAAACCAAGTGGCAATTATTTTGAAGAAAGACAGCAGAAGTGCACTTTTCATAAAATGAAGTCTATATCCAGAATGGCAAATGAATCTTTAACGATAACTTATAAAACTTCAAAGACAGACCAACCGTAACCTTTGAACTTGTTAATCGATGGTATATGCTTCTGTTAAAGCCATCAGGCTGCATTAATTCAACTTGTTATTTTAGAAATCATGTTAAATATTGGAATTCCTGGTGAAGAACTGCACTACCCATGATCCCGAGAGAAACATTCCACCAATCAGAGAATTGCAGTGAACAAAGCACACCTAATATGCGCTGCATTGACTCACTCGCATGACGTACTGTGAATGACACAATAGAGTCTTCCTACTCTCTCAAACTACATATATTTGTCAAAATCTGAATATTTTCCAATATTCACAATGCTTTATGGGATTGTAGTTCATTACCCTTTTATGAAAGACAGTAGCTTTGTCTTATTGTCTGATTTTTAAGTTATTTTGTGCTTTAAATTAAAGTTTATAATGTTGTGAATGACCTTGGAGCTGGTGGATTTGGTTCATAGTAAAGAACTCTTTTATGAAGGATTTTATGAAATGTCTATGTTGATTTTTATGTTGTTGTTATTTTAATTCTCAGCAGGAAACCGATGGAGTGCGTACTCCAGGTAGGGAAGGAGGTTTTGCCCCAAGTGAAGGAGTTCAAGTATCTCGGGGTCTTGTTCACGAGTGAGGGGACAATGGAGCGGGAGGTTGGCCGGAGAATCGGGGCAGCGAGGGCGGTATTGCACTCACTCTATCGCACCGTTGTCACAAAAAGAGAGCTGAGCCGGAAGGCAAAGCCTTTGCGTCGAAAGGAGTCAGTTGAGGTGGTTTGGGCATCTGGTAAGGATGCCCCATGGCCGCCTCCCTAGGGATGTGTTTCAGGCACGTCCAGCTGGGAGGAGGCCTCGGGGAAGACTCAGGATTAGGTGGAGAGATTACATCTCCACACTGGCCTGGGAACGCCTCGGGGTCCCCCACTCAGAGCTGGTTAATGTGGCTCGGGATAGGGAAGTTTGGGGCCCCCTCCTGGAGCAGCTGCCCCCGCGACCCGACTTTGGATAAGCGGTTGAAGATGGATGGATGCTGTATCCTACTGTACAAATGTCATATAGTGTGTAGGTTTAATTATACTGTATGTATCTATACAGTATAACATATATATATATATATATATATATATATATATATATATATATATATATATATATACAGTTCTGTGCAAAATTCTTAGGCACATAAGATGTTTTACATAAACATTTGTCTTAAGATGGTTATTTATATCTTCAGATTTAGTGTGTGAATAGGAAATATACATTTTAGACACCCAAACATTACTTTTGCAAACAGAATAGAATAGAAGAACAGGGAGCCCTGCAACAGATGTTTTTGCCCCCACAGAGCCCCCCACTGAACACAGAGTCAGTCTGGGATTACATGAAGAGACAGAAGCAATTGAGACAGTTTGAATCGCTAGAAGAACTGTGGCGAGTTCTCCAAGAAGCTTGGAACATCCTATCTGCCAACAACCGGTGAAAAACGGTGTCCAGGTGTACCTAGGGAAATTGGTGCTGTTTTAAAGGCAAAGGTGATCACACCAAATATCGATTTAGCTTTTTTTTTTTATTAAGTTTACTGGACTTTGTATGACATGAATTCATATTTTACAAGTGCCTAAAACATTTGCACAGTACTGTGTATATTATAAATGCTGTTTATATATACTAGGAAGATTTTGTGATAATATTGTAATGAATTTCTCATTAATCTGTGAGGTTCAGATCACATACATGACTTTTCGAAGCACAAGGTCATTCCTTCGATTTTTTTCCAACTGCCACCTACGTCCGTGCCAGATCACACAAGTGTGAATTCACACTGTCTAATTCAGTCACCCAGAGGCAACTATGGAAATCACTGAAGCTGATTAGAGGCCCACGATTTAAAAAGTTCAGCTGTGTTTCGTAAATCCCACTGCAGGGACTAAAGCCCATTTTAGGTACTTTTCCTCACTACTAGTACTTTTTGTCGCTTTCGCACCTGAAGAGCTATAGTTCCTCATAGCCGTTTAAAGAGACATTTTTAGCTTCTACTCTGGGGTGAGTACTTTTGGGCATATAGGGATAGTGTGAGGTGCTGCAGCCTGTGATTCCTCAAATACCTATAATGCACAAATAGCTTTGAGAAACGTGAGAAGTCCGCAGCCATACATACAGCATAACAAATGTTTAGCTGCTAGCCTGCTACTCAGAGGATTGCGCTAATATATCAGTTTTCTTAACAGAAATAATATATAACAAACAAAGTATCCAAAGAGAATAATTTGTTTCGCATACAGTATTTGCATGAATTCATCTTGAGACACTCTTTGAGTTTTCATCGCATCTGTACTGTGCGATTACACAAAAAATATAGTGATTTCTGGATGTGTTTTTTTCCTGGGATGACATATATATAGATAATCATATGTTGATCGAGAGTAGGTAATTGAACTCTATTAATGCCTGTTAATTGATCGCCTTTTACTGCGTGGTTATCTTGCATCAAGATGTCTTTTTTATGTAAATGAGTATTTCAGTACAGTAATTTATGTTGAATCATAAAAGCCTTTATTGTAAAAGACTTTGTTGAGAAATAGGTTTATAGTGCATTTTCAACATGAGTTCAGCATATGCTGCGTGGTAGTGAAGTGTCTCTCTCCTCTCATTCGGCTGCAGCACTGCATGCTCCCACGGCTAGTGTAAACTGTAACCTGAACACACAGATTGTGTCCAAAAATGGGTTCCATTCATCCAATAATGCTGTTGTTTAAACCATTAACTGATTAGACAGCAAGGCAGCAAACTAGATTTTCAGATGCAACCAAAACAGCCCTATTAAAAGTGTAGCTTCGGTCCTGGCGTCTTCCGTCAGTGTTGTTGATTTTATTGTTGTTGTTGCTATTGAATCGTGCGTGCCAACAATGTCATAACAAAAATGGTCGATATTAGCTGATGTCAGTATGTGGGTTATTTTGTGAGTGCGAATGCAAAAGAAAGTCTCGTGTTTTCTGTTCTCATCTAGAAAGTTGGTGTCAATACATTGCAAGTGGTAATACATGTGCAAGGTAGGGGTATGTAGAGTTATTGAGTTAAATATGAGTGAATTTACCTATATACATGAGATATTTATTTACATTATTGCACTATGGGGGAGTCCTGTGGCAGTCTAATTTTTCATGAGGAAAATGGCCTGAGGGTAAAAACTGTTCTTGTGCCTGGATGTCCTGGTGCTCAGTGCTCTGGAGACATACAGGTTTTGGATGGTGGGCAATGACAAGATATAAATGCTCATTAACACCTTTGGATATTACCTGCATGAAAGACAGGGGACTTTCCTGCATTGTTTGACCGATGGGCAGCTGTACTCTAGTCATACATGGAATTCCTGTGGAGCTGGAGCAACTGTGTCTACAAACAAACTGATGTTGATCATTGAGCTCCCTTGAGTTTATTGAACATATAGCACCTTGACCTTGTCTAGTCTTTACCTGTAAAATGACCCATATCTAAATATCTTAACTCTTTTCAACTAGGCCATTCCTCAGACAATAACTAAGAACCAGCAACATACTGTTTATAATGCTTCACAATGCTTGCTTAGAAACATCATGATCATCTTTTACATCATTGTCTTTGTAGGTTTTTGCATTCGAAAAACGCTACCTGTGCACATGTTGCAGATGTAATCCTTCTTAGAATATGTTGGCCTGGGTCCTCTGTATTCATACTGATTTACACTAAAAAGAAAAATTATAATAAAAAATGTCTTATATACTGTACACCCCATTTAATTGACTGTTTTAATATAATAAGCATCTAAATATGGGAGTGGTGGTGGCGTAGTGAGCTAAAGCACATAACTGTTAATCAGAAGGATTCGATCCCCACAGCCACCACCATTGTGTCCTTGAGCAAGGCACTTAACTCCAGGTTGCTCTGGGGGGATTGTCCCTGTAATAAGTGCACTGTAAGTCACTTTGGATAAAAGCGTCTGCCAAATGCATAAATGTAAATGTAAATGTAAAATGTAAATCAACTAACTTGTTTGAATACAGTTTAATGAACCAAGTAGCAAAGACATAGTGAAATAAACTAAAAAGACTCTTGGCATTTAAAGCTCCAGTGCATATGATGTTATCTGTAGGTGGTGGTGGTTTAGTGATTGAGTTTCTGATCACCTAATGGAAACTCTCAGGTTCAATAAAAACTGAGAACTGCAGAGATTCCGTTTTGGAGTTTCGGGTAGATTATGATTACTTTGGCAATTATTGCATTAGAAGTTGCATTGGATGAAAAAGTATCTTTTTAAGTAGCCAAATCATGTATAATTGTTTAACCAAGCTGATGATTTTGATGATGATACTAACAAAAATAGCCTACCAAAATCTACCATGCTAATAGCACAGTTTGTGGAGTAGCTATATGAAAATGGTAATCATTCACATTACATGTGTTTATATTCACATCCACGATATAATGGCCAAAACTAACGGCAAAGACCTTTGGAAATTATATATCGTCTTTATATGCATGTTTATACCATGTTTTGTAACATCATTACTGTACTATTTGTCCGGATTAATGAGCGGTTAAAATGTGATTGGCAACATTGAACTCTTCAGAGGAAGCGATGACAATATGAGCACATAATTGAACTTATGTTGTTGCCAATGTAATGATTGTAATAAAATAGTGATTCAGTGCTGGTGTCCAATTCACGGAAATCCTATAATTAAAACTCAACAATTCTGATTATTTATTGACGATGTATCAGCAATGCTCTCAATCAGATATGTAATCAATCATATACCAATATCAAATCAGAAATATCTATTTAAAGATACTGTAGGCAAGATTAAGTTTTTAAAACATCCTCAGGCTATTATTTCTTGCTCTCTAAAAATGATAGGGCCATTACTGCTATTAGATGCCTAATGTGTTTGTTGTATTTCTGTCATAACTGGTTAATGAGACCATGTCCCTATTTGTATTGATAATATTTTTAATTACCCTCATAATGTTTTCTGTTCTCTGTAGGTGTCATTTAGGGGAAAATCCAACATAAAACTCCTCATTTATTACAGTATTTATTTTTTGTTCTTTCTTGAAAATACAAAACAAAAACACATTAAACATTACAAAACATTTGATAACCGAAGTGACGAGTGGCAATGTAAAAAGAAAAAAACAACACAATTCCGTAATTTACGGTGTAATAATGAGGTAACAAGCAATGTAGTGTTTGGGTCCATAATAACTAATTAACTTAAATTAACCTCCTCAAAGATTACCAGTAGTGTTATTAAATTAACTTAATTGAGTTTTATTTTATTTTAATTAACCACATAAACAGTTTAAACTTAAAATGTCGCAATTTACCAATGACTCCAACTTTAAAGAGATAGGTCACCCAAAAATGAAAATTCTGTAAATTACCCACCTTCATGTTGTTTCAACCCCCTAAAACATACTTTCTTCCATGGAACAGGACAAGAAATATAGCCGCAAACACATTTACTTTCATTGTACGGAAAAGAGCAGTGTCAACATTCTACCAAATTTCTCCTCATGCGTTGCAATGGAAAAGCAAAACTCATGCAGGTCAGAAACAACATGAGGGTGAGTCAACGAGCACATAATTGTCATTATTGGGTGAACTAGCCCTTTAAATTTTCAGTAAGACTTTTAAAATGTAAGAAAATCAAACCAAAGGTACACAAGTGAGTAAGCATGCTCTCAGCACCAATACAGCTCAACCAACCACTTTATGTACACATAGACAATTAGTGCAACAATTAACTGCAGCAAGAGCATGTAGAATGATAAATCTAATCAACTAAAAACAGGCATCTGAAGCAGAGGCACACACACTAAGGGTCTGCCCTCCTGGAGGGGCACCACAGAAACAAACACAGTGTCAAACCCAGAGAAGACAAACAATGCCTGTAGAGCTACAGACACTCAAATTAAAACCAGGGGTGAAAATAATAATAATATAATGGAAACAGAAAAATGTGTTCCTCTTAAATGCTAACATTATTAATATATTGTATGAAAGAACAATTAAGACATTGCATTTAATATACACTTATGTTTTCCCCATCCCTTTGGATTTTTGCTTGAAATCACTGCTGATGTTTTTGCTTCTTTCATGGCTGGTAGAGTGAGCTAGCGCTGTTCTTTTTTTGTCTTTTAAATACAAACATGCATTCAATAGGTATTCCAATAAAAACTAATTCCAACTTCCTTCAATTATCACCAATTAAAGAGTTAGCTAAAAAAACTGCAAGACAGTCCACACAACACAAATCAGCATGAAGAGCTTGTCTGGTCTTCGGCCGTGAGATATTTAGTAGAAATGAGTGATGGATGGGAAGTAATGGAGCCAGACTTGGAAGTTTCTTTTTCCCTTTCCAACGTTTCCTTTCGTCTGCCAACTGGAATCAGATTCACATTACGTTTGAAAGGAAGAGCAACTGGCTGATAACACTTTTAGTGTCAGCTCCAATTGTAAAAATACTGGACAGTGTGAATGCATATCTACCATCTTGTGACCTGAAGAGAACAAACAGACAATTATTTCATACTAGGATCAACAAAATCGAATTATTCTGTGGCTATATACATCGTAACAGCTAGAAAACAAGTTGGAATTGCACTCACAGTGTCTGCCATGTTCACCATTGTGGGGGCACGTAACTGTAGGTGGGAGTAGCGGATTGGCGGTACGTGGGCATTGAGGGGTGGGGTGCGACTGGGGTCGGGGAGTGAGTAGTTAATAACGTCCCTAGAAAGGAAGAAGAACAAAAACAGCCCACACATACATGATACCTCTGGCTTTCATACATACAACATCATCAATATATTTTGAAAACAAATTATGAATTTTAAACCTGAAGTGAGCAACTCTTCCAGTGTTTCAAATGCTTTCTCCTACCCCAGCTTATTAGGCAGTGTTTTAAGTTAATGGTTAATTTTCTTGAAAAACACTGTGTATGTGGCGCTATGAACATTTTTGTTTGTTTTGAGTGACCCATGAGACACAACAACGTTGAATCGACAAATGGCATGATATGGCGGCTGTACTTTCTGTTTGTTTGATCAATGGCAGAAGAGGAGCATATTCAGAAAGCTGTTTTGAAAACAATGTTTATTTTTGTAATTTCATTTGGTGGTGCAGAAATTACACACTTCAGCTTTAATCTCTTTTTTATCCAATTCTATGCATTTTCATGGATGTTACTGCATTTTTACACTCAGAGTTTCCACACTTTTTGACCATTGAACTTCTATGACCTTTCACGTTGTTTGCAAATACAGGATGAGGATTATTTAAAATTTTACCAAACGATTTACTAATTAAACTTTCAGATCAATCAGTGGACCGGTTTGACCAATATACTGAAAAGAATGGACTAAAAAGAACAAAAAAAGCTGATTAAATATTTTAGCAAAGCATAACAAAAAATAAATAACTTCATTATAGAATTTCCCATAAATTTTAATATTGTATTCATTTCCATGCCTTTTCCAGGAGTGGAAATCACAATGTGATTTCCCATGACCGTAGGAACTCTGAGCTGACTGTATCTGGTCCAAAACCATCTGAAGTATGTACTTGATTTAATTTACAACCATGCAACTCACCAGCTGACATCGCCATGGTGGTGCCTCCTACCATTCCCATGGCAACTCCATTAGGGCGAGGAGGGGGAATGGGAGGAGCATACATAGCTGCCGGCATGCCATTGGGCTGAACTACGGTCGTATGATGAATGACATGGGGCGGTGCAGCATAAAGGGGCTGTGTGTAGTAAGTGCCTTGCTGCTGTGGAAAGAACATCAAATGTCTTAACCAATAACAGATTTGATATACTTTGGGCTTCACAACCTTCAATTTACATGACCTTACCTGTGCATATGGGTTCTGTTGGGCATAGGGACTCCTCACAGGGTAGATAGTAGCAGGGTACGGGTTAGGTGATGAGGAGTAGGGGGGTACAGCACCTGTTGTTGGAGAGCAGGACATTTTGAAAGGGGCCCCAGGAGCATAACCTGTAAGGATGATAAAGGCTTTGTTTGGCTTGATAACATACAGTATAGAAACATTTGCTAGCAGCAAATCAGTGCAACAATGTCCCCATCCACTCTTTCAGCCACCTTGGTTCCAGAAGTATTTTTCCCATTCATTTTCTCCATAGGGATTTCATTAAGAACTTCATACAATATTTCTAAGCTATAACCCAACCCAACCTGTTTCAAGGTAAGTCATATCATTTCAAATTGAAGCTAAAAAGTTTTTTTTTATTTTTACAAAAAAATTGATAACGATTAGAAGTATAGAAACAACATATTTATAGTTTATACCAAAATATTCCGATAAGTAATAGATGTAGACCGATATATCGGTTTTACCGATTAATAGGTGCCGATAGTTGCGTTTTGGATCGGTTATCCAGAAAAATTCTATGACGAACGTTGCCGATAGTTTTTTCATAATTTCAAAATAAGAGTCCCCAGTCTGTTTCAGGCTTGTTTATACATAAAAGTCCCACATTATGCACCAAATCTTGGCTGTTTTTTCTTGTTATTATTGGGATTTAGAATGAACAATAAACTGCATCACAGATGTTATTAATTTTGGACTCTTTGTCTTTGCCTACCATAGTAAAGACAGAACAAGACCTTAGTTATCATATTGGTGAAATCCACTACCGGTCGACCTCTAATAATTAGTTGGTAGGAGTGTAGGGAGACCAATTCTACTGCAGTGGTTCTCAACCCTTTTCAGCCATCAAACCACTCAGGAAGGAGACAACGTAGTTTGGTGTAAAAAGTGCAAATCAGCCCCAGAACAACAGCAAAGGACCTTGTGAAGATTCTGGAGGAAGCATGTAGTCAAGTATCTATATCCACAGTAAAACCTATATCGACATAACCTGAAAGGTTGTCAGAAAGGAAGAAGCCACTGCTCCAAAACCACCATAAAAAAGACAGACCACAGTTTGCAAGTGTACATGGTGACAGAGATCTTACTTTTTGAAGAAATGTCCTCTGGTCTGATGAAACAAAACTTTAACTGTTTGGCCGTAATGACCCTCGTTATGTTTGGAGGATAAAGGATGAGGCTTGCAAGTCGAAGAACCTCATCCCAACCGCAGAATCCTGTTGTGGGGGTGCTTTTCTGCAGGAGGGACTGGTGCGCTTCCAAAAATAGATGGCATCATGAGGAAGGTAAATTATGTAGATATATGAACATCTCAAGACATCAGCCAGGAAGTTAAAGCTTGGTCACAAGCTTTGGCTTAAGGACAACAAAGTCAAGATATTGGAGTGGCCATCACAAAGCCCTGACCTCAATCCAATAGAAAATTTGTGGGCAGAACTGAAAAAACATGTGTGAGCAAGTAGGCCTACAAACCTGACAAATCTGTCTGGAGGAATGGGCCAAAATTCCAGCAACTTCTTGTGAGAAGCTTGTGGAAGGCTACCCAAAACGTTTGACCCACGTTAAACAATTTAAGGCAAAGCTTCCAAATACTAACAAAGTGTATTTAAACTTCTGATCCACTGGGGATGTGATGACAGAAATAATAGCTGAAATAAATAATTATCTCTACGATTATTCTGACATTTCACATTCTTAAAATAAAGTAGTGATCATCAGCACTGCACTTTATTAATCTTATTATCTCACACAGGACAGTCATAAATTATATTCTCTGTACAAATACAACTACTGTATATTAGGGCTGTCGATTTAATGCGTTAATTCAGTGCGATTAATTTGACTAAAAATAACACGTTCAAAAATTATCGCCATTAATTGCAATGCCCCGGACCGTAATATGGAAGATTCCTGAGAAATGCAAGCTTGTAGTAACACCTGTTTACTCCAGAGGGCAGTAAGTGAAATTTCAACTGTGTGGCAACGCGCAGTTTATATAGTGAAGAAAAACACCCTTGAGCAGCAGAACAACACAAACATGCGTTACGTTCTTGCGTTCAAAACACTTGATGGAGTGCAAATTCGAACTAAGGGACCTCAAGATGTGTTCTAAGTATTAAACTATATTTAACTTGGCTAAGCCTAACCTATATTAACTAAGCATGTCTGATACAGTCTGACACATTGATGGATCCTTAAACAAGCCTTTTATATACACTTTATATACTTTTTTACTGTATGTGTATTCTATATTTTGTGTACATTTGATATGTAAATTGTGTTGTGTAAATATGTTGTTTTTTGTAATTGGTATATGTCTCGTCACTGTCATGACTGCTATGTTGCTTGGAACTGCACACAAGAATTTCACCCACTGTTGCACTTGTGTACATGGTGAAGTGATCTGATTTGATTTTGGTTGATCCTAATTGACCTAAGTCAGGGAATGTTTTCTACGATTAAATGTCAGGAATTGTGAAAAACTGAGTTTAAATGTATTTGGTTAAGGTGCATGTAAACTCTGACTTCAACTGTAGGTCTGTCTTTAAAGGTTTAGAAGTCATAGTTAAAAATCAATTAGACTATGGAGAAAATGAATGGGATGTTTACATCTGGAATCCGACTGATAAAAATGACATGAAATCAAAATATTTACTTTTTTTAATACACATTTCTGGTCTTTATTGTGTATGATTCATTGGTGCATGCTATTCCAAACAAACAAACATCTGAAAGTCCTTAAGTCCTCTTATTGTTCAGCCCCTCTCTTTCAACCACCTAGCTCCATTCTCGTATGTTGCACCCCTTTTAACAAAAAAATAAATACATTTCCGATGGATAAAGCTCTGCTCTACTTTTTTTGTTGTTAAATATCCAGTTTCACTCAGAAATGTCTCTGATTACAAAACTAAAATCAAAAGGTTGATTACACATTCAAAGGTTGTTACACATTTACTTTAAGCTGTGAAAGGACATCCGCGAAATGTACAAAACATCCTACATAAAAGTACATGAGTGAGCTGTAATATAGGAACTGCACTTTCTAGTTTCTTGAATATATCAAATAAGCCCTGTTTTAACTGTGTGATGAAACATTGTGAAAGGGACATATCACATGCCACCACATCCAGTTCTGTTCTGACTTCTAGGAAACAATCTCAAAGACAGTAAAACTCAAGGAGCCAAGGCATCCCATACCTGTGGGAAAGGCTGGGTTAGCTCCAGGATACATGTTGGTGGAGTATGCTGGAGCTGCCGCAGCATAACCAACAGGAAATCCCGCTGCAAGAGAGGCCAAGACATTCACTGAGGACAAATCAAAGCAATTAACAATAACAATGACAATGGAGGAACATAAATGCATTTAATCACAGGCGTCAAGAGTCAACACATCCTATAGACTGCATGACAGTGAGACAAAGCTGCTCTCTGGTTACCTGGGTATCCTATTCCTTTATTGTTGGCATAAGGAACCCCTGATGATGCAGGGTTATAAACAGGGTTCATGATGTTGATCTTTCAGCACCTTTTGGAAGGGGGTACAGTAGCAGATACATTAAACAAACATTATTTTACACCAAAAGCCCAACAATTACACAAATTTCCTCTTTTACTGTAAATTATTTAATTTAGGAAATCTTACTTATATTTTATATCCACCTACATAGAAAATAGATCCCTAATAAAGACAATGAGACATTCATACAATTTTGTAGATTTTCAATTGGTGACAATGCCAATATTTAAATGGATGGATGGATGGATGGATGGATGGATGGATGTTAGCTGTGTTTAAAAAATGAAAAAAATTCTAATGAATGCAATTCCATTAAATGGTTCCAGTGGAAAAACAAACTTAAAAAGACCTTAGATTTCTTTTACATTGCTCAAGTTCAGAATCAGTGACAAAATATAAAAGGGCACATTCAGTGTCATTCAACCCCCTTTCAAGCAAAACAAGATGTTTATAAATGAAGGTGCTACGGCGCGCGCTGCTGTCAGATGCAACGTGTTTCTGTTCGTATCTCATCAGCTGAGCTTCAAAATACTAATCAATAATGCAATTGAGTCATCAAAATAAAATGCAATTGAGGGGGAATAAAAGCATCGAGAGCATTCCTATTCGAATAAAGGCTCCCATTCCATGCATCTGCCTCATCTGAAACATAAGCATGGTGTTCAATTAGCCTGACGTCCCGATTGTAAACTGACTCTACCGGTTAACTGATAAATATTTTACACGCATGGATAAAATGAGGACTTTAAGCATCATGGTAACAGGCGGTAATGATGCATTGATGTTCAAATACATTATGGTTATAAACGTGACATTGTGCACGCAGGATTCAGCGCTGCGGCTCGGTGTTATAGGCCGACAGCAGCATCTCGCATCCCTACTTAATCCTAATTCACTCTATGTCCCGCTCTTCCATCTTCATCTGTCTTTATGTCAAAGACATCCTGCCCATGTGCTAAAGCAGTGCGTCTGAATCAGGCAGTGACTGTGGGTACGTACGGTCAGAGGTGTTTTTTGGTTCTGGGTACTGCGGCTGAATTAATCCGGAATTTCGCTGATGTCCTGATGATGATGTTGTCTCGCGCTCTAGAGTCCTCGGCTGCGAACGCTAGTACGCACAGCGAGAGTCCTTGGCAGTATCGTGCGTCACTTCCGACGCTGGAAAGAAGCGGAAGAACGTATTCAAATCGGGCTGAATGAGGATTTCTGATGGAAATGTGTATTAAGTTGTCTGTTTGTGTTCTAAGTTTACATAAAAAAGATGAATTTACATAATTTGTTAAAGACGTCTTTTTCTGTGTTTACATTTTTCTTTTGGGTCAAGATGGCCCAGTTTTACCTTGTTTGTGTTTGACATAATTTTTAGTATTACTATGTATGTATATATCATTACATATATACATACTCTTATGCATACTCTCGATACTCTTATATATCATTTTAGAATAGTCCAGAAAAAATTATTAAATTTGTGTTTTATAATGAAATAAATTAATATGGTGGCACAAATATATTTTTGTCTACAAAACTAATTTCAAACATTGAAGCATACACCTTCAGCTCAAAAGATTTTTAAGATCATGAGAAACATTTCAGTCAAGTGTTTCAAAACGTTTGACCAGTAGTGTGTGTATATATCTATGGTATATATGATCACATTCCAGAGATTTTTAATGGGGTTCAGGTCAGGAGATTGGGCTGGCCATGAAAGGCTCTTGATCCGGTGGTCCTCCATCCAAACTTTGACTGACCGGTGTGTGTGGCATGGAGCATTGTCCTGCTGGAAAACACAATCCTCAGAGTTGGGGAACATTGTCAGATCAAAAGGAAGCAAGTTTTCTTCCAGGATAACCTTGTATGTGACTTGATTCATGCGTCCTTCACAAAGACGAATCTGCCCGATTCCAGCCTTGCTGAAGCACCCCCAGATCATCACTGATCCAGAATCAAGCCACGTACAAGGCTATTCTTCTGCTCTGACAATGTTCCCCATCATTGATAGTAACACGTAATGAATTACAACAGTGAACAGAGGTATTTCTCAATGTTAGCGGTTGAGCTCATATGATAAAATAATTAAAACATATTTCTTTAATTGCATGTATAAAGATTCAACTAAATATTGTTAGCAATGTCATTATTATTTCAAGTCTTATATGGACAACAAAATGCTGTCATCCTTCATTTAGACAACAGGTATAGAAGGCTATTCCTATTTTGTATGATTTAAACAACATGAAAATAATTACACAACATTTCTGCCCAGTATTAATATACTGTATGTTATGGTCTGAGAAAGACAGGCAATGGTCAAGGCAAATGTCAAGAATGTTTTTGTTTTTTTTGATAACTGAAAACAATGTTTTTGATTTGGGTTTATTTCACTGTATAATTAAGCTTAATTTGACTGCCCCAAAAAGGCAGCAGAATTTTGACAATTTTAAGTTATTACCAAAATAACGAGACTCTATCTGTCCTGTAAAAGGCTATGTTGGCTCAACTATGCTCAGATTCAGGAAAAACATAGACTGTTTTATAATCTAGTGAAAATACGTCAGTGTTGGTGTATCATTTGGCTTTGTAAATTAAACCAGTCTAGTAATTTATTGGTATAAATTAAAAAAATAAATAAATTGTTTGTTGTTCTTGTAGTACTGTCAAAAGTATTTGTACATTTGAGTAGTATTGAAAACTACACAAATGAGTGTCATTCACATATAACATTTGACAACATCATCAACTATGCATAAAGAAAGTCTGTATTTTGCTGTGTTTCTGTCATCTAACCTTAAATTACACCACAGTAACGATTAAACAATATACTACAGTAAATTAAACAACTTGGATATCTTTCCATTATCCACCAAAACAAACTAGGCTGTGTTAATTGAGTGCATGATGACATTTCACTTAAACAAGATCTGCTCAATAAATGACCCATATGGGGGCCTGGGCAGCTCAGCGAGGATTGATGCTTACTACCACCCCTGGAGTCTCGAGTTCAAATCCAGGGTGTGCTGAGGGACTCCAGCCTCCAGGTCTCCTAAGCAACCAAATTGGCCCAGTTGCTAGGGAGGGTAGAGTCTTTTGGGATAACCTCCATGTGGTCGCGATTAGTGGCTCTCAATGGAGCGCGTGGTAAGTTGTGCATGGATTGTGGAGAGTAGTTTAACTGGAGCAGATAAATAGCCGTGCAATGTGATTAAACCTCACTCTCCTGAGGTGCAGTAGCGACTGGAGCTATAGAGGCTGTAGACTTTAGCCTCCTTGTTAGTGCACATGCCTCCCATGCCAGAGACGCCGGTTCGAGTCCCATATGGAGCAGGTAGTACAGGAGCATCACAATTGTGCTGTGTCCCATATGGGAGTGAGGTATAGGGGGGTGAGTGTAACAGTGGCCAGCTGATAGATAGCTGTGCAATGTGTATAAATGTCACTCTCCTGACCTCAAGAGGTGCACTAGCAACTGACGCTAGAGGAAGTAGCCTTTAGTCTTCTTGTTAGCGCACGCGCCTCACATGCCGATTCGAGTCCCGTACGGAGTGGGTAGAACAGGAGCCTCACAATGGTTTCGTGACTCGAATGGGAGTGAGGTTTAGGGGGGTGAGTGTAACGGGAGCCAGCTGATAGATAGCTGTGCAATGTGTATAAACCTCACTCTCCTGACCTCAAGAGATGCACTAGCGACTGACGCTAGAGGCTGTAGCCTTCAGAGATGCCGGGTCAGTCCCGTACGGAGCGGGTAGAACAGAAGCATCACGGTAGCATGAGCCTCCACATGCTGGGAGTCTCCGCATTGTCATGCACAACGAGCCACGTGATAAGAGGCAAGGATTGATGGTCTCAGAAGTGGAAGCAGCTGAGACTTTCCTCCACCACCCGGATTGAGGTGAGTAACCACGCCACCAGGAGTACCTACCAAGTAGTGGAAATTGGGCATTCCAAATTGGGGAGAAAAGGGGATAAAAATAAAAATGTATAATAAAATAATTACCCATATGCAATAAAATAATGAATTTATAAGTATAATAGCGAAAAGCTAAAACTGTCACTGATGTTATGAGCAAAAAATAAGCATTCATACATAAGATATTTAGAAATGTTGTCAGCACTTTCCATAAGTGAGCTGCATTTTGTATTGTAGCGTTAAACAAGCCCTCAGTTAAAGCTATTTTGCCAGTCATATGACAATCCCCAATGATTTTTATAAAAGGAAATAACTGACGTCAACCAAAAAGACGACATTCCAGAAGCATGGTTTTATTTGAAACACGTTCAGTTTTACCTTTTTTGACAGTGCTTTCTGCAAATATATCATATTAGCTTTTATTATGAAGGAGGAAGACTTCGTCCCCTCAATCATGCGAATGATTGGCTGTTCCAACGACAAGCCCTCCCACTCTGGTTATTTTGGCAGGTATTTCCGGCTCCCTTTGACTGCTGCCAGTTGCGGTCTTTTTTTATTTTAATTTGTATTATGCTATTTAACAGGGGAATATAGTCAATAGCAAGTAAAGCAAGTACAATCAAGCAATCATGTTTACAAGACCTTATTTATCTAACATATTCCAACATAAATACATCAACCATCATCCTTGCAAAAAAATAAAAAATTCAAAAGAAGAGATTCCTTTTTTAATTATTATTCTTTAGGGAAACAAATGAGTCATAAAATAATTCTTAGTCAATGATAAAAAGTCTAATATTTGGCATATTTGACATACATTTTTGCTTAATGTATCTGATATTTCCCAAACAGGGCTAGAAGATCAATTGTGTTGTCAATCGCCAATGAACTGGTGTCACAATCCCAAAACAAGACCATAGCATCACTAATTTTAATATAAAAAATAAATTAAAAAAACTAATTAATAATTACGGATACTTGAGACCAAAATGATTTTGAATAAACACAAGTATAAAACAGATGTGATTGTTTCTGGTTCCTCTTTGCAAAAGCAAAATTGTGGTGAAAGATCTAACTTAAACTTAATAATAAAGGCATTGCAGGGATAATATTGATTTATTACTTTATAATGAATCTCTTTAGTTTTGTTTGGAATTGCATATTTATTGATGTCTAACCACAATTTCTGAATGGAAAGCAAAGGATAATCTTGCTTCCACTTCATAACAGCACTAGAGAAGGGACTATATTTGGTAAGATCTCTCTAATATATAATTAATTCAATTTGTTATCCCTGAGGTCAATGCCCCCAACAGTAAGACCAGGAAGTAAACCAACTACAGATTTATAAATATTGTCTGCTTTTATGAGATTTTCGAGGAAATACAATTGACTAATTTTAAATATTCTTTTAGAGGTACGTTTATCCCAAATGTATTAATTAATTCACTGTAATTATATACATCACCAGAATTATTTCCATAAATCTACAACAAAAATTAAGCCTTTGTCGAACTGCCGATTTTTCTCTGAACCCTTACTGTCATCATGAGTACGGTAGCCGGTAGAGCAGTCTTCCATTTGCCTTCGCTCTCTCTTCGAGAAGAACCTGCTGCAGCCTGCAGAATGAGGTGGGGCTACATATGGGGCGGAGCTACACGTGTCGCCCCGCCCATAACACAGTCTCATTGGCTCTTTCATAGACATAAATGATAGGAGATGTGGTCGTCGTTGCTGGTGTGTTATCATTGTTTGAGAGATATTAACTAGTTGAGCCAAACAATTTGATTATACTGCTTACTTGTTTGTGATATTCAATTCCATGGATTTTATCCTACATTAAAAGTGAGGAACAAATTAGGATTTATAAAAGCTGAAACTGACGTGAAAATGTTTTTAAACAAATGGCAACTGAAAAGCATGATGTGTTTTTTTGTGTTTGGTGCTCATGCACAGGTACGTCAGTACATTATTAACAGTTATAGCCTGTACGCCTCAAGCAATATTCCGTATTTTCAACTGTAACAAACTATTTATTGACTGAAGGCGGTTTCTGTGTGCATGTCAGTTAGAAAGTAATTTTTAGGCCAATAACGGAGCACACCTTTTTGGAGCAAGGAGGAGAGATAATCGTTTACAATTCTTCAAAGAAGGTTTTTGTATTCTGTCACCCAATATTAGCATATTTAAAAATCCGTTTAAATTTAGAATCATTATGTCTTTAAAACTTTTGTGAAAATTTGAGTGTAATTTACAGTAGATGGTGCTGTTGTTTTTCATAACCCATATGTTGGGCCATAAATTAAAATGTTATTTTTAAACTTTTTTTTTTTTTCCATTTTCACTCTATGGTGATATTAAAACATTAACATATATTATCCATCCATCCATCCATCGTCAACCGCTTATCCTGTGTACAGGGTCGCGGGGGGCTGGAGCCTATCCCAGCTAACATTGGGCGAAAGGCGGGGGACACCCTGGGCAGGTCGCCAGTCCATCGCAGGGCCACACATAGACAGACATACACTCACACTCACCTCCACATCCACACCTAGGGCAATTTTTGGAGACACCAATTAACCTAGCCTGCATATCTTTTTTAACATATATTATAATTAATTTAATTAATTTCTCTAACCATGCGTTATATGAAAATGCACAACTTTTTGATTTACAGATTTGAATAGCAGCAGACACATCAACAAAAAGTGCTCATCAGTCCATACGACTCAGTCCAACATTTGTTTGAAATGACAGGTGAGGTACAACACAAAGTCATTTACACTAAAATCAAAATAATCTTGCTACATTATTTCAACACTGAATAGGACCGAATTAGAGTTGAATCTTCGGCATAGTGGGGTTAGTAATTTTGCTCTCTGCTTTCAACACGACTGAAACAACAACATGCTCAGTCAGACTCCTAGTACTACTACATCTGTTTGCAATGAACCGTGAGGTACAACACAATTTCGTATCACTTACGAGCTACAGCACTATAATAAAAATGATCGGACTACACTATTTTAAAATCTCATATCATGTTCCACCAATAAAAGATATCCGAGCCAATGATAGTAAGTTATGGGCGTGCTAATGTACTGCCCCGCCCCGTCCTGAAAGCTGCAGGTCTCTTCCGGGCGTGTGTTCACTGCTCATGCGCATCACCGCTCCTCTCCGGGCCATCATACAGTAGTGAACATGGCATCCGTCAGTAAGTACTTGACAGCGAAGAATTCCACTATAGCTGGCGGTGTCCTACTCGTTTTATACTTCCTAAAGCAAAGACGAATAGCTGCCCGGTTGAACAGGTATGCATAGGTTAAGTCAATATGTTGTAATACATGAATTCAGACCAGGACCAGAGTTCAGTGTCAGTGTGACCCCAGTACAACTAGAGTAAAATGAGGCTGTTGTCCCGAGCTAGCATCATGGCTGTGTCCTGTGTGTCAGAAACGTAGGGAGCTGACTATCTTGACTGCATGGTTGCTTATATACGTTATTTTCGAACTTCTGAACGCGCCACTGATTCTTCGATTCAAATTTTCGAACGCACAAATGATTCTTAAAAATGTTCGAACGTGCCAGTGATGCTTTAAAAGGTTCAGTGACACCCCAAAAAATGCAGCATAGGTAGACAGCTCATTTACTTTTGATATACAGTCTATATCTTTACCTTTCTAGAGTAATACAGTTATGGAAAGTCCACATGAACATTGAGCGTGATCGTGAAATGATCACTTAGGAAACTTGCAGTCTCACGGTCCAACAATGAACTCTTTCATAAAGACAATGCAAACGCTGGCTGGAGAAATGTTGCCACAGTTTGCAACAATGTAATAAAGCCTACATTAGTTTTAACTGCTTTAAATGTAACATATAAATATAATGTTTTATATGTTAAAAATGAATTAAACTGCACACTGATCACTCTTGATTGCTGGTTTTAGGCATACATTGAACTATATAGCTGATGCATAGTATTTATATATGTCTTAAAATTGTGGAAATAATAAGCTGGTATTGAAACCAGTTTTAAAATTTCCAATAGGAAGAAGGGTTCTTCGGAAGATCTGAACAGTGAGGTAAGAGAAATGAATTGATCTTTTACAATGTTCATTCATTGATGTTTGGCGAGGTCTTCCTGATATGCTCCATTCATTTCATTTTACTTTCAACCATTGTACTGTTTTACAACAAACAGAAAGATGGCAAGAAAGAGAGAGCTGCCGTGGACAGGGTTTTTTTATGCGAATCTCACGGATTCTCAGGGTCATGGTGCCGGGATTTTTCAGTAAAGAGGTGTGTAATTCTAAACTTCTTTTTTGATTGCTTTTGTTAAAGACTCCATGAAATTGCATGACAACTGAAATAAGTTTTACCACTTTTACAAGCAGTCACCTTGACATTAAAGTTACTAATAGTCTTCTGCTCAGTGGTGACAGAGTTTAAGGAGTGAGGTTGACCACATAACTGCTCAGTGATTCGTGTTTTCTTTTATTGCACAGACATGGTACCTGGTCTTGATCGCGGTGATGCTTGTGGCCAGGACCTACTGTGACGTTTGGATGATACAGAACGGCACTATGATCGAAAGGTTTGGATCAAGACACTGAATCTTTGTATAGAATCCAGGCCCCCAGATTAAATTCATTGTACATTGATTGTGTTTTTTAAATCTTTGACAGTGGAATCATTAGCAGAGATATCGAACTATTCAAGAGGCACTTTTATTCCTACCTGACTGTCATTCCTGGGGTAAATTTAACTTCATGTGCTGTGGAAACACTTGTGTTCACTAATGTACGATACATTAAACCCAGATGTGGTAGTGTCATGTGATTACATCACAGTCGTAACTTAAAGTACATGTTAGCAATCAAACCAGTCCATTGTGTTTACATGCTTACCTCTCAGAGTTCCTCTGGTCTGCAATTCAAGTGCACATTTGTGTTTTGTTACTGTAGCTATGAATGTGTGCTTCCCCAAAGGTGTTTGTTGATGTATAATTTGCATTAATTTTCTCATGCACATGAAGGTCAGGACAGCAATCTGTTTATTCTCTTCTCTATTAACCCTGTCCATGTTTGCATGTGTTTTTGTGCATGTTATGGATTGCAGTGCAATTATTGGTCGGTCAACTACAGGTTTCAAGAAGTACTTAATCAACTTTATCACGGCCATGCCCATTGTAAGTGTCTGTTTTTTATTAAAGTCAGGTTTCCTTTTTTTTTTCTTCTTTTTTTTTATAGTTAAAATCTGAACAGTGATATTCTGTTTTAGTATATCTGTAGTTATCTATGTATCTGTAGTTGTTACATGTCAGAGGAATTCTGAGAATAAAAATGGTCTAATATCTTCAGTTAGGGCTAAAATGGCTTATTAACAACTGCAGCTTTAAGCCACCAGCTAAACTAATATGTACTTGATAACAGTACTTAAATGCAATGTGTCATACTGTAAACATCTGGCAGTTTAAAATGCATTGTTTAAATAATTGTGTCGGTGTGGTAGTTACATACAAGAATCTGCTTTAACTATGAATCTCTTGGAATGAAATGTCGCAAGTGCCTATGATTTCCACTTTTTCAGATCGCCCTGGTGAACAACTTCCTGAAGTTGGGCCTGTACGAACTGAAGCTGTGCTTTCGTGTGAGACTCACCAAACATCTTTACGATGAGTACCTCAAGTAATGTCTTTTACTGCCCGTAACTTTCTTCCAACCATCCTTCAACTTAAACCTCTTTATGGCTATTTGATGTGATATATTTTGGGAAGTTAACATGTCCTGTGGTTTGACATCTATAATTATGCACGGAGCTTTTATGACCTCATATTAGTTCTGAGACTTTGTACAGTGGGGATAAAGGCACACCTTAAGGAAAATCAAGATTAAAAAAAAACATTTCTTTTTATAGAATATTGATGGAGCAATACATTTTTATTTATTTATTATTATTTTTTAAAGTGGCAAGGGAGTGTTTTACTAGAGGTTGACGATCGTGGATTTTGCCAATAATGATAACTAAGGTGGTGGAAAAGTCTGATAACCACTTAATTTAATAATATATATAAAAAAATTATAATATTGAGTATATCATTTCTTAGATTTTCCTTACTATGTAGGATACAGACTTTGAGGCTACAAAAACCTAATCTAATAAAATCCCAAAACAGTTAATTGTACAACCAAAATCTCAATAACCAGAAAAATGTAAATTTGTTGCATGATGCAGGTATTTCAACTTTAAAAAAGTCATTTTGTCAATTACACAGGGGATTCTTATTTTGAAATGACAGAGACTTGGCCTTCTTACATTGCTCTATATGTAAGAATTGACCAAATAAAGTTATTTTTATAGCCTATATTTTGCACCAGATGAGGTTTATTGATGAGGGAGGAAAACTATCGGCATAGATCTTTGCCAAGAACCGGTAGTAACAACAATCGGCACAGATTAATCGGTAAAACCAATAAATCAGTCTACCTCTACCTTTTAACCCATACTTTGAGTTAAACATTTTTTTGTTCATTTCCGTCACATTTGGCATTTGTCACATTTGGCATTTTATTTTCACTTATTGGGCATTTATTAAAAAACATTTGATTGAATCATCTCAATAGCTAACTTTAGACATTACGTGCAATGATCTCATGGATCAGGAATATTTTACAGTGTATAGTGACAAACAGGTGTTAAGGAAAGTTCTGTGGTAGATTTTGTTGCTGTTGAGTGTTTTGAAAGAAAATAAAATCAAAAGTGCCTTTTACCCCAGGGGGCCTTTAGCCCTGTCGTACCCTACTTAAAAAAATTATTTGTCACACTGCTGAGCCATTTAAAATGAATGAGTGAAGGCAAAAAGTTGATCAACTGAAATTGTGACCAGTCACAGCACGTTCTATTCATTTCTATAAGTTCTTATTTTAACCTACAATCTTAATGTAATGATGATAAATAGAAAGTTCATGAACATGTTATGAAAGTTCATGAACATGTTCAGATCTCATTGTATTTGGGTTCACTCAGGGGATATACATACTACAAAATGGGAAACCTGGATAACCGCATCGCTAATGCTGATCAGCTGCTGACACAGGATGTGGAAAAGTTCTGTAATAGTGTGGTGGATCTTTACTCCAATCTCAGCAAGGTAAAACTGGCTTAATAATGTTTTACTCTCATAAGATGAGATCTGTCTTTGCTTCAGTTTAACAGTATTTTCAAGGTGTTTCAAAATAATTTGTACACTTTCAGCCGCTGTTGGATATCGGATTGTACATTTTCAAACTGACAACAGCGATCGGAGCTCAGGTGAGTGATGGAGAGAGTCATTTTAAATGCTTTTTCTGAATAAATGCCATTGGACTGTTAAAGGATGCATTAGTATGTTTGCAAAGGGTCCCACAACGATGATGGCCTACCTGCTGATCTCCGGCCTTTTCCTGACCCGTCTGCGCAGGCCAATCGGAAAGATGACAGTGACCGAACAGAAGTATGAAGGAGAATACCGATACGTCAACTCTCGTCTTATAACAAACAGGTGAACAGTCCTATCTATACATTCAATGGTATACAAATTTAGATTTTTGTTTTGTCATTTAATGCAAAAAACGTACTTTTCTTTTTTTAATGTTGATGATAAATGTCTTTTTTTTTTCTCAGTGAAGAGATTGCCTTCTACAATGGAAATGTCAGGGAGAAACAGACAATTCACTCAACCTTCAAGAAGTTGGTGAGCATTTAACCACAGGATTGGATTACTTTTCTAGAACTTGATTAAAATTTGGTAAAATGATTAACATAAATGTGTGAAGCTCTGAGCTGTAGTTATCTAGGCATTCATGACATTGTTACTTTTTTGCAGGTCGATCATCTGCACAATTTCATCTTCTTCCGTTTCTCCATGGGCATGGTGGACAGCATCATTGCCAAGTGTAAGATGAAGCTACATTGTCAGGACTAGGTAATACATACCTAATTATGGAAAGAAAAAGAAGAATACATTGATCTCTCTCTTGTTCCAGATTTTGCGACTGTTGTGGGTTATTTGGTCGTCAGTCGTCCTTTTCTTGATTTGTCTCACCCTCGACATTTGAACAGTTCACATGCTGAATTACTGGAGGTAAAGCTTTATTCCAGACTCCCTGTGCTTCCTTGCTCATGGATTTGTGTGTTAAAGACAACATTAAACACCATGTTTTGGGGCCTGTGTAGCTCAGCAAGTAAAGACGCTGACTACCTCACCTGGAGTCGCAAGTTCGAATCCAGGGAGTGCTGAGTGATTCTAGTCAGGCTTCCTAAGCAACCAATTGGCACGATTGCTAGGGTGGGTAGTCACGTTAGGTTAACCTCCTCGTGGTCGCTATAATGTGGTTCTCGCTCTCTGTGGGGTGCGTGGTGGGTTGTGCGTGGATGCCGCGGAGAATAGCGTGGGCCTCAACATGCACTAGTCCTCCGCAGTAATGCGCTCAACAAGCTACGTGATAAGATGCGGGGATTGAGGATCTCAGACGCGGAGGCAACTGAGATTCGTCCTACGCCACCCGGATTGAGTCACTACGCCACCACGAGGACTTTGAGTGCATTAGGGAATTGGGCATTCCAAATTGGGATACATTTATTTAAAAAAATATAAATAATAGAATTCTGTAATGTGACACATTTCAGTGTGAAATAAAATATTCAGTGGGAAATAATGGGCTCGAAAATGGTCAAACAAGACGCCATGTTTGATTTCTGGTTTAGAGCTTGTAGCGTTGCAATGAAGACACGGGAGTCCGATCTCCTTAACAGTTTGTTTAGTTAAGGCTGCTGTTGGCCACAACCACGCTTTACTCTCTGTCTTAGGTAAAACACAATTGAAACAGCGGTGAATCCCTTCTGCACACAGTCTCCCGCTTCACACACACATACTGTACTGTACAAGAAAAATTCAGGAAGAGCTCTCAATGCAAGCCAGTCAAATGCATAACACAACAAATTTCTCTTAACACTTTCCAGTATGTATGCAGTTACATCGATGATTATGAAGGTAAGAAATGATAATAAACATCAGAAACAGCAGTAGCTTATCTTAAGTTTCTTTGAATATGAACAAACAATGCTAGGCTTGGATACTGATTTGGTAAGATATGGCATCTACTAAGTCTTTTACAAGTCTCCTTTGGAAGTCTCTTCTCAAAGCAACAATAAAGCCCCGCTTACACTATCGTGACTACTGTGTGCTCTCACTCAGTTACATAAGCCCTCATACGACCGGATATAATCATGCACACACTTGCGTGGTGAAAGTTCACCGGCACATCTTGTGCACCTAGCAAATTATCTATCAGGGTTTGACTGGATCCTGATTTGCTAGGGTATGATATTATTGGTTGATATTTTATTGCTTTTCCCACCCCATGTGCCTTGATTACATCTTCAGTAAATAAATCAATGTAGAGGCGGAGAAAAGGATTCATTTTGGATGAAAGATTTTGAAAACATTTGTTTATCTTTAGAATGGCATGCTCTGAACTGTGCACAATAAACCCAGGGGCATTCATTACGAGAGTAATTGGGGTATGTTATGATGTTCATGTTGACTTTGAGGGTTTTGGACTTCTGTAAATGCAATTTTGCTACACAGTTTGGATGTGTTGTAGTAAAGACAGCATCAGCTTTCACATCATCATTTAATTTTAGTGTTGTCAGAATGTACATACAGCTAATAATTTATATCCTTTGGACTAGAGCACAATTGAACTCAGTATGTGTTTTCCTGCAGGACTACTATCAGAGCGGTCGCATGCTGCTGCGTATGTCGCAGGCGTTGGGCAGAATTGTACTTGCAGGCAGAGAAATGACACGTCTCTCAGGGTAATACAATTCACCCGTCGCCATTAATATTGGCATGCAATAATATTATTTGGTTACCTGCCATTGAAGTGACACATATGTAGACTTGCATTACATTTTATTGATGATCCAGTAGAGCAACCAATGCTTAAGAGTTTGGGTTGGGTACGATATGGCTTTTTTCCAGCAGCCCTAACCATTTTGTCTGTAGCCAAGATTCTTTGCTCAGGTTTCACCAACAATTATGTTTCCTTCATAACTTATGCCAAGGACATTGCTTTGAAATTTCAGTACAAGACTGTAAGATTTGTTTGTCTCTCCACTCAGATTCACTGCTCGTATCACTGAGCTTATGAAGGTCCTGAAAGAGCTGAATTCTGGTAAATACGAGCGTACCATGGTGCATCAATCAGAGAAAGGTGAGCTTTTAAAGACTCGAGTTTCAAACCAACCTCGAGAGAGTTCAATAATTGCCATAATTTTAACAATAAAAGAATGTAAAAATGCTACAGTAAAAATATGTAATTTGTTAACTGGTAAGTTACCTTAAAGGAATTTTCCGGATTCAATACAAGTTCAACTTGTCCTCCACCATCCGGATTGAGGCGGGTCATTACGCCACCACAAGGACTTAGATTTGGGCATTCCAAATTGGGGAGAAAAAAAAACATCTAATTTCTGGTAACTACAGATTAATTTTTTTAGAGTGAGATTTTAAATTGTTCATGTTTTTTATTAACAGACGGTTCAGAAAAGCTCACGTTGATACCAGGGAGTGGAAAAATCATCAATGTCGACAACATTATCAAGTGAGAGCCACCGCCTCCTTTCCTCAATCTCTCAGGATGTGTTTCTGTAGGTTCTGTTCCAAAACTGACTGATCTGCCTACCTAGGCAACATTTTCAGGCATCATAGACACAAGGCTAAAGTATAATTTAAATGAAGAGACCTCATTTTGGTCAAAGGTGGCATTAAATGTATCCATTGCTGACAAGGCATTCCCAGGATGCATTACAACAAAATGATCATCCATTTTGGCAGATCACTTAATAACAATATTTTATTCAGTAATTATACAGTAATTAATAATATCGATATAAAATCTAGTTCAATCTAATTTAAATATTTTAAATATTTTTTGTGATTATTGGAGTTTTAAATTGTAAGCTTAGCAACATGCAAAAGTGAGACAACGAGACAGCTAACTAGGGTTTAATCAAAGTGAGTTTGACCTTGCTTGGAGGGTCACTAGTTTAGAGAATCAACACTGTGTTGACCTCAGGATTTTTCTTCAGGTTTGACCACACACCACTGGCTACACCTAATGGAGATATTCTGATCAGAGACATGTGTTTCGAGGTGGGTTCTATGTTATTTCTACAAATCATTTGGCCAAATGGTGGTCGTTATTCGAAGTTATCAAAGGCATCAAACATTGGTTTAATTTTATCTTGAGTTCTTTGAGGTGGCCAGATTACATAATATTTATACAGTTTGTACGCACATGTCAAGAGTATTTTTTAATGTGCCGAGTGCTCCTGATTGTGTATTTTTCTTCAAAGGTGAAATCGGGATCAAATGTTTTGGTGTGTGGCCCCAATGGGTGTGGAAAGAGTTCCCTTTTTAGAGTTCTTGGGGAGGTAAGCACTTCTGTCCTTGTCTGCACTGAAGGGAGGTTATGGCATTTTTTTATCTTGGCAATTAATTATATTCATGCTACAAAGTGTTAAATGCAGTTCTTTGGTCTCTGCCTAGTTGTGGCCGTTGTTTGGTGGCAGTTTGACGAAACCAGAGAGGGGGAAGCTCTTTTACGTGCCTCAGGTAGATCTTTAAGTGGATTTTTGCAGAACAAATACCACTTTAACCACGGCAGAATGTAAGAATGGCCCACACGATTTGAATAACTTCTCTTTTTGTGTTTCCATTCAGAGGCCTTACATGACTATTGGTTCGCTGAGGGATCAAGTGATCTACCCAGATACCAATGAGGATCAAAAGAAGAAGGGGATCTCTGACCAGGTAGTTTTTAAAATCTAAAATAATACAAAATGTACAGCTCACCATCAGCTTTTGAGTTAGTAAGTTACACTAACTCTCTTATCCACTCTTAACCTCACTTTGTTCACCTGAACTGTGTAACAGGTGTTGAAGGAATACCTGGATAATGTCCAGTTAGGACACATCTTGGAGAGAGAGGGCTCCTGGGACATAGTTCAAGATTGGATGGACGTGCTCAGTGGAGGAGAAAAGCAGAGAATGGCGGTAAAAAAAGAAAACGGAGACATTTTAAAGAGCGGCAAAATAAGTCACCTACACGTAAAGTTGCGTACTGTAATGCAAAGTGGTGTACAGTAGTGTGCAGTCACTGCAGGGAGATAAGATAAGTACAGTAAAAAAATGTATTTAATTATTTTTATTTTTTTCTATTTGTAATTCCAATTTAGTTTGCATAAGTTTTCACTTAGATAATAAATATTTGATGCGTTTACTGATATAATTAAAATGAGCTAAATTTGTCTGTGCGTTTAGTGTCATCACTATCAAGAGGCTTTATGTTTAATGTAGGCAGGTTGTAAAGGTTTTACATTTTATAATATGTATATCAAAAATGAAAATAATTTGCACCCATTTTTATGTTATTTTAATTTTGTAGGTTTCAGTTTTGAATTGAAAATGTCTATTTTTATTTCAGTTAATTTTCATTGAAGATGATAACACTGCCAACAACTGTGTGATGCTTTTAAGCCAAAATTATGTCAATTGATTAGTATGCGTATAAGCAAAACATTTTTACACCCTTTGACTTAAGAAATATTTTTTTTTTCTGGTGGCAACACACATAACACCACGTCACAATGGTCAAGTGGGAGAAGTCTGACTTTTCTTAAAATTTAGAGTTCCATCTTATAATGAAAGTGAACATGAACAAGTAGTTGGGAATTTTTTATTACAGTAAATCCAGCGTAACAGGAACCCAGCATTAAAGGAATAGTTCACACAAAAATGAAAATTCTCTCATCATTTACTCACCCTCAAGTCATCCCAGATGTGTTTGACTTTCTTCTGCTGAGCACAAACAAATATTTTTTGAAAAATATCTCAGCTTTGTAGGTCCATACAATGCAAGTGAATGGTGACCAGAACTTTGAAGGTCAAAAAAGCATATAAAGGCAGCATAAAAGTCATTCATATGACTCCAGTGGGTAAATTAATATCTTCAGCAATGATGTGAAAGGTGTGGGTGAGAAAAATAAAAAGTCATTTTTTACTATAAATTCTCCTCCCTGCCCAGTAGGTGGCGGTATGCATGAATGTGGAAGTCAAAATGAAGGTGGACATTTATAGTAAAATAGGACTTAAATATTTATCTGTTTCTCACCCTCATCTATCATATAACTTCTAAAGAAATGCACTTAACCACTGGAGTTATATAGATTACTCTTTTGCTACCTTTGTGATTTTTTTTTTTATTTTTATTTTTTTTTATTTCAGCTTTAAAGTTCTTGTCACCATTCACTTGCATTGTATGCACCTACAGAGCTGAGACATTCTTCTAAAAATCTTTGAGTTCAGTAGAAGAAAGAAAAGTCATACACATCTGGAATGGCATGAGGGTGACTAAATAATGAGAGAATTTTCATTTTTGGATGAAGTATTCCTTAAAAGTTTAAAGTGTCAATCCTGCCATCTTTAAAGCCTAATTTTTTGTCTATTTGATTAGAATGTTTATGAACATAGATTTAGAGATGCACATAAGGTTTCTAAAATAATGCTTAGAGGGCACTATTGTTGCCGCATGTGTAACCTAGTGTCAATTTTCCTTCAGATGGCTCGGCTCTTCTACCATAAGCCCCAGTTTGCCATTCTGGATGAGTGCACCAGTGCCGTGAGTGTGGACGTGGAGGATTTCATCTACAGTCACTGCAGAACGGTGCCTAAACCTTGTATTTCTGTTACCCTCTCATTGCACTAAAGACATTTTTAAAGAAGCTCCTCAAGACTCATGAGATTTTCTCACATCATATTTCAGTCAAATGTTATTTCCCTGTATGTGATTTATTCCTCTGTGTTTCTGGCAGGTTGGAATCACTCTGTTCACCGTCTCTCACAGAAAGTCCCTGTGGAAACATCATGTGGTGAGAGCAGTGCAGCTGCCCCTGTTATGAGGAAGTGTTGACAGTGTTGTTGTACTCGAGACCAGACTCGGTCTTGAAACCATATTTCACAGGAATGGTGTTTGATCAGGTTTTAAAGTGCATAGTGTTACAAGATAAATAATTTTGCTCTTTGAGCACACCTGAGGCTGAGACAAAAATGGGAAAAAGTGGGAATTGTTCATTTTAGTTCCAGTAACATTTAAATGTTTTACTATTAATTACTATTATAAAAGAGGTTATCTGGAGCCTGGTGTACATTTGGGTAACAAAGTTATAGTACAGTAAGACTGCATGTTGTATATCAGAAATGCTTCCTTGGCTCACAATGGTGGAATATAATAGTGCAATTGAAGAAATTGCAAACGCATCGAAACTAAAGGTTTCAGTTCATTTACTGCGTTGACAGTTTACATTAAAAGGCTTTTTCCATTTTAGTTATAGAACAGTAATACTTTATTTTGTATAGCTGAAATTTTTTCTTGATTTACAATGAATAGAATAGAAGACAGGCTGGTAGTTTGTATTGCCATGCTAAGCCACATTTTTATTCTCAACTGGTATTGGTTAAATGAATATCTTCAGCAGTGATGTGAAAGGTGTGGGTGAGAAAAAGATCAATATTTAAGTCCTTTTTTACTATAACTTCTCCTCCCTGCCCAGTAGGTGGTGATATGCACAAATGTGGAAGTCAAAATGAAGGTGGATATTTATAGTAAAATAGGACCAACATTTTGATCTGTTTCTCACCCACATCTATCATATAACTTCTAAAGATATGCATTTAACCACTGGAGTCATATGGGTTACTCTTTTGCTACCTTTATGTAATTTTTAGTCACCATTCACTTGCATTGTATGCACATACAGAGCTGAGATATTCTTCTAAAAACGACTTAATTTTAGTCCCTGCTGGTATTTATCATTAGTTTTTTTTTTACAATATGTTTGTGAAAGTATGAATTGTCTTTTCTTTGTAGTACTACCTCCATATGGACGGCAGAGGAAACTACGAATTCAAACCTATCACCCCGGAAACTGTGGAGTTTGGCTCTTAGAGAGGAGCGACAATACCACGTACAAACACACAGCCCCAGCAAGGGGCCCTAGCTATTCAACGCCAGTCAACCTAATGTAGGAGATTATTTTTAATCAACTGTAACCTTTTTGGGATAGAAATGTGTTTAAAGATTTGTTAACACTACTTTTGTCCTCGACGATTGTATATAATTTGTAATTTATGCAGTCCAATTTATGGGACATCCGTTAAGTGTGTGTATGGGTGTATACCAAGGAAATATGTGTCATGTTTGTGCACTTAATTGCTTAATTAATGAAATGAGGAGAATTAGGCATACAAATTAATGTCACTGGAATTTAGAAACTCAAAAAGAACCAATATTGCCTTTTTCTCATCAATTAACCTTTCATTATGGATACTTAAAGCTACTAAGTGACTGTAGTGCTCTCTGCAGCATGGTTGGTCTGGATGTGTGCAAGTTGTTTTTTGGTGCACTTTAACTGGTATGGTGATTTGAAAACCAGGAAGCCTTGTACTACCATTCAATGTCTGTAATCGACTAAAGGTTGCATATGCACTTGTTTACGCCAAGATGATGCCAACATCATTGTTGGCATTACTTGATGTGGAAGGAATTTGTGTCTGCAGAAATGTTGTTGTGCGTAAGAACTGTATGAAATGTCACTGTCGTAACACGTCACAGATAAAGCAAATGGAAATTCACCACTGTGCGTTTGCTGTACGTTTTCATTAAAAAAAGTAGAAACCTGTAACAAAATGTCTGTTTGTGGTATTTTCTTTCCTGTCTTTGAAAAACAGTCATAAAGATTGTGTCTGATTGAAAGAGGTTCTGATTAGACCTTGTGAATTCAGTTCTGTTCCTTTAAGAAATCTTTGAGAAGATGAAGATCTGACATTTGGCACACATATCAAAAGTAAGTGAGAGGTCATTTGGATTAGACACTCATTTGACCTTTTACCTTCCGCATGAAAGCTCTGTATACGTTTCTCTCTAGTCACCAGTTCCCGACCAAAGACCAGTTTGTGTTCAAGAGTAAAACAAAAGCTTTACGTTGGCCAAAAGTGGTAAGAAATGGTGCCAAAAGAGCCCATGTTTTGGTAGTGCCTCATTCACTATAAGGTGTATCAAATACATCCCATTTTATTGGGTAAAAAGTCTAAAGGTATTTCACTAACAAACAAACAAAAATACAGTGGAGGACAGTGTTCGTGTCCCTTGTTTTTGAAAATACCATAATATCACGGTTTTCCTTGGACTACCTTGTAAGGACCATATGCATGTAATATAATATCAAAGTGTCATGATATTACCGTTTGATCCCAACACTATGCTATTTTGCCACCACTGTATGCTTATGTAAGAGGACTGCATTCATTCTGTAGTGTAGACATGTGCAGGACCTGATATTTTGTGTGTGTATGTTAATGATTGATGAGAAAGCCACTGGAATGCTTCCACTGTAAACTCTCTTTCCCAGCACAAGCCTTATAATCTTCATATCTGCTTGATCTATCTACTGTAAATAGAATTTTAAATAATGATGTTACTAAAGATCAACGACATGATGTTTTATTGCTATTTCTGTGGTTGACATTAACACACTGAAAAATAAAATGTTATTTTATAGATGTGTGCTGTACAGTAGTTGATGCGTAGCATGCATAACAGCTTTTTTTATCAATAAAGATTTTAGGTTAAAATTTCATATGAATGTATAACGGGACATTTATATTTTAGGTAGTGTGTCTGGTGGTCCCCATTTTTTTTTTTTTTAGTTTTTAACTTTTAATTACCTTTCATTTGAAATGATCCTGTAGTGTGACAAATTACTTTTTAAAAGTACAAATGTTCCATGTAGTCTCTCCATTAACCCTTAAACACAGCTCGGGTCTTTAGTGACCCATTCCACCCTCTGTACCTCATCCCCATTTTGGAGTTGTGCCCACACCTCTTTAGTGTTCCTCAATATTTCTCTTAAAAATAATAGAACACAAACACACACTCAAAAAAAAAAAAAGAGGAATAATAAGTGCTGTAAGCAATTTTTTAATGGAAAGGTTTGCAAAAAAATGTTCCCTGAAAGATATTAATGAAATAAGTGTTGTGAGATATCTCACTGGTCTCTGTGAGCGCACTAGAGTCTGTAAACAGCAAACAATAATGTGTCCGCTGTCTTTGACACTTTCAAACCTGCCAATCATTTTGCACGTTCTCATAGTATAGCAGTTGCATGGCATCATTGAAGCTTAATGCCATTTTTATGCCATGTTGCTTATTACAGGTGTCAGATAATGGAGCTAATTTGCTGCTGTTGTTTTTATCAACCTCTTCTGCACAATGTCGGTCTCAATAAAGCTCATTTGGTATCTTTGGGTGCAGGGTTTTGGAAAAAGGGGGCGTGGGTAATTCAACAGCTCAGCCTTGTGGTAGTGGATGAATGAAATTTGACATTGCTATTTGATGAAACAACATGAAAGTTAACTATAACAAGTACAACACATGAACAGTATTATATGACTATTGTCAGTTGGGTGTACTACTGAAATTATGTAAGTTGTGCATCTATTTAGACTCAGTAAGCACCTGAGAAGATACTTATATGCAGGTTATGTGTATTTTGTGTGTTATGTGTAGTTCAATATGTGTTTATCAGTCAGTTGCATGTCATGAAATGTAATTGTGCAAGTAATAAATCTTGTTCTACATTTGTCCTGATTTGTTGCATTATCTCTTTGATATATGAAAAATATAACATAAAAATATATCAAAAGATATTTTATTATATATAACAGTTAGTTCCGGTCCTCGAATCTGATTGGACGAGAGATGTTCCATGAGCACTGATGGTCTGACACCATCAGCACTCCGACGCTTCACTGTTTGTGTATCACTCCGCTTGTGTTCGTGTTGTTCTAAACTAAAGTGTGAGAGTTGTGCAGATCTGTTAAAAGCTATAGTTTGTCTTTTTTATATTTATTACATTTGTTAGCCAGCAGGTGGTGATAAAATATAATTTTTGTCTGTAATATGAGCCAGTTAGGTGACGTGAAGTGAATCCGTGTCAGCCGTTTACATACAACAGCTCTTAATGATCGCTTGTATCACTACTACACTACTAAAGCTAGGAAATAACTTTAAATGAACAATTTCAGCATTACGGTTCATCACAGCTTAGAGAAACAACAGAGTGATTAATTATACAATGGCTGCTTTTTAAAATGGGGGAGGACATTGCGGTTTCTATAGTGATCGACTCTTGCACCGGCTACCGCGAAATAGGGCACTATTTTTGCACTGAGTAGGCTGACCTTCAGAAAGCTGACAGCATCTCTGCTTGGGACAATAGGTAATCACACATGCTCCATCTCTCTCTCTCTCTCTCTCTCACTCTCTCTCTCACTCTCTCTCTCTCACACACACGCACACATCCATCCTTGTTTATCCAATAACTTGTTTGAAACAGCACAAGCCGTGATACTGTTTCTGAAGTGACATTTTTGAATTACTAACGAGTCTTGGACGCATCATTTGTTTTGAACCAGAATTGGTAGTTTCTGATCCGTCGCGTAAGAAAGTAGTTTCATGCACAAATGCGTTTTTTTATGACATTTTCCTATTTTTTTTTTTTAAATGTACTTGTTCAATGAACTGTTGTATATAAGCAATATCACACTCGCAATCATGCTATATGGCCCTACATCGGTAGTGCTGATGTAGGGCCATATAGCACGATTGCGAGTGTGGTATTGCTTCAATATCATTTTCTAACTTGACACTGTCTGGGCATATTGAAGATCCATTTGTGATAGATGTACTGTACGTCCCAGGACTCTAAAAACCTGAATATGTAAAAGTGTTTTGTGAAATTGCCTTGCATTTAAGGGTTATTACGAGGTCATCATTATAATTATAAAATTAGCAAAATGCTGTTTTAAAAAAGAAAAGTATTAGATAGAGTATAGCTTGCCACAACTCAGGACATGATTTTGTGTCATTTATTTATTAAATTTTTTACTAATTTGATGTACAATTATCTTTATTGTTGTTATTGTATTATTATTATACAATTATATTATAAGCACTGTATACTTTTGCTGATGACTGATAATTACACACTAAATACATATGAAGTACATCCTACATATATAACAATTATTATTAAAAAATACATTTTTTGTAATAATAACAATATGAAAATATATTTTCTATAAAAATATTGACAAATAAATAATGATTATTTTTATATGAATAATTATTAACATTTATGCATTTTATTTTTAAGCATTATTTTGTTGGTAGCTGATAATGACAATCAAATTTATTTACTTTGTAAACTGTTGAACATTGTCCATTGTATCATGTGCGTTTTTTTTTCACTCTCAATACAGGAAGCTTGTCATAAACCACATCTTGCATGCAGCAAAAAGAGACTTAGGCTGTTTGTGGTTTGTCAGTATATGTGTGACTCTCGTACCCGTAACTTCACTTTAAAACTGTGACCGTTTATAGGATCAGATCAACCATCTTAGGTCATTCTATGGCGTGGCTGACCCCCTTTCTTATCTTCTGTCTTCAGATACTCTACACGCCATGTCAAGCAAACGAACAAGGTAGAGCATTTCTATTATATTTTTTTCTGTATGCTTTCAAATGTCAACAAATGTATCACTATCAGCGGTCATATGATGCAGACAAACCGGTTCAGTGAGAATTTTTCATGTGATCAAGTGTGAACCGAGTTCACTTTGAGTGAGTCTATTATGATATGCTGTTAAATGTGAATATAGACAGTCATGCGGAACTAAGTAAATTAACAATATTCAGTCAATATTCATGTGTTCTCTCTCCGCAGCCTCTCTAAGGTTTGTTGGGATTGGAGACTGGGGTGGGCTTCCTTTATACCCCTACTACACATCACATGAGTTGGACACGGCCAATGAACTGGGCAGAACTGCTGAGAGCTCAGGCCTGGACTTTGTCCTCAGCTTAGGAGATCATTTCTACTTCAGCGGTGTCAGGGACATGTATGACACACGCTTCAAGGTCTGATCAGCAGGTCTAAAGGAAAGTTCACCCAAAAATGAAAATGCTGTCATAATTTACTTAACTTCATGTCATTCCAAACCATAATGAGAACTAGTGAAGAATGCTTGTTGTTTTTTTCCATGCTATTACAAAGAATGGGGACAGGACAACATTTAAGTAATTATTCACTGAAAATCTCAACATCTGCCCTAGCTCTGTTTGACTTCTCCAGTCTCCATTCTTTGTAATTGCATGGGGGGAAACGACCAGTACACTCTTAACGATTTCTCCTTTTGTGTTCCACAGAAGAAATAAAGTTATATGCGTTTGCAATAACATGAGTGTGAGTAAATGATTAAAGAATTTTTATTTTTGTGTGAAGTATCCTTTTAAAACCACTATCGTTGTATGAACCGATCCACCCCCATCAGAGGCTGATTGCTTAGATAACATCAGTATTTGTGAAATTTGCTCAAATCTGTTAAAGCTTCTGCAAAAAAAATGCAGCATGCTAGCTTCAAGGCCTTGCAACATGTCAGATGTTACTCTAGTGAGATTTTGTAATTCATATCTGTCAGGCAGAACAGCAGACTGTGGGACAGTGTGCAGGGTTCTCTAGCTCAGTGATCTGCCACAATCTTTACATGATCTCGGCACATGTTTAGTGTACACAGTATAAAAAGATGGATAGGTCCCTCTTGTGGCTGAAGCACTGATCACCAGTCAAGCTTTAACCCTTATTTACCATAGTTCTTCAATAGTTTAACTGTCAAATTTGTACTTCAGCTAGGACAACAGGATGGATGGCTCCTCATTATACCACAGTGAGATCAATGTAACTTTGACTCATGTAAAACAAACATTGGTGTTTGACAAGGAAAATAGTTAGAATCAAAATCAAACAAATCTTAGAAACGGAAGCTGTCATAGTCGCTATAAAAATAAAGCCTTACATAAAAGTACTGTGATGAAATCAGATGGCTCTTTGATATACAGTGGGCTCCAAAAGTCTGAGATCACTAGTGAAAATGCTTCTTTTTATCTAATTAAACAAACAAAACAAAACAATCTGTACAATTAGATTGTACATAGGAGTTCACATGAACACATTTCATACATTTGCTCAACACACACATTTGATTGGTTATCTTAAAGAATCTGAAAGATTTCTTCTTCCTTTAACGTCATAACTTTCCTTGTTTTAAAATCCTAAAAATCTTACAATTTTTAATTTCCTGTTTTAAATGAAGAAGAAAAAAAACTCCAACATTTTCAATTTGATCTCAGACTTTTGGACCACACTGTATACCCTAGTACTGAATGCATGCACTTTGGTATTCTTTACACATGGTTATCCAAGGTCCTTAAAAACATTATTAAGGTACTTCCATGGAACATTTCCAAAATACCATAGTGATACCATAGACTTCTTGGCATAGAAAAGCTATTTTTCGTATTATCTAATCAATATTTTACTCATCTGCTACAATTAAGTAATGTATTTTAATTAGGCTTATATTTATATTATATTCATAATGTATTTTTAAATATATAATTATATATTTATATGTATTTAATCATAAATTTAATAATCTTTATTTGGGGGGATTTTTGGGAAAAAATTATATATACAATTAATTAATCGGCATATAAAAAAATTAATTCACAGCCAAGTATTGGCAGTGACATACATTTAGTGTTTTGCAAAGTTTGCTGCTTCGGTATTTGTAGATTCTTTTTTCACATGTTTCTATGGTATACTGAAAATCAATTATAAGCATTTCATGAGTTTTAAAGACTTTTATTGGCAAAAAACATTCAATATATGCATGAGTCAATATTTACAGTGTTGACTCTTGTTCTTCATAACCTCTGCAATTCGCTCTGGCATGCTGGATATCAGCTTCTGGGCCAAATCCTGACTGATGGTGATCCATTCTTGTCTTATTAGTGCTCGGACTTGATCACAATTTGTGGGCTTCTGCTTGTCCACTCGCCTTTTGAGGATTGACCACAGGTACTCTATGGGATTAAGATCCGGGGAGTTGCCTGGCCACGGATCCAAAATTTCAATGTAATGATCTCTGAGCCACTTCATTATCACTCTTACCTTGTGACATGGTGCTCCATCATGCTGGACAATGCACGGATCATCACCAAATTGCTCCTGGATCATTGGGAGAAGTTGCTCTTGCAGGACGTTTTGATACCATTCTTTATTCGTGGCAGTGATTTTGGGCAGAATTGTGAGAGAGCCCACTCCCTTGGATGAAAAGCAACCCCACACGTGGATGGTCTCAGGATGCTCCACTGTTGGCATGAAACAGGACTCATGGTAGTGTTCACCTTTTCTTCTCCGGACTATCGATTTTCCAGATGTCCCAAACAGTCGGAAGGGGGCTTCATCAGAGAAAATAAATTTGCACCAGTCTTCTGCTGTCCAATCCTTGTACATCCTGCAGAATTTCAGTCTGTCCTTGATGTTTTTCTTGGAGAGAAGTTGCTTCTTTGCTGCCCTTCTTGACAACAGGACATTATCCAAAAGTCTTCGCCTCACTGTGCGTACTGATGCACTCACACCAACCTGCTGCCAATATTGAGCATGCTCTGCACTGGTGGCGACACGATTCCGAAGCTGACTCCTCAGGAGGCGGCGGTCCTGGCGCTTGCTGGACACTCTGGGACGTCCTGAAAGCTTCTTCACTGCAGTTGAACCTTTCTCCTTGTTCTTGATGATCTGATAAATGGTTCTTTCAGGTGCAATATTCTTTGAAGCAATTTCCTTGCATGTGAGGCCATTTTAATGTAAAGCGATGATGGCTGCACGTCTTTCTTTAGAGGTAACCATTGCTAACAAGAACACAATGATTGGAGGCACTTCTTCCCTCATTTTATAGCAATCTGTCTGCTCTTATAATCCAATCAGTATGATAGAGTGATTTCACTTGTTCTCGTTCACACTTTCACAGGTGCAGCTGATATGATTAGTGAAATGATGTTAGCTGGTCATTTTGTAGCAGGAACAAAAAAATGTGAAATTTGGGGTTTTGTGAATTATTTAAATTAATATAAAAATGCCTCTGATCACTCTGCACAATAATCTAGAAACAATGTGAATCAACACCACAACAACTGAAGCAGAAAACTTTTGTGCAAAACACAAAATGTGTCACTGCCAATACTTTTGGCCACGGCTTTGTGTGTGTGTATATATATATATATATATATATATATATATATATATATATATATATATATATATATATATATATATAAAACAACATTAATTATTATTAAATATTTTTGTTATACAAAAATATATTTACAGTATAATACACACACACACACACAAAGCAGTCACTGCGGTGGTACTCTCATAGGACCTTTTTGTTTTCCGCCTTCAGTTAAAATGTATAACTTTTAACTAATAATGCAGTTATCATTTATCAATTATAACATAACATAAATATGCCAAAATGGCTTAATAATCATATTAACATTAACATTGTATTTATAAATGTAAATATGATCACGTTATTAATTAATGCTCTGTTCTCCAGTCTACTTATGAGAGCGTTTTCTCCCACCCTGCGCTCATCACTGTGCCATGGTACCTGTTGGCGGGAAATCACGATCACCGTGGAAACGTATCAGCCCAGATTGCCTACTCAAACCAATCTGAAAGATGGTAAGTGAGAGGTCAGCGGATCTTCTCTTTCATACTGAAAAATGTATTCATAGCCATTAATGTTTTGTTAATGGTTGATAGGAACTATCTCGACCTCTACTATGAACTGAACTTCAAAGTTCCTCACAGTAACACATCCCTTACGGTTCTGATGATTGACACGGTGGTTTTGTGCGGGAACACCTATGATGGACTTGATCCAGTAGGCCCGGAAGACTTAATTGCTTCTAACCAACAGATGAAGTGGATAGAGGAGAAACTTCAAAACGCTAAGTGAGTTTAAAGTTATTATGGACAGCAATAAATGTGAGCAACAGCAGAGATCCAGAAGTAAAAATTATTGTCATTTTCTCCATAGAGATTTTTCTTATAGAGAGCTACTGTGAGCTTTAAGGTTTTTAATGATGGTATATGCATCTGTAGAAGCCATAAGTCAGTGAGTTTTCAACTTAATCTTTTTAATATTGTTTAATTTCCTTTTTTTTTGGTGAAGAAATATACTACCCATAATCAGAGATGCTGCTGCTGCCATGGCAACAGTAATCACAACAGAAGAGCTCATCTGTTAAAGAAAGAAAGTCATACAGGTTTGGAACCACATGAGGGTGAATAAATGATGACTGAATTTTCATTCAACTTTATTTGGGTGTCCAATATATCTACCAAAACAATCATAGAGTAATTATAAGATGGCAAATATGCTACAAACTGAAATCCAACGTGACTAATTATGTGACAATGTGATTTGTTTTTTATCGAGCAAACATATGTCCTTCAACAGGATTTTTTGGGCATGTTTTCAAAGGTCCCAACTTGCCACACTCATTCTCTCTTTCTCACTCCTTCAACAGCTTAGTTAGAACACACTCACATTTTCCCAAATCCCAGATCTAGCACCTGAAAAACACTACTAGCATTCCACACTGAAAATATGAACATCCCTTAAAGGGATAGTTCACCCAAAAATGAAAATTCTGTCATCATTTACTAACCCTTGTGATGTTCCAAAACTGTATATCTTACATCTCTTTTTTCTTGATAACCTTTTTTGTCATGTTAACCCATATAAAGTAATGTCTTATCTCATTATAATCATATTTTAAAGTTGGTTAAAAATAAACAAACCCAGAACAGTCCTTTAAAAGTATACAGGAGTGTTCGCCACCTGAGAAAATCATATGTTTGGTGTACAAACGCTTGACAACCAGATATGCCCTCACATGTTTAGGGGAAAACACAGTAGAAAATTCCACTAAGAATAAACCTGCACATGCAAATTCTCACAGCTGTTTCCACAACAGAAGTGAAACATTAATATGCAACAAAGATATCTGGTCTAAAGCTATCGTTTGTATATTACTCCTCAGGTCAGAATTTGTCATTGTGGCTGGTCACTATCCAGTCTGGTCCATTGGCCATCATGGTCCCACCAAGTGTCTAGTGAAGAATCTCAGACCCCTACTGAAGAAGTACAACGTTTCTTTATATCTATCTGGTCATGACCACAGTCTACAGGTTGGTATCTTGAGTATCACATTCTTAGGTGACAGAAAATCAAGCAGTATCACACACTATTGCATTATTTAAACTATAAATGTGCACACGGTTGTGCTATATTGCAATGACATAGTTATGACTAAGCATAACCCCTTTAGCCATAACTATATTCACAAGATAGCATGGACTTGTGTGTCATATTGCTTGTATAAAATGCTTACTACAAAATAAAATTAAAATAGTACATACATGTAGGTTTTCATAAAATTGCTATTTTAGTAAGCAAATAATTTTAGTGGTATCCCTCCGCTACAAGATATAGTCCTTGACATGTAAACTGTGTTAAAGGTATACATTTATTCTTCATAACCCTCGTGTTGTTCAAAACCTGAATGACTCTGTAGGTGGCCAGTATGGGTCCTGCGCAGTGGTATATACGACTGAATCATTGCATTGCTTCCTGGACTGGAACTATCCACTTTATAAAGTGAGTTGAAAACAAAAGAGCTGAAAGTTAACAGATTGTTTTCTATTCCATCAGTTTATCAGAGAAGACGATGGAAGTTCGTACGTTGTCAGTGGAACTGGAGTTGTCGAGGAGACGTTCACTGGCCACAAGAACAGCTTCCCATCATCTTGGCAACTCTTTTCCAATGCGGTCAATAAGACGACAGGAGCATTTGTGTACTTTGAGGTCAATCCAAGTAAAATGCTGATAAGTTACATTCAACCAGATGGGAAATGTGTTTACCAGACATCTGTTCCTAAACGCACATTCTAACTCTTGCATAATCCTAACATTAATAATTGTCTGCTCTTAAAGGGATAGTTTAGCCAAAAATAAAATCTCTGTCATATTTCACTCACACTAACGTTGTTCCAAACACATATGACTTTCTGAAACATCTGGTGTGAAACATCTTCTTTTGTGTTCTACGGGAAAAGGAAAGTCAAAGCGGATTGGCAAAACATGGGAGTGAGTAAATGATGACATCATTTCAATTTTTTGGATTTAAAGTCCCTCTAACATAAGTCACATTGACAAAGTTTATTTTTGCCTGTGCATTAATTCCTAATTGTACTAAGTGCATTTTAGCTATAAATTATGTTTTTTTTTTTTATTTAACAAAATAAAACATTCTAATTTAATCAAAATAATTTGTTATTTTATTTTCTGAACTTAATTGTTTTTAAAGCTTGATTTATTTTGTATTTTCTTGATCATTTTTATGTAAAGCACTTTGAATTGCCATTGTGTATGAAATATGCTATATCAATAAACTTGCCTTGGTTTGATTGAACTGTTCAGTTACATTCAATTGAGTTCTACTAATTTACCATTGGGGGCGCCATTTCACTAATTTTGATATTTGCACATATGTTGCATAATATAAAATGTAATTTAAAGACAAACACCTGCATGCTAAATAGTCTGCTTGTGCATACTTTTTAATTTGTTTTAATAAAAATATTAATAAAAATAAAATCCAGATAACTACCAACAAGCTTCACATGTCCATAGTAAAATATTAGAAATATACTAATCAAAACCAAACAGCATAAACAAACCACACTTTTTAATTATTATTATTTTGTGATAGCTGGTTAGCTATGTGTACTTGGAATGTGCAACAGCTTAAATAAGATGAGACTTTCAAGGATGCTCGTTAAAAACTAATGCAGTTTACCGCTTTAATAGCTAAATAAATAAATTAGTTATCTCTCATATATATAAAACATGTTTTGATTTGATTCTCCCAAATGTGCACAAAACCATACAGTACTTCCACTAGTTAGCAACATCAAAGTAGATAGAATTTGTAAATTTAGCATACAAACAAAATAACCCACCACCTATCAGAATGAAGGCTGTCTTGCTAAATTATGTTTAACATATCTACATTTTGAGGTTTCACAGAAACGCAAGTTTAGATTCCACAGTTTTACAATGGAATGTTGAATTAGGACACATCCTCCCTTTATAAGGGTGAGTCGTACCAAAATGATCCGTCCGCTCTCCTCACACTCCATTAAGCGGTAATCCCTCTTTTCCTGTGTTTTGTGCTCTCTTTTTTCGTCTGCAGCATATCACAATGATGATAATGATTGCCGATATGGCCAGGATGATAATCAGGATGGCCCCGACGATCACACCCATGCTGTACTCTGCAGAAACATTTTCACCAACATTATTAAAGTCATGCAAATATATGATTCACTGGTACGTTTTACAGAAAACACAGGGATTTTGTCATTTCTAAAGGTCCCAAGACACTCGGATGATTAATTCACAAGCTTGTATCATTATCAGCCCCATTGACACATTTCTTATCAGCTAAATTGCCACATATCTGCTGTGAATCAAACCATTCACACGGCCTGTAATATCTTCTGATAGGATACTATACTAGCAACACTTAATAAAGAGATGCATTACTGCCACAATCAAGGTCATGGGAGTGAATCTATTTTGGAAGAATGAATCACTCACTCCCTATCAGGCAAATTCCCATTTGCTTCTCTTGGAATTTTTGCACTGAAAATCCCTGACGGGGTCATTCCTGTAGGTTGTGGGTTTGATTTCCAGGGAAAAACATATTGATTAAATGTATACAAAGTGATTTACAATGAAAGTGTGAAAGCTTTACCTTCAAAGATAGACATGTTTTCTTCCGGTGAGCACTGGATGTGGCTGAGCTCCCCGAGTTGTTTGTCTTGTGTGCGGAAGGGAAGGTAGGCCTGAACGTTAAAACAGTAACTCACTCCTTGGTCCAAACCTGTCAGCTCGATGACGCTACTTTTACCGATCTCTTCTTTCTGAGGCAAACACAACAAATAATATATCACAAAATAGTATTTGGCATCCTGCATTCTATTCCTGTAGATGCAGCCCAAATAGTAAAGTTACTACAGTCTGTTACTACTGTAAAACCATGATAAATGAATGTGCAATCTTCTTTAAGAAGCTTTCAGAATTTATTTTTTTACTTTTTGTTTTTATATGAAACTGGTGGGTAATATCAAGTATATTGCTACACGTTTATTGTAATAGTCTATACTGCATTCAACTATTTTAAATACACTATTTGGCTAATTATTTTATAATTATACATGCCATCTTTATGACCTCATTTTAATTCATTTACAATGAACTAGTGAATACAAAAAGATGTTTAAAAAGAGTGAAAAACATAAACGGAATGGTGAAAGCAAATGTTGACAAAAATATTGAAATTTTTAACGGAATATTCCGAGTACAATTCAAGTTAAGCTTGATCGACAGCATTTGTGGTATAATGTTGATTAACACAAACATACATTTTGACTTGCCCCTCCTTTTATTTAAAAAAAGTATAAAATACTAACTATTTTAAAAGTATAGCAACAAGACTTAGACAATATGCGTGTTAACATGATATAGTGATACAATTGATTACTAGCCTTTTCTATTTGAACTTATAGAACATTTTACAACTTTGTTGCCACGACGTTGTAATGTCAGCAAACCCTTAAACTCTAAAATTACTGTAAAAATGACCATTTAAACTTTACAGCTCAAATAATCCATGAGTTTTAACAGCAGAATAATTGCAAGTGCTTTTATTAAATAAAAAGGTTCACATTTCTGCATTTAAACCCTCCAAAAATTGGCCCCATTCACTTCCACTGTAATTGCCTCACTGTAATCTCGATTTTTGCTTTTTTTTTAAGAAGAAGAAGAAAAGGAGAGACGATTCGAAAGTATTTTTGGGGTAATCAACATTATGCCACAAATGCTGTTGATTGAGCTTTACTTGTATTAAACCTGAAATATTCCTTTAAATACCAATTACCCAGTAACGTCATCACTATTTAATTTTTTTATTTTTTGGCAGAAATTGTGGTTGCCATCCCAATAATACATTTTTGTGAGGGTATTTTCCATCCCACACTGCTAATTAAAAATGTGCATAAAAGAATGTTTCTATAATTGTCTGTTTTTTTTATTTATTTTTTTATTAATATGATCTCTCCCCTCAGAGTTAAAAGCAACATGTTATTTTCGGTACCAGAAACAAAGCTGTGGGTTGCTCATGGCCAAAAGATAAATGTTTCATTTTTAAAACAGCTAATGAGTGCAGGGTGCCAAAATGATTAAATGCATACATGTTTAGAATTTAGTTAAATTGTGTAAGGTATGGTACGACAGGAAAGGAAGTCAGACTTTAAACAGTGTCCCAAGCCAGACTCAGTAGTTTATGGCATAGTTAAGTCTGTTTAGTGCTTATTAACCATGAAAACAGACATAGTATAATTTACTGACACTAACCTTCCCTGTGCTCTTTGCCTTTTTATAGGTAACCTTATACTGCAGTTCATCCTTGAAAATATCCCGAATACTTAGTCTCTCCTTGTTTTCGTTAAAGAGAGACGTCTGGATGTCTGTTACGTAGAGTGTCATCTTCCTTTTGTCGCTGCTGACTTTTATCTTAAACTCTGGTCTGCCGATGATAGCTGAGAGGGATACAAAGCAGGAAACCTTTATAATGGTTCACAATCTACAGGTTCCATAACAGCAAAAACAAGCTTAAGATGGTGGACAGGTCTTAGCTGGTCTTCCAGCCTGGACAGTTGGGTGGTTTAAAGGAATTTTTCCAGTTCAATATAAGTTAAGCTCAATTGACAGCATTTGTGGCATAATGTTGATTACCACAGAAAAACTTATTTTGATTCATCCTTCATTTTTCCAAAAATAGAAGTTACAGTGAGGTCCTTAAAATGAAAGTGAATGGGGCCAATGTTTTGAGCGTTTAAAGACTGAAATGTGAAGCTTACAATTTTATAAAAGCACTTACATTAAATCTCCTGTTAAAACTTATTTGAGCTGTAAAGTTGTTTAAATTGTAATTTTTACAGCAATTTTAGGGTTTGTTGACATTACATCTAGGCAATGAAGTTGTAAAATTGGCTGTAACTTCACACAGAAAAAGTTAGTGAGCGATTTTATCACATTAAAATCATATTAACAGGCATACTGTTTGCATCTTGTGACTATACTTTAGAAACAGTGAGTATTTTAATGTTTACAGATTGGCCCCGTTCACTTCTATTGTAAGTGCCTCAATCAATATAATGCCAAATGCTGTTGATTAAGCTTAACTTGCTTTGAACCTGGAATATTCCTTTAAGGGGTGTTTTTGGGCAGGGACCAGCTTAAACCAGCTAAGACCAGAAAACTAACTTAAGCTCTTTATTTATTAAATAGGGTAAAATATGTAAGTTGGTTTTGAATGATACTAACTGTCATAGTAGGGGGAGAATCTCTCGGATGTGGTGTGAGGGAACTCGATTATATCAGAAGAGACGCCACGCATGGGCTCAGACAGGATATCAGCGTTGTAATTGGTCTTCAAGTTTTTAAACTCTGCAGTCAGGTCACATTCAGTTTCCATGGTCCTGATACAGTGAGGGCTCCGTTCTCTGTTCTGACCGATTCTACAATCATTTTACACAGACATTTAAATCTTCACGAAAACATTTTGTATCAAACGTATATTATATTATTTGAAAACCAGCAGCAGGTTGGTGCTTGCTGTAATAAGTCTTGGGTGTGGATATGTGCAAGTGTTGTCAAATCTAGGCTACACCATGTGAGAGTTTAATACTGAGAATGCATACTAGATTGTGAAAACACATTTCATTATATTGTTTATAATTTCACAGTTTACACATACAAAAAAAAAGTGTCACTTTTATCAGTTTGTTACCATGCTCAGATTACACAGTGATCAGTCTTTTTAAGAAAATCAATAAATGATGACATTAATGGGTCAGAATCAGTGTGATCTCAGTCATTAAGAGATTATTGTCATCTTACAAGAATTTTAAAAAGTCTACTTTCTGTTGTGACTACGTAGGCCTGCATTTACAAAACGTGTTTACTTGTATATTAAACCTGGGATAATTGTAAATGGTTTTAAATATACTAGATTTAATGTTTTACATTAAATATGAAGGGGTGAATTTGCTAATTTTTCATACGCATTTAAAGTTATTCATAACTATGAACTCAATAATAAACAACCTGATTACTCATTGTACAATAATAACACAACAATGCCCAACTTACTCTGAAAATTCGACAGTGTATGAATAATTCCTTGGTTTTGGGCTCCATGTTAAAATGGTCTTAAAATTAAAAGAGGACCAGGCGACATTCTGTGCTTTAGGAAATGTGTCTGTAAAAGAGCAATTGAAATGCATCAAAATACAACAACAGGTCTGTACTAAAATACATCAGGCTATCTGAAAGAATCTAAAGTTATGAATAAGAAAATTAACGAAGTGAATCAGGCTCTTTAAGTCATTATGGCGCAGGTATGAGACTCACCTGAGACACAAGCCTTCATGAAGAATACAAGCAGGACGAATAGAAGCATGTGAAGTCTCATTTGCCCGTAATTTAACATGTTGTCTCGAGGGGAAAACTAATCCAAATACAGCCAAAAGACAAAGTTATAACTTTTATATCTAGGTAGGACGAAAATACGATCAAAATCTCCTCGGAAGTGATTTATATAGTCCTCTCGTGTGTGCAAGTTCAAATAGGAGAGCCAGCGAAATTCCAGCTGTGGCTCCTGGCTGAAAGTCAGTCAGGATATGATAATTAGCCCCGCTATCTATGTAAGTGGGCGTGTCCAATTTATGTGGATGACCATTTAGGGCTTTCCGGTGAAGCCCAGCGGCTCTGTTGATACAGTTGAGTGATAAAGGGAAAGACCAAAGAGCTTTCATATTTAAAGAATGCAACTATAACAGGACAGTAATCCGTGCCTAGTGGGTTAATGATTTTAAGATTACATGTATTAGTCTATTAATTGGCAATGCTGATGCTTTGAAGCAAACTTTTTTTCTATATTGTATCTCAGGCAGATTTATTTATCTACCTCACTAAATAGCCTAATTTTTTTTTACTTGAAAATTAATCGTTGCAGTTACTTAGATAAAAGATGTACCTTTTACATTACAATAAAATTTACTCATATTATTTTAATTGTATATATATATATATATATATATATATATATATATATATATATATATATACAGTGTGTGTGATATAGTTCACATTTTAAGTATTATATGTATAATGTTCTTACTATTTATATTTAAGCAATATCACACGAGCAAGAGTGCGATATGGCCCTACATCAGCACTGCTGTGATTCAGCCGCAGCGGCCTCGTGCCGTAGGTAATCACAGCAGTGCTGATTTAGAGCAATATTGCACGATTGCGAGTGTGATATTGCTTATATACAACAGTTCAATGAACAAGTAAATTACGGTCATTAAAAACGCATTTGTGCATGGAACAACTTTCTTACACGACGGATCAGAATCTGCCGTTACTGGTTCAAAACAAATGATGTGTCCAAGCCTCCGTTAGTAATCAAAACTGTCACTTCAGAAATAGTATCATGGCTTGTGCTGTTTCAAACAAGTTATTGGATAAACAAGGATGGATGTGAGAGTGTGTGTGTGTTTGAGTCTGAATGAGAGAGAGAGAGAGAGAGAGAGAGAGAGAGAGAGAGAGAGAGAGAGAGAGATGGAGCATACACGATCACCTGTTGCCACTCCCAAGCAGAGATGCTGTCAGCTTTCTGAAGATCAGTGGAAAATAGCATCCAAGCGGGGGTATTTCTCCCTATTTCGTGGTAGCCGGTGTGCAAGAGTCGATCACTACAGAAACTGCAACCATTGTGTAACTAATCTGTCTGTTGTGTCTCTCAGCTGTGATGAGCCATAATGCTGAAGTTGTTTGTTTAAAGCCATTTAAAAATGTGTTTTTAATCTGCCAGTACAGTAAGACAAATTAAAGTTAAAAAGTTATCTAAAAAAAAAAAAAGCATAAATATCTTATGCAGTGTTGCTTCTTAAACAAGATAAAGCAAATTTAACTTGTTTTAAGCATATATATTTTTATTAGAAAATCAATGCAAAAATTATCACCAAGAATAACATTTTTGCCCTAATATGGTCTATCTAGAAAGAAAGAAAAAATATCAAGATGGATTTTCTTTAAAAAAAAATATAATCGTGCCTGGTAATAGGTGTATTTAAAATGACTAGAAATATAATTTTAGCTTAGTGTAAATCTAAATGTTCACATGACAATTTACACAAGGTTAATTTCTAATTCTGCTGTTCCAAACTAGCTTAAAAATTACTGGCAACACTTTATAATATTTACATGGTATAGTGTATTTGTAAAGCATTAGATTATAGTCTACTGATCATTTATATATTATTGTTCCTACATTAATAAGCTACATAGAGCTGTATTTGTTGGTCGCGAAACAAGTCTCAATGTGTTTGTGAAAATTGCACAGCTGTGATAATTAAGTTTTTAAAACTAATTCCAGGCAAGGGTGTAGACAGTGTTGGGATGGTTACTTTTGAATACATGCTGTAAAATGTAATTTGTAATGTATTCCGTTAGATTACTCAAGGTCAATAACGTATTCTAAATTGCTTCTTCATCTCTGGTAGAATTTTTCACTTGTTTTGATTATAAAAAATCTGCCAGTACAGTAAGAAAACATACATATGTTAAAAATACATTCACTGAAAAAAACTAAATATGTTATGCAGTGTTGTTTCCTGTTTGGGCCACTGGAAGGTGCCCGGCTGGAAAGCTGTTACTGGGCAGTACACTGTCAGAGCCAAAGCTTTGGATTCAGACCAACTGACTCTGTAGCCTGAGAACCTGGTCGGAGATGAATAATAAGATATCATCTGCATAAAGCAAAAGCTTATGCGCCACACCTCCCGCCACCACCCCTGGAAAATTATCCTCCTTTCTTATTGCGGCTGCTAATGGTTCCGGGCAAGACAGAACAATAATGGGGAAAGAGGGCACCAGGTGCCCCTATCCAGAGTAAAATAATATGAAAAGAATCCATTTGTTTGTACGGCCGCAACCGGGTGTCTATAAAGTAACTTAATCCATCCGATAAAAGTATTCCCGAACCCGTACATTTCCAAAATCTTAAAAAGACAATTCCATTCTACCATATCAAACACCTTTTCGGCAAGTGAGATGGCAGCGACCGGAGTTGGATCATTCGCCACTGACCACTTGATATTGATGAAACATCTAATGTCATCAGAAGCGCTATGGCCCCGAATAAACCCCACCTGATCTATATGTATAAGATAAGTCATAACTTTAATTTAAGTCCAAAATTTTTACAGTATTTTTACATCTAGCTGGATTAGAGAAATTGGACGGTAACTCTTACACTAGCTTGGATCATTGTCCTTTTAAGAATCAGACTGATCCGGGCTTGAGTCATGGTTGGCGGAAGCTTCCCATTCTTTAATGATTCTGTATAAACTTCTAACAAAATAGAGAAAGTTCAATAGCATAAGATCCAAAAAATTTAGCAGCAAAGCTGTTTTACACACGTTTTTCTTGAGTGGGTTGAATGGATTTGTTATGAAAAATGATAAAAGTGGGCTCACATTAACTGATCCAATCAAAATGGAGATTTGTTTGTTTACAGAATACTTGAGATGTTGTTAAATGCCAAATGTTACTGAAATGAACAAAAAATGGTTGACCCTTTTACAAAGTGGTTATTTTGAAAAGGTACTTGAAGTTGACAGATTTTGCCCTACAAGTTTTGTCCCTATATCTACATGGTATCACTATAACCCTTCTGGGGAACTTTTACCCCAAATGTGGTTGGTAAGCATTCCCCTGTGATTGTTTTACCATAATTTGAAGCTTTATTTGAAGCAGGGCTGGAGTGAGAATAAAATTCAGCCCTGGAAAAATCCAGCACATCCAGCCCACGCATTCCCCCTGCATTGTTTCAACGTCCGAAGGGGTAGGGGTAGGTGTTTGGTCAGCGTTCCCCCATGATAATTTCACCATAATTTGAAGCATTATTTGTAGCAGGGCTGGACGGGGAGTAAAAATCAGCCCTGGAAAAATCCATCCCATCCGGCCCACGCATTCACCCATGATCATTTCAGTGCTGTGTGGGTAGCACCGTCTCTTCACCCTATGAGTATTTTGAGTAGCCCACTACTCGATTGACTCCCGATTGGCCAGTCCATCCCTGGATTGAAGAGATGAGTAAGAGGCAAACTAAGCACTGGTGTGTGATTGTGTTATGTCATACAAAAGGCTTTCAACTCTTTGCATGTTTAAACTCCACTGATGACCACCATTGATAACATCTTCAAAATTACTCATGACATGCTCATGATTAGTTTTACGGGAAGTAAGACCCCAGTTTTGTCCCAGTTTTAAGCAGAAGAGAGTGCTATTGTCTAGCTGGCACTTCTCAAAGCTCTGAATGCCAGCAGGGATCTTTTGCCCATTCAGATCTTTATGCTAATGAGCAGATTGTACCTCACTCTCGCCTGTGGCTTTGCATGTTAAAACGCTTTCAGTTCTTAATGCTTCCAGTGAAATTCACCCACAAAAACCACTAAGAGAGATGCTCAGGCTAGAAAATGTCTGTTTTCCTGTAATTTTATCATAGTGTACTGTTTTATCTTTTCAGGCAGTTGTAATAGTGTTGCGTGCCATAGCAAGTACCACTATACTATTAAGACATTTTAAATTATACGCTTATTTATTCAATACAAAATGGGACATTGGGCTGATGACTCCAAATAAACCAATGTAAAACAACACAGTCCACTACTTATCGTGAGTCATGATGCTTATGTGTCTGGTGTTTCAGTATGCACAGAAGTTCATGTACCATTCAAAATACTTGAATGCACCCTAAAGCCTCAAATAATGGAATTATCACACCTGTATTCATGACATTATTGAACTGTGAGTTATTGGAGCCCGATGGAAACCATCCCATTACTGATGTGAATTAAATCATATCTACTTTGGTCTTAAAATAGATCTGATCCTCTATTAGTGGCTCCTTCCCATTATTGCATCTCTTTCCTGACCGATCTGATTTTCCATATTTTAAGTGCTTCTGCAGACCTGTGAGAGGATACAAGTTCTAAAACAATAGAATTTGTTTGGCTGAACCCTTTAGCGATCTGTAAATCTCAGTACACACCACTGGAGAGAACAATCTAGACTTAAACATTGGAATTAAAAATTTACGGTTGAGCACAAATATTTAGAAAGACTAATAAACAAGGTCTGCTTCTGTTTGACCAGAGATTACAGGACTTAATAACATTTCTGTAGGGTTTCTCAAGGGTTTGTTTTGTTTTTGTGCTGCTATATGGACAGAAGGTCTAAAAGGGGGATAGTTTGCAACTCTAGATTGTAAAAACAAAATTCAGGAATTATTAAAATCTCAAAGGTTTCTAGTATTTAATGGAAAGCTAAATCCATGTTTCAGTTATGATTTACACACGCTGACCTACAGGTTTCTTTTCAAAGATCCATCAGGTATGCTCATGGATTTTGTTTGTTTGTTTGTTTGTTTGTTTGTACATTGGGTTGGATTGCATTCTCACCGTTCCAGAGATCATTTGAAATCGGACTGAGCCTACCTTTTCGGGGTGCTCTCGGACTGATTGTTTTGGTTCGGATCCAAGTGCGATTACAGTGTTCATATATACCTAAATTAAACAAACTATGTGAGAAAACACTCCAGGTTCTGAACATTTTTTATCAAATTGACTTTTTTATGTCCCTGTGCTCCCTTCAAATGAATGTTTGATCAGTAGGCCTAAATTGAAATTTTGCACCAATGGAAAGTCCCCTGGGCATGATGACAGATTCAGCAATGAACTGGCAAACATCCTGTGTAAGCAATGGCCACCAGCAATGGCCACCAAAATGGCCACCGGGTGGCAGGTGATGTTAGACGAGTGATGCCACTGAAGGACGTGCGTTCAAACAGATCGTGGAACAAACAGCTTTCCCGCTGGGCAGGAGGTGGAGGGCGCGGTGTTTTGTAGCGCTGTGCAGACTTTAGCCTACACCTCCCAGGATACAATGCCCACCACACCACTTTAGGAACGGGGAGGATGGAATCCGCTGGAGCGGTGGGGGTCTTGATTTCGAAACATCGAGATAAGGAATCGGGTTTGAGATTTTTGGAGCCCGGGCAGTACGAGATGGTGAAAACAAAGCGAGTGCAATACAACGGCCAGCGAGCCTGTATGGATGTTAAATGCTGTCTTCCACTCATCCCCCTTCCTGATACGGACCAGGTGATAAGCGCTGCGTAGGTCCAACTTCATAAATACGGATGCCCCCTGCAAGAGCTCGAAGGCTAAGGACATCAACAGCAAGGGATAATGGTTATTCACCATGATGTAATTCAGCCCTCGATAATCTGTGCAGGGTCTAAGCAAGCCATCCTTCTCCATGAACCCTGCCCCTTAGGGCGATGAGAAGGGCAGATGAGACTGGCTGCTAAAGAAACATTTTTAAACCTGTTTGTGGCCTCCCTCCCAGGAGCTGAGAGTGAATACAGCCATACTCAAAGAGGAGAGGTACCAGGAAGCAATTCAATAGCACAGTCGTGCGGGCAATGAGGAGGGAGGGTCGTGGCGTGTGACTGGCTGAAAACCACCCTCAAATCGTGGTATGCCATTGGTACTCCAGACAAATCCGCCGGCTCATCCTTCAACGAAACACAAGCCTGGACATGGGAGACAGCAGGGTTAACAAAAAAAGCTCCAAGCAAGGACTTTGTTGGTTGCCTAATCTACTGTATGTGTGGGTTGTGTGTTACCAACCAAGGATGGCCCAGCACAGCTGGGGTCAATGGGGACCGGATGAGATGAAAGGACAATGGTTCAGAGTGGTTACCGGAGACAAAGTTGTGCCACTAATTGTGTGGGCGGTGATGGTCTCATCCAATCAGACCCTGAGAAGCTGCCACTTGGAAGCCATGTCTGTGTCAATGAAATTCCTTTCTGCTCCAGAATCCACCAAAGCCGAAATCGCATGAATGTCCGTTTCATTGTGGAACTAGGCCAGGAGTAGTGTGTGATGTCCAGGGCTTTGTCCAAGGGCAACTTCCAACTTCTAATGAGCGTTTATCTTTTAACAGGCATAAAGCAGCAAGGTGGCCCAATCTGACGCAGGCGAAACATAACCCCTTTTAAAGTCATCGTTTCGCGGCTGACCCACCGGCCCGCTTGGTTCTCCCGATGGCCAGTCCGCCCCGATCAGCCCCAAAGTGTGTCGGCCCACCAGGAAAATGCCCAGTATACCAGATTAACAGACCAGCCCTGCTTATTTCTGTTGTGTTGTGGCTTTTCTTTTGTGCTTTGGCTTATGTCTGATGTGGCTTTTCTGTTGTTTTGTGTCTTATTTCCATTGTGTGTTTTGTCTTTTGTGTTGTGGCGGATGTCTGATGTGGCTTTACTGTTGTGTTGTGGCTTATTTCTGTTGTGTTGTTTCTTATTTATGTTATGTTGTGGCATTTCTAATGTGTTGTGCCTTATTTCTGTTGTGTTGTGGCTTATTTCTGTTGTGTTGTGGCCTTTCTAATGTGTTGTAGCTTATTTTTGTTGTGTTGTTTCTTATTTATGTTGTGTTGTGGCATTTCTAATGTGTTGTGGCTTATTTCTGTTGTGTTGTGGCTTATTTCTGTTGTGTTGTGGCCTTTCTAATGTGTTGTAGCTTATTTTTGTTGTGTTGTTTCTTATTTATGTTATGTTGTGGCATTTCTAATGTGTTGTGGCTTATTTCTGTTGTGTTGTGGCTTATTTTTGTTGTGTTGTGCCTTTTCTAATGTGTTGTGGCTTATTTCTGTTGTGTTGTGGCTATTCTTCTGTGTTGTGGTTTATGTCTATTGTGGTTTTTCTATTGTGTTGTGGCTTTTCTGTTGTGTTGTGGCTTCTTTCCATTGTGTTGTGGCTTATTTGTTGTGTTGTGGCTTATGTCTGTTGTAGCATTTCTTTTGTGTTGTGGCTTATTTCCATTGTTTTGTGTCTTTTCTTTTGTATTGTTTTTATTTTATGTCTGTTGTGACTTTTCTATTGTGTTGTACCTTATTTCCGTTGTGTTGTGGCATTTATTTTGTGTTGTAGTTTATTTCTGTTGTGTTGTGGCTTATTTTCATTGGGTTGTGGCTTTTCTGTTGTTTTAGCTTTTATGTAGTTAGCTATTTCTTGTTAGTAACTTGTAGTGTAGCTATAACTAATTTTTTATAGAGCAGCTGCAGTTATGAGTAGCTTGTAGCTTAGGAAGCTACAGTTTCAAAGAAGCTTCCCCAACACTGACTTCCAGAAACTGTGAAATTCCACAGTGACTTGCATTCTAAGGTTCACACGATCTAGCATGTCCTGTATAATCACTCACAACATTATAGCAGGTCTGGAAACTACTTCCTGTTTAACTGTTTCATCTGTCAAACCCTTTATGCTGCTTGTCTAAATAGATGCCAGAGCTTCGGTGACAGAAAACAAGGACTGCATTTTTTTTCTCACAATTATTGCAATTATTGAGATTGGTGCTCACATATGTGAAAAGACATTGGTTTGCTCCTTTCATAGCTGCAGACTCAGGGTCAAAGAGGACAATAGACCTGAAGGTTATCTTCAGGTTAAGGAAAGATCTAAGATAAGAAGTTAACAGTGGGTTTACATTCTTTCTGCTCTTAGAAATGAAGCCATCATACAGGATAGTGAAGCTTATTCAATAACATGTTTTAGTATACTTCAGTGGACACAGAAAACAAAGCTCAGCTTCATGTTTAGCACAGTAGGAAATACTTTCTGTTCACTCTCAGAGAACAAATTCATGGCAATTAGAGAAGAACAAAGATCTGATGTGGCTGAGATAAAAAGGGGCTGACAAAAACAAAGAATTACCCCATTACTTATCCAAAAGAGCTTGATATAAATCTGATGTGTGTAATAGTTTCTGAGTATAAATAATATACTTTCTACTATTCCATCTTAATATATTGTACATAAATTACTCTAAGTAAGCCATTCATAGGTTGATTTCCATGTAATCACTGTGACTGTGAACTATTAAAACATTGGTCTGCTTTTTTGAATATCTCGACCAGATCAACACAGCAATATTGGATCAACCAATGGCATGTGTTTGGGGTGGGACTGTCTGTTTGGAAGACCAATGGAAGATGAGGGGTGTGTTTGGGAAAACCTGCTTGAAAACATGTTTTACAGTGTTGTTTCTGCAATTCCACACTTTTATCACTGCAAAAAATTATTTTCAAGACAAGTATTTTTGTCTTGTTTTCCAATAACAATATCTAAACATTCTTAAAATGGGATTTATTTACTTGTCAAGCAAACGGGCTTAAGATTTTAAGTCTTGTTTTGAGAGAAATCTAATCAAGTTTAGTGAACTTTAGACTATTTAGACTACAAGAAACAAAATCTGCCAATGGGGTAAACAAAATAAACTTGTTTTCCCTTAAAGTAAGATTATTTTGCTTACCCCATTGCCATATTTTGTTTCTTGTTTTAAGTCTAAAGTTCACACATTTTGTCCGATTTATCTTAAAACAAGACTTACTATCTTATCCCATTTTGCTTGACAAGTAAATAAATCACGTTTACAAAAATAGTTGTCTTGAAAATACATTTTTGCAGTGTTCACACCACTTTTAACTCTTACATGTTGTTAAGCACATATAAAAAACTTTAAATAGCATATTAGCTGTTTCAAGTTCATGAACAAAATTTGGCAAATGTCAATGGGGCGTGCAAGAGAACATATCTCCTTACAAAAGCAAAAACTTGGTCTAGTCATTATCATTCTTTGCAGGTTGGCATGATCTTTCTGGCATTTACTTGAAATCAGAACAAAAGCAACATTATCGCGAGACATATTTAGTTACTTTGAATCTGTGCCATCTTAGTTTATGAGAAACTGAAATGCTTTGTAAATGTTTAGTACCAAGCTGATTTATGACTCAACAGATATGGGAGTATTTATCTATCTTGCATACTCTTGACAAATGGCAAATGTTTCTTTTTTTTTTTTTTGTGGTGATTGCTAAGGCAAGCATCACTTTTACTATAGTTCAAGCCTGATCTCATGAAAACTATATGACTATGGCAAAACGTTTGTAAAATTATATTACACTTATTTTTTTCATGTATCTCAGCAGTTCCAAAGTAAAATGTCCACTCTGCATTTTAACTATAACTGAGTTACATTTTCTCCCAAACAGATGAGGTTTTCAGGTTAATGCTCTATCGACAGTGCTGGGTAGTAACAGATCACATATAATCTGGATTACTTTTTCAGATTACAAAAGTCAAGTACTTCCAATTAGATTAAATTACTTTTAAATTCTTCTAATCAGATTGCAATTACCTTTTTATAGATTACATGTAACTGCAGTCATTTGTTCATAATTTATTGTTCCCTCTAATAATTATTTTTAAAATTTGCTGATATACTGATATACATCCAGTAAGTCTTTGAGTGTTTTTGTAAGGGGGAGGAGAGTTGATTAATAGTTTACACAAACCTAATACCAGCAATCAGCCAGGTGGCTACAATTACACTGAAGTTGAAATGGTAATATGCACATAAATGCCAAACCAAATGCATTAGTGGAGTACACTTAGTTTTAGTTTCGCAAATTGCTTTTGTACTCGGGTTCAGAAATGTTCATGAATGTGCTTTTGCATTTGTGACTACTTAGAAACCTTGATTCAAAAATATAACTGGTCTGATCTGTTTCCGTAGGTTGTTCGTAATTCCAAAATTGCCAGAGTGGAACATTTTAAGTGCCTTTTTTATTTCTTTCAGAAACAGGCAAATAGTGAGTAAAACACACACACACACACACACACACACACACACACACACACACACACACACACACACACACACACACACACACACACACACACACACATATGTTGTGTTTCCATGTTTTATGGGGACTTTCCATAGACATAATGGTTTTTATACTGTACAAACTTTATATTCTATCCCCTAAACCTAACCCTACCCCTAAACCTAACCCTCACAGAAAACTTTCTGCATTTTTACATTTTCAAAAAACATAATTTAGTATGATTTATAAGCTGTTTTCCTCATGGGGACCGACAAAATGTCCCCACAAGGTCAAAAATTTCGGGATTTACTATCCTTATGGGGACATTTGTTCCCCACAAAGTGATAAATACACGCTCACACACACACACACACACACACACACACACACACACACACACACACACACACACACACACACACACACACAGAGAGAGGTCAGATACTTATCTTTTGATCCATTATGTAAGTTTTCTACAATGCATTAAGAAACATTATGTCAAAATTGAACTTTAATATCCTATTCAAATGCTTGACATCAAATAAAAAGAATGACATCAGAAGTAGTCCAAAAGTAATCTAAAAGCAATCTGATTAGATTACTTTAAAAATGTCATCCAAGAGATTATGATACTAACAAACATTTTTGTAACCAGTACCAGATTACAATTCAGAAATAATCCACTCAGCACTGTCTTTCAAGTTTTACTTCAATAATTAAACCTACCACCCTCATTGTTGTTTTAGTGTTCATTTCACCAGGAAACTATGAGACCAGGGTTATCATGGTGGTGAGTTTTGCACACACAAGCACAACTCTTCATTTTATTCTTTCTTTTCAAGTTTCACTATTTTGTTTTTTGGTAGAAAGCCTTTCGGTTGTTGTTCTGCACTGCGCTCTCTGTAAGTGGCAGATCTGAAACAAACAGGCGCCCCTATTTCATGTTATTTTTATTGGGCATGCTGTGTCCCATTGGAAAAATAACATCTGTACCGACCATATTCTCTTACATGTGGGTAGACCTTGAGATTTGTACACTCAGCGACACCCCAAAATGAAAATGCAGTCATCATTTACTCACCCTTATGTTGTTACAAACCTGTATTACTTTCTTCTGAGAAAGACAAAAGAATATATTCAGCAATAAAAATGCAATAAAAGTGAATAGTGACTGAAGCTAAAATTTACTGTTACATCCACCTTTCCACTGTCATGTGACTAAACTTGAGCCAATAAGCAATACAATTCAGTGCTGTTTGTTTACATGTCTCATTTAATTTCCTCATCAAACAGGCATCCTGGGTTGATGTTATCATCCAGATTTCAGACCTTAGCTGACTCGCTCTGGGACACCAAAGAATGTTTGATAGATAAAGTAAGAGAAAAGCCATACAGCTAAATTATCATGTGAGTAATCATTTACACTCTCTTGTCATTCCAAAACCATATAACTCTCTTTAAACTGTAGAACACAAAAAATAATCACACTGCTCTTTTTCTTACAATGAATTATATGCAGTGATCAGGGACTTTTAAGCTCCAAAAATGACAAATAATAATAAAAAAAGCACCATAAAAGTTGTCCATTTGACTTGTGTACCATATTCCAAGTCTTCTGGAGACATATTATAAATATCTTTGAGGAACAGACTGAAATTTAAATAGTTACACTATTCAGAAATCTCATTTCTTGCTCACAAACGTTCAAATATGGTTTGTTGTTTGTGTTGCATCAGGCTTGACATCAATGATAAGACATGCAAACCTGTGATGTTGCGAAGTGCTAGTGTGAATGAAATTCGAGAGAGAAAAGACATTGTATAGCTTCATGAGACTTTTTAGGGCACTAGTCATGTGGAATACTTTTATACCTTCCAAACTTTGTTGTCATATTTGGAGCTTGACCGAGCCCGTCCTCATTCACCTAACTGTATGGAAAGAGCAGCCAGGAAATTCAATGGGTTTGGGACAACATGAGAATGAATAAATTATGACAGAATTAAAATGGTACAACTTTGTTGCCATGATGACGTAACATCAAATGTACATTAACAAATGAACAAGAAAGTCCATAATATTTGTATTAGTCACAAAAATATTTACTCAGAAAACAAACTCACTCCCGCATGAGAGCAGTCTTATTAATTTTAATGGAATCGGCTGATAACGTTTGTTTGTCTTCGTATACTCCCAAGGAGCAAATACAAAGTTGGTACATTAAACATAAAACTGTGAACAGCATGTGATCTCTAATACAAATAATTAAGAAATGATTTTACCATGACTCTATGTGATACAATATAGCAGAGCTAAAGTCACATTCTGTTCAGAACATGTTGTAGCACGCTGGACATGCTTGTCCAGGAATGTGCCGTTCTTATTTGCTTATTGCAGACGTCAGAAAACATGCAGGTATTTTTGTGGTGTTCGGTCGGTTAATCTGATTCAGACCACTATACAAAAGCAGACCAGACCAAGCATGCACCTAATCATAAATAATACAGGCTTCATCTGAACTTTTTCCTGGCTGACGAGTCAAAAGCATTACAGCTCACATGGCTTTATCTCTGTTTTTGCATTTAAATCTACTTTGTACGAAACCATGTTTAAGTGTCTTGCTCATAACCACGAAGTTGATTGCTTAAGGATTGCCACTTGAAGAACTACATTTTAGTTATAACCCCAGTTCTATTGAGATTTAGTGATAATGTACAAAGTGACAAGGTCAGCCTACTGACTAATTTCAGCACCGGTCTCTAGAGGGTTTTCGGATGTATCATCCTCTCAGCTTACAGATGAGTAAACATGTAGTAACTGCTTGTGGCAGCGGGGGCGTGGTCAAGCGCCCGTCCGGGAGAGAAAAGCGGTAAGGGCGCTTACACCTGAGCTAAATTATGTCTAACACCTGTGTCTAATTGCAGTAAGCATGAGGAGAGCGGCATAAAAGAGCAGCAGCCACAGAGCCTCGGGACAGAGAGTGCCTACACCCAGAGTGGCAACGAAAATAACGTATTGTACGATTGTGTATCAAACAGAAAGTGTAATTAAAAGAATCTTACCTTGAAGCCGACGCTGGTTCCCGTGTCTTCCTTAGTGAAAAGCTTCACACTGGTGCCGAAACCCGGGAAATTAGCTGGAAAAATTTTCGGCAAATTATGGAACAGAGTCGCCCCATAGAGTCCTCCCAGCTGGCGGAAGTCCTCCAGTCCCTCGCTACCCTCCATCAGAGCCACCAACAGTCTCTGCTTGAGCTCCGACAGGACCAGGATCGTCTGTTCTTTGAGATAATGCGGGCTCAAGCAGAGGACCGGCTTGCTATCCAGAGCCTCCTCAGCCAGGAGGCCGCTTCAGACACAGCCGCGACCCCGGACACCTGCGCCACACTGCCCCCACCCGCGCTACAGAAGATGGGGCCGGCAGATGATCCGGAGGCGTTCCTGGACCTCTTTGAGCGTACGGCGGAAATTTGGGGTTGGCCGCGCAACCAGTGGGCAGCCCGCCTCGTCCCTCTCTTGTCCGGGGAAGCACAGCTCGCGGCAAAACAACTTCCGGCAACAAGCCTCCTGGCTTATACCGACTTGAGGAGAGCCATCCTGCAACGGGTTGGTCGGAGCCCAGAAGAAAGTCGCCAGCTCTTCCGGGCCTTAAAACTGGATAAGTCCGACTGCCCGTTTGCGTTCGCCCAGCGACTCCGTGATGCCTGTCGGAGGTGGCTGCTTGCGGGGGACCGCAACGTTGAGGAGCACGTCGATCGGGTGGTACTAGAGCAGTTTGTCCAGCGCTTGGCCCGGAGAACGGCGGAGTGGGTCCAGTGCCACCGCCCGGCGTCGCTGGAGGAAGCCATACGACTCGCGGAGGACCACATGGCGGCGATTCCAAGGGCGGATGAGCCCTCTCTCTCTCTCTCTCCCCTTCCCCTGTGTCTTCCCCTGTTTTTCTCCCCTCCCCTCTTCCCTCTCACTCTGCTCTCTCCCCAGGGTCCATTCCTGCCCCCCGCAGGCGCGGAGGATTCATGAGACCAACTTCCCGGCCGTGGGAGAACCCGCCTACCCCTTCCCCGTCCTTCAGCCGCTCTCCTCCTCAGGTGGAGCGCCCGCCAGCTACAGGTGCGGCCGTGGCGCCTGGGCGGTCTGCTGGAGGTGCGGAGACCCGGACCACTTCCGGGATCAGTGTCCGCTGATGGAAATAGGGACGGTGGTGCGGGTCTCCGATGTCCCGCAGGCTGCCCCCGATCGGGCTGGAGCGTTCCGTGTTCCGGTAAGGATCCAGGGGGGTACATACCAAGCATTGTTGGATACCGGCTGTAACCAGACCACCATCCACCAACGCTTGGTTCAACCCGGGGCTTTGGGCTCAGCTAAATGGGTGAGGGTGAGGTGTGTGCATGGGGATGTTCACAAGTATCCCAGGGTGACTTTGGCGATCAAATTCCGGGGAGAAAACCATAATGTGGAGGCAGCGGTTAGTTCCCGCCTCACCCATTCGCTAATTTTGGGAACTGATTGGGCGAATTTTAGAAATTTATTGGAGGGAATTTGTGCGGATGGGTCCTGCAGGGAAGTGAAGAGATGTGTGATGTGCGATGCTTTGGCGGGAGGCGGAGCGGGGCCATCCTCGGCTGCTCGAATGACGAGGGAAGGGGCGAGGTTGTCGCCCCTCCTCTCAGGGAATTCCCGGAGGGGGACTTCCCCTTGGAGCAGTCGCGGGATGAAACCCTGAAGCACGCTTTTGACCAAGTGTGAGTAATCGATGGTCAACACCTCCGGCCGGGTGTCGCCGTTTCATATCCATATTTTTCACTTATTAAAGATCGGTTGTACAGAGTGGCGCAGGGCGCTCAAACAAAGGAGGAAGTGACACAATTATTGATTCCACGGAGCCGCCGGAAATGGTTTTCAGGCGGCTCACTATAATCCTATGGCCGGTCACCTAGGGAAAGAAAGACACTTCTCCGTATAATAGCCCGTTTCTATTGGCGGGCATTGGTGGCGGCGATCCGCAGGTGGTGTGCGGCGTGCGCGAATGTCAGCTGGTAAACCCACCGGCCACCCCAAAAGCGCCTTTGCGCCCCTTCCATTGATCGAGGTTCCTTCGAAAGAATTGGAATGGACCTCGTCGGGCCATTAGAACGGACGGCACGCGGACATCGCTTTGTGTTAGTCCTGATGGATTACGCAACGCGATATCCGGAAGCAGTGCCTTTGAGCAACATCTCAGCACGTAGTGTTGCAGGGGCACTCTTCAAAATAATCTCCCGGGTGGGGATTCCGAAAGAAATCCTCACCGACCAAGGCACTACTTTTATGTCACAAACACTTCGCGAACTTTACAAACTCTTGGGCATTAAGTCGATTCGCACTAGCGTCTACCATCCTCAGACGGATGAACTGGTTGAACGATTTAATAAGACACTCAAAAATATGATTCGTAAATTCGTACACGAAGACGCTAGAAATTGGGATAAGTGGCTGGACCCTCTGTTATTCGCAGTGCGAGAGGTCCCGCAAGCCTCCACGGGGTTCTCCCCATTTGAGCTGCTGTACGGGTGGCGCTCACGCGGGTCCTCGACATCATCCATGAAGCTTGGGAGGAGGGACCTCCTAATAGTAAAAACGAAATTCAATACGTTCTTGATCTTAGAGCAAAACTCCACACACTGGGGAAATTAACACAGGAGAATTTGCTCCAGGCTCAAGAACGCCAACGCCGGCTTGTATGACAGGGGTGCTCAGCTACGGGAATTTGCACCGGGAGATAAAGTGCTTGTATTACTCCCAACATCAAGCTCTAAATTACTCGCCAAGTGGCAAGGACCCTTTGAGGTCACACGACCAGTAGGGGATCTCGATTATGAGGTTAAACGTACCGATAGAGGGGGCGCGCGTCAAATATATCACCTCAACCTCCTGAAATTGTGGAGAGAAGAGGTGGCCTCTGTGACGTTGGCAACGGTAGTTCCGGAGAGGGCGGAGCTCGGACCGGAGGTAAACAAAGCCCGCAATCTCAACACCCCAGTTCCTTGTGGAGACCACCTCTCACCGCGCCAACTCGCAGAGGTTTCCGAATTACAAAAGGAGTTTGCAGACGTGTTTTCTCCTCTACCGGGCCGCATAAACGTCATACATCACCATATCGAGACCGAGCCGGGCGTGGTGGTACGTTGCCGCCCCTATCGCTTGCCCGAACATAAAAAGAAAGTAGTTCGAGAAGAATTGGACGCGATGCTTGAGATGGGAGTAATAGAAGAGTCCCACAGCGATTGGTCCAGCCCATTTGTCCTTGTTCCCAAGAGCGATGGGTCTGTACGTTTCTGTGTGGATTATAGGAAAGTCAACGCGGTGTCTAAATTTGACGCGTATCCAATGCCCCGTGTTGATGAACTGCTCGATCGGTTAGGTACGGCTCGATTTTATTCGACCTTGGAGCTAACGAAGGGTTATTGGCAGATCCCCTTGACACCAATATCCCGTGAAAAAAACGGCCTTCACCACGCCGTTCAGATTACACCAATTCATGACGCTTCCTTTCGGTTTGTTCGGGGCACCAGCCACGTTTCAGCGCCTCATGGATAGGATCCTCAGACCGCATACTGCTTACGCCGCTGCCTATCTGGACGATATCATCATTTATAGCAATGATTGGCAGCGGCACATGCAACATCTGAGGGCCGTCCTGAGATCACTGCGACGGGCGGGGCTCACGGCAAACCCGAAAAAGTGCGCGGTTGGGCGTGTGGAGGTACGGTATCTGGGGTTCCACTTGGGTCATGGCCAGGTGCGCCCCCAAATTGACAAGACACGGCGATTGGGACTTGCCCTAGACCCAAGACCAAAAAGGGGGTGAGGCAGTTCCTGGGGCTGGCTGGCTATTACAGAAGATTTGTGCCTAATTATTCGGATGTCACCAGCCCGCTGACTGACCTCACTAAAAAGGGGGCTCCAGATCCGGTCCAATGGTCAGAGCAGTGCCAACAGGTGTTTTCACAGATTAAAGCTGCACTTTGTGGGGGGCCGCTTTGCATGCACCTGACTTCTCTCTCCCCTTTTTATTGCAGACGGACGCTTCAGACAGAGGGCTGGGGGCCGTACTCTCGCAGGTGGTGGAGGGGGAGGAGCACCCGGTGCTGTACATCAGTCGGAAGCTCTCCTTGAGGGAGACCAAGTACAGCACCGTGGAGAAGGAGTGTCTGGCCATCAAGTGGGCGGTCCTCACACTCCGTTACTACCTGCTGGGGCGGGCCTTCACCCTCTGCTCGGACCACGCCCCACTCCAGTGGCTTCACCGCATGAAGGATACTAACGCCCAGATCACCCGTTGGTATCTGGCACTCCAGCCTTTTAAATTCAAGGTGATCCACAGACCGGGGGTGCAGATGGCTGCCGCTGACTTCCTCTCCAGAAATGGGGGGGGAGTGGTAGGCAGGCCGGATGATGCCCCGGCCTGAGTCGGGCGGTGGGGGTATGTGGCAGCGGGGGCGTGGTCAAGCGCCCGTCCGGGAGAGAAAAGCGGTAAGGGCGCTTACACCTGAGCTAAATTATGTCTAACACCTGTGTCTAATTGCAGTAAGCATGAGGAGAGCGGCATAAAAGAGCAGCAGCCACAGAGCCTCGGGACAGAGAGTGCCTACACCCAGAGTGGCAACGAAAATAACGTATTGTACGATTGTGTATCAAACAGAAAGTGTAATTAAAAGAATCTTACCTTGAGGCCGACGCTGGTTCCCGTGTCTTCCTTAGTGAAAAGCTTCACACTGCTGAATCCCTTGACATGCAAAATAAGGTAGGATACAACCCCTGGCCAAAGTGGCCCTTTGATTCTCTTATTATACTGTATAAGTGGAGGCAGACTCCTTCCCACATGTGTCTTATGGCATGATGCCTTAAAGTTGTACAACTCCTGAGAAGATGATTAAGTAGATCACCTCCTAACAAATTCATAAAACAGTTACACAGACAGAATTATATATTGTTCTACCAAACATGTAGTTCCTTAAAGAGTTAGTTCACCCAAAAATGAAATATGAAATATGAAATGAAATAATTTACTCACCCTCAAGCCATTCTAGGTGTACATGACATTCTTCTTTCAGTCAAACACAATTGGAGTAATGTAAAAAAATATCCTGGCTCTTCCCAGCTTTATAATTGGAATTAATGGTACCTTTGATTTTGAAGCTCAAAAAAATGCATCCATCCATCAAAAAAGTAATCCATATGGCTCTAGGGGGTTAATAAAGGCCATCTGAAGTGAAGCGATGCATTTAAGAAAAATATCCATATTTATAACTTCATAAACTATAATCACTGGCTTCCGGTAACGGCCGTCCGGGAGTTCTCAAGAGAGTCAATTTCTGGAGCATGACGTAGGCGTAGCGTAAGCTCTGGTGAGAAGTGACAAATGGGGAAGTGCAGAATATAGAGCAAAACAAAACGCTGGTCACGAATTAGAAGACATCAACATGGATTTTTAAAGAAAGATTTTGGAGTATTTCAATAAAAGAGAAGAGGAGATTCAGTTGTTTGCCCAGCCCTATTTGTTTGAACCAGAGTACACCAACCAGGAACTCCGGGTGATGGAGGAGGCTGCAGCAGTGGCACAAACAAAATAATCTGGTAGATGGAGAGTACGGAGACATGGTGGTGCTAGTGCAGGAAATGCAAGGTAATGCCAACAGAGGCAGAGTGTTTGCTGCCATGAATGGACGATTGGAATGACTGGATAGACGCACAAAGGCACCATTTTAAGACTAATAAAAATCTACAGTATAGCCAAAACAACTCACTTTTTTTCACCGTTTTCCACTTCCACGTTCGTCACTTCTTACTGGAGCTTTCACTACGCCTACGTCATACACCGGAACTCGAGTCTCATGTGAACATGCGGACGGCCGTGACCGGAAGTCAGTGATTATAATTTATAAAGTTAAAAATATGGATATTTATTAAAAAAAGTGCATCACTTCACTTCAGAAGGCCTTTATTAACACCCTGGAGTCGTATGGATTACTTTTTTAATGGATGAATGAGCTTTTTTGGGCTTCAAAATCTAAGGTACCATTCACTCCCATTATAAAGCTTGGAAGAGCCAGGATATTTTTTTAGTATAACTCCGATTGTGTTTGACTGAAAGAAGAAAGTCATGTACATCTAGGATGGCTTGAGGGTGAGTAAATTATGGGATAATTTTAATTTTTGTGCGAACTACAACATTTAATTTCTCTTTTTGTTCTTAGATGTGCTTGTTATTTAGTATGTCAGACCATTTATGAGAACATGGAACTTGTTATTTGGAAATGGGATGAATCCAATGAACAACTCTGAAGCCTGAAATAGTTGTGGACTGTGCTGCTACTTGAAGGGATTACCCACCTATTGTTCCCTCATTAAGTGTGTGGCTTCCTCCGATTGTTATTATGGAAATGACATTCACTGTTGTCTGATGCTGATATGTCACGTTCCTTGGTCACATGAATGTTTCGTGTACAATACAACTGAAGCTCAATTGATAGCATTTGTGGCATAATGTTAATTACCACCAAAAACAAAATACAAATAATAACAGTTATCGGCTCTTCCCTCCTTTAAAAAAAGCAAAAATCAAGGTTACAGTAAGGTACTTACAATGGAAGTTAGTGGGGCCATTTTTTAAGGGTTTAAAGAAAGAAATTTGAAGCTTCTCATTTTATTAAAGCACTTACTTTAATTCCTCTTTTAAAAATCATGTATTATTTGAGCTGTAAAGTTGCTTAAATCGTAATTTTTACAGTTGTCATGGCAGAAAAGTTGTACAATTGGCTGTAACTTTACACAGAAAAGGTTAGTAAGTGATTTTATCACACTAAAATCACACATATTGTTTACATCTTGTGTCTATACTTTTTTGAACAGTGAGAATTTAAATGTTTACAGATTGGCCCCATTCACTTCCATTGTAAGTGCCTCACTGTAAACACAGATTTTTGTGCTTTTTTCAAAGAAAAGGATGGGCAAGTCAAAATATGTTTTTTAGGTAATCAATATTATGCCACAAATGCTGTCGATTGAGTTTGACCTTTATTTATACAATAAATATTCCTTGAAATAAGCACATACTTTATCTCTATATGGGAAATTGAAATTTGATTGAAATGGGAAATAATGTGCAACATCCAGTAGACCACAATTATGACTAATAAATCTGTACCAGTATATAATGTTTTACTTGTTTCACTGTAACAATATTCTCCAATTAGGAGACATTCATTTTTAAAATGCATTTGGATAACATTTGGGAACTTGTCTGATGCATTCAACTTCCAAGTCTATGGCCACAATTAAGACATTTATGACTGAAGGAAATGCGAAATGGTTCATTGATAACTTAATACGCCATAAAAGTAATTATTACCAAAGTCAGTAATGCTTGAAAATGCAAACTAGGTGCATATTTTAGCTACTCTATCCTATTTATAGGAAATGTCATTGTATAACTTCATGAAGACAGACATGGGGTCTATGTGCAAACAAATAGAAAATACCATTTTACGGTCTTTCCTGTTATAATCTTGGCTAATCTTGTCTCAGATTTCAATAAATGTCAGATTGTTTGTCAAATCTGATAGCATGTGTGTCAGAACTTACAGAGTGGTTGATTCTGTTATTAATCTTTGCATAGATTAATTAATCAGATTCAGATCCAATTTACACTATAATAGTAGTCAGCTCTTACATATCTGCAGAGAAAGCTCCAACTGGTTTCATCAATTTTTAAAGAGTGTAGAATAATATATTGATGTATTTCCTCATCTGGGAAAACAAACAAATGCTTGATGGTGACCTTCACTCCAGAAATTCACTTTTGAAGCTCTCCTGGGGTGAGTAAAGTTCCATGGGTTACACAGCTGTGGTGGTCCTCCTCACAAGATGTTTAAAAATAGCTTGCCCAGTTTATTATGCACACTTTACTTTTTGATTCCTCATTATTGGAGATCAGATACAAAATACGAAGGTTCACAGAAAGCTGTATTATCATTATAAACACATATAAAACACGTCAGTCTGAAATAATTAAACAGCAGTTCTTTTTATAGATGCCTTTGTCATCGTTGGAGTATGCGACTGGTTTGCTTATTAAATGTGGGATTAGAGGAGACTGTAGTGGAAAATCGTCTGAGCTGGTGAGCTATGTTGGGGCTCAGAGGAGCCTGAAAGGGGCCAAATCCCCTCACTTACATTTACAAATATGCATTTGGCAGATGCTTTTATCCAACCTGGAGTTAAGTGCCTTGCTCAAGGACACAATGGTGGTGGCTGTGGGGATCGAACCAGCAACCTTCTGATTACCAGTTATGTGCCACTACCACTCCAATAGTGGTAGTCCAAAAACCCTAAGAACTTTTTTAATGTTAAAATACTCCCTTCTATCCCAACTTAATATGCAGAGACAACCATTATGCATTAACCAAGTAAGCCATTCATTGGTTCATTTTCTCGTAAACTATAAAAAGCTATAAAATTAATGTGCTTGTTTTGAGCAACCCGCTTAGACCTGCCCCAACAATGTTACTCAACCAATGGCGTTAGTAAAGGGCGGGACTAGGCGAGGGGCGTATTCAGAAAGCTGTTAAAATAGTTTATTTTTGTAATTCCATTCGGTGGTGCTAGTGTCGCAGAAATTACATACATAAACTTCGGCACAGAAGTTGTTGTTTTTTTACATATAGCAAGAGTAAAGAACTTAAAAAACAAATGTGGAAGGCATAGCTTAGATAATTTTGACATAAAGAATTTGATGGGAAATGTTTGAGTTTAAATTGAAATCTCTGACATTTGATCACAGACTGTGTTAACAGTTTGAGTCTTTACTGAGATATCTTCGAAAACACGTGTATGTGAGATTACAATGGTCTTTTGTCAAGAGAAAAACCTGAGAAGCAGGAGACGTCAGCAAAAGTCTCCATTTTCTCTCCATCTAAAGTAATTGCTGTGCATGGGCGCTGCAGGATTTTATCTGAGGGTACCCACAGAAATCTGCTCAAATAACCTTATATCTGGGGGTCCGTGGCATGCTCCCCTTGATAATGTTTTTGCAAAAACACCAAAGCATTAAATTCTGGTGACTTTGAGAGAAGCATTTTTCATTTCGATTTTCTCAAGTATGAGTAGCACACATGTAACTATTGGCTAAAACCATTTCTTCCAATAACCGTTCAGAACAAACAAGCGTTCTCACGCAAAAAAAGCAAAACGCACCACAATGAATAGAGCAGAACGCTGGGTTCTCAAGACGCGTTTATTTCAGTTGAAGAAGTTCTTTTTAACTTGATACGGCATCTAAAAATGCAGCGCTCCTGCGAAAGATGCTAAAAACACAGTGAAACATGACACAGTTGTGAAAAGACATCCATCTAGCGAATGTTATCAGCACGAGCGGATGCGGAAAAACATGCTTGGTTTGAACAGCCCCTTGTTCACATGACACATCAATTGCTGAAGTTTCTCAAAGTTGCCTCTCAAAAAGACTGCCTTTAGTCTCAAGTTGATTGTAGATACATTTTCACTGTATCCAGCGCTGTATTCGTAAATATCCCGTTACTGTTATACTGTTTGTGAAACTGCTCCAAATGATTTAGTGAGTGGGCACTCTGAACGAATTGTACTAAATCACGAAACGATTTTTAAACAATTTTGCAAGCCCGTCTGGACAATTCACTGAAAAGAACCGACTCAAAAGAATTATTCTTTCGCAAATTGTGCATTGCTAGTTCTTTTAAACAGCCACGGGACATACTTCATGATTGATGAAATATTCTGTGTTTCTTAGGCCAGTCGGAGCGATCATGGTACACACAGTGCATATGGCCGAACAGCTGGAGGCTCCACTGTTTCTGAGTATAGGAGAAACAATTCTCAGTTGGTAGAGCGGGTCGGCCACTAATCGCAGGTTTGGTGGTTCAAATCCCGGCCCACATGACTCCACATGCCGAAGTGTCCTTGGGTAAGACACTGAACCCCAAGTTGCTCCCAATGGCAGGCTAGCACCTTGCATGGCAGCTCTGCCACCATTGGTGTATGAATGTGTGTGTGAATGGGTGAATGAGACGCAATGTAAAGCGCTTTGAATACTGTTTAGGTTAAAAAGGCGCTATATAAGTGCAGACCATTTAACCATTTATTTACGATTCAGATTTAACTTATGATTTGTGTTTATTAAGGGCAGCCCTACAAAATGCATCATTCTTGGTACTCATATTTCACCTCAATGCAATTTTTCTGGAAATATGATTTGGTATGGTGGCCATCATTGATTCTAAAAATGTATGGTTGGAAAAATAACAAAGACTTAAATATTGTGGAAAACCAGTCAGCCACATGCCAGAAGTTCACATAACTTCTGCTTTTCTTGTTTAAAATTTCTAAGTGTAGCTTTGAGCTATTTCTCATAGTAGGCCGACTTCAAACGCTGGTCTTTAAAATCACTTTCCTGTGAGGGATACTTAGAGTCCTTCATTTCAGCCCTTTAAAAGGAGACTTCAAGCTGAGGTTTAATGGGAAACATCTAAGTAAACTGAACTGGAATTTTGCAACAACTTTGATAAGGACGAAACACTTTAATAACGTAAGTGCCAGCCAGGAGAAAATGTGAGTCTGAAACATTGTTGAAGTCTATTCGAAAAATACTAGAGGGACAATTGTGAGATTACTGGAGTCTTTTTTCTCAGGAGAAAGATCTAAGAAGCAGGATAATTAAGCAAATGTCTCAATTTGATCTTTATTCAACATCATTTCTGTCCATGAGATGTAATTTGCGATTATTTTTTCTAATGGGAGAGCAGATATAATTAACTCCAAACAGAATTGGAAAGACACATTCATCAAACAGGGACATAGATGGAATTTTTGAAAAGGGTCAATACATTCCAAAAGCTTCTTCATCGTGGCTTATATAATCAAGCCTCCATTCATAGCTGCTGACAGGGCATGACGTCATCGTTCTGCTCACTACAGTATCACAATACTGAGAGGCCGTGAGGAGTCACCCACTGCAAAAGGGCGGTAGCGCATGTGGGATCGAGGTGGGATGTGAATGTGTAGGAGTATAGAAGAGTATTAAAGGTCTATTAATAAAAGCACTTCAGATCACTCCTCTTTGCACTGTAAATTAGAAGGTCATCTGAGTTCCTTTGCTGATACTGTATTTCAAGTTAAACAAAGAAACAGTGGCTGGGAGCCAGTGTAAATCGCAGGCTTTTTATCTTTACTTTCAAATCAGGCTTTATATGTTTGGCAGTTTATTGTCTATTTGGGTTAGTAAGTTGGATCTTAAAGAGTTAATTCACACAAAATGGGAAATTCTGTCATTATTTACTCACCCTGATGTTGTTCCATAATCATATGATGTATTTTCCACTGTGGAACTCATAACAAGAGATGCTGAAGGAAATTCACACAACTCTTTTCATATAATGGTAGCATACGTATGGGGCGGCTGTGGCTCAGGTGGTAGAGTGGGTTGTCCACTAATCGCAGGTGGTTCGATTGGTGGTTCGATTTCTGGCCCGCATGACTCCACATGCCGAAGTGACCTTGGGCAAGACAATGAACCCCAAGTTGCACCCAATGGCAAGCTAGCCTTGCATGGCAGCTCTGCCGTCATTGGTGTGTGAATGGGTGAATGAGATGAAGTGCTTTGAATACCGCTAAGGTTAAATTATATAAGTGCAGACCCCCCCACCAAAAAAAGGCACAACGAAAGTATCAAAAGAGCAGTCCTTATAACTTGCAGACTGTATTCCAAGTTTTCTGAAGCTAGAAGTATATGTGTGAGAAACAGACAGAAAAATAAGCTGTTATTCACTGATAATCTTCTCCTCCAGCACATAGCTTTTCCTTTTAAAGGAAATGTGGATTCCCACGAAAATTATTTTTTACTTGTCACTCTTTTTCTTAAAAAAAAATAAGTTAAAATTGAGGTTACAGTGAGGCAATTACAATGGAAGTAAAAAAAATTATAAGCATTTATATTCATTCTAATGTTAAAATTTGTGTATTATTTGAGTTGTACATCTGGTCTTCCACATCTCTTTCTGTCCTTGTTAGAGCCAGTTGCCCTTTGTCTTTGAAGACTGTAGTGTACACCTATGTATGACATTTTCAGTGTTTTTTTTGACAGTTTCAAGCATTGTATAGCATTAAATGCTCAAAACAATGATTGACTGATGAGTTTCTAGAGAAAGCTGTTTCTTTTTTGCCATTTTTTACCTAATATTGACCATAAGACATGCCAGTCTTCATGTTTTTTACAGCAGTATTGTCCTGACTATACTACGTGATCAGTTGAATGCCACTTTGGTGAATTAAAGTACCAAATTCCTTCGAAACAGCAAAATCTGTACATATATATATATATATATATATATATATATATATATATATATATATATATATATATATATAAAGAGAGAAAATGCAACAAATCAGGACAACAGGATTCTTTCACTTCTACACTGAAATTTCATGAGATACAACTGGCAGTTTAATACATAACACATAAGATACACATAAGATGCACATAAGCTAAAAAAGTATTTTCTCAGGTATTTATTGGGTCTAAACAGATGCAAAACCTATGTAATTTTAGTAATACACCCAATTGACAATAGTCATATCGTACTATTTGTGTTGTACTCACCATAGTTTACTTCTATTTTGTTCCTTTATCAAATAGCAATGTTAAATGTAAATCAAGTAAATCACTGAATCAACAGTGCCACACTGAGAAAGAAAGAGCATGTACGATATGTATGTGCATACGCATATTAGGGATGTAACGATCCATCAATCTGGATCAATGCATCGATCATTTAACCAACGATATCATCGATACAACATGTAAAGATTCATGTTTATTGATTTAAAGATGCTTTGTTTTTACGCTTTAATACCCGCCACTTCCGTACGAATTTCCATCATGCGATGCAGCAACCTCATTGTATTCATCTCGCTTTATAAGCATTAAATATGTTTCTCATGATGTGGGACACAGGTGCGCGCGGAGTGATTTTGTAACAGATTTTTTCAATACAACTGTGGAAGATGTAGCAAAGAAAAGAAAAAAACAATTATAGCACATACTGTACTCTCCTGTCCTGTGGATGTGAATATTTTGGATTGAAAGACTTGCTTGACTGTTGTAGCCTAGAGATGACAAAGTGTTTACCTCATTCCCCAAAGGAATGAGCTGGCATCAAATGATTGATGATCACTTGTATGTGATTGTATTACTTTATATTTATTTTTATTATTATTTTCTGTATTAACTGATGTACCTTTTTTGTTGTGGATGTCCCAATGTGGGTTGGCTTACTGGATTTGCACTTTTCAGAGAACATGTTCAAATCATATTTTGGTTGCATATGTGACATAATAAAGGTAATTGATTGTGTAAAATAGGCATATAACAAACTCACGATTTACACTCCTGCATAAGGAATACTGATAAATCTTCCTTATGCTTGGTTGATAATTCATTGTTGCACAGAAAATCAACGTGATATGTATATAGTATTAATTTCACCTGTAAACAAAGAAATAGATTTCCTGTGATAGTAAAATTATATAGATTTGAAGTGCAAAAATGTGTGTGTATATATATATATATATATATATATATATATATATATATATATATATATATATATATATATATATATATATTTTTTTTTGTTGCAATTTTGACATTTTTATGTGTTACACTATTCATAAGAGAGAGATTGAGGAATATTAAAGAGGTGTGGGCATAACTCTAAAAAAATGGATGAGGTACAAGGTGTGGAACGAGGTCTGAGTCACTAAAGTCCTGAGGTGTGAATTTAAGAGTTAGGCAATAATTCAAATCACTAAGCCCAAATACTTGGTGGGTAACCAGTCAGTAAGCCAGTGACTTATTATGCCACATTCTGTGAATTGTGACCAAATTATTTTGTAAGAACAGAATTGAGGACTAGCCTGGGCATGAAATCTCTGATATGGTTTATTGATATAATGTACAATTCACCCCTTTCTCAGGTACCACTCTCAGGGCAGACATCCTGCTCACTTAGACAAAGCAAATGCCACATGAACATAATCAACATAAGCCAGGAAGTTGTAGAAATCTTTTCCAGGTAATAATTGACTCATTATAGGCTATACCTAGCCATAACAATAAAACATGTTCATGCTTACACATGTAACGGAAAAAGTTCACTCTATGCATGTAACACATTGCACCTTGCTCTGGAAACTGGGTTAATAACAGCTTTAATGTTCAGAGCCCTGATTCCCACCTTTTGCTTCAGGAATTGCTTGTTCTTTTGGAGTGTCACTGCTTAGCATTGCTCCCTGAGGGCTGGATACACCCTGCAGTGCTTTTGCCAAAACTAGTTACAATAGAAGCTTTGTGCACATAAAGAAATCAACCTGCAACGGCACTCTTGGCATGTGTTAAACCAGGGAAACTGAATTTGTTGTGTTCTCTCATGCACAACGCTGTCTCAGATTACAGTTGACAAATTATCTCACATAAATGAACATAGATTAGACTTCTCATAACTTCTATAATCACATGCATGCAGATTTCAGATCCTAAACAAGTACATTTAAGGTTTGTAAATAAAGCACCAAGTAAACACTTTTATGAGAGGGAGACTGGAGCTGGTTTTCTCCAAAATACATTTCACAGGGTAGAGTTATTTTATGAAAATAAAACCGATCAACCACAACATTAAAACCAACTGTATTAAAACCAAGACGGAAACAAGTGTATTTTTCAAAAAAGTACCCTAAAAGTGGCCCATTCTAAAGCCTTGTGCTGCCAAAACAGTGCCAAAAATTGTACAGATTTATGTATATATATATAGTATATATATATATATATATATATATATATATATATATATATATATATATATATATAAATTACTATTACAATGTGACAACTTTGTTCATAAATTCGTATTAATTCTTAAACTACAAAGAGTTCTCACCAAAAATTCCTCCACGTGCAGCAATGACAGCTTTGCAGATATTTGCCATTCTATGTCAGTTTGTCCAGATAACTATATATATATATATATATATATATATATATATATTGTTTTCTGACTCTGAGAACTTCTAACAGATACTCTCTGATAAGTGGAGGAAGATTATATGATCATGACCCATCAATTAAGGTCCAAGGGCATATGTTGTGGAATTTAAACTGATGTATTTTCTGTGCAGTGTGTCCCCTTGTGGAGCCAGTGTGTCCCCTTGTGGAGAAATTATCACAGGCAATCTTGTCTTTCATAGCCTGTATAACCAAAATATTGACCGTGTGATATATATATATATATATATATATATATATATATATATATATATATATATATATATATATATATATATATATATATATATATATGAAAATAAATAGCATGACAGTTTAATTAGCAGGCCGTAAACAAGCCAATACAAATATCTTCTGGCACAATCAGTTGAAAGGAGCCCAAGTGCCCTAGTGCTTATAAGTCACAATCAGAGCACTGTATTTAAATTTAATTTAATAAATAAGTACATACAATTGTTGACCCTTTCCTTAATGAATGTCAGTGTGGCTTTATTGTGTTTTATTCACTCTCTTGACATGTATCAGAAAAGAACAAGAGACCAGCATGAATGAAATTCCTGATTAATTACCTGTGCAAAATAGAAGTAACTAAAACAGCTGTATCTAAAATGAAGAGCAAATCCTTGAGAATAGTTGCTGAATCTAAGATCAGATGGTTATGACAATGTTCCCTTTCTGGAATCAATCACAGCTGCAGGTGGTCTGGGTTTGAGCTAATGTGGAAATATTTAATGATACAATGTCTCATTTGATTACATTAACAAAACCTAAATGAGCTGCTACAATCACATGAAATAAATTGATAATGACAGATAAATGTTTTTTATCAAAACATGTTGCATTCATGGATGGCAGAAGTCACAAACTGAACATGCCTGGTTGAAAGCCATTTAGGATAAAAAAGTCAGACTAACATTGCAGAGCAACTCTGATAGTGACAGTGTGTTTAAATCACTTAGAATTATTTTCACTATAGTACATATTTAATTTCTGTCATAGTACACAGTTCACCGGAGTCAAAATAACTGAACTGACCACCATTCCCATGAGACAACAAACAGTCGATCATGAGAACTTCCCGTAGAGCTTCAGAGAAGCTTAAATAAATATATTAAACAAAAAGATTTAGAGCAGCATATTGTTTATATTTCGTTGTGAATTCAGGAAATGTCTGCCTTACTGAAATTAAACTGAAATTCTGCGGGTAATAAATGTGTTAATGTTAACAGATATATATTTCAGTATATACTAAATGTTATTTTGTAAGATAATTTGTAAGCCTATTTGTAAGATCTACACATTTCAATTTCATAACAAAATTTTATCAAATTAAAATGTGTAATGTTTAACTAAATTAAATCAATAAAATAAAATAAAAAACGTATTCACTTTGATGGAAATTTGTTGTAACTTATAATTAAAATGCATAAATCTGTCAATCTGTGTGTATATATATATATATATATATATATATATATATATATATATATATATATATATATATGACAGATTATATATATACACAGATTGACAGATTTATATATACAGATTGACAAATGTGTGTGTATATATATATATATATATATATATATATATATATATATATATATATATATATATATATATATATATATATATATATATATATTTGTGTTAAATATATATATATTTGTAAATATATAAATAATGTTAATGTGTTAACATTTAAAGTTAACATTGATAAATAACATTGTAATATTATAATAGTTTTTAACATTCATCAATCTTAATGAATCATTATAATGAAAGCTATTACAAAAGTATCTTCACATTATTTTACAGTAAATTACATTTTATTATATTATATTAATAAATATTAAGAATGTGTGTGTGTTTTTTTTTTTTAGATCACTGGTTTAAGTAACTCTTTTTAGTAAAGCTAAAAACAAAAACACTTAGTTGTTCCCTTAGTAAAGTTTTCCTCATTTAAAAAGTTCTAGTTCAAAAGACATGAATAGTAATTATAAAATATATGTGTAACATAATGATCATGAATGTGAGATGAAGAGTTCAGTCAAATCAGTAACCTCATAAAATCTGTTTTATTCAACATGGAGCAGGGGTGCCTCATGGGGGCAGCCATGTTAGAATCACATGACCAGCTAAATACGGCTTTCTTAATATCAGAAACTGCCCTGTTATTTGACACATTTATTAATGGATTGAATAATTCATAGTGAATTTCTACAATGACATTGGTAACTAAAAACTACTGTGTTTGAATTATGCACTATCAGTGTAAGCCAGTGTAAGCTGCTTCGACAGACGTAAACAATGGCTGAATGCACCTTTAATTGCAATGTAAACTTGAGCCCAATTTCTCAAGAACATCTCTGTTCATGCATGTGTGGTCGAAGAAATTTGTGATGAATTAATAATTTTTAGAGCAACCCGTTGATGGTGCTGTTTCTAAACGCCTGTTCCAAACTGTCGTAAAACGCTTGTCCTCTCTGACTCGCCGTAGTGGCTGCACTGTTGTTAAAGGTATACTGATCTGTTCTCACAGCTAATACTTACAATATTAGTTTATAAACACTTTTAAACTATACATTTGCGCGTTACTCTTATTGAATATGATTGTGTTCATGTTTTGAGAGTCATTCTTAAAGTTTGGTGCCATTAATTCCGTAGCGTTTAGTTTATGAACCAGACTGATGGCATTATTCTGTGGAACGGTGTGTGGTGTCATTCTCGCTGGTGCTATTTTAATATCAGTGTTTATTTTGCGGTTATTTGTGATATTACGGAATGGATCTGAATATAAACCAGGACAGAAAGGATCTGTCTCAGTGCTGGTGGTGGCTGGATCAGGTAAGAGCTAAAACCAGACTGGATTTATCAATTTCATCAGCTGTACCCACAGATGAAACTGTGTGTTTCTATTTATATAATTTATTTATTATAATAAATAATAATATTTATAATATTTGTTATGTATTTATATTTTATTTATATTAAATGTATAATAACAAACCCCCTCTGCAGTGATAATAAATACTATATTTATATTTAATTATATTTATTTTTTATTTCTTTGAGCTTCTTGCTTTTTTAAATAGCTTTTCAAATAACGTGTTTTGTTATTATTTAATGATTTATCGCTATTATTATCATTATTACAGATAAAAAAAATATTATTTGTAGTATATTTATTATAATATATTTCTTTAGCATATTTTGTATACATTTGTCACATTTTTCTTTGAGCTACTAGCTTAATACAAATATGTTTTATTAATATTTATTGTTATTATATAATGCATTATTATTATTCCTTTAAAATATTTCTTTGATTTCCCTCTATATCTGTTAGGAGGACACACAACAGAAATCATCCGCCTGATGGGTAGTTTATCACAGTCTTATAACCCTCGACACTATGTGATCGCAGACACGGACAAAATGAGTGAAGACAAGATCCGAGCATTTGAAGCTGAGAGGTTAAAAAGTGGTTCTGGCACTCAGGTGATTTCTTTTTTACTCAAGTGCTCTTTTTGCATCAGTGTGTAATGTCTTCTTGTGACCAGCAGACAGCAGCAGATCCTACGTATAGACCTCATACAACACTAAACTTGCATCCTTACATCCTGCATCCCAAAGCCCTAACCATGTAGTCACCACCACTTTATCAGTTAATTAATTGTTAGTTGATCAATTTTATTCCTTCCTTCAATGGATAGTTCACCTAAACATGAAAAATTCTGTCACCATTTACTCACCCTCATGTTGTTCCAAACCCGTGTGACTTTCTCTCTTCCATGTTATGCAAAAGGAGACGTTGACAGATTGACAGCCTCAGATGCCATTTCATACAGGTTTGAAACCACATGAGGTTGAGTAAATGAGACTATCCCTTTAATATTCCCATCACAACTTTGCTCATTCTCACATTCCTTTTCTGTTCAAATGACAGTTCACTCTTCACCGGATTCCTCGTAGTCGCGAGGTGCGTCAGTCCTGGAGTTCCTCTGTTCTGAGTTCTCTAAGGGCTCTGATGTCCTCTGTCCCCTTGGTCTTCAGACTCCAGCCAGATATGGTGGGTCGTCTTGCTCTCCTCCTCCCATTCATCCCTCCATCATGTCCTCATTAAGTATTCATTTCCTCTGTTCAGGACGTCTGTGCAATGCCTTCCAGGAATAGAACATTCATAACATATTTATGAATTAAATCAGCTCTATTTTGGGTGCAAAAAGTCCCTTTTTCTTGTAAATGCTAATACGTTTAAAAAGGTTTAAGTAGAGAAGTTGGCAACACTTTACAACAAGGTTCCATTCCATTTGTTTACATTAGTTAATGCATCAGGCATCATTAACGAAAATGAACAAAATTACACAATAATGAACAATAATCTTGAGAAGAGCATGCTATGGATTAAACTGTGTCAGCCGTCATTCCCAAATGAACACTAATAACATCAGCAGAGACACCTACATTTGCTCCAAGGTTAGTGAAAGCTAATAACCTAACGCTAATTAATTTATGTATTGATTCATTTCTTATTAAAGACGATAGTAAATAAAGAGTTGACAGTATCATAATGAGTTCATTATGAGATGTTATATAAGCAGTTCTGTTCACTTACACAAATGCTATTAGGTGTGATAATCGTTTGCCTCAATTCTGATTCACAGTCTTCACAGTCTTCAGTCAAATTACTGTGTAATGTATCAATTAAAAAAAATATATATATTCTTTAGAATGTCACTCTTCATTCCAACACATGTAAGAATATGATCGATTCTGTTGTTTTGTTTAATGTATAAACAATATAAACAGCATTTCTGTGTCTTTAACACAGTGGTGTCTTTTGGACATCTAGTAACCTAGAGAATTCCAACATCCTGCGTACTGTTTGGTACAACAAATTTTATATAAACATCTCCACCCTCTATTTTATATATATATATAATATATATACACTCACCTAAAGGATTATTAGGAACACCTGTTCAATTTCCCATTAATGCAATTATCTAATCAACCAATCACATGGCAGTTGCTTCAATGCATTTAGGGGTGTGGTCCTGGTCAAGACAATCTCCTGAACTCCAAACTGAATGTCAGAATGGGAAAGAAAGGTGATTTAAGCCATTTTGAGCGTGGCATGGTTGTTGGTGCCAGATGGGCCGGTCTGAGTATTTCACAATCTGCTCAGTTACTGGGATTTTCACGCACAACCATTTCTAGGGTTTACAAAGAATGGTGTGAAAAGGGAAAAACATCCAGTATGCGGCAGTCCTGTGGGCTGAAAATGCCTTGTTGATGCTAGAGGTCAGAGGAGAATGGGCCGACTGATTCAAGCTGATAGAAGAGCAACTTTGCCTGAAATAACCACTCGCTACAACCGAGGTATGCAGCAAAGCATTTGTGAAGCCACAACACGCACAACCTTGAGGCGGATGGGCTACAACAGCAGAAGATCCCACCGGTACCACTCATCTCCACTACAAATAGGAAAAAGAGGCTACAATTTGCAAGAGCTCACCAAAATTGGACAGTTGAAGACTGGAAAAATGTTGCCTTGTCTGATGAGTCTCGATTTCTGTTGAGACATTCAGATGGTAGAGTCAGAATTTGGCGTAAACAGAATGAGAACATGGATCCATCATGCCTTGTTACCACTGTGCAGGCTGGTGGTGGTGGTGTAATGGTGTGGGGGATGTTTTCTTGGCACACTTTAGGCCCCTTAGTGCCAATTGGGCATTGTTTAAATGCCACGGCCTACCTGAGCATTGTTTCAGACCATGTCCATCCCTTTATGGCCACCATGTACCCATGATGGCTACTAGGATAATGCACCATGTCACAAAGCTCGAATCATTTCAAATTGGTTTCTTGAACATGACAATGAGTTCACTGTACTAAAATGGCCCCCACAGTCACCAGATCTCAACCCAATAGAGCATCTTTGGGATGTGGTGGAACGGGAGCTTCGTGCCCTGGATGTGCATCCCACAAATCTCCATCAACTGCAAGATGCTATCCTATCAATATGGGCCAACATTTCTAAAGAATGCTTTCAGCACCTTGTTGAATCAATGCCACGTAGAATTAAGGCAGTTCTGAAGATGAAAGGGGGTCAAACACAGTATTAGTATGGTGTTCCTAATAATCCTTTAGGTGAGTGTATATATAGTGCAGATCATATCATCTGTGAAATCTAGTCCAAAATGCACACCTTCAAAGACTTTCTGAAAACATGTAAGCCTGTTAAAACTGCCTTGAAATCCAAAACCTAGTTATTAACTCTGCAGCAGTTGTTTTGCTCTCTGTATATTTCCACAATCAAAACAGCAGCACCAGTGAATGTTTAAACAGGTGATTGAGGCATTTTTTCCTTCAGCAGGTGATAAGACTATCATCACATTACTGCTGCTAGACTATGTGCTGTATAAACAAACCCTAATCCTGCTGTTTGTCAGCTTTTCTTCAGCAAGAGAAAGACAGAGGCATGGAAAACAATGAAGGGAGGGGATTGAATTAGTAAAAGAGAGATAGACAGTGTTTAAGCTGTTTTTCAGGAATGAGGAGTAATCCAGGGCCCCTCTATCCTCCTCCTCCATCTCCTACTATGGTTGTGTAATGAAGGGTTTTGTGAGGAGCCGTGGAGGGGTCTTGTTCTCTGGTTGTGGCGAGACCTTACTGGCTCCTCAGCCCAGTTGCTCGACTCCTCTCACACGTCCTCAAGAGGGCGGGGGCTGAGCAGCATCAGGTTTCTGTGTTGCCACTGTGGTCGTCGAGGGGAGGCGGAGCATGACTAAGCAGCCTGTGCTGCATTACTTGAGCTGTGGAGTTCAACGCTTTTACGGGCGGACGCACTACCTTTTAGATAATCTCTTATTAGCACCCTCTCTCACAGTGACATCATTTTCCACTTTTAACATCAGCCCAGTTTTCTAGAAGGTGAAAGAACCATCGTGGGCTTTTTGATTTATTTGTATCTGTTGCCAAACATCCTGTGATGATTCTTGAGACAGAACAAAGCATGTCCCACAATTTTACTTCCCATTAGGTTTGTAAATGGCAACATCATACACCGAACAGCCACAACATTTAAACCACCTGCCTAATATTGTGTAGGTCCCCCTCGTGCTGCCAAAACAGTGCCAAACCGCATCTCAGAATAGCATTCTTAGATGCTATTTTCCTCACCACAGTTGTACAGAGTGGTTATCTGAGTTACCATAGACTTTTGTCAGTTTGAACCAGTCTGGCCATTCTCTGTTGACCTCTCTCATCAACAAGGCATTTCCATCCACAGAACTGCCACTCACTGGATGTTTTTTATTTTTGGCACCATTCCTAGTAAATTCTAGAGACTGTTGTGTGTGTGAAAATCCCAGGAGATCAGCAGTTACAGAAATACTCAAACCAGCCCATCTGACAATTGTGGTAAGAAGAATAGAGGGGCCTACAAATTACAGGTGAAACTCGAAAAATTAGAATATAGTGCAAAAGTTCATTAATTTCAGTAATTCAACTTAAAAGGTGAAACTAATATATTATATAGACTCATTACAAGCAAAGTAAGATATTTCAAGCCTTTATTTGATATAATTTTGATGATTATGGCTTACAGCTTATGAAAACCCCAAATTCAGAATCTCAGAAAATTAGAATATTGTGAAAAGGTTCAGTATTGTAGGCTCAATGTGTCACACTCTAATCAGCTAAACACCTGCAAAGGGTTCCTGAGCCTTTAAATGGTCTCTCAGTCTGGTTCAGTTGAATTCACAATCATGGGGAAGACTGCTGACCTGACAGTTGTGTAGAAAACCATCATTGACACCCTCCACAAGGAGGGAAAGCCTCAAAAGGTAATTACAAAAGAAGTTGGATGTTCTCAAAGTGCTGTATCAAAGCACATTAATAGAAAGTTAAGTGGAAGGGAAAAGTGTGGAAGAAAAAGGTGCACAAGCAGCAGGGATGACCGTAGCCTGGAGAGGATTGTCAGGAAAAGGCCATTCAAATGTGTGGGGGAGCTTCACAAGGAGTGGACTGAGGCTGGAGTTACTGCATCAAGAGCCACCACACACAGACGGGTCCTGGACATGGGCTTCAAATGTCAAACGTCTTACCTGGGCTAAAGAAAAAAAGAACTGGTCTGTTGCTCAGTGGTCCAAAGTCCTCTTTTCTGATGAGAGCAAATTTTGCATCTCATTTTGAAACCAAGGTCCTAGAGTCTGGAGGAAGAATGGAGAGGCACACAATCCAAGATGCTTGAAGTCTAGTGTGTTGGTTTGGGGAGCCATGTCATCGGCTGGTGTTGGTCCACTGTGCTTTATTAAGTCCAGAGTCAACGCAGCCGTCTACCGGGACATTTTAGAGCACTTCATGCTTCCTTCAGCAGACAAGCTTTATGGAGATGCTGACTTCATTTTCCAGCAGGCACCTGCCCACACTGCCAGAAGTACCAAAACCTGGTTCAATGACCATGGTATTACTGTGCTTGATTGGCCAGCAAACTCGCCTGACCTGAACCCCATAGAGAATCTATGGGGCATTGCCAAGAGAAAGATGAGAGACATGAGACCAAACAATGCAGAAGAGCTGAAGGCCGCTATTGAAGCATCTTGGTCTTCCATAACACCTCAGCAGTGCCACAGGCTGATAGCATCCATGCCACGCCGCATTGAGGCAGTAATTAATGCAAAAGGGGCCCAAACCAAGTACTGAGTACATATGCATGATTATACTTTTCAGAGGGCCGACATTTCTGTATTTAAAATCCTTTTTTTTTATTGATTTCATGTAATATTCTAATTTTCTGAGATTCTGAATTTGGGGTTTTCATAAGCTGTAAGCCATAATCATCAAAATTATATCAAATAAAGGCTTGAAATATCTTACTTTGCTTGTAATGAGTCTATATAATATATTAGTTTCACCTTTTAAGTTGAATTACTGAAATTAATGAACTTTTGCACGATATTCTAATTTTTCGAGTTTCACCTGTATTAGGCACAAATTATTATGAGTGTTGTATCGATTTCGTATTGTGTTGATTAGATATTCTGTTTGTCGATCGGTTGTTCTTAATGGGGGGAAAAAAAGTCATACCTTTTTTCATATGAGCCAAGTTGTATTATACCTTACAATTTCGGCATCTCGCACGAATTATTACGAGTATTGTATCAGTTTGGTATTGTATCGATTTGATATGCTGTTTGTTGATCAGTTGGTCTTAATGGGGAAAAAAGTCATCGTTTTTTTCGTACGAGCCAAGTTGTACAATATCTTACGATTTCGCCATATTACATGAACGATTGCAAGTGTTGTATCGATTTGATATTCTGTTTGTCGATCAGTTGGTCTTAAAGGACTTTTTTTTTCGTAAGAGCCAAGTTGTATGATATCATACATCATGACACTATGTTGGAAGTAGCCTTTTTGTTTTTCTAGTGTTGCTAGCTTCTAATAGACGCCATTTATAATGAGGAACATTTTCTAAAATCACAAACAAATTCTTTACAATTTGGTTTGAAATTTTAGCTAGCCTTCTTTCCAACACTTTTTTTTTTTAAGAAAGGAAACATCAGTTAACAAATTTGTTTACTCATTCCATATTTTTTTGTGCAATACAAATGACTGCTGTACGTCAGTAACCTGTAATACACTTTCCACTCCTCTATTTCAACCCAGATGGGTTTTTTTTCTTACGTGGTACACGCAAGTTATTTGGCCTTGGGTTAGGGGTTAAACCTAGGAACATTTCGTAATAACATAGTTCGTTGGTTCGTTAATTTTTCTCAATGGGAATCAAATCATAAAGCTTTGTATGAGCCAACTCAATTTTGTATGAGCCTAGGCCTAGATCTTGGGGGATGCTGAGGTGGGCTTTGTCCGCCAAATTATCCCTATTCCCCCCAAGCAAAGGGTCAAATTGTATCATCATGGCTCTAACCCTAAACCAACCACCTCCCACGACCCACCCAGCCCAGCCCATCCCCACCCACCCCCCCAGTCGAAGGAATACACGCGCAAATAGTTGTTTATTTGAAATCTAAGATTACAATATGGGTACCAGGTGGCCTTTGATTCACCATTGGACCATGACAGCAGGATTTCCTTTTTAGTCCTGCAGACAATGTCTAAGATCTTCTTTACGGGGTCCGGCACCCCCATTGTGTCTGCTCTGTGAAGGAGCATCTTTTAACGTGATTCAAATATCAGCTGTTTGATTTAACCAAACTTGAGCATGTCGGTGATGGGCCGGGACCCGATCGTCCACATACCAGAGTGGAATTGGGGTAAATGGGGGGTCAAGTCTGGAAACTGGAAGTGAAGAGGGGGAGGATTAAGTCCTCCTATAGCCATAAAAGGAAATAAGTGCGTCATGGGTACTCACGGAATCCAGATGTGTCAGCACAAGCCAGAAGTCAGACAGCGAGCATCATTTTCAGCCTGATTCTGCATGCTGTGAGGAGCAGTTAGTAATGAATACAACCATTCACTATTTATGGCCGGTGAAAATGTGTTACACAAGTCTAGACTGAAAGTCTTACTCCTGTGAAGCTTTACTCTACAATAGTTAAAGGTAAAGTGTGTCATTTTTTCGATGAAAAATATTTTCTTTTGTCCTATCTTAAAATGCATTGACAAATATAAGCAAGTCATTTGTATGTTGATTTCCCCCAAAATTTAAGAACTGTGTCTCTGTGGTGCTATCAAACATTGCTCTGTTTGTTTGAGCATCTCGACCAGCCCGACAAAGCAACATTGACTGAAACAATGCCATGAGTTTGGGGTGGGACAAACGACCAATGTGTATTTTTTTTTGTACAGCCAATGGAAGACAATTGTTCGGGAAACCGATTTGAAAAACAGTGTTTGGTGTCTTCCAAAAAAATTTAATTAGTTACGGTAATCTAATTACTTTTAGTAAAACAAAAAAGTAGTGTAATGCATTACATTTAAAATTCTTGTAATTAGAGTACAGTTACTGACTTTCAATTAATTGAATTACTTTTAAGTACATTTATAGGGTTATGCTTATTTCTAAAATATTATTTATGTTGAATACATGAATTATGTCCCTGTAAGGAGTCACTGTGAAGGAAACAAGTGAGGTGCTGAGTGTATGACTTGTGTAAAAATGAATAAGAAATATAGACATTATTTTGAATTTGTTGAGCAGAAAAGTGTTTTAGAAAGTAACTTAAAGTAAAATAATCAGCAATGATATTCATGTTCAATGAAGTAATTATTAAAGTAATCTGATTACAATTTTAGAGAAATAATTAGTAATTTGTTGCAGATTAATGTTTTTAAATATCTTAACCAAAACTGTTGAAAACAATCATATTTTTGTGATTTCGTTTAATGGCGTAGAAATTAAACAATTAACTTTTAATAAATATTAGATTCTATTGTTTATTTACTGAAGAATTTGATATGGAAAAATTCTATTAACTTAAAAATTAGCTTGCTAAAACATCTGGTTGATATTTTAACATTTGACATGTTTGCAGCGAGATTTTGTCAATAGAAAACAGCTGTTTGCAATCTAGATGTCTGACAAACGCATTGCATTTGACAAGCTAGTTGAATTGTCATGCAAATCCAAAATTAGAAAGTAAAGTGAAAAACTATTTAAAGAATTCGCTCCAATCGACAGATGCAGCTTCTCCTACTGTGGAAAAAATGGGGAGAAGTCTTTTGTGGGGGTTGGTTGGTTTGTATGATTTACAAAAACAAATAACGGGGGCCTGGACGTCTCCTCGCATTCCAGTGCGACTCCTCACTGTTCCTCAGAGTCTTCACGTTAGTTTTGTTTGACTGTGCACCCCAGTGCTTCAGCTCCATATGTTTCATTTTAGCCTTATTTGGAAATTGTTAAGGGAACGCAATGGATGGAGCCACAGATATTTAATCTGTTTTCCCACATTTGTTGATGAAATGGAGTGATGGATAGATTATGGTATGTACTGAGATATGAATGTAGAAATATAATGCTCGTATAGAAACAATTTTCAGTTTAGGTTATAAATACACACACTGGCAGCCAAAGGTTTGGAATAATGTACAGATTTTGCTGTTTCAAAAGGAAATTGGTACTTTATTTCACCAAAGTGGCATCTGTCTAGATTTTTAATCAAATCTAGACAGGCTCCATTTCCAGCAGCCATCACTCCAACATCTTATTCTCGAGTAATCATGCTAAATTGCTAAATTGGTACTAGCCATTATATCAAACACAGTTGAAAGCCATTTGGTTTGTTAAATGAAGCTTAACATTGTCTTTGTGTTTGTTTTTGAGTTGCCACAGTATGCAATAGACTGCCATGTCTTATGGTCAATATTAGGTCAAAATGGAAAAAAAGAAACAGCTTTCTCTAGAAACTCATCAGTCAATCATTGTTTTGAGGAATGAAGGCTATACAATGCTTGAAATTGCCAAAAACACCCTGAAGATTTCATACAAATGTGTACATATTACAGTCTTCAAAGACAAAGGACAACTGGCTAGAACAAGGACAGAAAGAGATGTGGAAGGCCCGATGTAAAACTAAACAAGAGGATAAGTACATCAGAGACTCGAGTTTCAGAAATAGACACCTCACATGTCCTCAACACCAGTTTCATGTACAATAGTAAAGAGAAGACTCAGGGTGCAGGACTTATGGGAAGAATTGCAAAGAAAAATCCACTTTTGAAACAGAAAAATAAAAATAAATGGTTAGAGTGGGCAAAGAAACAGAATTTTGAGGTGGGCGTGCTAACGAGGAGGCTAAAAGCCACAGCCTCTAGTGTCAATCGCTAGTGCATCTTTTGAGGTCAGGAGAGTGAGGGTTATACACATTGCACAGCTGTCTATCAGCTGGGCACCATTACATTCTATATATATATATATATATATATATCAGGTCTCCCAGAGAAGCTATCCAAAGCTTATAATAGGGAGCCTGAGACATATAAACTAAACACCAGTCACATAACAAGGATATCATACAAAAATACACAATACAACATAAGACACACAAAAAGTAGATCAGGACAGTGCTTTTAAGATCAACTGTATTCTAGGTAGGCTACTGGGAAGGTTATAGATATAAACGTAAAAGTTCCTTTTTTAGTGTTTTCTTAAAGATGGATACAGATTTCAACACCTTCAGCCTGCCATCTAGCTCATTCCAAATCTTTGGGCCTCTACTTGTAATGCTCAAATTTGCACTTTTAAGTCTTCTTGAGGAGACCTAAGCGGTGAAAGAGGGGTCTAGTAGGAGTGTTGTACCAAGACCACAATATAGCTCGTATTATCTTCTTTTGTAGACTTATTAATTTATTTAAATGACTCGGGTAGGTATTACACCAAATTACGTTACAATAACTAATGTGAGGTTCGAACAAGGTTTTTGTACAGGGTAAGAAGAACAGGTAATGTAAGATAATGCCGTATTCTGAAGAACAGACCAACATATTTTGAAAGCTTCTGTGTCAAGTGATCAATGTGACATTTAAAGTTTAGACATTTATCAATGTGAACCCCCAAGAACTTTGTAGAAGTGGTTGGTAGTATCTCCTCATCATCTACATTGAGGCAAAACTGTTTTGTAGCTGATGCCCTTATATTTGATTGAAACATTATATAATTAGTTTTTTTAATGTTGAGGGATAATTTATTGCACTTGAACCAGATAACAATTTTTTGTAGTTCTTCATTTAAAATAATTTGTAAATCACTTGAATTTTTATGTGACAAAAACAAATTGGTGTCGTCTGCAAACATCACCTTTTGAAATACTTGAGAGGAATTCACAAAGTCATTTATATATATGTTGAAAAGTAATGGGCCCAATATTGAGCCTTGGGGAACCCCGTATTTAAGTTCTTTCATTTGAGATATATGGTTATTAATCATCGCATATTGTTTCCGACCATATAGGTAACTTTTAAACCAGTCAAGTGCTACTCCTCTAACACCATAATGATGTAATTTCTCTAGAAGAATATTAAAATCAATAGTGTCAAATGCCTTAGATAGATCAAGGAAAACACCAACTCCACAATCACCCTGGTCTAAAGAATCATTGATTTTTCAACAAGATCTAAAACAGCCATAAAGGTAGAGTTCTCTTTCCTGAAACCATACTGTGATCTTACTAGAATATGAAGCTTATCCAAATAATGACTTAACCTGATGTGTACCACTCTCTCTAATACCTTAGACAGAGATGGTAGAACAGAAATTGGACGATAATTGCCCATATTATTTTTGTCACCTGATTTGTAAATTGGAGTAATTCTGGCTATTTTTGTCATACTTGGCACTATGCCATACAGACGTGATAGGTTAATGCAATGTGTAAGTGGCTGTGCTATTATGTCTGCAACAGCTATCAGAATTTTACTACACATTCCATCAACCCCTCCCGTATGAGAACTCTTCAAATCTGTAATAATTTTATGAATTTCAATTTTGTCAGTAGGTTTCATAAAGAAAGATTGCATGTAATTTCCATAGAGATAGTGTCTAAAAGAGGATTCGTTGGAAGGTCTGATTTTTTTGGCAAGATCTTCACCTATTGAAACAAAGTAATCGTTAAAACTATCAGCTAATAAAGGTGAATTGTCATTCGAACATTCAGGTAACAGCTGACTTCTGGCCCCTGTTTAGAACTTTATTCAACACAGCCCAGGTCCTTTTGGAGTCACCTTGGGCTGCATTTATATGTTCAGTATAGTAAATTTGTTTACTGTTCCTCATAATATGAGTGAGTCTATTTCTAAACTTAAAATATTTGCTTTTGTTGTCATCATTGGGATTTTTCCGATAGAGCTTATAAAGTTTATTTTTACATTTGATAGAATTGAGAATCCCTTTAGTAAGCCAAGGGTGATGATCATCATTTCTGCATATGACAGTCTTCATTGGAATAGTATTGTGGATGGACTCCGTTAATTCTTGAATTAGACTGTCATAGGCAGTCTCAGGATCACGGGTTTCATACACACTAGTCCAAACCTTACTCTCCAAGTTATCACGGAGCTGCTGTAGTGTTCTCTCATTCAGGACACTGATCTTTATCTTATGGCGGTTAAGTGGAGGTTTGGATGCCAGGTTTAAAGATAACACGATTGGGTAGTGATCAGTTATATCAGTCACAACCACACCTGACTCAAACCTCGAATTTTGGATGTTTGTAATAATATTATCAATGATAGACTTGGATGAGTGAGTTTCTCTAGTATATCTATTAATAGTTGGTATAAAGGAGGAGGAGTGAAGAGTGTTCATGTTTTAATAGGACCATCCCTAGAGATGTCAATATTAAAATCCCCAAGGATTATACAGTTGTGATTTTTCCTATTGATATCAAAAAGAGTTTCCTCAAATTTACTAGTAAAAGTAATAGGGTTCACATCAGGGGGGCGATACACTATGCCAACAATGAGATTACCAGATTACTGGTTGCATTAATACTTATGTCAACAAACAATGAATCTGTTTGTTCATCATCCAAGGCCAAATTGTCACAGACATTGGCCAGGAATCTTGATTTAACATAAAGACACACACCTCCACCCATTCTACCTAATCTGTTCTTGTAATAAAGTTTATAGCCCTTAAGGTTAAAAGAATCACAGTATGACCTATCATTTAACCAGGTTTCACTGCAAGCAGTTACATCAAAACTACAACCTGATGCAGACAGCATTGACACTAATTGATCATAATGTTTAGCTAGGCTTCTGATATTAATATGGACCACCGAAAAGTTATTATTCATACTTAAGTATTTAAGATTTTCTAGGTCATATTGCTTGCAAGTGATATATGCACCAATGTCACTGCAATGCCGAACCTCCCCATCAAGATCATCCAATTCATCCAAACCCATCCAAAAGCGATAGACCTAGTCCTACAGCCAACATCCATGATAAGGCATATACACATAAAGCATTCAATCCTAAGTACAACAAAAAATCAAAAGAAATACATACACACTTGCCTAGATGCACTCTCTTTTGCACCTTGCTCCATTTACACCCACGCCCACACACACCCTCACTTCCACACCCACTCACAACCACAAGTAGATTTATGTAGGGCACAAACTGACACATTTGTTCCATTTGATGGTAATCTCAACACCCACATTTATGAGTATAATTAATTAGTCAATCACTAGGTATGCATGAATAATTTTTGTTCATCAAGAAAAAGAAAAAAGAGAAAAAAAAATCAAGGAGTTAGTCTCAATGAACATATAAGGTCTTTTCACCTATTTAAGATATCAAAGCAGTTTTGAATAGAAAAAAAAATTATTAAAAAAAAAACAGTTCTCAAAGCCTATTCAAATAACCACACAGGTCACCAACCAGCCAGTTTAAGGCAATGTCTTAACATATTGCTTTGCTTCTGAAACCGAAGAAAAGTACTTCCTACCTCCCTCCTTAAGTTTGATAAAAAGTTTGGCAGGGAATAGAAGCGTTGGTCTAAGTCCGCGTTTGTACAGCTCCGACATCACCTCTCTATATTCCTTCCGTTGCGCCACAATTTCAGGTGAATAATCCTCGTAAACTGAGATGAGATGGGATTGGAACATCAACTGACCTCTTGTGGCCCGAGCTTCACGGATAATTTTCTCCTTTACGAGGTACTTGTGAAGCCGGATAATGACCGACCGCGGTCTCTGACCTGGTTGTGGTTTGGCAGATGGAGTTCGATGAGCCCATTCGCACTCAGGCGGGGAATCCAGGATGTGTCCAAACACCTCGGCCAGCATTTTGGAGTAAAAGACTGTCGGCTGTTGCTGTATTTTGATGGATTCAGGTAGGCCAACCACCCTGATATGATGTCGACGATGCCGAGATTCCAAGTCACTTACTTTCGAAAATGGCTTGGTATTGCTGTCACTTAATTTGACACAGTTTGCTTCCAGTGTTGCCAAGCGTGAATCTTGTTGAGTTGCATTTTTCTCCAGTTCGCCGATCGTCTCTGAATGCGCTGCAACAGTATCATGAATTCGATCCAGTTTATGCTCAAGCTTTGCAAACGTTTCTTTAAAGTCCAGTGTTAATGCTTCTCGGTTTTCTTCGAGAAGTTTGGCGATGGACGCCAAAGTCAGAGCCCCGCAATCTTCAACAGATGCTGGGTCAGGGGCATCTGGTTTACTTTTAGAGGGTCTAGGCATGTTTGAGCGTTTGGTATAATGGTCAGGTAATTTAGGTCGTAGGTAGTAATGTTCAGATCAAATTATATGTTCTTACATGTTCTTAGAAGAAGTTTGACTGCATAATTGCTGGTGGTATTGAGACACCAAGTATATCGTGCAACTACAAGTTGGCCATCTTCCATCTGATCAACATCACCCATTATTAGGAACACCATATTAATACTGTGTTTGACCCCCTTTCGCCTTCAGAACTGCCTTAATTCTACGTGGCATTGATTCAACAAGGTGCTGAAAGCATTCTTTAGAAATGTTGGCCCATATTGATAGGATAGCATCTTGCAGTTGATGGAGATTTGTGGGATGCACATCCAGGGCACGAAGCTCCCGTTCCACCACATCCCAAAGCTGCTCTATTGGGTTGAGATCTGGTGACTGTGGGGGCCATTTTAGTACAGTGAACTCATTGTCATGTTCAAGAAACCAATTTGAAATGATTCGAGCTTTGTGACATGGTGAATTATCCTGCTGGAAGTAGCCATCAGAGGATGGGTACATGGTGAACATAAAGGGATGGACATGGTCAGAAACAATGCTCAGGTAGGCCGTGGCATTTAAACGATGCCCAATTGGCACTAAGGGGCCTAAAGTGTGCCAAGAAAACATCCCCCACACCATTACACCACCAGCCTGCACAGTGGTAACAATGCATGATGGATCCATGTTTTCATTCTGTTTACGCCAAATTCTGACTCTACCATCTGAAGGTCTCAACAGAAATCGAGACTCATCAGACCAGGCAACATTTTTCCAGTCTTCAACTGTCCAATTTTGGTGAGCTCTTGCAAATTGTAGCCTCTTTTTCCTATTTGTAGTGGAGATGAGTGGTACCTGGTGGGGTCTTCTGCTGTTGTAGCCCATCCGCCTCAAGGTTGTGCGTGTTGTGGCTTCACAAATGCTTTGCTGCATACCTCGGTTGTAACGAGTGGTTATTTCAGGCAAAGTTGCTCTTCTATCAGCTTGAATCAGTCGGCCCATTCTCCTCTGACCTCTAGCATCAACAAGGCATTTTCGCCCACAGGACTGCCGCATACTGGATGTTTTTCCCTTTTCACACCACTCTTTGTAAACCCTAGAAATGGTTGTGCGTGAAAATCCCAGTAACTGAGCAGATTGTGAAATACTCAGACCGGCCCGTCTGGCACCAACAACCATGCCACGCTCAAAATGGCTTAAATCACCTTTCTTTCCCATTCTGACATTCAGTTTGGAGTTCAGGAGATTGTCTTGACCAGGACCACACCCCTAAATGCATTGAAGCAACTGCCATGTGATTGGTTGATTAGATAATTGCATTAATGAGAAATTGAACAGGTGTTCCTAATAATCCTTTAGGTGAGTGTATATTACTAATTAACCAAACCTGCTTTGTCATTTGTCTTATTTTCAGTTTCTAAATCTGTTTGGAAAGTTTTTGCTACTCAGAATCCCTGTACAGATAACCATCTACTCTGTTGCTGTTTAACTCAACAAACTCATCAGTCATTTATGGACCCAACACCTGCTGTCTGGTTTGTGCTGACTCATCTCGGGTCAAAGAAAGGAAGTAAGAAAAACTGCTAACAGTTTAATCTCACCTGGAGCTGCTCTGTAAGATGTGGCATGATATATTTCCTGTGCACCTTTGTGACCTCATCAGTAATTACACCTCTGTGCATAATGCTTCCCATGGTGTCCTCATCTGTCTGCAGCTGTTACACAAAGACGACTCACTATGACAGGAATATCGACTCTTAACTCATGACAAGACCTTTGAAATGTAAACATTAGTTTAAATCTCTACATTAACTCAAAGTGATTTATCATTTGCTCTTGTCGTTACAAACTTTAATGATTTATTTGTCTTCCGTGGAACATATAAGCAGATCTCAGTTGGAATTTTGGGGGCTGAAGGCCTCCGTCACTATTAACTTATATTGTGTGTGGAAAAGATGCAATGAAAGTGAAAGCTCAGTAGGTTTTGGAAAAACTAAAATGTTGTCTATGAATGTCACCAATGCAACTATTGTGATGTTCATTCAGATTTTATTTGAAATGAAGACAATTGTAGAGAAACAGCTGCATTTAACCTGGGCTTTTTATGGTTTATTTGCATTCGGATTGTTAATGTCAAATGTTAGTTTTTTTTGGAAAATGCGGAAGATGCTAAAAAAGTGTCACCCATATAATATCAGGCTTTCACTATAAGGCTTCAACTTATTCTTCCCTTTTTACACAAAGAGAGACTTGAGGAAGAAGCTGTTTTCTCTGATGCACGTTCACCATTTTCCGCTCCAGTAATGTGACGGCCCAAAGATGGAGGTTTTCTGACCCATGATTTATTTTGTGTTGAAGGTTCACATAATGCCCTTTTAAATTTGCACCACTCTGATGACAGATTTAAATAGTGCTCTGACAGCCTGGCCTGTGCATTGCAAATGCTCTCCAATCTCAGTACACAATCCAGCAGCCCTTCCGAGCTGAAGTCAGCGATTCTCTGTTGGGTGACAGTGATCTCATTCCCCAAAGTGAATTTGCAGGTGTGTGTGAAATGTAAACACGGACGAGACATATCACCCACCTGCCAGTCCTTCCCAGCCCTTCCTCATCACTCATCTGTCTCCTGGTGCAAAATGGGAAATGGAGTGTTTTGAATGTTTGGAAATTAGCAAAAAAGCCAAGCGCACTGCACAACTGTGGGTCATCGCCCTGTGCAAATTTAAAAACTCATTAAGAATGAAGAATGAAATGCACTGTTTATTTACAAGCAGTCTGTGCTGGTTAGGCGCCAGATTCACAAAAAGAATTATGTAGATCTGGCAATGTTGCAAACGCGGCTACAACATTTTTGCTGAATGCAATTTGCACGGTGCAATTCTAATCTTGTGGGTTGATTCTGAGCACTATATTTTGGTGAATTCAGCAGACCACCTTGATCTGACATGCTCTGCTGGGACTGCACAGCATCACTCCACTACTGTGATCCAGACTGAATCATCTCTTTAACATGCTGAAAGTGTGCTTCACTAGACAGCGCATCTAGATATATGCCAGGTTATAATGCTCTTTGCCATCATTTGATCATTATTTGATAAATTACTACTGCCTTGATTGATAAAAAATGTACACAATCAAATTTAAATACAATTCAAATTTAGTTTACCGGCTGCTTTCCTCGGGCGGTATTGAGCAGGGCAAATAGCACAAGGTTTGAGAATAAAGCACAATCTATAATGGGCCTGAAAATTAGACGTGTTTACATGGAAAGGAATGATAATGACTTAATTAAAATACTTAAGACCTAGCTTTATTTCAGCGATAATTGTGCCTGCTTAAACTAGATTATGGGTGAATAAAACTGTGCAAACGTTTCCCAACTGTTTAGTCAATTTACCCCATAATTTGTTTTCTGTTGTTGTGCATTTTACGCAACTAATTACAGTTTAGAAGAGTGAACTAAAAGAACATTGTTCTTTCCGACTATAGGTACAATCCCAAAATGTGTTCTCATCAAAAATAAAGTGTTTGTTTAAAACTTGTCTGCAGATACTCTAAATGGTGAATCGACTAATCAAATTAATTACATAAGGCTGCAAATTAATCATATTAATCACATATATCAATATTTGCTTAGAAAGTCCCCCAAATAAAGATAGTAATTTAATATACACTCATGGGCCACTTTATTAGGTACACCTGTACATCTACTTATTCATGCGATTATCTAATCAGCCAATCATGTGGCAGCAGTGCAATGTATAAAATCATGCAGATATGGATCAGGAGCTTCAGTTAATGTTCACATCAACCATCAGAATGGGGAAAAAATGTGATCTCAGTGATTTAGACCAGGGCATGATTGCTGGTGTCAAATGGGCTGGTTTGAATATTTCTGTAACTGCTGATCTCCTGGGATTTTCAAGCACAACAGTATCTAGAGTGAAAAGAGAATGGTGTGGAAAGCATCCTGCGAGCGGCAGTTCTTTGGGTGAAAATGGCTTGTTAATGACAGGTCAGAGGAGAATGGCCAGACTGGTGTAAGCTGACAGGAAGGTGACCCAAGTAAACACACATTACAACAGTGTTATGCAGAAAAGAATTTCTGAACACACAACACTTCAAAACAAAATTTAGGCGGATGGGCCACAGCAGCCGAAGATCCCTCCGGGTACCACTACTGTCAGCTTAGAACAGGAAACAGGCTGCAGTGGGCACAAGTTCACCAAACCTGGAGAGTAGACAATTGGATAAACCACGCCTGGTCTGACAAATCTGGATTTCTGCTGAGGTACACAAATGGTAGGCTCACTGCTGCCTCTGTTTTCTGTTCTTGGCTGACATATGTGGAACCCAACGTGGTCTTCTGCTGTTATAGCACATCCGCCTCAAGGTTTGGCATGTTGTGCATTCTGAAATGCTATTCTGCTCACTACAATTGTACAGTGTGGTTATCTGAGTTTCTGTAGCCTTTCTGTCAGCTCAAACCAGTCTGGCCATTATCTGTTGACTCCTCTCATCAACAAGCCTTTTTCGTCTGCAGAACTGCAACTCACTGGTTGTTTTTTTAACCATTCCCTTTACACTAGAAACTGTTGTGCATGAAAATCCCAGGAGATCAGCAGTTACAGAAATACTCAAACCAGCCCATCTGTTTTGCTTGTGAGGTATATTGAGGCATGCTGACTGCCCCCTGCTGACGCGACTGGTAAAAACACAGAATTAAATGTACTTCAAGCTCGTCTTGCTTCAACAAAAGGAAAATACATACTTTTATTATGTAATTTGTATGAATGGGCCAAGGAGCATGATTAATTCTAATTTTTTTAATGTGTTATTTTTAATATAATTAATCACACTAAATGAATGTGTGAAATAGACAGCCCTAGTAACAACTGAAGCATACATGAGTGGAAAAGGCCCTCACCTCTACTGATGTTTTCAGTTCAGTTGTTGTCCACAGTTACTGCCTCGTATCACTTTCAGTTTGGAGCAGACAGAGGCTGGATTTTTCCAGTGTTAATGTGTCTGAGCAGTTGCTGTAAGATGATTTCTCCAGACCCCATGGCTCGTCTCCATCGTAGTCTAACTGCCTTCCTGTGCTGCACTGTTTCTCCAGAACTGAACCAGAAAGCTCGTATTTCTCAGAATCTGAAGATTCAGTACTTTATTAGGTCATATCTCTGCCTATGCATACTAGCCTAATTTAGACATTCATAATTTTACATACCTGATCATATATGTGTGTGTGTTTCAGGTGCTGTGTAATGGGCCTGGTACGTGTGTCCCACTGTGTGGTGCTGGGTTGCTCCTGGGAATCTTGGGCCTTAAAAGGGTCCTTATAGTCTACGTGGAGAGCATCTGTCGTGTGGAGACGCTGTCTCTATCTGGGAAGATCCTTTACTACTTGTCTGATTATTTTTTTGTGCAGTGGGTACCATTGAAAGACAAATACCCAAAGTCTGTCTACTTGGGAAAATTGGTATGAGGAGAACTCGAGAAGAAAAACAAGAGTTGTTCTGAGAATTACATATATTTTGATATTGTTCTTCACAGTGAAACTGTGATGTGTTTCATTCCTCTGGTTACTGATGTGCTGAATAAACATCTGAATGTTAAATCTCAATGTTGTCTGGTTTTCACTCAAGAGGATGGGCTATCAGACCAGTTCTACTCCCTAAAAAAAGTCAACAAAACTCAACTGAAGATTTTACAAAATATATACAATCTTCATATTGGACGTTCTAGTTTCTCCCATTAAGTTCAATACATCTGGCCCTTCTCTAGTACTGTTCAATTGAGATCTTGACGACAAGACGATGGACGAGACAATGGAGAAGCAACAGGTCTCAAGGCTGTGGTTTCTGTGCAATGGCATGTCAAACTTATTCACCTGTTATTTCAATTTCCAGAGCCATTGAGACAATACTCCTACATAATACATCTCTAAGTAGCAGGTGTCTCTTCAGACAAGTTCATACAGGTAACTTAGTCATTTCTTGCTTAGCATAAAGTCTGCCCACATCTGTGATGTTCCTGAACAGCTGTAAATGGATGATAACATCAGACATGTCTGGTATGTGACATCATTTATTACATCGCAATGAACACTGAGAAACTTGTGGTGGCAATACATTTTTAGAGAACATTGTTATTGAGAGACAAAAGTTTGTACCTGTTAGTAACTGTTTCTAATCACTGATTTCACCAATTAAGTTGATAGAAGACTTAATAGAAGATCATACAATTTGTCAACATTTAGAGTGAATGAAAATTGAGACTGGAATAGTATTTCTCCTCTAAGCTCATTAACAAAAGAGAACGTTTAACAGGTGCATAATTTTTTTTCGACCCCATGCAAAATCTTTTATGCAATTTTATTCTTAAGTGTTGTGTCACTGTGTTGTCTTCGATTTGTGTGCGCAAGAGAGTTTCAACATCTGATAAAACGTGCCAAGTTGTTAGATTAAACACATGGCAAAGGTCCAAACAGGAAGCTATTCTGTGTTCTGTTTAGCTTAAATATTTAAGTTATATGAAATATTCACTAAAATGCAACCAGATACAAAGAGAGAAACCAAGACAAGCATGTCTTTACGTCACCATTTCCTTGTTTACACCGAACAGGTTGAGAGATATTGATCTCCTCTGACAAACCACCTTGTAAGATCATATGCTTTCAAATTAAAATATATACTCCAAAAAATACAATTTTATATATATATATATATATATATATATATATATATATATATATATATATATATATATATATATATATTTGTTACTACAGTAAAACCGTATGAAAATAAATAAATCATAAATAAATATCATATAAAGTATATACATACATATATACTAGCAGCCGAAAGTTTGGAATAATGTACAGATTTTGCTTTTATGGAAAGAAATTGTTACTTTTATTCACCAAAGTGTCATTCAACTGATCACAATGTATAGTAAGAACATTAATAATGTGAATATAATTTGATTATTTATTTTTTTTTACTTAAACTACTTCAAAGTGTTCTCATCAGAAAATCCTCCACGTGCAGCAATGACAGCTTTACAGATCCTTGCCATTCCAGCTGTCAGTTTGTCCAGATACTCAGGTGACATTTCACCCCACACTTCCTGTATCACTTGCCATAGATGTGAATGTCTTGTCGGGCATTTCTCAAGCACCTTACAGTCTAGCTGATCCCACAAAACTCAACGGGGTTAAAATCCATAACACTCTTTTACTATTATCTGTTGTCCAATGTCTGTGTTTCTTTGCCCACTCGAACATTTTCTTTTTGTTTGTTTGTTTTGTTTTGTTTCAAAAGTGTCTTTTTCTTTGCAATTCTTCCCATAAGTCCTGCACCCCTGAGTCGTCTCTTTACTGTTGTACATGAAACTGGTGTTTAGCGGGTAGAATTCAATGAAGCTGTCAGCTGAGGACATGTGAAGCATCTATTTCTGAAACTAGAGTCTCTGATGTACTTATCCTCTTGTTTAGTTGTACATCTGGTCTTCCACATCTCTTTCTGTCCTTGTTAGAGCCAGTTGTCCTTTGTCTTTGAAGACTGTGTGAAATCTTCTGTTTTTTGCAATTTCAAATGAGCAATTTAGCCTGATTATTCAAGGATAAGGTGTTGGAGTGACGGCTGCTGGAAGTGGGGCCTGTCTAGATTTGATCCAAAATATATATGAAAGTTGATCCTATATTAATTTACTTTAATAGGGTTTTACTGTAGTAACAATACATGTACTATGTTATTTTGGTGGAAGCTATGGTAGTTTTTTAAGGGTTAATAAGAACATTGCCATTAAATGAGAAACAGATCATTAATGTACAGTTAAATACTTTTATTATGATGCATAAAACATTTATTAATGTATTTTGCATATAGCAATTCACATTTATGTGTACATCAACTACTTATCTGTTATTATGAAATGCACATTATTAAGTTATTTATGTAGTGAAAACCTTTTTGGGTTTTGTTATCATACACGCAAACAAAGCAGAAAAAAGAAGAGAAAGGAAAAGCGATGTTAATAATACAATAAAGCGCTATAGATAAATCACAACTTTCCAGTAAAGTGAAACTCGGTCAATAGACATGCCAGGTGATCCATTAGCGCGTGGCACTCAAACAAATCGGTGACCTCGAGGGACACAGGAACAATGGACTACTTAATATGCGAAACCGGGGCTTTTGATTGGTCTGTCAATCATTTGCTCCGCCCTAATCAGACAGAATCAGTCTCGATAGAAGAGAGAAGTTTTTTCCGCTAGTCACTCTGTTGTCTGAATTCACAGTCCGCGCGGATCGGATTATTCATGCACGTGGAGCTCCAAGTCGTCTGCACTGTGATTCTACTGCATCTTTAGGACTTACCTCGTTCATTCTTTGTTGGTCTATACATTGACTTTAAGAGAAATAAATAAATTTAAAAAAAGAAGTTAATCATGACTCAGTTTAACAAGGGACCAGCCTACGGATTATCTGCAGAGGTGAAAAACAAGGTAAATAAAAAGCGTTCTTATTGTTTGTTTTGATATCTATGTGCAAATTCATACATTCATGTTGTTATATTAGTATGTACATTATTACATTGGTTATTTATTTATAGGATCAGACATTGAGGAATATTGCTGTACTTTTTGTTCTGGGCAAAAAAAAAAAAAAAAAAAGTTGTTTATTTTGCATGGTACTTTTAGTTAGTTTTTATTGATGTAGTTTAAATGTATTGTTTTTATTTGAGTTATGTTCAATGATTATGTAAGACTTAAAACTGAACGTGCAGTGTAAGTTTCATTCAAGCTTTCTTAAGAGTTACTTGGGCCTAAACGACGATGCGTAAAGAAGCACATTCATTATAAATTACCAGTAAACTTATTAATTATTAAGTAGATCATGTATTTATGTTGTCTTCTACTTTAGTGTTGGATCATATTGAGTAAGTTAATATCACTCCTTAAAACAAGGGTTTCCCTTTTAAGACCTACAGATAATTTCTTTATATGCTAGATTTAGTTTTTCTCATGCCATAAGTGGAAGAAAAGAACAAACAGGAGAAATTCAAGATTATATTGATCTGTGCTGAATCAATTTAAACCCAAATCCTCTAGACATGTTTTCCACCTATAAAACAAAGGAAGCAAAGTTAAAAATGGTCCACTGTTCAGATTTCTCAAGCATGACATCATCAGTGTTGAGGAAGGTTGACCTTTTTTATTTTATCCTATTTTAGATGCTTTTATTAAGCAATTTAGGCATATTTGTTTCTCCGAGCAAAGGCAGGTCAATTATAGTGTATTTGTACCGTGGTACCTAAATCAGTGCCTCACCTTTGAAGTAAAGAATGTTGGTAGATTTCTATCAATGATGTCTTTCATTCAATCATCCATCGGAAGTGAGGATTTCATCTTGGAATTTGAAGCATTCCTAAAATGTGACGACAGTGCTGGAACAGCTGTGATGTATGTAATCCCATTTCATTTAGAAGAGTTTAGCTACTATGATCTGACAAAATGCATTAGCCAAATTTAGAAAAGTTGTACGAATCTTTACGATTTCGCAGTAAGAGTGTGTTCAATGACCTATTTAGTTCAATGATTGAACATCACATTCCTAGCCAGATACAGTACTTTTCATTTATCTGTCTAAAAATGCAACATAATGATCCTGACTAGTCCTATTACACACTCTTCACGAAATCCATGACTTATTTTCCATTTAGTCAGCTGGACTTTTGAAAAGTTCACGTTTCAGATTTATTGCATTTACAGTAATACCTGTTAAAACTAGCTACAAGTTCTTGTCTAATACTGGTAGTATTTACTATATTGCTGCTGACTTTTCAGGTATATTTCTTTATAGGTAAATTCCTAATTTTTGAACTGCAAATGTTAGGTATGTATTTCACATGTTTTGAGCAAATATACATAAGGCCTTACATCTGGTGTTTTTCCAGCTTATCCTTAAATTACCTGAAGAATGCAGGCAGTGTTATTATGCAGGGCTACACAACATATCTTTTGTCTTGTATAGAAATGTATAATCTGATGGCTTATTACTGTCAACAAAACAAGATTCTACACTGAAAAATAAAAGATTACTGATTAAAGTGTTTGCGCACAGTCTTTGTAAAATTTTAATAGTATAAAAGTAACTTTTGCTTAGAAATCTGATGTACATGGTAATAAATGGGAGTAAAATTTGCATGAATATTTAATTAGGATATTTCCTTATAAACATGTTTAATCGTGTTCCACATGACACACAGAAGTTCTTTGCCGCGTTAGTTTAAAATCTGTTCTGGGTCATGAATGTTTCGAGGACTTGTTTGTCTTGTTTTTTATCAGCACTCCTGCTTTACTGAAAGCTGAGAGTTGGTTTCTGGCTTTGTTTTCCCCAAGCTGATCTTATATACAGTATACATGTGAAAAGTTCTACTTTCTTAACCATCTTAAACTGAATGTCAACTGATCACACCACCTTCTCAAATAGAATTACTCTGCTTAAAAATAAAACATGAACAAATGAAATAATGGGGAAGGATGTTTCCCCCATCAAATTAACAACCTTTTCTCTGGTTATGTAACTGAAGACACAAGGGGTCCTTCATTACGGGTGTGTTGCCAAAACATCATCCTCTGTTCAAGTCTGGCACAGTGAAGATATTGTTCATAATGGTTTATTTTTATACATTGAAGAGATGCCAATTAACTGCCTATTTTTGTCATGACCATTTGTATTATATTAATCATGTCCCTTGTTTTTGTCATGTTATCTTTCCCAAACGGCTTAGACAATAAGAGGTCAGACTGCCATTCCTGGATGAATGCTTTTGGAAGCCATTGGTGATGTTTTTTTTTAGCTCAGTTAATGGTCTGAGATGTCTGTGTAGGAGTGTTTCATACGAAAGCATCACATTATAATTAACATCTGCTAAACATCTTTAAAAAAAAAGTTTCACAAACATTCTTAACTATAAACGTCTCTAAGACATCTGCTGAATGTCTTATTGACATCTGAGAGTAAGTGTCTTATAGACGTAGTGCAAATGAGCAAACAACATTAAAAAAAAAATATGCCTTCCAGATGTAAACACGCATCAAACAGACGTCAGGGTGACGTACGTGTGCTATCAGGGTAGACACATAGTTTGAGTTTTATCCACCTTTTGAGTTTGGGAGCTCTGGCAACTTTCTATACTATCCAAAAGATAGGAGAGTTTACTAATATATATATATACATCTATACATACATACATACATACATACATTAGGGCTGCAACTAACGATTATTTTGATAATCGATTAATCTAATGATAATTAGAACGACTATTCAACGATTATTGCAACGATTAATTATTAGCTCTTAACGATTATTTAGTTTGTGTCACGACTTAAAAGGTTGTATTAAACATGCTTACTAACAATAAAGAGGACAAAATCATCTTTTAAAAATACCTCTAAATGACATTCACCGAATTAAAGGGAAAAATAATTTTTATTACGTTTAATTCAGTAAAGATATTCACTCCACAAAATTCTATTGTTATCAAGTGTTTTTGTCTTGTTTTCCATTTAAAATGATCAAAAAATCCTTGAAACAAGATACATTTACTTGAAAAGCATCATTGATTTAGACTTGCTTTAAGAGAATGTATCTGTGGCAGGGCAGAGGGCTGGGCCAGGTTGTGATTCCGCACACCCGGCCCCTAATTAGGCCGATGAAGCCCAAGAGGGATAAGGGCAACCGGAGATGGCAGTGCGACAGAGAAAGTGTTACAGGCAGCTGTCCTACACCAGTGTGTTTTTTTTTTTTGTCTTTTTGGTTCATTTCCGTATTAAACTATTATTTAAATTATCAAGCCGGTTCTCACCTCCTCCTTTCCATTGAACTTTGTTACAGTATCTTAAAGTGTATTTTTTCACTTGGTTTTACTTCTGCGAGTGCAGTAAAGAAAAAATATACTTACTATTCAAGATATATTCACTAAAAGCAAGTCTTAATATCTTATATGCTGCTTCTCAGGTGAATGCATCTTTTTTGGAATTCCCAATGTGCTCTAAGTCCTCGTGGTGGTGTAGTGACTCGCCTCAATCCGGGTGGCGGAGGACGAATCTCAGTTGCCTCCGCGTCTGAGACAGTCAATCCGCGCATCTTATCACGTTGCTTGTTGAGCACGTTACCACGGAGACCTAGCATGTGTGGAGGCGACCACGAGGAAGTTAACCCAACATGACTCTACCCACCCAGGGGTCTACCTACCCATTTTTTATCAAATCTAGACAGGCCCCATTTCCAGTAGCCACCACTCCATCACCTTATCCTTGAGTAATCATGCTAAATTTGGTACTAGAAAATAACTTGCCATTATATCAAACACAGCTGAAAGATATTTGGTCATTAAATGAAACTTAACATTGTCTTTGTGTTTGTTTTTGAGTTGCCACAGTATGCAATAGACTGGCATGTCTTAAGGTCAATATTAGGTCAAAAATGGCAACAAAAAAAAAAGAAATGGCTTTCTCTATAAACTCATCAGTCAATCATTGCTTTGAGGAATGAAGGCTATACAATGCTTGAAATTGCCAAAAAAAACTAAGATTTCATACAAAGGTGTACACTACAGTCTTCAAAGACAAAGGACAATTGGCTCTAACAAGGACAGAAAGAGATGTGGAAGGTCAGATGTACAACTAAACAAGAGGATAAGTACATCAGAGTCTCTAGTTTGAGAAATAGACACCTCACATGTCCTCAGCTGACAGCTTAATTGAATTCTACCTGCTCAACACCAGTTTCATGTACAACAGTAAAGAGAAGACTCAGGGATGCAGGACTTATGGGAAGAATTGCAAAGAAAAAGCCACTGGAAAAACAAAAATAAATGGTTAGAGTGGGCAAAGAAACACAGACATTGGACAACAGATAGTTAGAAAAGAGTGTTATGGATCTTAACCCCATTGAGCTTTTGTGGGATCAGCTAGACTGTAAGGTGCGTGAGAAGTGCCCGACAAGACAGACACACCTATAGCAAGTGCTGCAGGAAGTGTGGGGTGAAATGTCACCTGAGTATCTGGACAAACTGACAGCTGGAATGCCAAGGATCTGCAAAGCTCATTGCTGCACATGGAGGATTTTTTGATGAGAACTCTGAAGTAGTTTTAAGAAGTTCTGGATTTTTTTTTTTTATTATAATAGTAATTTTTCACATTATTAATGTCCTGACTATACATTGTGATCAGCCGAATGCCACTTTGTTGAATAAAAGTAACAATTTCTTTCCATAAGACCAAAATATATATATAATTTTTACACCTATATAACTATACAAAGTATAAACTATACTATTTACCTACATGTATTCGTACTAAAACATTTTAATATATGAAATATAGCAACACAGAGACTTGGTTGAATCCGTTTTCTATTGATTGAAATGTGCCGCTTGAGAGAACTGATTCATCAACTGATCCAATTAATCAAACTTGGTCGAATTTGAATCGAACACCAATGCCATAAATCAGATATGCTATTTAAACATCTTTATTTAAACAGCTCTAATAGGAAAATATTTAGTATTCCAATTTAGGCTTGTCTTGTACATTTGTTTTTAACCATTTTCCATTTTATTCATCCTCCAAGATACAGTTTACATGCACAGGAATTTCTCCTCAAATGTTTGGATGTGGTTCAACACTTGAGACACCTTGAATTCTCTCAGGTCTGGGAAACTGTATTTTCTCACTGTAGTAAATTCACATTATGTTTGGCTCACACACCCATCTCATTCTGTATCTGTCCAAGCTTATGCATGCCTTGTGGTTTGTAAGCATAGAGGTCTGTAAATATGCTTGTACTGGGCCAAACACACCCACAACTCAAGACCCAGTGTCCTAGCAGAGGCCAAGGGTAGCTCAAGTCACAAGAACAGGGTCAGAACAACTTGGTCATGCTGGTTCTTGTGTAAACCAAGAACAGGTTAAAGGGATATTTCACCCAAAAATGAAAATTCTGTCTTTTTATTTTCTTGTTGGAACTACATGAGTGTGAATAAATGATTAGAGAATTAACATTTTTGGGTGAAATACCATTTAAACTGATGGCTTTGGTTCATTGCTCTCAAATGTCACATTCCATCTTGATCTTCAGAAACTGTTTTATCACCATACTGTGACTACTGATGGGTAGCGGAACCAGTGAGGGGCCATAACATTCCCCACAATGTGCTGATCAGCAATATTTTTCAGGATTGGTTAAGGCCCTGCAGAGTGTGGCGGCAGTTGTTAACCCTGTGTTGCCATTTTGGAAAGAACAGGAAAGTGGGTTTTCCTGACACTATTGTTTGGCATCTATTGTTCTGTGGGATCTTATAGCAGTGTAAACATATACCAGACTTTTGAAAGGTGTTTTTTGATAGATAATCAAAGTTTATTGAAAGTTTGAGCATTTTAGCCAAAAGTTGTTCACTGTGAAGTCACTTCATAATCTCAGTCCTTCAACATAGCTACAGTATATGGTCGGTGAAAACATTGGGTTTCTTAAGCACCGTTTGTTTCAGTGCCACATATTTAGTCGTGCTTGTCAATTGACTTGTACTTTTGAATGCAAATCCCCTAACCCTAAGTATTAAAATTTCCCTCACAACTCCTCCCACTCTGTGCGTATTTATAATAAAGAATTTTAATAGTAAGTTCTTTAGTTTAGTAAGGTTGTTTTGTTTAATACATTGTTTTTGGAATGTGACGCAAAGGACCTAGGTCCAGATAAGCACCCAAGTTGACATGTGAGCTGAAAGCATTATAGGCTATGTCCACATTAATCTGTATATATTTGAAAACACTCTGGTCCACACTGCCATTTTCAAGCGTTTTCCAAAAGTTGCTCCTCCATACTAAAACGTATGAAGACTCTTAAAAAAAATCACCATTCCATGTACTGAAATGCAATTGTCCTTATGTTCTGTCGCCGGACAGCAATTCCGAGTAAATCCTCAAGTCACCTTCGAAGGAATGCAATGTACAAAGTAACAATTATCTTTAACAGTACTATCAAAGTAAATAGCAGGCACAACAACGCCGCTACAATATGGGCTGCCATCTTGATTGTTTAGGTTGTGTGTATCACATGACTGCGTCACATGACAACAAATAAGTCATCATTTTCAGATATCGCTGTTTCTCCGGTCCACACTACGCAAGGTGGCATTTTCAAATGTATCCATTTGGGATAAATTTGGCCGTTTTCGAAAAGCTCAGTTTTCGTGGTCAGAAACGGCATCTCGGTGTTAATGAAAACGTATTAGTTTGGCCATAGAATCATCACAATTGTGTGGTTGCTTTAGCAATTACATTTTTCATTTGCTGTTTGCCATTATGACACTATTGGTTAGGTTTAAGGTTTAGGGACGTCAGGTCTGTTTTGTTAATTGTAAAACTCGATACAGCATTAACCTTAACCTAATCTGTTAAGAAGAACATTTAACTCACCCCGGAACTGCGCAATACGTGTAATGAACCACGTAATATCGTTGCCACAGATGCATCATTTTCATGAGCTCATGCTGTAATTAATGGCCTATGAAATTCATTTGAAAACAAATTGATTTAACAGTGTAAAAATGCTTTGATCATTATTTTATATCCGCAATTGATCTTCTTGATTTTAGTGTTTTAAATATTTTCTTCATCAGTAAATTCATAATGGTCAAAAAATTAAATATAACTGTTAGGTTGGAACATTGCACTGATTAAGTTATCAAATTTAATGGTTGAAAATTGTTACAGTATAGAAAAATGTAGATATCTCGTATTGCAAAGCTACTTTTATTTTGTGCATTTTGTGTGTTTTTGTTTTTTTTAACCTAAGCCCCAGGTGAATAGGCTGCCCCTCCCCTTCTCCGTTCCATGGTAGTCGTCACTGTTTTATTGATCTCTAAGGGACTGTTTGTCCAATTGATCATGTCGTGTTGAGAGCCCTTTGGCTCTGTGACCTTTTTTTAGTTCAGATGTTTACTCCGTTTTTGTGCAGTCATCTGTAAGCATTCTGAATTATGAGTGGGGGAGGAGAGCTAGAGGTCGGACTCCACCAGGATCAACCCACAACCTTCCGGAATGTTCTTCTTCAGCAAATGCCTCAAACATCTCCATCAAGGGTCACTTTTCCACATTTCTCTTCTTTTTTTTTTCTACCACTGGCTGGTTTCCCAGTAGATTGGAAGGAAAAAGAATACATATGCTTGATTCTGCAATCTTTCCGTCTCAGCCTGGAGTTTTTCCGGTTCGTTGTTCATCATTTTGTCTGTCTTTTATAATCTGATTCATGTCTAATAAAAATCACCCCAGTTAATGGCTCATTATATCAGAGATGGCATTCTTTGTCACCCATCTGAACCGGTCTGGTGCTCTTTTGAACTGTTTGGAGCACAACACAAGTTCTGCAGTTCTTCAAAGGCAGTTCTTTTTGTCTGTCATTATAGGAGAAAAGTCATTTCATCTGACCTCAAATTGTGCAAGAGAACTGCCACAACACCCCATATGCAATATTTTCCTAGTGCTCTCACATTCTGACTGCTGGGCTTTAGTGTGGGTGGATGCCTGTTTGATCTTTTTAGCTATCTGAGATCCCGTCTATATGGGCCCCAAGCAATATCTTGTTTCACCAAAGTACACTGATCAGCCACAACATTAAAAACCACCTGCCTAAAAAAAATTTAGGAATAAAAATACACAAATGGGACCGTTGTTGACCAACATTTAACATATAATTTGGTTTTGGAATAATTTGACAAGAAAAGAGGTTATATTAAAATCTCAGAATTTAGATTGCAGACTTGCAAACAAACTTGTGTGTGTGTGTGTGTGTGTGAGACATGGTACTGAATGATTCCCATATACATGTACCTTGGTAAATTTACAGTACATGGTAGAGGTCTGCACAGGCCTTAAAATGAAACCAGAGACCATGTGGCCCGAACCTACCTGGCCCGAACGATACTGTCAGATTATAAACCTGACCCAAAGTTGCTCCCTATCTTTAGAATTTCTTCAGCTAGCAAGAACTGTTGCAATAGGCTGTTTTTATGTAAGCATATAGGCAACATTCGTAACCGTATTGAAACCGTAAACATACACAATTTTAACAAGGTGTCGCCCCTCAGTACACTAGAGCAGAAGGGGAAAAAAAATCATTTATTTACCATTTATGTGTTGAAACTTTGCTTGGTGCAGAACTATCTGGAATAATATGAAACGATGCAACGGTCTCCTCTATACAGCCTGAAATTGTTCAGAACATTGAATCTTTGTGACACCTGCGCTAAAAACAATCTAGACGCAGCACATAGAATGAAACGGAGCACAGGTGTCTCAACAAGCATCTTTGACGCTTTGAAGTTCTTTTTAACTTGACATGTTGTTTAAAATATGCCTGTTCTGTGCTAGTCACTGAAGAAACAGCGAGACACGGTAGGAAAACTGAACAGACTATCTCGTCTGTTCCTGCATTTCTGTGAGTGAGAGCAAAACAAGTTTGGTAGGCCTGGTTATTTTTAATTAATTACAAATCTGATCCCGACCCGAACCTGGAGTTCTAAGGGGAAAACTGACTAGAACCAGGGTTGAAAAATGCTTCGGACCATTAGCTTGCAGGACAACCGCTGCTGTGTGTGAAAGAAAGTATCTCTTGTGTATCTCCTGTGTGGAATTTCTTTAAATTGTTTGACAGACTGCAGAGTTAGGCTAAAACGTTTAATACAACTAATTTGATTACTTGCATTAAAGCACAATACTAATTGATTACTTGCATTAAAGCTTGAGACAGCAAGGAATGTGAGTTTGGTAAAGCTAAAGCGGAGGCTGCTTCAGTTAGCGACAAGCTAAAATATCAGTAAATAGGTGTTGCTCTTAATAATTACATATCGGTATTGGCAGTTCTGCATACAGAATTTGTATCTGTGCAGCCCTAATTTCTACCTGATCTGGCTATTAAAAATTACTTTTGTTGGTATAATGTAATAGGCAGGTTGATTTAGTCTAAAATAATATTAAATAATATTGACTCAACCGGTATATTGAAGTGTTCTTAAAGGCAAAAATATACATAAATGTTACTAACATGCTACTTTTTGTTGCTTTTGTTTTTTCATTAGTATGTACTAATAATGTTACCCTGAGCTTCTGAGAAGAAACCTGAGGTCTTCTAGGAGGGAATTATAATCAGAAGCCAAAACTAAAGCCAAACACTAAGAGGAGTGTAAGCAACACAGGGTATCTGTGAAAAATGTAGGGTTAGAGCTGTGTCTGTGCTGGAAATAAGCTTTTAGATAGCAGCCAGCTTGTTGAATGCCATGAAGAAAGTTCGGTGTTTCCGCAAAAGGCTCCGGCTTATGTTTTGGCAGTAGAGAGAGACATCTGTCTCATTGTTTCTATCTCGCTTACTCTCAGATCTGTCTTGATAGCAACATTTAACTTGTCTGTGGAGGACTTGACCCTGAAAGCTGTCCTTGAAAACAAACCTCTGTGATAAAAGCCATTTCCTGGAACTTTTAGCATATTAATTAATACCAGCATTACGGGGCTTTAAAGGTTGGTTCACCCAAAAATGACCTTCCAAACCTGTATGACTTTCTGAAGAATGTTAATGCTGCTCTTTCCCATATAATGGAAGCTTACAGTGAACAAAAGTGACAAAGCCCCCCCAATCTACTTAAACAGGCTCTCAAATCTAATTTGCACATACATTCACAAAGGTACAGTACATCAAGTTGCATCATTTCAGGTTAGACGCTTTTACATGTCTCAATTGGAAGCGATGCAGCAAGTTTGCATACGCTGATGTGGAAAAAACTATCTGAGAGCTACTGCAAAGGGGAAGATTTTCTAAACTAAAATACTATGGTATCATATTGCTTCAGAAGACTTGGAATATAGCGCAAGTCATATAAACTACTTTTATGATACTTTATGATGCTTTTTTGTCATTTGGAGAATTCTTTAAAAATTGTGACTTTTTGTTCCATGGAAGAAAGTAAGTCCTATGGATTTGGAAAAAAATGAGGGTGGTGAAGGTGAATAGCCTGCATAATGACAGAATTTTCATTTTTAGGTAATTAAGTAATTACTTTGAATATGCTGCTTAACTGTTGAAACTGAAGAGTTTAGTGTCTTTTAATTAATTACTGTACATAGTAAAACCAAATATAACAATCATATACACTCACTGAGCACTTTATTAGGAACACCTGTACATCTACTTATTCATGCGATTATCTAATCAGCCAATCTTGTGGCAGCAATGCGTAAAATGAAATCATGCAGATACAGGTCAGGAGCTTCAGTTATTGTTCACACAAACCATCAGAATGGGGCTGAGGCATGATTTTTGGTGCCAGATTGGCTGGTTTGAGTATTTCTGTAACTGCTGATCTCCTGGGATTTACACGCGCAACGGTCTGTAGAGTTTACTCAGAATGGTGCTAAAAACAAAAAACATTCAGTGAGCTGCAGTTCTGTGGTCCGAAATGCCTTTTTGATGAGAGAGGTCAACAGAAAATGGCCAGACTGGTTCAAGCTGACAGAAAGGCTACGGTAACTCAGATAACCGCTCTGTACAATTGTAGTGAGCAGAATAGCATATCAGAACGCACAACACATCGAACCTTGAGGCGGATGTGCTATAACGGTAGAAGACCACATTAGCCACGTAGGACCAAATAAAGTGCTCCGTGCATGTACACTGTCCAAAAGTGTTGTTCCTGAAATTACAGTTTTGGAAATCTGTCATAAAGAGGAAAAAACACAATCTAAATCTGCGGGGTGTCTATAATTTGTTAATTGTTGGATATAACTAGCTGGTTCTGATCGGAGTATTCAATGTCAGCCTGTCAGTGGTGCTGTTTGCAGTCAGAAATGTCCTGCGAGAGAGTGAACCAGCCAAAATACTTTCAAGCTTCTAGTCTCTGTGGGGATTTCATGCTCTGTTTTTGGCAGAATCGCTTGTTAAAATTGCATCACACACTTTGAAGTCAAATGCTGCAACTCAAAAACAAAGGAGAAAGCCAAACAGAGTCAGAAACGAGTTTTGCTATCCAATCTGATTAAATTAAGCTACATTGATTTTTCCATGGAGCACAAAAGGAGGTGTTAATAGGCAGTATGTCATCTTGGTTTTTAGCAACATACGAGTGAGTAAATAATGACAGACTTTAAATTTTTGGGTGAACTATCACTTTAACCCTACTGAAAGACCAGCATTGCTGGTCACCGGCTTATGTTGATTTTTAGGTGCTGGTTCCCCAGCATGGAATACTGGTGTCCCCACCAGGCTTTTTAACTAGCTTAACCAGCTTCATCAGAAAGACCATGCTGGCCAACAAGCTTCACCAGCAAGGTTTAGCTGGTGAAAAGCATGGATGTGCTGGTCCACTAGCTACACCAGCACCAAGCCAGCAGTTACAAGCATAAACCAGCCTAGACCAGCATGGTCTAACTGCATGCTGGTTAATCTGGTCTTTTCAGCAGGGAAGGTAGATGTGTTCTGCTTATGTGGTGACAATCAGACAAGTGTAGAAAAGCATGTATGATGACACATAACTGTACAATTGCAGACTAATGGACGATCATCCAACACAACTTGGAACCTGAAAAAACAGTTTTACGCTTGAATGACAAGTATTTAAATGACTGACTCACTGGCTGGCTCATTCCTTCTGCCTCTCACAGATCGCACAGAAATATGACCTACAGAAGGAGGAGGAGCTTCGTTTCTGGATTGAGGACGTGACTGGCATGCCGATCGGAGACAACTTTCAGAAAGGGCTCAAGGATGGTGTCATACTGTGCGAGTGAGTGTTTAAATGTTGGTAAAGTTTGTCTGAATACAATCTTGTCAGGGGACTTTGTAGCTCTTTGTGGTCTGCTCCAAAGGTTTAGTGTGCAATCACTGAAGAAATAATAAGAATACTTTGCAGTGAATTCGTATTTAAACATGTTGCTTAAGGAGGTTATTCCATGTCCAGTGAACTTCCTGAACCTTACATTTTTTTTATTTTGTTGATACTTTTTCTGAAGAAAGATAAAGATGAAAGCCAAAATATTAACCTCCTGAGACCCTAGCGGGACTTCTGTATACATTTTTTCATTTGCCACAAGCAATAATAATAATTTAAGCCAAATAGTTTTCCTAAAAATTGATGGCAACATATATGGACATCGGGACTAAATTGAGAAATTTTAAGTAATACCAAGCTATAGAAAGTCAGATTTATTTTATCAAATTGTTTATTAATTTCCCAGGAGTGCTGGTTATTCATGTTTTTGAGACGTTACAGACATTACATCTGAAATTTGCATAATTAATTCTGATTTAAAGTTATTTCCAGCTTCATCCAATCACTGCCAACCATGTTAAAACAAAATGATACAATATAAATTCTAAAACTATGTGCTAACTATCATTGTCCCATGTCTGCCAAACATGTTGCGTGGTCCAAACATCATCTGCAGCCTGAAACTGAACTTTTGGTGAATGCACTTAACTGCATAGTGCTATTGGATACTCATTTACTCCATATTAGTGAATGACTTAACCTCCAGTGTGCTGTCGAAATGCACCTTATTTTCATCCTAACTCCATATAAAGCCTCTGAAAGCAACATTTTCCAGCTTTTGGATGAACCTAGTGATTCTCAATGTGAAAATGCACAGTAAATATAGGAACACATTTACTAATGTTAGCGAATAGAACCATATTGGACGGTGATAATAAAATATAACAAGTATATTAAAATGAAGTGAAATGACACACAGATGTGTTAATGTTGAAAGTTATTTAAAATAACAAACATGTTTTTTTCTACTTATGGGGAATTGTGTTCCAAAATCCACATATGTAGACATCATGTTTATCAACGTGCTGACGCGCAAAAAATGTATGATTTTTTTTTAAAGCAGCATATCAAATAAAACTAGAAACTCTTTACAACCAAACAGCTTTCAATGAAAACACTTTGAAAAAGTTTCTTACCAGGCAGTTTTGTTGGCTCTGCACCTGTAGAAGCGATTCACGGAAATAGACGACATGCTGTTGTGTCAAGTGACTTGGTGCGGCAGAAGTTTAACCCTTAAATGACAGTCTAGAGTGTTGTGAACAGTATTTAGTCCGATTAAATTAATTAAAATTATGCATTGCTTATAGCGAAGCCAAAATACATTTGTATTTTTACACAGAGATAGATGGGTCTATTATGCCAAAGGGGTACCTTTTTTTTTTTTTTTTTTTAATCGAAAGTTGCAGTGCCTATAATCCTGATATCTTAATGCACTTTTAGATTCTAGTCCAGAACAAACTTTACTTAGTCATATTTATGACCCTATATTTAATATTTGGCTTTGATCATCATTTATGTATTTCTTTCACCAGTAAAAAATACATTAAATAAAACTACATTTTTACCCTTAAGCATTGAAAGAAAAACAGTGTTCCCATTTAAAGATGAATTGCCAATCATGCAAAACCTGGAAATATCAGGGATTGTATTTTCCAAGTTTGGAAAAGTAATGGAAATTTCTATATGTTTCAGGTTATTCTCTGTGCTAGAATATTTCTTGCTCACAAACTATAGGTTAGAGATGACCAACTTGTAAGCAAATCAGTCATTTTAGATGGTTGTTTTCAATTAATTTTTGAAACGGGTTCAAAAATTGATCTGAATGTTTAATGATTGCGTTAGTCTGGTTTTGAATATATATAAAAAAATCTTTATCCAGTGATCACAAATGAATGGAAAAGTCATTCAATGAAATTCATTGTACAAAAGTTGTGTAAACCCAGTTCCTTAAGTGTTCTCTGTTTTTACTCTTTTCAGATTGATAAACAAGCTTCAGCCTGGATCGATAAAGAAAATAAACCACTCACAGTTAAACTGGCATAAGGTAAATGTTTCACCAGCCCAAATAAGAATACACTCACAAAAAAATAAAACTTGTTTGGTAGGAGCTTTCTTGCAAAAAACGGCTTTCAGTAAAATACAACACAAATCATGTTACTGGAAAATACTAGCACGTGCAACTGAGAATACATAAGCCTTGCCGATCAAGACCTTAATCGCTTCAAACAACTGAAGTATAGTATAAAATATCTCTTACGTGCTTTAAGAATAAATGAATCCTCTCTCGAACTTCTCCACCAACAATTAGCTCTTTTATCTGAATGCAAATAAATGAGGTAACCATTCAGGTTACTGTGAAACTTACCCTTAATGTTGCCGTTGTTCCCTCAGCTAGAGAACCTCGGCAACTTCATCAAAGCCATCCTAACCTACGGCCTGAAGCCCAACGACATCTTTGAAGCCAACGACCTCTTCGAAAATGGGAACATGACTCAAGTCCAGACCACACTTCTCGCTTTGGCCAGTATGGTATGTACCATCCACAGGGAATCCTTCAAGCTCTGCTTACTTTAATCTTCCTCATAGGCAATAAGTCTTAGAAAGATTCTGATTTTGAATTATCTGTAACTGATAAGGCCAATTAATAAAGAGTAGTGTTTCTGTGGAATAAAATGACAACATCTTGGGAAATATTACAGAAACATCCTAATGGTCATTTTTGTGTCTGTCTGCATTGCTTTCCAATTATTTTCCTATGAAAACTTGCATTACACGGACATCTTTGACCATTGCGCAGCATCTAGCTATGTTTTAATGTCTAGTGCAGAAGCACCATGCTTTTTAGATGCCGTGTCAAAAAGAACTTCAGCTGATAAATACAGATAGTGAGACACCTTCTGTTTTATTTGTTGCACTTTGTCTAGCTTTTTTTTAGCAAAATACCATGTTCGGTCTTGAACAGCCCCTAACTTTAGAATCCTATCGTATCTGTTAGTCACCATGACGATTTAAGTTCAGATTGATATATATGTTCTATATAGATATATAGTTCACCTCAAAATTAAAATTCTGTCATTATCCACCCTCATGTTGTTCCAGCTTTCAAACTTGTATGACTTTCTTCTATGAAATACAAAAGGTAATGTTAGGCACAATGTTCAGTCTCAGTCTTTATGGGAAATTATACAATGAAAGCGAATGGTGACTGAGACTGAGTCAGTCCCTAAAACATCTTGTGTGTCATATAGGTTTGGAACAACATGAGGGTGAGTAAAGGATGACATAATTAAAATGTTTGGGGTAAACTATCCTTTTAAGATAGGAAGTTTCTGTAATACAACCATGTTTTCATCATGGCTTACAATTTTGACTATTTAATTACTTTCTCTTTTTCTATAGGCAAAGACTAAAGGCATGGAAACAAATGTCGACATTGGTGTGAAATACGCAGACAAGCAGCAGAGGCATTTTGATGTGGAGAAAATGAAGGCCGGCCAGTGTGTCATTGGACTTCAGGTTATAGACACTTTACTCAGAACACCCATAAAGGGATGGTTCACCCAATAATGAAAATTGTTAGCATTTATTAACCCTTATGTTTTTCTAAACTCATATGACTCGTATGAAGATTTTAGGCAGATCAATTGTTAGGGACTGACATTCTCAGTCACCATTTACTTTCATTGACTGAAAAAAATATGCATCGAGAGTGAATGGTGACTGATCCTATCATTCTGCCTAACATTTATTTCTTTGTTCCATGGAAGAATGAAAGTGATATGGGTTTGGAACAACATGAGGGTGAGTAAATGATGACATAATTGTCCTTTTTGGATGTTTCTGCATCCATTTAATGTTTCTGCATTGTTCTTAAAGAAAGCCTGAAGACAAGTTAACATCTTTTTTTTTCACTTTCAGAGCAACAACCTTTCGGTTTGCACTCAGATCATGTGTTGTGCCTAGACTTTGGCTGGCAGTAGAAAGGGGTTGTTTGGGTGCATGTAGACAATGCAATTTACTTAATTGTACGGTTGTATTTCAGAAGTGTTTGTTTATATCATTTCAGATGGGAACCAACAAATGTGCAAGCCAAGCTGGCATGACCGCTTATGGGACCAGAAGACACCTTTATGACCCTAAAACACAAACCGAGAAGCCCTACGACCAGACCACCATCAGCTTGCAAATGGGCACCAACAAAGGAGCAAGCCAGGTACAATCATTAATAACTGACTTGTATTACTAAGGATATCAAAAGTACAGATACTTAAAGGGAAAGTTCACCCTAAAATAAAATACTCTCATTATGTACTCATCCTCATGACAACCCGAAAGTGTGTGACTTTCTTTCTTTTGCTAAACATAAAAAAAAAGATTTTAGAAGAATACATTATTTCAGTTCTGTAGATCCATAAAATGCAAGTGAATGGGTACCAGAAAAATTAAGCTCAACAATGCGAATAAAGGCAGCATAAAAGTAATCCATAAGACTCCAGTGGTTTAATCCATACCTTCAGAGGTGATGTGATAGGTGTGGGTGAGAAACGGATCAATATTTAAGTCCATTTTCACTATCTCTTCGTTGCCCAGAAGGTGGCGATATGCATGCATAATGCAAATTGCAAAAAAATTGAGAAGAAAGTGAAAGTGTGGACTGATTGTAAAAAAAAGACTGAAATATTTATCTGTTTCTGAATCGATAGAAGTTTGAGTGAGAAGACATTTATTAAACCACTTGTATCTTATGAATTACTTTTACACTGCCTTTATGTGCTTTTTGGTGCTTCAAAGTTTTGGTACCCATTCTCTTCCATTGTGAGGGCCTACAGATCTTCATTTGTATTCTGAAGAAGAAAGTAAGTCATACAAATCTGGGATGCCATGAGGGTGAGTAAATGATGAGAGAATTTACATTTTTGAGTGAACTTCCTCTTTAAATTAAACAATGTAATGATACTTTCTTTTCTACAGTATCCAGTATAGAAAAGAAACTCAATTCAGTACCTGCACACTCTCACATAAAATTTCTGCATATAATAGACACTTATCTTGACATACATTTTTCCCCAGGCTGGTATGTCTGCACCAGGTACCAGGAGGGACATCTATGATCAGAAAGCAGCTTTGCAACCACTGGACAACTCCACCATCTCATTGCAAATGGGCACTAATAAGGTGGCGTCTCAGAAGGGCATGAGCGTTTACGGGCTGGGACGCCAGGTTTATGATCCCAAGTATTGCGCCACCCCAACGGAACCCATCATCCACGCCAACGGCAGCCTGGGAACGGGCACAAACGGGTCTGAAATCAGCGACAGTGACTATCAGGCAGAATATCAGGAGGAGGAGTACCAGGCTGGATACCACGATGAATACAGAGGGCACTACGATGACCAGGGCATCGACTACTAGAGAAAGCTGCTGCACTTTTAGTCAAAGCAGTATTAATACAATGTATATCAACAGAGCAAGTCTTTTGCTATGCCTTATGCTTCTCACAATTACCCCTCCCCTCCCAGCGCATCTGTTTGGCTGGCAGTGTTATAATCGATGAAGTGTAAAACATAGAGTGGTATGATATCTTAAATCTACCATCTCAAAGGGATAGTTCAACTTAAAAAGAAAATTGTGTCATCATTTTCTGAGCATCATTTTGTTCCAAACCCTATGACTTTCCTTTTTCTGTAGAACTCAGACGGAGATGTTAGGCAGAATTTTCTGTCTCAGTCACCATTCACTTTAATTGTATGGAAAGATGCAGCAATGAAAGTGAATGGTGACTGAGGCTAACATTCTGTCTAACAACTCCTTTTGCATTACATGGAAGAAAGAGAGTCACAGGGTGAGTGTGAGACAGAATTAAAACATTTTGGGTGAACTGTCATTTAGCATATGTGAAATTGTTTTTTTTTTAATGATTTTTTTTTTTAAAGTGATTTTATGAAGTATGGAGAACATTTAGGTAAGGATTTACAGTTTTGCAGTAAGATGTTTTTTTGTTTTATACCTTATCTTTTGAAGGTGTCACTAGTTTAATAGCTCGAAATTCTGATATGCACCAACATTGAACGGACTGAAAAGACGACAAGTGAACTAAAGCCTTACGAAGACATTCCTAAGTCATTCCATTTAAATCCTTTTAAAATTCCATATCACTGGAAATGTTTTTAATTTGAAGCCACAAATGTTAGCAATTTTAAAGATTAACGTTAGCAGACTGGATGACCAAAAACATTCTGCTTTATTTGCTTTTTTATTTTTTTTGTGCCATAATATTGGGGGAAAAAATATTTCCCTATGTATTTATTGCCCTGCTTTTCATTATATACCATTATTCTGTCATTTGGTTCTTTTATGAATAAATTTTATGTTATAAACAAAGTATTGTTAATATACCATGGTCCTCCCAGTATATCTCTTTTTTTTTTTTTTTGTGCATTTTGAGAAGTTTAAAATTGGTTTAGATTTGGATCACTTTAGGTCAAGCTCTTTTCAACAAGATTTTTGCACTGTACTTCTACGAGGTTGTTGCATAAAATTAACTTTTAAATATATATAGGATTAGAGAAATCAACAAGGCCCGATAAACAAGGCACAATAAAATCCTAAGGCTAAAAGTAGCTCATAACGCAGAAATTTAGGAGCAGCTCTTAAACATTAGGGACGTGTCACTCCTAATTTTAGGACTAGTAACATTTTCATCTAAGATTAATTCTTGACGCATTTTAACGCTAAAAGTAGCTCCTAAACCCACGACAGCTTTAAAGTACTCACGAGGACTTTAACTCCCTAAGAGTGACCCACGAACGATCCGAAACATGGCGGCTGTCGTCAATCCACATAAAAATGTATATATTATAACATTATTGTCCGTTCAAAAAGGTATTACCTGAATTGTGAGGATGTTTTTATTAGGTGCAGTTACCTCTCAATCAAACTTAAACTAAAACAACCCAATTACATCGGAGATAAAGGTTTTGACCTATCTGTGCTACCTGGCCACATCATAATAAAACTGTGCAGCGCGGATGAATTTCGTAGTCAGCAGAATTTAACAAAATATATATGCCCTCTCCAGACTGCATATCATCTGACAATTCATAGCCTATTTTTTTTTTTTTTTCCAGTGGATGCACACTCTCTGCAGGGGAAAAAAGGGGGCATTCACTGGGAATCACTTCAATCGCGTGATTCCCCATGACGTCAATCTATCGAACATATATATGTGTGTGTGTTATCGTTGTCTCTCTTAGCTGACAAATTGCTGTCCCCTGTATACAAATCACCGATTTAAAGGAGCGTGCTAATAAAACGTGACCTCATCCATAGCAACAAGGTCAACTCCGCCTTCCTCATATCTTATAAAAACTAGTGGTAAGAAGAAAAAAGAAAAGGAATACAGGCCCAGAAGTAATGTTGTAAATTATACCATGTAAAAGAAATGTGCAAAATAGAACAAATTCTTACATAATTGTATTTACATAGAACGTATCGAACTCTAAGGGACACTTAACGTAATAATGGTTTTACACACAAATCTATTCTGCTCGTGCACCTGTAGCGGGAGCCAGCTGGTAGGTAGCTGTGCAGTATATAAACCTCACTCCCCTGGACTCAAGGGGCACACTAGTGATTGACACTAGAGACCTTAAGCCTCCTTGTTAGCAGCTCTGCCTCCCATGCCAGAGGTGCTGGTTCGAATCCCAATCGGAGCCCAGTGGTGCCGTGACCCGGATGGTGAAGTTTAGGAGGGTGAGTGTAACGAGAGCCAGCTGGTAGGTAGCTGTGCAGTATGTAAGCCTCACTCCCAAGGCCTCAAGAGGCGCACTGATGCTAGAGGCTGTAGCCTCCTTGAAATTGTGCCCTCCTCCCATACCGGAGATGCCAGGTCAAGTCCTGTTTGGAGCGGGTCGAGCAGGACTGGTTACACACTATCTACAATGCCCTTGATATGCATGTAATCCCTTGGGCATCTCATTCCAAGAAATTCATATTACACAAAATGTATGTTTTTTTTAAAGCATTGCTGCTTGATTATCATCTGTAAATCTGAATTAATTAGTATTACTTTATCAGGATGAAACAAAACAGTAAGTAGGAACTTGGTAATTTTTTGGAGAGTTTGAGTGGTGGTTTGCTGTTGCCCTGTAATGTTGAGGTGTGGTTTCTGCAACAGCCCTGAATTTATTATTTGGCTCTGTGCTCTTGTACATTTTATGAGGGTGAATTGAAGTGGCACTGGCCCTTACATGTGCATTCACTCTGTATAAGTAGCACAGCACAGCCATAAATCTTGTGTTTTTGAGGCTACCCTCAGAGGCGTTTTGAAGCTGCTCCTTGTGCCGATTGCCTACAGTTTCTGAAAAACTGTTATATAACCAGTGAAAACCAGAATCTAAAGTACAGCAACTCAGCGTTTAAGTAATTTGTGCAAATAATGCATCCTGTGCTGATGTTACACATCACCTCAAGAGTAATGAGAAGTTTCCATTTGCTCTCCATTTAATCTAATTCCTGTCTAGGAGAAGTAATCGAGATATTAAAGTGATTTTAATTGTGGTTTTTCTTTCTTATGGAACATACTTAAAGATTTGGGTTTCAAGTGAATTGCTGAAAAGCTTTTGGCACATGTTTGTGTCCTGGAATATGAAAAGGTTTTTGTTCTGCGCCTTTTCATCCTGAACCTTCAATTAATTCGGATTGATGCGCTTGAAATGCTGCAAAAATGACTCGATAACCAAAAGAACTTGATTTCCATGTAGGGATTTGGAACATGCAACAAACCACTGAAATAAATTATACTTCCCATGCCGTGACCCTGCTCGTGGGTTTCAGTGTGTTCCGAAACACGGCTGAGTTGCAAAACGGTGTGATGGGCCCCGTGATGGAAAATTCCAGAAGTGTTGGACTAGTTTGCCAGTCCATTGCCATTTTGCACTGGGTTGAAGCTGCGGGAAGCTTGAAGAGCATTTGAGAGCAGAAGATGATATAAATGTGCAGCAAATAACACGTTAGAGTTGCATTCTGTGTCATTCAGATATTTATGTAATGTAATGCCACATGCCATAACGTTATTCTGTTTCCATAGTCATTTGGGGAAACTAAAGGCCAATAAAACAGTGGTCCACAAAATAATTTAGACACTTAGACAACACTTAAAACCAAATGGGTGCTTTTACATTATATAACAAAATATCAAACCTAAAGGCATTTATTTTAAAGAAATACAGCACAAACACAGTTTTCTAGCAAAAAAGGGATCAAATACATCATCATTGCTACAAAAAGGCACTCAAGGTTGCACTCGTAAATGAAGAACTGAGAGACTACTAATTCAAGTACTGTGTTAGTGCTAAAACTCAAAACAGCATGTATGTCGGGGATTTAATGAACTTGATTGAACTGTTATTGTGTAAGTAAGTGAGTCCACATGAGGGGAGGATCAAATAAAAATATATCCGTGTGTCCAGGACAGTCTAGCAGTCAGGACAGTGACCGACCAACCAATCAGCTTCATGAGAAAGCAATGGCATTTACTCAAGTGCTGCCCCCCACCGCCCCTCCCAACTGTGTTACTGTGGGATAATCAGCGCTTTGTGTATGCTGTGGAATCCAGGGCAAAAACGCAAGACTCAATTATAGAGAAGGCCCGAAAAAGACTGTTACCGCAGCAACCACAAAGAGCCTTTAAAGGGAGATGGAAACATAACCAGTGCATTCGTACAGTGCGTCGCAACTGTGCCACCCTGGTGGCTTGGGCAGTTTGGGGCCAAAACCATGTGGAATTCTCACTGGACCATGGCATAGTAACACAATGGAAACCATCCAAAAACCAAAAATACTCAGAGCTGCTTTAAAACCACATAGCAACACCTTGGCAAACACCAATAACACACTAGCATTATGGCAGTGCTCTTTTAATTAAATCACCTAGCAACCACATAGAACACCCAAGTAACCACCCAGCAATGCTCCAGAAAGCACTCTGAAAACCCTAACAACCGCATAGCAACACACTTAAAAAACACTCAGAACACTTTAGCAACCACATAAAATCCATTGGTAATCACAACATCTTAGCAATGTGGCAGGGCTCTTTCGATTTGGTCCAGTAGGCAATCACCCAGCTACCACCCAGAACCTCCAAGTATTAATTTACCAATGGCCGAGTAACCACACAAAAAAACCCCATTCAGAACACCTTAGCAACCATATTGAGAACCACCCAAAACACCCTAGCATTGTGGCGGGGCACTTTTGACTTTGTCCAGTAAGCAATCACCTAGCAACCACCCGGAATAGCCTAGTATCCAACTAGCAATGACATAGCAACCACATAGCAATGCACTAAAAACCATTCAGAGCACCTTAGCAACCATATTGGCAACAACCTACAACATCCTAGCATTGTGTCAGGGCTCTTTTGACTTTGTCCAGTAGGCAATCACCTAGTAATCACCCAGAACACCCTAGCAACTGCACTAAAAACCATATTGGCAAACACCCACAACACCCTAGCACTGTAGCGGGACTCTTTTGAATTGATTTAGTAGGCAATCAACTAGCAACCACCCAGAACATCATAGTATCCAAATAGCAATGCCATAGAAACCACCAAGAACACCCTAGCAACCACATAGCAACACATTAAAAACCACTAAGAACACCTTAGAAACCGCATGACAATGCCATGACAACCACAGCATCTTACTTTATTATGGTGGTGGCAAGTTTTGCATGGTCAAGCATCGTTAATCTAGTTTCTAATTATATTTCCTCTAATACTGTGTGGAAAGATAGTGTTTTATCACCAAAACCAACTCATGCAGTAGTAGTAATATACCGAATTTGCAGAACTTCAGCCAAAACTTCTTTGCTTTATATTGTATACCAGTGGATATCTGTGATGTAGAATCGATTGATTTCACATCCCACAAACGAACACTCCCCACATGATAAATATATGATAAAGGTGTGTAGAAGCATGTTACAAATCCAAAAACAATAGAGAAAAGGACTGAGTTGGATCTGTGGAAACAGCCTGGAGTTCATTAGCCCATCACCCCAGTTCCTCAGGCTGAACCTCACTGCAACTCGGCCTGGAATGAACAGAGGGGGTGGGAGGGAGGCACAAGGGATGGGAGGATGGAGAGCAAAGATCTATTGGTCCTCAAACAAACATTCTTGGAGGAATTGTGAGGATAAAGTGTTTCTTGACTGCTGATCACCATGGGATTCGTCCCCTTTGCTGGTCTTTATAAGAGATCAGTGAGAATATGTGGGCGAAGGTTGTTTTTTTTTGGGATATCTCCAAGAATGGCACAACAGTGCAATACACAACTGGTTTAACCAATACGCTGAATCATTCCTGGACAAATCTTGAAATGTTGCTGCCTGTTGTTTTCTTGATTAGGCTGCATTGTTTCCCATTAATTTCCTAATTTGTCCCTCCACAGTTTCATAATGAACCGAAAATATTTTTCACTTCTCATAATAAAAGATCTCTAATGTTGTGTTTTGCGCCATTGCTTCAGCAAAGCATCTCTCACTCCCAGTCAGTCAATCAACCCCCATCCCCATCCGAGACACCAAAGGATTTTGAGGACATTTGAGGTAACTAATGTTACAAAATCCACTGCAGTTATCCACAAGTCCAAACATAATTTAACATTATTAATGTACGACAGCAAACAGATAACCTTACTGCAGAAGATAACATTGATAATTAACGTTAATCTAACATTAGCTAAGATAGGTAACGTTAATATAGGCTAACTACGTTAGCTGTCAGTCTCCTCATTATGTCGACTGACATACTGTATCTGGCTGTTTGTGAAAAAACTATGTATAACATACAGTATGTAACATTATATATAGATAGCTAACGTTAACTAATTATCTAACCTTAACATTACCAGCCGCTCTGACAATGTAACTATTTTCAGCATTTGAGGAGCAAGTTGGCTCATCATGTAACTATTTGTTATGTTAACTAATCTTTGAAGTAATGCTACTGTTTTAATTCCATCTCGTTTACCATGCTTTGTGGGTATGACTTTTTTTGCTGTGTCATCACCATTCATATCTATAGAACCAATATGTTTATGATTAAATTACTATTAGAGCACAAAACTGTTTAAAAGATCTATTCTCTTAATTTTGGTCTCAAAGTGCACCAGATTTATGCATTTAACTTTAAAATGTACAAAATTTCTTACGGGGGAGCATGCCACTGGACCCCCCATAGAGCGTCCAAGGTCCACCCACTACAGTATCACAAAATGCTGTGGGAAACACTAAGGTTGGAAGTACAGTACAGTATTCATTTGCAAGCATTATAAGAGAGACCAGGGCTAGCTGTCACACTTTTACTCATGTAAATATTTCTCGAGGTTGTGTTACTTTAAAGAGATTGTTCACCCAAAAATTTAAATTTCATAATTTACTCCCTCCTCATGTCATTCCAAACGTATATGAAGTTCTTCTGTGGAACACAAAAGGATATGTCAGGCAGAATGATAGCCTTAGTCACCATTCAATGTCATTGAATTTTCCCCCTACAATGAAATTAAATGGTGACTGAGGCTAACATGCTGCCGGGAATGCGCTGAACTGTGCTCTAATGGAAATGTCACTGGAACTGTTACCGTGTCCAGAACCGTTCAGCCCGATGGTGGAATAGCGCATACAAATCCAACAGTTTGGTTTAAACCAAACCATTCCCTGATGTAAATGATTATTTTAGGTGAAAGATTGAGAAGAAGGGTTTAATGACAACCGCAGATGGTATAAAGAAGCTCTCCCAGTTTAAATTTCTCTGGATACAAGCTGAAACCATGTGTCCGTGACATCTGAAACTTCCCCACATGCCTGTGGATATTTTCTTTAGCAGAATGCTCACATTCCCTGGCTGCTCAGAAGCTAAGAATTTCAGAACATACTGAGATGAATTCAGTATTGATTCTTCTCTTTTCTAATCCAAACCAACAGCCTCTAGCTATCCGAGTTTATTCTCCATATATTCAGCAATGAAAGCTAGAGATATTTTCTCATTAGTGGAAGGGAGGAAAATTGTCCTGTATATTGAAATGTCAAAGGATTTCTTTATTAATTCAAGGGAGTCTGTGTTATAGTGCCTCCTGTTAATCTAAGACAGCTGTAGCTTATTGGAGACTCATATGTTATTATCTTGCAGTTATTGTTATAAAGGGTCACAAATTAAAACCACTTCATCACCTTCATGCTGTTTTAAACCCATATGGCATTCTTTCTTCTGTGGAACTCAAATGGAAATACTAGGCACAAGTACAGTCACCATTCACCAGTGTTGTAGTACTTGAGACCGAGTCGAGTCAAAGTCCAAGACCATATTTTCACGGTCTTGGTCTTGTCATGGACTCGTGAGCAATTTGACTTGGTCTTCACTCAAACTTGAACAAGTGTTTACTCAGACTTAAATATACAGTGATAAGCTTTGACTTATCTGACAAACATTTTTGACTGATAATATTAGAGATCTTGATGTCATGTCCCACATTACAATCTGCTGAGTAGAATCTGAACTAGTGATGCCCAGTTCACAAATAAATCATTCTACTGAGTCAGTTCTTTTCAGCAAATGATCCAAGCAGGTTTGCAAAAAGGTTTGAATCAATTGGCTATTCAGTCCAATTTGCTCGTTGGACAAAGTGGATATTTACCTACAGTCGACAAAAGACACAAAGTCTGCTTTTTTTCTTCAGCGGTAACTTTGAGAAACTTCCATTGGTGCTGTGTCTTTTTAATAAGGGGTTGTTCATACCAAACACATCCATCCATGCTGTTTTTTCATTGTTTTTCTATGTAAACAAGCTAAACTCACAGCATATCACTGTGTTTTTGGCGTCTTGTGCAGGAGCAGCGCCGTTTATTTTAATGTTCTTTTGACAAGTTAAAAAGAACATCAACTGTTAAAAACGTGTTACGAGACACCTGTGTTATACTCTTTTCCCTGATAGCACATGTACAACATCCAGACGCCTATTTGATGTTTGTGTTTACATCTGGAAGACATCTATTTGATGTTGTTTGATCATCTGCAATATGTCTATAAGACGTACATCAATAAGTATGTCTTGGATGACAATAAGACATTCCGCAAATGAGAAGTTCATGATTTTGATTGATTGTAAATCTGATATTTCAAAGCTGTTTAGCAGATGTTAGATGCTTTCCAGGAAAAAGGATCTAAAACAGACATCTTGGAAACGTACGTGTACATAAGTTATATGAATGCTACACATACTGAAGAAATTGTACCTCTCTCAGAGTCATCAGAATTTAATGGTTTCTGAAAAAAAAAATGTGCGTACCCCAAAATGAAATCTTGCTTGTAAAAGTAAACAGAAATGCTTACCTGACTTGCAATGAGTGAAATATAGTTTCGTAAATTGAATGTAAATGTTTATATCACTTTCTGCAAAAACATTGTCATATTTAATCCATTATTGTTTGGTTTTTAGGCCCATTATTGTACAGTTATATTGTATTTTGTAAAGCAGAAGTGTTCAATGTTAAAATAATAAATGAGGTTTATTTAACATATGCGCCTATAGATCTTTAAACTATTTAGTACTTTCATAAAAAACTCTTGTCTTAGACTCAGCCTGTACTGACCACGACTCGTACTCCACCCTCTTCGGGTCTCAGTCTTGACTTGAACTCGACCAACTCTGGTCTCAGACTAGACTTGGACTCGGATGAGCTGATCTCGACTACAACACTGCCATTAACTTTCAATGTATTGAAACAAAAGATGCAATGAAAGTGAATGGTGACTTAGACTAACATATTGCATTAAGAAAGTCATAAAGGTTGGGAATTACATGAGGGTGAGTAAATAATTACAGAATTTTCATTTTTGAGGTAAACTATCACTTTAAGGCCATAATACTTCATCATCCAGGTCAACAAAGGCACATTTACAGCAAGGTGATAGCACTTCTGGTTTCTGCACTACCTGTAAAATATGCCTCAAGTTTATGACATCAGCTTCTGAACAATGTAAGCCACATTTCTGCAGCATGATGTGGAGTCTCTTACATTTAGTAAGCTAATAAAAGAGGAGGTACGACTTCCTCTATTTTACAACTAATTAGTCAGCCAGATTGTTCTATTCACAGACGGAAAACAGTAACAGGCCTGAATCTTTTCAGAGGCCACAAGGTGAAAAACATTCATGGGAAATTGTTCATAGGATTTAGTAAGAGACTTCAGAATTTAAAATTACTTTAAAGCTTATTCTGGGTTAAATACAAGCTACACAATAGCACTTATTGACAGCAGCTGTGGTGTGCTCTCCATTACCACAGAAAGTATTTTTTAGCAGACAAACGCACATAATAGAAGTTTATGGGGCAACCATTGCATGCTTGTCCAGTGACAGTCTGTTTTACATCTGCTGAACTGTCCAATAGCATTTTTTAACTCAATTGGCAAAAGGATAAAGAAAAGCATTTGGCGAATGCTTTTTCGTAATGCAATTTAAAATGTACATAAAAAAAATATTTTTGGATTTTATTTATTAACATTAATTAACTTGTATTAAATTAAATGAAACATTAATTAAATAAACAGTCTTAAATATGGCTATTTATTTGTCATATTATTTATTTATTATTTGATTATTATATTTAACTAAAACATGAATTAAAGGTGAAGTATTATTTTATATATATATATATATATATATATATATATATATATATATATATATATATATATATATATTTTTTTTTTATTTATGTCAAAATACATTGTACTATCCCAGTTTATTGTTCATACAGGGACAGATTACCATCTGGGCCAATGAGACCAGTGCCCTTGACTACCAAGGGTCCCTTGACTGCCCGAGGGTGCCCTGGGCTTTTAAGGCTGCACAATCTAGTTTGGTGACACCCCCCACACACACACACACACACACACACACTTGAAAACCCTTCTGGGCATGAACAACCAACCCCACCCCCCCTCCCTCCAATCAACAACTTAGGTGGAGGGGGGGCCCTTGGAGATAATTGGCCCCAGGGACTTTGAAAGTCAAAATCCGTCCCTGTGTTCATAGACAACTATAAGTAAGCCAATCGTGGGCTTACCTCCCCCAAAAGTGTAAACACTGAGCCTCCCAGGCACTATCAAAACTTTGATGCTTATATTTTGAGCGGCCCGCTCAGCCCCACCCATCCCATTTCTAGCTCAACCCATAGTGTGAGTTAGTTCAGCAGGGGGAATATGAACATCCGTGGTAGACGTCTACAGAGGGAAAGAAATTTAGCATCACCAAAATTCGAACAGAGACAGAGAACGGAGTAAAACCAGAGTGAACATTCGCATCGCATAATGTTAACTAACTTTGACTGAATTTTTGGGATTCGATGGAGATGGCAAACTTGCCGAGTAGCTTCTCGAAAGGTAAGCTACACTCAAGGTATTGCCACACAAGTAAGCTCATTACTGTCGAGCTCCAGATATATTCGTAAGATACTCAGAATTTGTATCATTACGCTTAATAGTTACCAGAAGAACCATCTTACCTAATGTGCTGGATCCCCCGCACACACTGCCGTTCAATCCGGCAATGTTATCAGACGACCCGATTCCTCTGCCACGCTCTCTGTCCAATGTGTATATGTTATAGTGGTCTTGTTCATTACAACATTAAACATTTATCAGCTTTTATTTAGTATGGCCTGTTAGTTCAAAAGGGATCAGAGAGTGTGAAAGGGCATGATGAATCTAATGGGTGTCAAAGGTTGTTTTAAAACATTGTATTGTAATTCCATTTGATGCCACTAGTAGCGCAGAAATGAAATACTTTACCTTTAAATAGTTTAAATCTGTTCATTTGTCCATTTAAAAAAAAGGTGATTTATGTATTTACATTTTAATGTTTGAATTAAAGTTTATTTTTAAGTGTCACTCCTGGTCTTCCATAGCATTGTAACTGCATAACTAGTGTAAATGCATTTCTTTTAATGTTCTTTGTTCATGTTTACAAAATAAGGTTCTTTGTGCCATTTAAAAGGCCTCTCCTATGGCATCCACCTGCAAAGCCATTTTTATTTCTATTTGAAACCTTATTATTAATGATTGTAGATGCAATGCATTGGTGGATGTAATCTGAAAGCAATGGAAGCACATTTGCAGATGCATCAACTTTAGATTTACGATAACACAGGCATTTATGGCCCCCGGGATTATAACATGCTCTCAATTTCCATAAAAGTACTCCAAGATGAATCACCAACCAGGGTGAGGAATTTCCTCGCACATCGAGAATGAAGAGTTGCACACATGTGAACAAAATCACAGACAGGTCAGAGTGGTAAAAAAGAAAAACAGCCTCTCAATTTGGCAACAAATCCTCTACAGAAAAAAGCCTGACTGTCCTACTGAATGTTTTTTTTTGTTTTTTTGTCCTCCTTCGTCTTTGTTGGGACTTTGCCACAGAGTGCAGTCTGTTGCATGAGAGCCATTTTTAAAGTCCTTTGTTAAAGAGGAATTCAACTAAAGTGCCCAGACTTTGCTGGTCTTAATAACCTAAAGGTTCTGAAACATTACATAACCTTGAAGTAAATGGATAAACCACTGCCTTTTTCAGATTTGATCCAAACAGAGGGATGTCTGTAATTCTGAACTCATTCCCCTTTTATGGAGGAATATATGTCAATATGTTTTTCTGGCCAAATGCTTTTCTGCTTTCTCTTAAAAGGATAGTTCACCAAAAATAAATAAATAAATAAAAAGGAACACAAAAGGAGGCAGAATACTATAGCTATCCACCTTTTTCCTGAACGTGGAAGTGTTTCACAATTCGCCTGTTTTCAATTTTTTTTGACAAAAAACAAACAAACATGTGGCTCTATATTGCCGATACTTCACAGAGTTGAGATGAGCCTCATCTGAGTATGTAGTTGACATGAAGCGATGGTCCGAGGTTAGTTACGTTAACATTAACTACTTTGAGTTGTTATAACATTTAAACGGTTGTTGTTCTCTGTCTGAAATGCTTGTTTTGGTTAATTTTTCATTGCATCTCTAAACCAGAAACAGAATACAGGCAAATAGAATCATCATGGCGCCGCCCAGTGGTTGCTCAGGAAAACTGCATAGTATAGTAGAGTATAGTATAGTATAGGGTAGTTTAGTCTCAGTCACCATTTACTTTCATTGTGGGTTTTTTTCATGCAATGAGAGTGAATGGTGACTAAGGCAAACATTCTGCTGCCTAACATTCTTTTGACATCTAAACCAAGCTTTGGTGTCAGTTTATGTACATGTATGTGTTCAAGTTAGTTTTACGATGCTCAGGAACATCTTTTGACTTCTGGCATTTCTTTAATCCCCGAACATGTCCTAACAGGGCAAACAATGGCTGGAGATGTAATTGGGGTTACTCCTATTTTGTAAACCCATATAAATTTTTTCTTCCATGGAACATAAGAGATTTTAGGGAGTATGTTATTCTCTATGACAGTGAATGGTGACTGAGGTTGCCAGTCTCTAACATTCTGCCTAACATCTCGTTTTACGTACAGCAGAAGACAGAAAGTCATATGGGTTTGGAACAATATGAGGGAAGAGTAAATGATGACAGAATTATCTTTTTATGTTAACTATCCCTTTAATCCTCAACGACAATCCTCTGCTTATATTATATTTCACTTGTGAGGAACCACGCTTGGCTTGATTTCAGTGATAGATCTTTAACACTCAGAAATGTCTCCAGGCAGTGTTTAAGGTATTTCATATTGTACAACAGCAGACAACAGAGACTATTAATAAAATTAAAGCTCAAAGCAGCTTTTACGTAATCACATCCCCTAGTAGGGCCTTCCCTGTTTCTTTTCTTTTTTTCCTGTATGTGTTTGCTCAGTTAGGTCACTCTCTGTTTCCTCAGGAAGAGGCTCAGAGGATGGAATACTTTTCCGAAAGAGGTCTGATGAACAGGACAGAACCCTACATTATATAGATCTATACACTTTCTGTATGCCAACAATTGTCACATTTGTGTTTATTTCTCCTTAGGACTTTTAGAAGAAACAAACACAACTGTGAACTCCATTTCATCTCCAGATCTCTGAAAAAGCAACTTCTAATCAATAAACATTTCCATGGGGTGGTTCTCGACTGGTTTTGCTTGAGGACACAGATTATACATTGGATGTCAAATAGCACTAGTTCAAAAATAGTTTATTGAACAAAGGTAAACAAACATATCCTTCAAATTAAAAGTATAAAATTAAAATAAAAAAGGCGAATATTACATGAAAATGGTTATATATTGCACCTTTAAGGTGGTTGCTGTGCTTTGGAACATGGGAGCTGGTAAAAGCTGGTCTTGAGCAGGTCGTGCTGGCCCAAACTGGTTCTTAATTGGTCGACCAGATACCATGTTCCAAAAACCAGCTTGACCACATTGAGCTGGTATGACCAGCTGGTTACTGGTCCAAGATGGTCTGCCAGCTTGGACCAGCTAAAGACCAGCTAGAAACCAGCTACCATGTTCCAAAACACAGCTACAAGCTAAAGGTAGATTTTCCAGCAGGATAGTCATATAGATTACTTTTATGTGGACTTTTTGTGATTTTTCTTAGCTTCAAAGGTCCGTTCACTATTCACTTGCATTGTAAGGACCAACAGAGCTGAGATATTCTTCTAAAAATCTTCGTATGTGTTCTGCAGAAGAAAGAAAGTCACACAGTAAATTATGACATCATTTTTATTTTTAGGTGAACTGTCCCTTTAAGGTTTATGTTTTTCAATAAGTAGGGGAAAAAATGGCCGAAAATCCCAATAACACTGAGGGAGATAAACACAAGTCATATCTAGAAAAATCGTAAACGTCGAGACTCGGGGCTGTGCTCTTTTTACTAAAATGCACAGAACACCGTACTGGAACATGCTAAAAAAAACACACAGCAACACCAACAATAGCATCGTGATGTTGTGCCAGAAAGCAGCACTCACATTTTAGTTAGGAAAATGGGGAAGTCTTGTGTTCAGAATTGAATCACACCACCAGGGCCAAATATGAAGACTGTCTGCACTCTTGTGGTGACTGGAAGTAATAGCATTTTCATCATCTGTGACGTGATCATCTGCAACATTTGTTGTGGTGTCAATGCCCGTAATGCCGTAATGTGCAACGTGTTGTGGTTTATCTACTGACATTTTTGGCACTTGAACAGATGCTGAATCATACTTTGTCCTGCCATCATACTGCCAAAAATATTTGGCAAAAGATTGTAGTCCGAACAAAGGAGAACATCTGTTTGTTTGAGAAAAATTCTACCTCTACTGTCCCAGTGAAACCACCATATGGGTCATAATTTAAAGGGACAGTTCACCAAAATGAAATTCTGTCATTGTTGAAGTAATTCACCCAAAAATGAAAATGATCTCATTTACTCACCCTCATGCCACCCCAGATGTGTAGGACTTTCTTTCTTCTGCTGAACACAAATGGAGATTTTTGGAAGAATATCTCAGCTCTGTAGGTCCTTACAATGCAAGTGAATGGTGACCAAATCTTTGAAGCTCCATAAAGGAGATATCTAGACTCTAGTGGTTTAATCAGTGTCTTCTGAAGTGATCCAGATGGTTTTGGGTGAGAACAGACCAAAACATAACAGCTTTTTCACTGTACATATTTTATTGCAGTCTCTAGGCACAATTATTATTTCAAGCTTAAATACACTTCCTAGTGTATAACGCATGCGCAGAGCACTAGATGGCACTATAGCTTGAAATCATGATTGCCAGGAAGACTGCAGATTGAAAAACAAAAGAGTTATATTTTCGTCTTTTCCTACCCAAAACAAACTGAATTGCTTCAGAAGACATTGATTGTGAATTAGCATTTTTCGAGCTATGTGTTTCCTCTGGATTTTCCTATGTATTTTTTATAACAGCAGACTTGGCAGTTTTGGATCTATGAGTAAAATAATGTCTGTGGTAAACATCACTTGAAGTAACTTGGACATTTTGTCAGAAATAAACAGTCATACCTCATACGAGAATTTTTAAGCCACAGTGTTTCTTAAAAAAGTAGACCTATGTTGGTAAAGTTGTGAAATAAGGACCACAACCGTTTTTGTTTAGTCAGGCACATGCACTCATGCTTGTGGTATTTATAGTCCTTTTTTAGCAACTTGTTAGCAACATGTGCTTTTTTCCCACACTTTCACTCTGTTCGTATAGAGGAAGTCCTCATAGTTGGGTAAACATGACCCTCAACTACCATTTCTTTTTTCGTCAGTCAGTAGGCCATTGGCAATAGAAATGTACCATTTAATTTTAATGTGATTATAATAGAGAGAGAGAGAGAGAGAGAGAGAGAGAGAGAGAGAGAGAGAGAGAGAGAGAGAGAGAGAGAGAGCGAGCGAGCGCGAGCGCTGTGTACGAATGTGTGTGAATATCTCTTTAAGAATGAAATTGGATCTTCACGCCCCTCATCTCAGCCACCATCACATACTGCCATCATCGACTCACATCAGTTTCACATCAACATACTGGTCAACATGTTCTCACCGACTCGGGGTTATACAACTGACACAAGATCCAACTCGCTATTAACGGCGTTATTATAAAGACCTTATGTTTTTGTGATTGATATGAAAGCATGCATTTCATGTCACCGTGGAGGAGGGAGGATAATATTAAATGTTGCTGATTGACGAAAACACACGGATTTTTCAGCCCATGTTTTCAGAGACCATGCACAACTAACCAACATACATCATTGATGATTGATAAGAGGTAAGCATATGCATAAGTGCGTGCATTTTCATTGCATGACATGCAGCAATAATTTAATGCATATAAGCTGTGCGCTCAGCCAGCATTGCGGTGTGATCTGGCCTAAAGGAAAGCACGACAACAAGAGTCAATGTCCGTCCATCGCACTGTATTTAGAGAGCTTCAGGGATGTATGCACTTATTTATGTTGTCACATCGCCTTTGTATATTTTGCACATCTTCATAAAATCCACATCTAGCTACATAGACGTGTGCGTCTGTTACACAAGATGCAGTTCATGCCGCACACCACGGTTAAATGACCGAATCTATTGACAAATGAAGGCAAAAATGACATTAAAAGGCACAAATATGTGATTTAAACATGCACATAACTGCTTTGTGTTGAGTCTGAACTGAAGCAGCACGTGAATATGTTCCGGTTGCAATGTAAAGCATATTTCAGGTTTGCGACTGGAAAATCATGAACTTTCACTATGTCTAATGAAAGTATGAAAGGTTGCACAGGTTTTTAGGATGTATTTATTTTTGTTTTCTATTAAACTGTCCTGGTCTGACTGCAGAAAACTGGCCTACTTGCTCATGCATGTGGTCTTTCACCCTGCTCTTCCTGCTACGGATATACAGTTGAGACATACGCTTAGGTTGAAATCATTAATGCTAATTGTTTAACCACTCCACAGATTTAATATTAGCAAACTATAGATTTGGCTAGTCGTTATGGACATCTACTTTGTGCATGACACAAGTCATTTTTCCAACAACTGTTTATAAACACTGTTTTTTTTTGTTTTCACGTTTTAAATTTCAGGAATTGTGAAAAGTTTGTTTGGCTAAGGTGTGGGTAACTTCTGACTTCAGCTGTATTTATCTACATGATAATCTAACCCTTCAAAACAAGAACTTGTGAGCTGGTGAATCACTGTTTTAAAAGTACCAGCTCATAAGAGTCATTTAGTCATGAATTGTACTAAACCATTCACCATGTTTGTTGTTGAGGACAGCCGGTGAACATAACACAATAGAAAGGTACGCGGTGTTATTTCACAGTGCATGCTTTTAATGTCACCACATTCAATTCAGACTGCAATCTCATAACTTGGGTAAAATATGATTTCTTTAATGATGCTGGTAGTTCAGCGGTGGAGCAAAGGAAAATTGGAGCTGGAAAATAGAAAGATGCTTCTTTCATAGCAAACACTAGGCTAAAAAGATAAGTTTAGTTTTTTATGCCCACCAGCCACAGTGCTGTGAATGCCCAATTTCACCAGCCACTTTGACTGTTTTTTGTTTTTACCAGCTCCTTTGGTTATACATAAAGGTATATAAAACATCACTTCTGAAGCTGTTGTGAATTATGATGAGACATAACAATTCATTACTGTGGCTTCATGTCACTTGCTTTCAGGGGCGTCGGACTGGGGGGGTAAAGGGTACCGAGTACCCAGGGCCCGAGGCAGGGGGGGCCCCTTAGAAGTCAGTTTTCTATACATACATATTTGGTACGGGGGCCCAGCAAGATGGTTTGTACCCAGGGCCCAAAATTTGGTGCTACGCCCCTGCTTGCTTTGTATGGTTATGTATTAAGCAATGTTGTATTCACAATGCATGCAAATGCCAACTTCTCCATGGAAATCTAGCAAACTAAACTTGGAGCACCTCTTGAGATGGTCTGAAATAATTTGCAGCATTCTTATGGACGACACTGTTCTTGTAGTTGCAAACTATTTTCAGATGACTGAAATAGCAGAAACCGTGAGCACTCTGCATGTGTATGTTACATGAGAAGCGTTGCGCTTTTGGGTGGCAGAGTGCCTCTTTATACACAGCAAATCAACAGCTTTATTCTTTTGTCTATTCTTCAAAATATAATAAAGTGTGTTCAAATGTGCGTCTTTGTGTCTTGACAGCATTTCTTGTCACATGCAACTCCTAGATTTTAATAAGTTTCCCGTCACAGAAATAACCCACCACTGCAATGTTAGGTGGGCGCTGATTTTAATTTGATTAAATTCCATTGATCATGCAAGCTATAACATAGCTACATGCAACACCACAAATGTAAATGTTTAGCTGTTCTGCTGTTGCTAATAAAATAATATTCTGAATACATTTTGCCCAAGTTACAGGCTAAATAAACGTGAATGTTTTCAAACATTATTTTTTTTTATTTTTTTCTGCAAATCATCCCGCGGGTGGAGATGACTCGTATCTGGCCCGCGGGCCCTATGTTTGACTCCCCTGGTCTAAAGATTTTCGCTCTGTTTTATGGTTTTATTGTCAAAATAAACAACAAAATTGCTACCTAATACCCCCAACATACACAAAACAAAAATAACATCACACCCAAATAGAAATACATAAGTGCATAAAAAAGACAAAGTTCAACATGTAGGGAAAACAATGAAAATATAAAATTGTCTCCCTCCACTGCCCCACACTAGGACCCCTCCAAATGAAACAACTGCCACATTTTCTGTCATAAATCGACAGGTTCCCCAGCCATCTGGAAGCCATCTCCTTGAAAGCTGCCACTTTACCCAACACTGTGCACCACTCACGAAATGAGTGTACATCAGTTGACTTCCATTCCCTAAGGATTAGCTGTCTGCCAATCATCACGCTGGTTAGGTCCCAGCTCTTCATGTATTAATCTCCTATATTCAGGACCCCATCCATCACCCAAAATACACAGTCTGGGGCAAAATGAAAACTGAGTGTCCAGTATGTCACACACATAACGTTCCTGAATCTTAATACAACCCCAGAAAACATGGGTTGTGTCCCCATCTCCTGACTGGCATTGCCAGCAGGTGGGTCAGTCTTTAAGACCAAGCCTATACAATCTAGAATGGGTCCAGTAGAACCAATGCAAAATCTTATATTGCATTAGATGGATCCTTGCATCTCTAGATGCAGACCTGATGCTTTTTAGGATCCTAGCCCACTCTCCCTCCTCCAATACCAAGTTTAAATCTTTCTCCCATATTCTCTTGAGAGAAGATAAAGCTCCATCCCCCAGACTCTGAATTAACAGGGAGTAATAAACCGAAGCTTCATGACTTTTCCCATAAGCAGTAAGCACCATTTCCAGAGTATCTGCAGGTTTAGGTGGGTGAACACCACTCCCAAAAACAGCACAGAGTAGATGGCGCAGCTGTAAAAACCTAAAGAACTGGGATCTAGTAATCTTAAAATGTTGAACCAAATTATCAAAAGATCTCAACCCTCCACTCTCATATAGTTCACAGAGTGTAGCAACCCCCTCCCAATCCACTCTGACCAACAGAAAGGGGACTTAATAATATGTAATTTAGGGTTCAGTCGTAGGCTTGAGGCAACATTAAAATAAATGTCCAAATTGAACACTCGACACTGTAGTCCAAACCATGTGCAAATGCTTTGCAATGGCAAAATAGGGGCTATAAATTCTTGTTTAATAAGAATCCATGGAGGGGTCCTCTCATATAGAACAACCAATGAACCAAATGTCTAAGACCAAACACATAATAATAAAACAAATCTTGGGTTGGCCTAGCGCACCCTTGTAAATCGGCCTATGTAACTTATTGAAATGTAACCTGGGACGCTTTCCATTTTAAATAAAGGACTTCGCTATGCTATCAAATTGTTTGAAATAAGAGAGGGGGACATCTAAAGGGAGAGACTGCATTTCTGCTAAAACAATAATGACTCTTCCTGATTTATCATGAATCTGTTTGAGAATAGTGAATTGTATATGTTTATTAATCAATATAATAACTCCCTTGCTTTTACTTGAGCCAGCACTAAAGAAAACATCTCCACCCCATATCTTCCCAAATTTTCCAGCTTCCTGCAGGGAAAGATGCGTTTCTTGAAGAAACACAATATCATATTTCTTATGTTTAAGAAAGGAAATAACCTGGCTTCTTTTTATGGGGTGCCCCAACCCATTTACATTCCATGTGGAGAGAAATAACCTATTCATATTAATATTTTACATTTTGATATAATAGAAAAAATTAATTGTGTGTCAAAAACAAAACGATAAAGACCACATTTAAGCATCAGTGCAACAATTAAACCCGAACATCCCCCGAACAAAACAAATAGAAAAAAGAAAAACTTGCACATTAACCCCGCACACGACAGCGCCAACTGGCGTCAATCCCTCTAAACTCAGAAGGTCCATGTACGCCTACGAGAACCCCTGTGACAACTTTGCCGTCGGTTGCTCAATTTTGCCTCACAAATTTGTAAGGCAAAATTACATAACAGAAAATACTTTGTAAAATAAACCCAGCCAATAGGCAGAGTAAATACAAATAATGTGTAGATTAATTCACAAAACTGCCTTGAAAGTGTGTTCCTCCACAAAACAATATTCTAGCCGATATAAAGCCGGTCAGTGTCCTCGGACATTCAAACAAATTTTCAGTGAGCCGTCTGTCCGTGAATGTAGCAGATGAAGTCATCATTCCAATGTCCCACGGAAATACTCCACAAATCAAACACCAGCCAACAGGAGGCATAAGCACGAGAATACCGAAATACCTTGCGACCGTCTTTTGTGTCTATTCTCATTTTGGCCCAGAAACATAAGTGCAAAGGCAATCTTCCATTGATGTAAGATTTTCTTACATTCCCTGAACCGATCGCATTTCTCTCTTGTCGAATTTGCAATGTCTGGGAACAAGCAAGTATTGTGATTCTTCCAAGAAAGCTGTCCTTTGCTCCTCGCCTGGCGTAACACGAGATCTTTATCGGATGATCTCAGAAATTTGTCCAGGATTGATCAAGGCCTATCTCTCTCAGCAGATCTCCGAGCCGGGACTCTGAGTTTGCTCAATTTCCATTTTATGGCCTATTATGTCGAGCAGACTCTGGAAGAGCTCGTCTAGGAATTTCACCACATAACTTCCCTCCTCGTGCTCAGGAATTCCAACAATATGGACGTTATTCCTGCGGCTTCTATTCTCAAAATCTTCAAACTTTTCAAGGATATGTTCCAAATCAACTTTGGTCACGGGCGGACTAGCGGATAAATCCCTCTCTGATGACTCCAGATAATCTATTAGTTTCTCAACATCTGCCACTCTTGCAACAAACCCAGATAATTTTATTTCCATTGCCGTAATTAATCAACGTATTACAACGAGATCTTCCAAGTCAGCAAGAACCTTCGTCAGCATCACCAACATGCTGGATCTCCTCTCCCGCCACACCATCCAAATCGAGTCCCCGGTCTGTAGGCCTGTTGGGGCTTTCATCCAGAACACCTAAATGTATTTTAATGTCTCCAGAGCCTGAGGAGTTTTACTTCTTTGCCATGTTTTACCTCAATGAGCAAATGTGTAACTGGGTGTATTGAATTTCAACAGATTATAACATGAGAATTTTCACACTCACATGTCCGCTTCTTACATGGCATCACGTGACCCCCGACAAAAGCGTTGTTAAATATGAATCATAATTTAAAACACAATTGTTTCACTGCATTTTTATTTCCAAAAAATTTTTTTTCAGGAATTTCAGCTTTTAATATGACTGAATTTTTGTTTTTTTACTGTCTCTGGATACCAAATGTTTTACTTTAAAATCATATTGATATTTTTTCTGGGGTTTAAATTCTTAAACTCTGCTAATTATAGAAGAGGTGTGTTCAGGTTTGTGTAAATTGAATTTATGTATTTTTAATTTAACAGATCTGGAAAAGGATTTGCATGACTTCATTGACCCTTAAGACACATGGCCATATTAAGCACCTGTTACCCTCTATTATTGTATTTTATGATGAATTTTATGAAAATAATCCACATTATGATCAAGACATTTTATTTTTTCTAGATCTCTCGCTCACTGTCACAGACACATAACAGAACAAGTAAAGGACATTTAGTGTGTTTCTATGAAGCATGCTTAAAGAGTGGTGTAAAAAAGTTGTTCTACACACGCGTTTTATGGGTGAAACCCTGAAAATGGTTTGAGTTAAAAACATGTACACATTATAACTGTAAACTTTTCATAGCAATATCTTACATTCTGTTCTCTTCTTTTTAATGAAAGACAAAATATTTTCTTGAATTGTTCTCTTTTGAATTTCTAAAAGTGTGTGAAAAGTTTTAAAACTTACATTGCCTTCTGTGGCATAACATTCATGTGAACACTATGAAGGACAAATCAAATAATCACTAAACTCTATCATACTAGTGTTTTCAGAAAACCAACATCTTTGTGAGAGTGAGTGAGTGAGTGAGTGAGTGAGTGAGTGAGTGAGTGAGTGAGTGAGTGAGTGAGTGAGTGAGTGAGTAAAGCATCACCATGGCAGAATATATCCGAAGTGTCAAGATCTGATTGGGTGGATTTTTGCCATAGAAATCTGCAACCTTGACTAAATTAATCTAGAGGGGATTGTGGTTTACAAAGTGGGTGCCATACCCCGCTCCCCCTCAACGAAATTACTCAATGCCCATCCCTTACTTATTATGTTAGTAACAGTTATTAAAATCATTATGTAAAATAGAGAGACACATGCACGTTTTTAGTCTGTGAAAAGTACGTATGTTCCTGTATGTTATGTCACAGCTGTGGCCATACATTGCTACGTGACCTTTTTGGAGGTCTGCCCTTAACCAGCTTGAGAAACCCCATGCTCTGAGTGGGTGTAGTATGTATGCATATGTAGCCTATTGCTACATAAAGAACATCTATTTTTAGTGATGCCATGTTTTTTTTTACTCCGATCACCCCATAAGGAGATGTACTGATGTCATGTTTAGCTAACACTGTTTGACTATGTTCTGAAATCACACCAGCTCTGTTGAAAGTAAACATGTTGTTTATAATGTGTTATGTGATGTCCCATAAAGACCCAATGAACTTACTTTTGGTCCTTGTCTATGAGCTTTGAAGCCATCTATACGTGAGCTTACTCCTTAAAGGTGACAAAAAATGTCATTTTAGCAGATATACACATTTTAAACTTGGCGTTCTTCTAGAAAATGAGCTAAAATAATGATTACTCATTTTGTACGTAGTATCCAGTGTTTCCCACAGGATTTTGTGAAACTTTGCTGGGTGGACCCTGGACCCTGGACCCTGTTGGGGGTTCCTGGGGCATTCTCCCCCATAAGAAAATGTTATACATTTTAAAGTTAAATGAATCAATCTGGTGCATGTGTGTAGTGGTGGTGGCGGCATAGTGGGCTAAAGCACATAACTGTTAATCAGAAGGTCGCTGGTTCGATCCCCACAGCCACCACCATTGTGTCCTTGAGCAAGGCACTTAACTCCAGTTTGCTCCGGGGGGATTGTCCCTGTAATAAGTGCACTGTAAGTCGCTTTGGATAAAAGCGTCTGCCAAATGCATAAATGTAAATGCACGTTGAGAGCAAAATTAAGCACGTTTGTAGAAATTTGTGCTGTAGTAGTAATTTAATCAAACACATTGTTTGTATAAATATGAATGATGATGACATGGCAAAAAAGTCATACCCACAAAGCATAAACAAGACCGAGTTTTATGCAGTTCACAAATGGTCAAAACACAAAATCGACTAGCGCAGGTATTTAGCCAGGTCTCGACATTAAGCATTGTCATGTGCTTGTCCTATGGACAAGTAAATTGGTCATTCACTTGTCTGAGTAAAAAAGTTACTGGTCCGTAGAGAAAAAAAGACATTTAAGTTACATGCTAAAGTAACGTCAAATTTTATGTTGTATATTTTTCTAAAATTATGACCGATGCCCAACCTAATAGTGTACCTATGCAATCAACTCAATTCTCTGTGACAATAGTCGCCTCCCCTCCTGGGGAGGGGAGGAGGCTATTGTCATATGATCATTATTTTGTTACGTATGGCAGTCAAATAAAGAAAAGCCTCAATCGCCACCATTAACAGCATGGGTGCTCGTAATTTTTTGGAATGAGATCTACTTTTTCATCATGTTATTGCAGCAAGATCTACCCTGTACAATAAAGGCTATACATTATCACAATACCACAATTTCAGTAGTCTGTAGTGAAATTTTACTATCAATACCACAACAAATAATAACACTTAATATGTTATGGAAGAATGTTTACAAGTGCTTAAGTAATAATTCAAGACTAGTAAACAATCAGTAATAAAATAACAATAAAAAAAGCAATGACTAGAAATGGATTAAAAATAATAGAACAAAAAGTGCAAATAAAGAACTCAGCTTTTTTAAAACCGTATTAAAAGTTTTTAACAGCAGTAGGCTTTCAAGTATTCAAGTAAACATTCAGAATGAAATGCAACATAAAACAACTACTGGTCTTCAAAATATATGACTATAATTCATGAATACTTTTTAAAGCTACTGAAGTGTACTAAAGTATGGTTGTTTATTTATAATGACATACGACAGCAGCAGGTCTATTAGCTTATATTTATACTTCCTGCTGTTTACGTTCACTTTAGAAATCACTCTCTGTGTTTACATGAATACCTCACCAAGACGGGCATTTTGGCGGAATTTTCTCAGATTCAGAAAATTTGGGGGGGGACTGACTTGACGGAGTGAGAGAGGCTTTGCTGAAGCAGCAGCGCGAAACACAACATTAGAGATATTTTATGGTATTATGAGAAGTGTAAAAATATTTTCAGTTGAAACTGTGGCGGGACAAATTAGTCCGAAGACACCCCATGTTTTCTATTAGCTATTATGGGCCAAAGGTCACAAAACGTAGATCTGTGGGTAGTGGTGTCAGTACAGAGCACGCAGATGCCCCATGGAATATGGGTGGCATTTCTATTCTCAGAGGTAGTTTGGGGTAGAAAGGAAACCAAGAGGAAAGAAAGGGGAAATGATAACAAATTCTGGTTTCCCACACTGGGTCTTTCAGTGCAAATATGGCCTAGCCTCAGATTTAGCCCAATTGACCATGAGAATATTAACCCAATGGCATGTTCTCTAATAGACAACCATATATGGTGGGAAGTAAGAACCACTTAAATGCACTCAGAATAGCATGAACGAGATTTGCATTTAATTTTGTCTTGATGGCTTTTCTTCTGATCTCTTGATTATTCTCAGTGGGAAACGCTCCAATATTTTGCCCAAAGTTTTATCATTATGGATCATTGCTTTCTAATTAAGTGGTTTAAAGGGACAGATTTTTTGATCTGATACAGAATGAGACAGATATCAAGAGGAACTTTTAAACTGTAGCCCTTTTATTCTCAGACTTAAGATTTTACTTTCAGAACAACATTGGAGCTCAATAGTATGTGGGACATGTAGAACTACCATAAAGGTTCAGCCTATATATTTTATGATTTATGAACATAAAATCCCTTACAATGCTATAATAAGTAACATGTTTACAATAGAGCTGTGTAACATGTCTCAGATTTTGGATAGTGTTGAACGGCAACAAGCTCTTGCATTAAGCAAATTTTGTCAGTAAGACATTTGAAAGATGCCGGGGTCATACAGTATGCTGTGTCACGTATTTGTGCACAAAACCTGTATGCAAATGTTTTCTTGAAGAAATCATGATTCATCAGTAAGTTTTTTCTAAATTTAAGGTCAAATTTAAATCCAACTCAAACCACATTTAAGGATACGGTTGGAACTGTACAAGTGAGGTGGTGTGGAAAGCCCTTATATGAAGATGATTTGGGCATGAATCATGCTAATTACTAACTGAGGGAACACGCCCCCTCATTTAGAATAATCCTAGATAAACATTTTAGACCATCAACATTAGAACATGAACATTTATATGTGTAACTAGTGTGCATTTTAGTTTTTGTTATTTCTTTTTGAATTTTGTCTATTTTATCATATTTTTTTATAAAAATGTATTCAGATAAAATGGCATATATTAGTCAACAAATAGAATATTATGGTTGATGACAAAAATGTGTAAAATGAAAAGATATATAAATACATTTTAAACTGCAAAAGACCAAACTTAAAAAATTCAATTTTGGAACATGTATAAACATTTATTAATTGAATAAATTATCAAATATATAAAAGATAAACAAAATTCAACATAATTATTGTGGCGACATCCTTTTTGTGTCGTCTTTATTAGCTAACGAAGACAAGATGAAAAGACAATTAAGTGTTGTGACATGTTTTTTTGAAATTTTGTCAATACTTTTGTCATATTCATTTAAATCCATTTTATTCTAATTAAAATGACATCAACAAAAATAACATTATGGTTGATGACGAAAATGACAAAAAAGTGTGTCAAACTGTAACAGACCAAACTTTTTTTTTAATATATTTTGTACAATTTATAAACATTTATTTATTGAATCAAGTGTCAACTATATAAAAAATAAACAAAATTCAACCTGTAATTATCGTCATGATGCATCCTTTTTGTCATTTTTATTAGATTAGTTCACATCATATTCATTAATTTTAATAAATGTAATTCTAATTAAAATGGCATGTATTAGTCAATATAAATAACATTATCATTCATGACGAAAATGTGCAACATGACAAAAACAAGTGCCAAAGTTGAAAAAATGTCAAATATTTCAGTTGAATGAAACCCAGTGAACTTCTGTTCCCACAGTCAGTATTCTCTTTAAGAGTCCATGATAGATACGTGGGCTTTACAAACACCTCTTTTGTTTTTTTCCCTTTTAACATTGAGTTATACCAGCTGGCAGGTCTGCTAAACATTTACTACTGTAAGTGTTAGTTTCCACTGGGTAATGTTCACTGTGTGATCTCAACAGCACATTGTTCATGGCCTCATTTAAAGCGTCTTCACTTAGCTGTTGTGGTGTTTCTCTTGCAGTGGGGTCGGGTGGCCATGGACCCCTTCAGTCATCTGATTCTGCTCATCTCTGTGGTGAGTTTCTGTACCTTCCAGTGGCTCTTTCACACCGTCAGCCCCTGGGTGTCATCCAGAATCAGCCCTGGCTTCCTCAAACTCACCCACAAACAGAAGATCGAGTGGAACTCAAGGTACACAATTTATGGTCTATCTCCAACACTGAGAATGTTTGCACAGCACTTGTGTCATTTGTTAATTCATTTATTTGACCCATTTTTTTAACTTGCCTTCTAATAAAACTGATGGTTCTCGCAAATGTGAATACTTTGTGCAATTTGTACATAGCACATGGTTAAACTTGACTGGGAGTGGTTCATGAATAAGAAGGTAGGTTTTTGCACTGCAGTGCTGTGCTCAAAAGTGGTGCAAATGTTTAGTGAATTCACCCCTTAGAAAGAAAGTCAGAGAGGGCGAGAGAAAGCTGCCTGGGGATAGTACGCTCATTTTCAGTGGGCTGGCAAGAGTACAGGCAGCTGGAGAAGATCTTTAGATGTGACGCCCACAGCGCTTAGTTGATTGACAGCAGTCAATTGCCCCGTTTCGATTGTTTCAACTTGACATTGTTCTATGGTTGAAACAAAGTGTAAAATCTGTTGCCGTGTGTAATGGAGGAAATCTTTTCCTTGCATGTCTCTGCAGGACCGTGTCCACCCTCCACGCCCTGCTGGTCGGCCTTTTCTGCCTCTACATCCTGTTCTTCGATGAGGCCGTCAATCAAGACCCTGTATGGTGAGTGCTCGGTCTTCAAGACTGCCCTGTCACACTGGGAAAGTACTGCTGTATTGACAAACGAGATACTTCCTGTCATTCTGTTTGACAGGGTTCCCACGATCATTGAAAACCTGGAAATATTCTGAATATTTGCATTGTCATGGAAAAAGTTATGGAAATTAAAGGAATAGTTCAGACATAAATGAACATTCTGTCAGCATTTATTCACCCCTTTATGTTGTTTCAAATCTGCATGACTTTCTCCTGTGGAACGAAAAAGGAGATGTTAGGCTCGGTCACCATTCACTTTCATTGCATCTTCCCTTCAGTGAAAGTTAACTGTGACTGAGGCTAACATATACTGCCTATTAATATCTCCTTTTGTGTCATACAGATTTGGATCAAGATTTGGGGTAATTAAACAATATCAGAATTGTATATATTTTTTTTGTTGAACTATCCATTTCATATCTCAGAAGTTATGAAAAAATCACGGGAATATCTATTTTGAATATGTATATCTCCAAAATATTTTATATGCTAGATATTGCTCTTGTGAAGGGTAAAGCGTGCTCACAAGCCATAGTGATGGTCCGATTTGTGAGCGAATCATTCATTCATTCAATGAATCGGTCAAACTGGTATTCAGATCACCTGTATGATTCACAAGTGAGCCGGTCTAAATGTAATAATTAAAAAAACAATCCTTATAAAGTAATCACAAACGATTAGAACTGTTATAGACCGGTCGTAAAAAGTGTGGGAACCCTGCTTCTAATATGATCATGAACTCTGAGTAATTGTAGTACCTTCTGCTTATCTTTAACACAACAGGGGAGATCCTACTCTGGTGAAGATAAATGTGAGCATTACGACAGGCTACCTCATATCTGGTGAGCGCTTCCAGCAGCTGTATGGTACCTCTAATTTCGGGTCTTCTGATAGATGCAACATTTTTAATTGGTTACACCAAGCAACATTTATCTGTGCACCCCCAAATCATCTCTTTGTGGTTGTTTTAGCCTTGTTTTTAAGGATAACGTAAAGCATCAGTTATAGTTGGATGATATGATTGGTTTGAAGGATGTAGAATACAGAGGTATATAGAACAACAATATGTGAGATATATTAAAAAAGTAATTCATAGTTAACCCAAAAATCTTCATGTTTAAACCCGTATGACTTCCTCTGTGGAACACAGAAGGAATTATCTATTGTTGCTATTGTCTAAGGAATTATTTCCAGGTTTCTTTTTTTCCCATGTCTAACAAATGTTGGTCTTTATGGGGCTGTCAAGCTCAAAAATGACAAAAAAGCAACAAAAGTGCTCTATATAACTCATAACCTACATTTTGTGTTCTGTAATCTTTGACTTTGTGTGAAGAAGAACTAAAAAGAACTGATTTTCACTGAAAATCTTTCCTACTGCGTAGCTCTCAAATCTCAATGGTGCTTGTGGACATTTCAAAATTCTGCCTCAAGACATGATGGTGAAACCAAATTCCATTGGTTCTCCCGTTCCTTCAGAAGAATCATAACGTGGCACATTTGAACATTTTAAATGAAATGCAACCGGGAATATAATTTGAGAATCTTTATGGAATAATTAAAAAATTAGATATTGGGATAAAACGAGGTTAAAACGGCCACATTGAACCATTTTTGGAACGTCACTGGAGCAACATTTACTCGATTGATTGTGTAGGTTGGGCATGTTTTGAACTATCATTTCATTATTTGTAGACATTTGAAATGGACCCTTTTCACACTTCTGGTTTTCAAATGGTGTAAAACTCTTTAGTGGTGATGGGGAGACCACAGCACAAAACAACACAAAACACATTTCCACGACTTTCCAAAAGAGGAAAAAATTTAATACAGCAGCCAGAAGAGAGAAAAATGTCAAATCTACTATCACTCCCTCAGTAGCTGTATTAGAAACCCCATTGCAAGAGTTGCATATGAAAAAAAAAAAAATATTATGCAAGGCTAATTTAAAAGATATGTTATGAATGTAACATCAATATCAATATAAATATAGAAATATTGCTCAATATTAGTCTCTCTTAGCCAGAACTATGACTGCAGCTCCGACTATTTATGTTGCTAAATAAGGTAGAAATGCATCATCACATTGACAGTCTGTGAAAAGGGTAAATTGATTGAATTTCTTGTTTTTGAATTTTTATCTTTTCCACTTTTTTCTGTCTGTTTTTCAGATCTGCTGCTTATATTTTACTATTGGAGAGCAATAGGAGACAAGTTTTTTGTAGTCCACCACCTGGCAGCATTGTATGCTTACTACTATGTACTGGTGAGTTCACTGTTGTCCCATAACAGAACATGCAGGCAAGATGGGAAAGTGACAATCAAAAGTGAACAGTGGTGGCGCTCGGGTGTTCAACTGGTGCTGAGAGCACTTTGTTCCCCTCACTAACACTTTGTGGCATCGTTACAAATGTTGAGACCTAACACAGTGCTAAACCACAAACTATGGAGTAGGATGGTATAGAATACTGTTGGTTGTCAGAAGCTGAAAGTCAGATTTGTCCCATATGTCCAAGTCAGCACAGTTTCAGGCCAGTTTACATGAATGCTTACATTTGTGGCCGTTTTTTTCATGTAGTAATCAGGACTTAACAAGGATGGCCTTGGGTCACTGGCCGCATTTCCACTTTCGGGCTAGTGCGAGCCAAGGCTATTAACTGTTCAGCCAGACCAATAGCCTCAGACCTCGAGCAGCAAGACCAAAATCGGTGCATTCCCATTATTGGGCCAAAAGCCCTGCAGTGTTGTCCTAAAACCCACCCTTAATACACCGCCCTGGAACCATCGTCACACACCCTTCCCATTTCACAAGCAAGAGGGAAGATCAAGCTATGGAGATTAGATGGCCCTCAAAATGAACATGGTGTAGACTTAAGCTGACGTTTGTTTGCTTATTTCAGTCTTTGCTTGTTGGAAAGTGAGACCTGACTCGAAACGTCACCTCATTCCCCAAATGGCCTTCTTTGGCCCGCCGATTAACCTTGGGCCAAAGGCACTTGGCTGTTGGCCCTGAGGAAGTCCAAGAGGTGACAGTGGGAATGCGACTGTCCTTGGCACGCTCTAGCACACCCTCATTTGACCTGATAGTGGAAACTCGGCTATTGTGAGAGAATGGAACTGTCACATTCTTTGATCTTGTAAATGTGTTTTTATGCCATATAAATATTTGGATATCTGTGATGTATTAAATAATGTTGTCGGGAATTAAATGCTGATTTAAACTAAGGTTACATTATCTAGCCGGCCACCATAAATTAGGTTTGTCAAAATTGTGAGAATGGCAGTAAGAATGGATTGAAAATTACACATCAGTCAGTAAGGTTTTGCATTGTATGCCGTTGTTTTATACTTAAGTATAAACTTAACATGTGTTATTAACCACTAGGCTACACCAATAAAAGGCCACTGCTGTTCACTCTTGGTTCAGTTGAACCATTACCCTCTAGGTCACCAGGTTCTTTAGCTTATAATGGCTATGATGATAATGATGATGATGATGGTATTTTTTGCATGGAATGCTCATTGAAGGTTATGCAGAAGTCCATTCTCTCCTCTCAACACTTCTTCTGACCCACTGACCCCCTCAGCAACTGTATTGGTCAGTTCTGGCCAATTTTGGCCCAACTGAACCAGATTGTGTGCATGTGTTGATTCTCGCTGTTCCTGTTGCACTGGTGGACGGTTTCCTGTGTGCATGCTCTGATACCTTCCCCTGCTTTGAGCTAAACTTTCGCTTAAAGGGATCGTTCACCCAAAAAGGAAATTATTTCATAATTTACTCAGCTACATTCCAAACCTCTATGACTTTATTTATTTCATGGAACACAAAAAGGCTGTAGTGGTCACTCTTTTCCATGCAAATATAATGAATGAGGTTTCAGGGATCAAAAAGGATGCAAAAGCAGACAACTTGTCTGCTATATTCCAATCTGAAGACATGCGATAGCTTTGTGTAAAAACAGGCTGTTGCAACCAGATGCAACCATCATTAAGTGAGTCAAACTCGAGAAGCAGATTGAAAAGATCAAAATTAAAACGACGATAAATTGCGAATCGCGCCAGAGAGAGCTAGGAAGAATGTTACAATTTTCAGTGAATGAAAGTGGTCTGTATGACACGTGCGCTATATTCCAAATGTTCTGAAGCAGCCTGAAATTTAAGTTGTTGTTAACTTCTACCCTAGCTGAGAGAAGTGATGTCGGATTCGTGAATGAATCATCTTTTGACTTTGACTCAATGAAGATAATCTCTCTGGAGGTGAAGTTAATTGGTGAATAACAACATAAATTAAATCTGTTTACCACACAGACCTATCGAATGGCTTCAGAAGACTTGGTGTAATAAAATACTTTGTATTCAGCTTCAGTCCCCATTCATTGCATGGAAAAAAAGTCAACCATGCAACACAGCCTTCCAAATTTTCCTTTGTGTTTCATAGAAGAAAGTCATATGGGTTTTGAACAAAATAAGTAAATGATGACAGAGTTTCCATTTTTGAGTGAACCATCACTTTTAACCCTCTCACTCTCTCTCTCTCTCCTGCATCTCTCTTCTCATCTGCAGGATGAGTAACAGCGAGAAACCGCTTGTTTGTTGGGCTGTTTCGAGATCTCTCTGTTGAGGGTTCCAATGAGTCCTCGATTCACCCTCACTCACGTTATGGGAAGGCTTTGCTGATTACTCACCATTCCGATTGGCACGGAATATGCATTTTACCATTAACATGGATAAAGAGGACCATATGAATCTAAATTAGGCTACAGCTGACTCCGCATTGACATGGTATGCGGAACAGGTTGATCTGTTCCTCAACTATATGATAAACAACTACTCATGGGCCTTATGCTCTACTTTTATTAAAACATTTAGCAGAGAAATCATAGTTATATGGACAAATAACTTCTTAGGCATGGGTCATTCTATAAACTGACATCTTTTCCATTTTCAAAAAGAGGTTTTTAAATTACACTTCTGTGAGATCTTAAACATTCAATCAGATTAATAATGTACTTATGTTAATAAACTGCATTGTGCCATCTATTGCTAAATGAATATACCTTGTAGTAATGTGAGTTGGGATGTCAACTATAAAAAGTAATCGGTCGTATCTCAAAAATCTATTTTCTAATGCACATAATCTTGGCAATGAAGTTGACATTTAAAGATTTAACCAAAAGAGCAATGTGATTTAGTTGGGCCGTAACCATGCAACAACTCTAACTCACCTCATGATTTAAGTCATTATTAAAGTATTGTATGTTATTGACACACTTAAAAGGCAACCCTTGTGTAGAATGACTCATATAATGATTTTTGTTGGAGTATTTGTTCTTAGAAAATTAAAGAAATCCTTTTTCTACAAATCAGCAGTACTGAAATATGCCTGATACATTCAAATGCATTTGGGGCAGCGACTGTTGATGTTAGTGGCTGTGTTGTTGCTTACTTATCCCACAAATAACTTGCACTGAATGAATGGAACTTGAGAGTCGCTTGGAAACTGAACGTGCATTTTGTTGTCAGGATGTAGACCATACTGTCACTGGTCACTTTAATGACTGCCTAGGAATACATGGAAATGTTCAAAATTACCCTTATTACAAGATTGTTTATTGTAGCATCAAACTGGAAGTCTCTGTTGGGTCTCACTAAATAATTAAGTCTGTCGTTTAAGTCATAAGTGTCATTCGTTGTTATTGTTTCCTGTGTTATTTTCGAAATAACATGCTGATTGACGTTCTTTAGCTGTTTTGGGTAGCACTGTTCTTTTAGCATTTCAGTCCATTAGCGGCATGTTTTTAGGATTCTGTGTCGTTAAAAACTTGAAAAACGTTTATTTCTAATGGAAGTATTGTAGTAATTTTTTACAGAATCTACATATGGGTCGGGCGGTATGATTAATTGTGCTAATTTATTTTTATCGTAATTTGTTTTCCTTCACTTTTTAACATGCTAACACAAATTAGTATACAGGAAGTTTATGACAATTACTTTTTTTCTATGTTTGGGTATTTCAAAGGCTAAATTCAAATTTTCATCTAAATTCATCAGGTTAAGTCATTTGTAAAAATGAAGTGCAATAAACCCCCAACAATTTGTTTTGGTTTAATAATTGTGCTTCATCTTTAGAACAACTTTTTGATTAGATTTAGAGCTGACAAATAACTTTTTTAATTGACAAAATCTAAATTGTCAGTGTGTCATGCGGTTTGTTCCTCGTAGTGCATGTCAAACGAGTCTTAAATGTGGTGTTGCTGCTGCTGTGTCGTTCGGTTCTTCTGCATTTAATCTGCACCTTTTTTCCAAGAATATGTCTGTCAGTCTGTCTCTGTCCCCACCTAACATGACTTCTTGAATAACGTAGTCTCACTTCCTCTTATCAGCAAAACCCTTCATGCAAAAACTACCAGTGTAAATGTTAGTCGAGTTAAAAGATAAGAGCCAGACTTGACTGATCTAGATAGAATCTCTCCTCTCCTGTCTTGTCTGCTGTCCTGCTGTTATGGAACTCTGAGCAGTTACTGAAGCCCAGTTACAGTATGGACTTACCAGTACCTAGGGGTACCAGCATGCATCTGTTAGCCAACCTGATTGTTGATTTTTCTTTTATGGTTTAAAATGGAGTAAGTATACTAATGTGTTTTTATTGTATTCCCTAAAGGTAAGTGTGTTATTGAAATGCAAATGTTTGACGAGGAATTGGAATGTACACTGCAAAACGTTTGCCAGTGGGGTGAAAAACAAATTAATTATTCAAGACTTTATATTATGCAATTTAGCTGTTTACGTAAATATATCTTGTTTTAAAATTGTTTAGATATTTATACTTGGAAACAAGACAAAAATACTAATTAAAAAGGTTTTTCCAGTGTAAACTTTACTTAATTGAGGCATGGTCATCCTATTGCTGCTTTAAATAGAAATAGTAAGGGCTTGGTATTGATACAGATTTGAGTTTGAGATATATATATATATATGTATGTATGGTATGTGTGTGTGTGTGTGTATGTACATACATACATACATACACATATATATACATACATACATACACATATTACATTTTCATTGTTTACATGCATAATTTATACTATTTAAACGTATTTACATTGATGTGTAGAAAAAGTGCTATATCGGCAATGTCTCTTTAAGAATGACGGCAGTGTCTCACTGGAGTGTTGAGTGAACATAACGAGAGAATGCTTTCTTTAGCGCATCCGTGCTGTGTGTTATTCGAATGAAGTGTGTCTTTTGTTGTTTTTAAATCAACAACTGACTGTAAAGGATATTAAATGGAAAGGATATTAAGAGACATTATTCAATGAGAAATTGTTTGATCTCATCTTATTACACGAAACGAGTCAAACCATACTTCTACTCTCAAAACGCTGTGAAAGGATGTGAAATCTGAAAGTTTACCAGCCAGTGGCTATAATCAGTCATTTTTAGTTATATATCGTGAAATTTGGTCGCATGTGCGAGTTTTGAACTTTCATTGTAGAGGGTTGCCACATGATTTTTAGATTTATGAATCAATATTGAGATCATTCAAATGAAGATTGCGATGCATCAGAAAATCTATATATTTTTTTTATCATGTCTTAGTAATGATAATTAAACAATTGGCAAAATTGTGGTTTTTAGAGGAATGCTTAATTTGAAATCTTCATTTTCTGAAGTCACTTGGATGGCTGTCCATTGCTGCACTGATAATATACAGATTTCATTTCTAACCGTAGGCTCATCATGGTTACATTTCTTTTGGTAAACCATTTAAGTATTTAACTAACTATATTTTAGGCACTTAAATGGCAAAGATTAGTAATCTGCACTGAAGTATGAAGTTCCTTTCATCCAACAGTTTTACTGTTTTAATGGCCGTAACAGATTATCAAATTTGTTCTGCTCTACTGTTTTATTTAGTTTAGCACAAAATGGAACATCATTTGTGTCCCAAATGTCACGCTGTATTATCTTTATTATCAAGATATAATTGTAAGATTTAAATCATATTAATATATTATACATAATTTGAACATTTATTATTCTAATATCAACACTTCCATGTATTTCTGTCCCTCCATACAGAAAATATGCATTGTTTTTGAGGGTTATCACTGCTGCATATACACTGTTACAGATCTTATATAACAGGCTGAATAGAGACATAATAGTGAGGCTCATTTCTTTATCTTAAAATAAATACTATATTAAAAGTCTTTTTGAAATGAATGTTCAATAATGTGCATCCACTCAGAATTCAGAAGTTCAATTCTTCATCAGTACAATTGCTGTTTGTGGTTTGTTCTTTTCACGTTGCTCAGAGTGGAGTACCATAACTCAACACCCAAGCAATTACTCTGGGCACCTGACAGCTGGACATATTTAAACTATTAGGATGAAATTGATTCATGAGAGCTGATTCTTGAAGCAGTGCTTTTCTATAACTCTTGTCTGTGTCATTGTCTGTTTGTTCTTCACCTTGTTGTTCCAGGGTCAAGGAATGTTGCCTTATTTTGCTAACTTCCGTCTGCTAGCAGAATTTTCCACGCCTTGTGTGAACCAGCGGTAGGTATTTGTCTGATTGTGTTTAAATATATTGTGGTTTTGTTTCTGGTCTCTGGGCTTATTGGCTGATTAGATAATCGCATGAATAAGTGGATGTACCTAATAAAGTGCTCAGTGAGTGCATATGATTTTTTTTTTGGTTTTACTATATACAGTAATTAAGAGACACTAAGCTCTTTACTTAACTGCTGATCTCCTGGGATTTTCACACACAACAGTCTCTAGAATTACTCAGAATGGTGCCAGAAACAAAAAACATCCAGTGAGCATCAGTTCTGTGGATGGAAACACCTTGTTGATGAGAGAGGTCAACAGAGACTTGTTCAAACTGACAAAGTCTACAGTAACTCAGATAACCGCTCTGTACAATTGTGGTGAGAATAATTTCATCTAAGAATACTATTCTGAGATGAGGGTTGGTGCTGATTTGGCGGCATGAGGGGGACCTACACAATATTAGGCAGGTGGTTTTAATGTTGTGGCTGATTGGTGTGTATGTGTATATACACCGGTCAACATTTTTTAAACACTTGACTGAAATGTTCTGAAGGCATGTGCTTAAATGTTTGAAATTATATATATGTTTTAATTGTACAAATTTAATTGTGCCACCATATTAATTTAATTAAAAACTAAAATAAAAATAAAAAGTTTATGAAATTGATAACTTGGACCAAATAATAAAGAAAAGCAGCCAATAAGTGTCAATAACATAGATGAGAACTCCTTCAATACTGTTTATCCCAGGGTGATACCTCAAGAAGTTGGTTGAGAAAATGCCTACAAATTCTAGGCAAAGGGTGACTACTATGAAGATGATAAAATATAACAAAGTTTTGATTTATTTTGGATTTTGTTTAGTCACAATATAATTCCTATAGTTCCATTTGTGTTATTCCATAGTTTTGATGACTTTATTATAATATTTTTTTTAATTTTATAATGATCGTAAAGAACCTTTGACCAATTGTATGTGTGTGTGTGTCTGTATTTATATATGTGTATGTATGTATGTATGTGTATATATATATATAATATACATACACACACACACAGTATCTCTCAAAAGTGAGTACACCCCTCACATTTTTGAAAATATTTGATTATATATTTTCATGTGACAACACTGAAGAAATGACACTTTGCTACAATGTAAAGTAGTGAGTGTACAGCTTGTATAACAGTGTAAATTTGCTGTCCCCTCAAAATAACTCAACACACAGCCATTAATGTCTAAACCGCTGGCAACAAAAGTGAGTACACAGACACCGATCAGCCACAACATTAAACATATATATATATCTGGTGTATATGTAGGCCAAAAAAAAAATTGTTGGTAAAAATAGAGCATTGTAACGGATAGTAAGTCCCCAGTGTATTTCAGGCTTGTTTATATTTAAGTCCAGTGTTATGCACCAAATCTGAATTTTTCTGGTTATTTTGTGGATTTTGGTTGCACATTAAACTGCTTATATTACATTTATTGTTTATATTAATTTTGGACACTTGAAGCCTCAGTGTGTCTGCCTGTCATAGTAAGGAAAGACTAAGAAATATTTTTTTCTATAAACTATCGGATGATTAATTGGTCATCGCCCTTTTCCACCACCTTGGTTATCGGTATCGGCAAATCCACTATCATTCGATCTCTAGTTAAAAGTCCACAGTTATGCACCATTTCTGAATTTTTCTGGTTATTATTGGTATTTTGGTTGCACACTAAACTGCTTATATTACATTGTTGTTTATTGTATATATTAATTTTGGACACTTGAAGCCTCAATGTGTCTGCCTGTCATAGTAAGGAAAGACAAAGAAATGTTTAATTATTCTATAAATAGATTAGTTTTTTTAATTATCGGCCAATTAGCTGTCCCTTCCATTTTGATTATCGGTATCGGCAAATTCCATTTATCTTTTGACCTCCTAGGCTTTAGAACATTTAAATTTAAGTGTGGGTGTGGCTTCCCAGTGCAATGCAACAGAAATAGAAACTAAGCAACATACTGTCACTTGTCACAGTCGCAGCTGGTTAGGACAAGAACTATTGCTTTACTGCTTGTTGCTGTATCTCGTGTAATATGTAACAAGACCACTTTTCATGATCCAAAAATGTTGAAAAATGTCTCTTTACATTTATTTCATACTGATTATTTATTCCCTCTGAAATGCTTTGGAGTACTGATGTTAAATGTGTGTTACAAATATGCTTTTGTCAGACAAAAAAAATTACAAAACTAAAATGAATTATGAGAAGGTTGATTCGTTTACTTTGTCATTTTGCTCACTTGTTTTCCAGCTGGTTCTTTGAAGTATTAGGTTACCCCAAATTCTCCAAGTCCAACATGACTAACGGGGTTCTAATGGCGGCTGTATTTTTCCTGGTGCGGATCGCCGTCATGCCAGTGTATTACAGTCGAATGTCCTCTGTTTACGGCACTGAGGCCTTCTACAAGGTCTCTTTTGGTGGCCGCAGCGCGTGGATCTTCTCCAGTATCTGCTTGGACATCATGAACATCATGTGGATGCATAAGATCGCTCGCGGCTGCTATAAAGTCCTGCGCTCCAGCCGAAAATCCAAAGCCATGAGTCAGGAGAATGGAAAAACAGATTGAGCACAAGCAAAAGGCCTGAATGCATTTTAAATGTATATGCCACTTGCTCACGGACAGCATTTGGGGTCTTGTTGTCGGTCTTCAAGAGCAGGTATACGTTAGTGGGTGAATGGGACAATACAACCTTGTGGAGACCAGTACAGAGAAGGCAGACTTCCCAAGAGCAATATTTTCGGTCCATGGCCAGATCTTTCAACTGAGAAGACCTAAAACCTGACAGACCTCCTCCCTTTTTGTGCTCGTTATGAAACTGTACACTGAAGGTGCAAATAATGCGCTATTCGAGACCACAGCTAAAGCACCTGAACTGTATTTTAACCATGTTTGTTTTTTGACCCCAGAGGCTGGTTTTTAATTCTCAAACTGTGGGCAGGTAAACCACGTTATTTATTCATCAAAGTCCGTTCAGTCACTCTGAACCACTGTACTGTGCAAAGGGGTCAAGAGGTCAGCGAATCGCCTGATGTTCTTGTTCACTTTGAAGCCGGGTGTATTGACTGTGAAAGATGAATCAAAACTGCACTCGGAAAATCAGAGATAGCAGGGTTTGCTGGAAGAAGAACCCTCCCTATGGACAAACAATTCTACTCGACTTGATTTATTTGTGAATCTCTTGGAAAATCAACCATCACACTGAACTTGGGATGTATTAGATCCTGATGAAAATGATGGACATGCAGATCTGACTGCTTGTTAATATAGTTCTTAAAGGGAAAATCTGGGATAAATAGCCAAAATAATCTTCCGCCTATTTGATTTATGTGAGATTGGAGTAGTAATGCGGAACCCTTCTCACTAAACTGTTAGGGTTAGGGTTAGAACTGGTTTTGTTTTTAGGAGTCACACATCAGTTTACAAACACACAAGATTCAAATGTATGTTAAATAGCCAAAAAGTTGGTAGTGTGAAACCCTTCTCACTTCAATCCTGTTAATACGAAACTAGTTTTGGTTTTGAATGAAATCTGTTTACACCTGCACCAGATCCCGTTCTGATTCCGTTCTGTTCCCACGAAACAGACTCTACACTATGTTCGCACTGTACAGGTAACTGCATGCGACAGTGTTGTTTTCGGAATGTTTGCATTGTACATGGAACTTTTATTGAACATACGGTAATTGTTTTAATTATGTATCCAGTCATTATTGCAACTATGGGTAATGTTTTGCAAAAGGGATTTAAAAGGAATTCTAAAAGAGCTCGAGTTAGCTCATGAATATTAGAGAATTTTTGGGGCTTTGGTGTCAAATAGATTTCCTGCATCATACCTAATTTATTTAACCAGTTTTACACTTGGAGAGCATGGTAATGTTTGAACTACATATTTATTATTTTGTAATGGAAAGATATAAATGGTGTCAATTTATGTGATTTAGATATACAGCATATGAGAGAATACACAATACAGAGATACTTTCACAAATGCATTTTAAAAATGTATTGTCACTATATATGAGGAATTATTGTAGAATATATTCACATGTGCATTCAGTGGCGACACAGATATGAGCACTTAGGTTTTATTGAATGAAATATTAAAAGGTATGAAAGACAGTTGAGATGAAAGAATGCTTTTCATCGCTCTGATGCATAACGGTTATGTTTTTAAAGAACAAAGTACTTGAATTTGTATCTATATTATTTCGAGAGAATCCTTGTTGTGATTTTTGCCTTTGCATTCAATCACTCAAAATGCCTTTTTGTTTGTTTTTAAATAAAGATATTTTATTTACTTGGTTTAGTGTCATATTAACACATGGTTCATTGTATGTTCATGTAATGGATGTACAAACCAACTTTGATTGTTTTTATGGGTTTTTTCCTCGCCAATGTTACAACCAAAGGTCTGAAGTAAAAATGACTGTTTGAAAGATGTGTTTTTAATCTTAAATATGAAACTAAATGGTGATACACCAACACAAAGAAGGTTTTTTATACTATTTTAAAATGCAAACTGCATATGGGCCAACAGAATTGTTGCATAGAGTATAAAATACAGCAAAGGGAAAGCAGGGACAATGATTTATTCAATATGTTTTAAAAACCTCTTGCAAGTTATTTCCACAGCACTGATTCGATTATAAAGAGAAAAGCATCACATTTTTTGTCTTCTGTTTGCCAAATCAATTTTGAATTATTCTTTCATTAAAATGCTAAATCTCCAGTGTTAGGAAGTGTATCCTTGCTAGATATTAGAGCTTTAAAATATTTTTATGTAAAATAATGTCTTAAAAGTGTGGACACTGGACCCTGCAAATACATTGTAGTCAAAATGTTCAAATTTGACACGTGGAATGTGTAAAGATCGAGTATCATGACCGTTTCTGTTTTTGTTACTGACACATTTCATGTTCTGATTTTATGTCACAGGAAATTGTTTCCATGACTAGGTTTACATATATTACCAAGGTGGCTACAGGGTTTGTGTTCCCACATACCTAAGGAATGAATGACAGTCACAGTAATGTTTTTTTTTTTTACATTTATTCTTTCAAATGTCTTTTTCACATTTTTCATTTACATTGTCATTTTCCTCAATAAAGCAATATGTTCACCTTGATCCATGAGCACTTTGTGTTTGCTTGTCAGGGTTTATGTCAGTATGCACATCTGTTATAATTAAATTTCATGGCAACTGCATCACAATTCCTTTTGTGTACTGAAAATGATCAGATGCTGACATATTACAACTGAATTTTAATCTGTTACCAGAAAGCAAAGAATTACATACAGCCTGATCTTACGCTAATCTTAATGCCTTTAAAATAAAGGTTCCACATTGAACCCAAAATGCCAACTTTTTATTCTCTATTTCTCTGAGCCATCTAATTACTGGTTCTTGAAAGCCTGAATAAGAAATAAGCATTGAGGCCTAAATATACATGTTTTATGTTAAAGGAATATTCTGCATTTTGCTCAATCGACATCATTTGTGGCATAATGTTGATTACCATAGAAATTAATTTCAACCCGGCCCTCGTTTTATTCTCACTGACTCACTGTAACCAAGATTTATTTGTATTTTTTTAAGAATGAGGGACATTTTTGTGGTAATCATCACTATGCCACAAATGCTGTCGATTGAGCTTAACTACTATATATATATATATATATATATATATATATATGTAATTTGCACTATAAAAAATAATACAACAGGTCAAACATTTTAAAGTAAACTAATATATATATATATATATATATATATATATATATATATATATATATATATATAATAAAGTATAGGCTATTTGCAATGTTTTATTAAATCCGAATGCAAAAAAATAAAAAAACCCACATTAACGCATATATTTACATGTTATCATGCAACACTTGCCCAATCTAATCAATATTCATGATCTACGCTATCGCCCCGCCCCTATTCACTGTGCGTCCTGGGTGACCGGAAACAGCATTGCACGTTGACGTTGTGGTGCGTCCAACAGTTACAACAGATACAGAGAGGTGAGTAAAACTAATTTGTCAAACCTTCAGTCAGATATAAAAATCTGTTTTAAAGTATCTGTTAACAGAATAAATGAACATGTGTCTGTTATTCAATGACATTTTTTTTTGTGTGTACTTGCTTACTGCCTTCCATGACTTGTTTAAATGCATGGATGATGATACACACGTCTCTTGTAACTCTCAAGTGTCAGGATTGTTAAAAGCCTGACATTTGTAAATATATTTGATACTTTTTTAGATTAGAATTAAATAGATTGTTTGTTGGAAGAAGTACTCTCAATTACAATATATATTTTTGCCCTTTAAGACCATTCTCATTCAACAGATTGGTGCTTTAATGAAAGTAAGAAAGGACAGTTTAGTCTGCAAATTTTTGGTCAGATACTTCAAATAAACCATAAGTAGTCATATTTTGGTCAGAGGTTTGGAAACACTTGCTCATCCATTATTATTGCTTTTTAGAATAATATTAAAGTTTTCAAAACCATGAAATTACATAGTGGAAGGATGGAAATTATGATGTGACTAAAAATGAAAGTAATCAAAACTATCATTCTCTCAAATAATGGCATGATCCAGGGATGCTTTTTAAACAGCATTGAACAAGTTTCCATTTATGCTGTACATTTGCTGGCTGCTTTTCCTCCCCTATCTTATCTCATTTTTATTTTTGCTAAGAACTGTTTATAAAACTAATTTTAACCATTTAACCAGAAGCCTTTAGATCAAAAATAGTGAATCGGATAACACACAGTCAGACCATCTTGATGCTCTTGATCTTCATGATCGGTGTGCATGCTTGCTTTTTTCAGGGGTTCCTCTGACACTTTGAAGGTCCCCTGACATGCTTCTTTTTGTAGGCTTTGATATAGGCCTTAGTGGTCCCTAGTACTGTATCTGAAATCTCTTTTACAAAATTCAGCCTTGGTACAGAATTATAGCCACTACAAGCCAACCCATAATGAGCTTTCCTTCAGACGTGCCGTTTCGGTGTCTGTAGCTTTAAATGCTAATGAGGAGGCGAAAGGCGGGGCAAGGTGTAGTGTGGGTGTGGTCTTGACCAGCTTGCAGCAACGGTACCATGCATGTTTACATTGGATATATTGCAATGGCACTTAGACACGCAGTCGTTCAAGCGTTTCAGTTTGACCCAGAGTCTGATCCGGATGGAGAAGCAACGGAAAAGTTTTCATTGTCTGGTCCTGCCACCACCGTTAGGGCAGAGGCTGCAATGGCAGCTCCACATTTTGGTGGGGTGACCACACCCCCCGGATGTCCCATGCATCAAGATCCCCCCCAAAACTGAGTCATGCACCATCTATTAAATTGAGCATGATGATATCAAATGTGGATTTATGTAATAATAATTAGTCAATGTAAACCCAGGCTCTCAGCTGCCCGAGTGCCCAATGCATCAGGCTCAGACGGCACCGGCCGGACCAGTGCATCAGGACAGAGCGTATGAGTTGGTCCAATGTCCCATGAGAGCTGCTGATGGAGCCATCGATCCCACAAACATGGTAAATGGTGCTTTTTGCAGACTCTTAAAGGGATAGTTCACCCACCGAAAAATTACAATTATGTAATTCTTTACCCACCTTCATGTCATTAGGCATGTGTGAGGTTCTTTCTTCTTAAGTAGGTTGACTCTGCTCATTCCCATACAATAAAACTTAAGTGAATGGTGACTGAGGCTGTCCATGGAAGCGTTCCACTGAAGAAAATAAGTCATACAGGTTTGTATCGACATGAGACTTAGGTAAATGATGAAAAATAACTAAATATCATAGCATGAGGACTGATGGGAAAAAAAGTTATTTTGTACATCTAAAACTTTTTGCACTTTTGTTTTTGCAGTTTAAAATAACAGAACATTTTAAATGTTTGTACTGTATATAATAGAACATCACAAATTCATATTATGCATATGTTGGGAAATTCCACAGAAATGTTAACCACATCATGGAAAATTAAAAAGTTGCCAAAGGAGCAAAATTCCCTTTTAAGTTCTATCGAATGTATAATACCATCCAGACCGCTAGAGGGTGCCGCTTGCTTACACAGGGCTGACTGAAACGCTCCTTGGCTGAATGCAACCTATTTGGAAAAAAAGTTTAAAAGTTATCATGCAAGACCATATTGCAATTTCAGTCTTAACTCAATCAGTTGTGCACCCTTAATGGATACCATACCAATGTCAACACTTAAAGCGTTTTGTTTTACTTCATAATAGAGTGCATCCAGAAAGTATTCACAGCACTTCACTTTTTCCACATTTTGTTATGTTACAGCCTTATTCCAAAATGGATTAAATTCATTATTTTCCTCAAAATTCTACAAACAATACCCCATTATGACAACGTGAAAGAAGTTTGTTTGAAATCTTTGCAAATTTATTACAAATAAAAAATTAAAATTCTCATGTACATAAGTATTCACAGCCTTTGCTCAATACTTTGTTGAAGCACCTTTGGCACCAATTACAGCCTCAAGTATTTTTGTGTGTGATGCTACAAGCTTGGCACACCTATTTTTGGGCAGTTTCTCCCATTCTTCTTTGCAGGACCTCTCAAGCTCCATCAGGTTGTATGGGGAGCGTCGGTGCACAGCCATTTTCAGGTCTCTCCAGAGAAGTTCAATCGGGTTCAAGTCTGGGCTCTGGCTGGGCTACTCAAGGACATTCACAGAGTTGTCCCGTAGCCACTCTTTTGTTATCTTGGCTGTGTGCTTAGGGTCATTGTCCTGTTGGAAGATGAACCTTCACCCCAGTCTGAGGTCCAGAGCACTCTGGAGCAGGTTTTCATCAAGGATGTCTCTGTACATTGCTGCATTCATCTTTCCCTCGATCCTGACTAGTCTCCCAAGTCCTGCCGCATGATGCTGCTACCACCATGCTTCACTGTAGGGATGGTATTGGCCAGGTGATGAGTGGTATCTGGTTTCCTCCAGCCATGACGCTTGCCATTCAGACCAAAGAGTTCAATCTTTGTTTCATCAGACCAGAGAATTTTGTTTCTCATGGTCTGAGAGTCCTTCAGGTGCCTTTTGTCAAACTCCAAAAAAAAAAAAAAATCAAATCAACTGAATTTACCACAGGTGGACTCCAATCAAGTTGTAGAAACATCTCAAGCATGATCAGTGGAAACAGGATGCACCTGAGCTCAATTTTGAGTGTCATGGCAAAGGCTGTGAATACTTATGTACATGTGATTTATTTTTAATTTGTTTCGTTTTTTATTTTAAATAAATTTGCAAAGATTTCAAACAAACTTTTCACATTGTCATTATAGGTTATTGTTTGTAGAATTTTGAGGAAGATAATGAATTTAATCAATTTTGGAATAAGGCTGTAACAACAAAATGTGGAAAAAGTGAAGCGCTGTGAATACTTTCCAGGTGCACTGTATGTAGGTAAGCTTTCACAACTGTCACGTCTGTAATGTTTTTCTTCAGTGTGAGAAGGGGGATGATTACAAATTAAATGTTACATGTTCTGAGGAGTGCTAACCCTTATCATTATTTCTGGATTGTGCATTTGAATCCAGAGTTTTTATAAAGTGTGTTGATAATTATTAATTTGGTCAATAATTGGCTGATAAATATCGGCACATCCCTAAAATCCTTCTTTATGATTTTTCTGATAATGTGCATTAATGTTCTGCTTTCATGTGTCCTACAGATGCCTCCTCCAAACCAGATGCCTGCCCCTGACCAGCCCTTCCCTCTGTCTGTGAAAAGAAAGGAGTCGAAAATCCCTCGATCAGGCACAGAAAAGAACTGGGTCTATCCTTCTGAACAGATGTTTTGGAATGCCATGCTGCGGAAGGGGTGAGTTTTTGCTGGGGTAGACCTATATATTTTATGGGACAGTCAGTATGTTTACATGCACTTTAAAAAGTTTGAAAAGTTGGACTAAAAAAATATCTGTGTTTTTAAAATGCCATGTAAACCCTTTAGTTTGACTTAAATTGTACTGTACTCATTTTTGTTAAGTTGGACTAACAGACCTAGATAATGCGATTGTTGCTCTGCTTTGTCCAGCATGCATACACTAATTGGACCATAATTGCCCATAGTAAGGCTGTCAAATAAAATTTCGAAATGTGAATATTTGTTAAATTTAAGGTAAAAATGCACATTTGAATGCTAAAATATGTGTTCAAATTTTGGATGTGTGACAAGCACTGATGATGACTTGCGGGCTGTTTAAAGACTGACCAGTCTAATAAAATGCTAAACTGACATGATGCATACATATTACGCATTTTTGTTAACTGCCAGATAAGTTCTTTGCAATAAACATTGCTGTAACACATGCTTTTTGGTTTATATTGATTCATTCCACCGTCTTGTGGTCATGGGAGACAATGTCGATTTAAAAATCAGATGTCTTGCAGCTACATTTTCCCAATCTGAAATAATGGTTTTAACATTTTAATTTAATTAGGATTTTGTTCATATTTAAATGAAACATTTTTATTTGGTTTTCAACCCTGTTGACAGCCCTAGCCTGTAGCGCTGTGCACATGCCTGAAAGACAAAGGTGAAGCTCGGCATGTATTACCAGCGCTTTCTCAGCTGTCGACCTTCATTCAAATACTCGCTTTTGCATTGTGCCATGTATACTTGGGCAGACAGATAGACAGAAGACTGTAGCCTCACAATGCAAAAACCCGCTGTAGCTCGATTATAATTGGGTATGTAAACATAAATTGCTAGTTTTTCCACCCATCAACAATACTTGTTTCTAAATCCGAAATACATTCTACAACCGGTGATGACACCTTTGTTCATGTTTTAGAGAATAGAGCTCTAATTAGACCATATACATTATTTGTTTGCCTCATAAATGAGCTGATATCTTATTTGGCTAAGTTTCAGGAAGACTGGGAGTGCTGTAACTTGATTACTATTGAAAAAACACTGTACATTTTGTCTCCAGTGTCAAGAAAGAGAACGCATACATGGAAAAAAACAGTTCAGCCCAATCCCATGAAAATCTCATAACACTTTGCATTACTGCATCCCAAAATGACTAAATTTGTGGCCTGTATTCTCATTGCCATTTCAAAGGATAGCTCATTTTCATTATTCTCTCACCCTTATGTTGTTTCAAACTGTATGACTGACTTTTTCCATGGAACACAAAAAGAGATCTTAGGCACTAAATAGAGAACATCAGGCTTCTATGAAAAAATTATCTTGAATAAAACTCAAGATCCTCTGTTACAAGAAACCAATTGTAATAGTTTTTTTTTTTTAGGTGGTGCTAGAAGGATGATAATCTTGCTCCTGTAGACATGTCCAACGTAATCCAAACCCACAATCATAACAATGATCAATCCTGGCAGGAAATCCTGAAATGGGAAGCACTACATGCCAGGCAAGATACAATAGAACTTCCATTCTCATATAGCCAATGATCGGAATTCCTTTATGATGGAAGCGTTATCCCACAGTGATCCATACTGTATAAAAAGTGTTCCATTGCAATGTTTATGTTGTTAAGAGAAGAAATAAATAATGGAGACTAAGCGATTGTAATGCCAAACGCAATTTAATTACATAAAAGCTGAATCATCATCTCTCTGACTCACAAAAACAGAATTGTTTTGAGCTTGTCAAGATTTTCTTCACTGTTGATTACTCCCAAAACGAGGTGATAATATTGTGTCGGTCGCCTTCTGTTTATTTGATGGTCACTGGCAGAATGATACTGCAGTCCTACCGTTTAATGTATTTTTCCATATTTTGTTTTCGATAGCGAATGTCCATGTGGTCCATCTCTGAAGATTTGAGGGCAAAGCAAAAGAGTTTTCTCCAAGAGCCAGAATACGACACTGGATGGGGTGAGATCATTGAATGTGTATCTTGTGATCAATGTGTGCCGCTAACTGTTTTTAAGCTAAAGAGTGCTTGATTTCCCTCCCAATTTTATTTCTGTAGATAAATTACCTTACGACAGACACGACTCCTGGTTGTGCGTCCAGCCATTGATTCTCTGGAGGCGGTTTTGGACATTGTAGAATTCATCTTTACACAGTTTTAACCTTGCTGTACAGATATAAAACGTCACAGAAAAATGTCATATGTACCAACATACTAGTATCTCCTTAGGTAGAGTCTTATGTAAACACTTGCTCACATTAGTTGTTTGTGATATATCTGGCTTTAAAGGTTTACTGGAGAGTTGTCTGTTGTATTCATTTTTTTCAAGCTTCAAATCAGTGCAAATTATTACACAGCAATGGAATAACAATGAATTCTTGGTCATAAATGTTCTAATTCAGAGAACCACAAGCATTTTATTTGCTTCTTAAATGAATGCTTTTAAATTGAAACAACCACTGATCTGATCTGATCTTACCGAGAGGTTAAACATATCTGGTGGTTGTTTTCTTTCAAAGCCTGGCCATTGAGTGTTTTAGAGGAAGTGTAGAAAAAGATTTGGCAGCTGTTATACGTTTGTAGCTCAGTGAAAATGGTTCAGTGGTCTCTGCATTTTTTTAAGCATATGAATGTGAATTGATCAGCCTCATGCAATGAAGCATATGATATCATATTTCTTTTTTTAATTAGTCCTCTTTCCTCCCATATTCACCTTGCCAACTGTAACAGTTTCAGCTCTGAAATGATGTAATTTCTTGCAAACTCTTTCTGGGTTTATTTATTTAGCAGAAATGTCTGTCTGTGTATATACTAAAGTGCTGATATCTGTGATCTCTATGAGTGAGTGTTTTATAAAGACTTTTATCCTCTGATTACTCAAATAAATAAATTGTATCTGGCTATGAAACATGAACGGCTCGCTGATTATTTGTAAATCTGTCCTGTTCCAACTAATTTTGCATAGTCAGTATCAGTGTACATGTTTCCATGATTTGCTTAATTGTAAGCTTTCAGCTACCCATCTGTCAAGAATGAGAAGTAAGGATCACTGTTTATATTGCCACCAGCAGGTGACGCCATTCCCTTAAAAATTCAATTGGCTTTATTTCACCATACTTTTGAATGATAATGACATACCTTGATAACATAATGGCTAAATTAATTATTAAATAGCTGTGAAAATTCTGTGTCTCTTCCTGTGGCGCTTAGTATAGACAAACATATAAAAATATATAATTAAGGAATATTTCTCACTGGGTTTAAAGGGCTTTGTATAAACATCTCAGGGCCCTTCGTGAAGGGATTTAGCTTACTTCGTTTGAAACAAGGAGCTCTAAAATGGTTTGAATCGACCCTTCGAGTTGCGTCCCCTTCCAGCAGTGAAACTTCCGGTCCACATACTTCCGGTCCTACTTCCGGGGATAACCTGCGCCAGCTGAGGAACTTCTTTTTAGGTGAATGGGAATGCCAACGGATAGCTTCCTCCAGGTTTTGCAGACTAATTTGTAAACAAAACTGCTAATGTTTCCTAATATGTCCAAAGTAAAAGAATATGAATCTATATGAATAGCAAGAAACCTCACAGTGGACGAATTCCAATTGAAAGTGATCATCCCTATGCCCTTCTCCCCTCGAAGGACAGATCTCTTGTGGGCACTCTAAAGGAGCATGAAAGTGCTTTATGAATGTACTCTTCACTAATAGTCTTGTAAAAGTGCTCTTCATGCAAAAATAAATAAATAAAAATAAATAAATTGGCATGAAAGTCAGTAAATGATAAGAGCTTTTCATTTTTTGGTTAACAATTCCTTTAAAGGCTGTTTCAACTGTGCCTGATCTCATGTTTAGATTATAATTACGCTATATTTGGGGGTCCAGTGCATCCGATTTACATGCATTGTTCTTTTGAAAACAGGCCATTAATAATGTATGTGTGTGGTTACAGAGATACTGTATGTGGTTTTCCTCAGGGCTTCCGTTCTGGCAAAGAACCAGAAAAGCCCTTGTAGAGCAGAAAGCAGATATACAAACAGCCTGTGGCAGTTGAGTCTGGTGGGGGCATTCAAGCCCCCTGCAATTCACACAGTCTGTTTCATTTACATACCAAAAGATGTCCAGCTGTGCCAAGTACATAAACCAGGCTTTGCTGAGATTCCAGAACTGTAACATTAATTACTTGAAGTAACTGATTGAAAGAGAAGTAGACTTTCAAGCTAGCAGGGCACTGGTAGTCCATGGCGTAAGTGGATGTTTAAAACGTTTTTTTGCTGCAATGTCAGTTGTTAACTGCATCCATTTCAACCCCAATTAATTCAAATTACTCAAAATTATGATGTTCCAACTTCCTTTTGAAATATGATTGTTAATGCAAATGTAACCACAGAGGTTGCTCAGCATAATACATTTGGACATGTTTCATTAATGGTTGAAAACCAGAAAGTTTTCAAAAACATTGGTCTCAATTTTTAAAAGCGTATCTATTTTAGATTCTGAGAAATTCACAAAACTGAAATGTTTTGCTTTTTAAAATGTGCTTGTGCAGTCTTTCTTTACATGTCAATTGGTTAGATATTTTCTTATCTAATGTATTCAAAGATATTTTCTTAACTAATGCATGACATTCATATATCTTTAAGTGTCGCTTAAGTGTCCAACTATATTTTGTGGCCACTGGATATTTATCAAGTAGGTATATGCCCTGTATTGTGCTATAACTTAAGGAGAAACGTTCCGCCCTGGGCGACTGCCCATGTCGCCCATGCCTAAATCCTCACCTGCTCAAAGTTCCACGGGGACGGGTGTTGCGAGGCATGGTGCGAGCTTCCAGGTGATCATCTGTGTTCTGCGAGAAACAGCAGCCGGTTGAGTTTCTGATGTCCCCCCTAGGGTGAGATGGTGCCCCCCCAGAGAGTTGGTGCCCTACACAGACTGTGTCATATGCGTATAGGGAGTGGCGGTACTGATCAAAGTAATGCATGTGTCATGGAGAAAAAAAAATCTGGCCACTCCCCATAAAAGAAACTTTTGGATTTCTGGTGGATGATTTGTCGGACCGTTTTTGAAAAGTCTGCGGTTATGGAGAGCACTTTCGGAAGTCTCTGTTTTGGGTGGAGGAAAACAGTGTCCATGTGTTGATAAGAGCCGTAAACATATCAAAACGTTTTCAAACGAAATCGGATTTGCTTGAATGTGTCCTCAGTTTTTGCCAATGGAGGAAAATGCCGTTCTACTGTGGATGAGAGTGCAACGTTTTTAGATAAAACCGTATTAGTGTGGATGTGGCCTTAGATATTTTTACAAGACAAAAATAGATATCATTCCTTGACATCAAATCTGTCTTGATGTAGCCACCCTTAAGCTGAAGAAATCCAAAGACATCAGGAACATTCAGGAACAAGGTTGTATGGCTTTCTCACCTCCAATAATTTATGCACCCAGCACACCGCCAGAGGGCTTTTGAATAAATTAGGCACTATAACTGGACCTCACACTGTTAGTTAGTCATGAAAGTGTGTGAGTATTTGTGAGCCTGCTTCATAGGTCATGTTGTGGAATGACCTTACTAGTCTGTGGCCAAAGGACTGGCATGGATCCATCGCAGATTTTCCTAAGGGAGATTTGGAACACATCCCACTGGAAATAGAAAGAGGGCGAGGGGCTTCCACAAGGCCTAATCAAACCAGTTTCAATTTGTGCTGTGAGCTTATCACACCACTGAAAGTGATGAGTTCTTGACTTTTATAGAGCAGTCAACCAGCAAGCTGAGATAGGCAGGCCATCTGCATTGTTTTTAATGAGCTCTGATGGAAACGGGTAGAAAACAAACCGGTTTAATAAGTGCAAGGGGAAACCAGTCCATGCATAATGACTACTGCAGTCATCAGACCAGCTCCCTCTCGCTACGCCCAGATCAATACACTCGTCCCCTCTTCACCGAGCCTCTGTGAGTTTGTGTGGTTCTTATCATAGTGAGACAAGATGAAATATCAGCAGCTGTAGAATAATTGTTTTGTGTCTTTGTTTGCACCATTGTGACCTTATTTTCTCCCATCATCACAATTGGATTAATGCCTCATTGCAGATCCAAACAAAAACATGCTCCTCACCTTCTACACTTAATTATAGTTGTTGAAGCAATTAAATTCAACCAAGCATTTGGAGCCCCAACACCTCCCATGATTCCGTGCACATTTCTGAAACAGAGATGAGCTTGCGGCATGATGTCCTGTAGATGTAAGCATGTAAGTTGCTCTTTCAAAGCTCAAGATACTTATTGGAGATCTCAGTTACTCATTTACATATCAACTTTGTTTCAGATGTTTCTCCCAAAATTACTCACGAATAAGATGTTATTCTGTTTAAATTAATGTGGACACATGTGAAATTCTCAGGAGAAAAATCAGAGAAGCAGGAAAGAGCAGCAAATCTATCCATGTGATCTCCATTCATCCCGATCACACACGAATGCGTCACAATAGTACGAGGTGGCGAATTCGCACCAATTCATTCAAGTTATACACCCACCAATGAGATTGTATGAATTCGCTAACTCTTAGTATTGTGATGAGTTCTCATGAGACTATGTTGTCTCCATTTAACGTCAATGCTGTCTTGGAGAAATAAGGGAGATATTAAAGAGATCGGTAATTTGATGTTATAGACTATCTGCCTTAATGCCTTAATATATTTTTTATATATTTTTAATATATTTTAGTGTTAAAAGTCCCTGCAATTGGGTCTATTTTTCACTATATTACGTCTGATTGTATAAGTCAGTTTGTTCAGATATTTTGAGCACTACAAAATTATTTCACATACAGTATGTGGCAGTTTAAACTATGAAGGAAGAAAAAGTTTTGGATCCATTGGTCTCCATATTAACCATAACTCTAATCGCAGAGTCCTTTGCTTTTCTGCAATGTGTTTTAGTGGAAATTAATTCTTGATGTTGAATTAAAATGAGCTCTTTTGGGTGTCTAAAGAGCACAGTGGATTAATTACACCCATCTCATTGTAATGGCCGACCATTGCGCTTCTATCTGGCCATGAGTGCTAATAGCTTTAGATGATGATCTTTTATCAAATTACTGCCTGGTGACCTGTGAGGCTACCTATGTATGCAGGCTTAGGTTGGATTCATTAGATAGATAAACCTGCTACTGACCTGCCAGATTGGGCTGGATTTTGGGGCCACGGGAGGCCTGTGCTCTAAGGAAAAGGAAACTGAAGATTGCTCACCTCCCCCTCCCAATTTCCAGATATCAGCTCTTTAGCTGTGATAAATCAGCTGAAGTGATCTCTGACCTTATTCAACAGGGACTGGGTCAGATAGACAGAGAGATATATGACCACCGAAGACAAGTGAGGTGGTTAGATTCTTATTCTCTCTGTCTCTCTTGCTCTCTCAGGTTAGGGGCCCCAGTGGCCCCTGGGAGGAGGGATGTACGCACAGCCATTTTCAAGCACGACTGCTATTATCTCTGTAGGTCTTTAATAATAACAGAGTGTTTAAGAGATAGAGACAGTGTGGAGATTACTGTAATCAGGAGTTACAGTACATAAATGGATGCCCTGCAGCATGTCAGTAGGTGGGATTCTGGGATGCCGAATGGATGCCGTGTTCCTGGAAAGATTTTAAACTCCGAATGAACCCTTTTTTGGCATCACAAGCGTTAAAAGGACTAGAATTAGATGAAGTATGTAGTTTGTTAGATAATACAAATAATAAAAAGTTAGTTTTGTGACTTTTTGTACATGTCTGTTAGCTTTGAGGCCATCTAGTGTACTCTTACATGATGACAAAATGTACTTATGATAAGAGATATATGCATTTAAATTTACAGTCTCCTCTCGTAAAATAGTACAAAAATATTTATGACTCATCTTGCCATAGATAGGTTTTTGTCCAATCAAATATTCTCTAGAATGTGGATGTCCCTCCCCCTAATACCACCTGTAACCAACTAGCTAGTAGCAAATCATGGTTCATGGCATGGATCATGGCATTAAAAAAGGGACAAGCCCTTCGATATGCCCAAGAAGGACAAAAAATGTGAAAACTCTTGTTTCAAGAGCAAGTATGTCAACACAGGAAAGAAAACTCTACTTACCTAGCAATTTAATGGGGTCTTTAAAATGCTTTCGACCCCATTTGGAGGTCTCCGGCCTGCTGCTATACCAACTTGGTAATTTGGAGAAGGATATAGCTGCACGCAGAGCTCCAAAAAGGGTCAGGGGCTCCTAACAATCAGTAAAGATATAGGGAGCCCCTAACCTTAACCCTTTCCTTAAACGTGAGTGAAAGTGACGCCCTCTTTTGGACTTGGTGCAACCCTGTTTTGGAGTAACCCTGCTTCCTTCTGGAGTAACTCCCCCAAAAATTCTAAACCTCTTGTTTCAAGAGGAAGTATGTCAACACAGGATAGAAAACTCTGCTCGCCAAGCAATTTCATGGGGCCTTTAAAATGCTTTTGCCCCCATTTGGAGATTTCCAGCCTGCAGCTACACCTACTTGGAAAGTTGAGAAAGTTTAACTTTATGCAAATTAGTTCCAACTTTCGGCAGCAACAACCAATAGGAGTGAAAACAGAGTCAGTGAAGCTCACACCATCTGTCTCCTGTGAGATAATGCCGTCAAGTGTAGACAAAGATGGAGGAGAAGCTTAAGATTCTGGTAGCATTTTTCACAGTTCTATATGATTTGTCTGTAAAAATAAAAATGATGCCTGGAAAAGAAACTGTTGTCAGTCTGAGTAAGTTTAATTCATATAAGGATATATCGTTTATCTTGTTAATTATATGATGCAATGAGCACTGCTGCAGTTCATAGTAAATCATGCTTCATTGCAGAATGTTCATTTTTAGTGACAAGAAAACAGATTCCTCATCAGATTAGAATGACGTTTCAGAAATTCTATGCACAGTGAGTTTGATTCGTAAATATCGTATATTCATAGATCGTTCATCATCTGGTTAATGATTGTATGCACTGCTGTAGTTTATATAAAACACTCTCCACTGAAGAATGCACATTTATAGCAACAAGAAAGCTAATACTAATTTGTTAAATTAAAATGATATCTTCGTTTTACTGGCAATATCCCTCATCTGTGATAAATATACAGCCAGATCCCTGCTGAAAAAAACAGCTTAACCAGCATGAAATTCCCATGCTGGTCTAGGCTGGTTTATACTGGTTAGTGCTGGTCTAGCTGGTGGACCAACATATCCATGCTTTTTTACCAGAAAAACCTTGCTGGTGAAGCTGATTGACCAGCTTGGTCTTTTTAATGAATCTGGTTAAGCTAGTTTAAAAGCCTGATGGGCACACCATCACACCAGCATTCCATGCTGGGGGACCAGTACTCAAAACACAACATAAGCTGGTGACCAGCAATGCTAGTCTTTTCAGCAGGGATGCGCAGTCCACCAATAATGTTAGATCGACAGCAGTGTGTTTCAGCCCACTACCAACTTCACAGTACAGAGACTAGTTACTAGTGACAATAATGTAGCTGCATGTGTGAAAGGAGCTTAACTCCTCCTAGAGTTTTCAAGCCACCTAAGCTGAAGGTCACCATCTATTGTTGTGTTTTGGGTGCTGGTGCCCCAGCATGGGATGCTGGTCAATCAGCTTCTAGACAAGCACTAAACCAGCATAAGCCATCACAAACCAGCTTAGACCAGCATGGGAATTGCTTGCTGGTTTATCTGTATTTTTTTTGTAGCAGAGACATCCACCAAACTCGGCACAGTCCATCAGACTGTTCTGACTTGGTGTACTATGTCTTTTCTAACTGATCGGATTTACAGTTTTTGCACAGTGGACAGTCATAAACCAGAATAATCCCATAGACCATAATCTGTCAAAGTACCATTAATGGATGGCCTTTAAAATGTGGTGTATACTCACTGAGCACTTTATTAGAAACCCTATGGTCCTAATAATGTTCCCCACATGGTCTGCTGCTGTTGTAGCCCATCTGCCTCAAGGTTTGACATGTTGTGCGTTCTGATATGCTATTCTGCTCACTACAATTATACAGAGTGTTTATCTGAGTTCCCGTTGCCTTTCTGTCAGCTCCAACCAGTCCCATTGACCTCTCTCATCAACAAGGTGTTTCCTTCCACAGAACTGCGGCTCACTGGATGTTTTTTTGTTTTTAGCACCATTCTGAGTAAACTCTAGAGACTGTTGCATGTGAAAGTCCCAGGAGATCATCAGTTACAGAAATATTCAAACCAGCCTGTCTGGCACCATGGTCGAAATCACTAAAATCAAATTCTTTCCCCATTCTGATGGTTGATGTGAATTGGCTGATTTGCATGAATATGTAGGTGCACAGTTGTCCCCAATAAAGTGCTCAGTGAGTGTAAGGTGGTTATTAAGGTGGTTTATAAAGTGTTTTTTGCATGCTGAAAGTGAAATCATTACAATTTTAAAATGAGTATAGGGTTTTCATCAGGTTCACATTTTCTGTTCTCTGGCTTCATTAGTGGAACATTATTAGCTTTAATCTCATTAAAAACATATCATACTGAATCAAGTATTTTAAAAAGAGTTGTGAGAAAAACTTTGTGAGAACTTTATATTTATCTGGATTTCTGCATTAATGGCCCCAAAATGTAAGCCACACTTAATGAATGCATGTTCTCGCATTGGATAACACAATGTGAAACTAAGAGGCCTTTATTTTATAGACCAAAAGAAAGTAAAATATTTTTAACTTAAACAAAAATAAGCTGTTTAGGTTTTAAATGATAAAACAGTAGATAAACTTGTTCATAAATTTGACAAAATGTGTCAAACTTAGTGGAACTTTATAATTATCTGGATTTCTGCACTAATGGCCCCAAAAATGTATTCTAAAAAAAACATATATATATTGGATAACAATGTCTCTTCATCTTCAGTTTTAAATGGTGTTGCATATGTACAGAGTTATTGCAGTTCTTTCACAGTGAAACATGTTCCTCCACTAATTGTTTACCTCGTCTTAATGTCTTGCAGTTCAGCAGACTATAGTCTGAAACAATAATTGGGCAAAACATCTGTGCACATGTACCCGGCCTCTTCCTAATCTGAATATCAATTTTGTAAAATTGAATATTCAGGATTCTGAATCCAAGATACTACACATGTCATTGAGATGTAGTTCCAAGTACCAGCCACTAGAGGACACCGTTTCCCTTTAAAAAAAAGTCCTTGCTTTCTGAATGAGTGGGTGAATGTGTCACATTGAATCATAAGGCTGTTTTAAATATAAACTAAAATTAATGAGAGTGGATTGACACATTCTGTTGAGAATTATGCTTAATTGGACTTCTTTAAATAACACTTACTGTCAGACCGTGTATAAACCTTTAGAATTGTTTATTTCTGCCTTCCACTCTTGCACAAAGTGATGGTGTCTTCTGTCAGCAAATTAACTGAACTGTCTTTGCAATTTGATTAAGCTTTTCAAATACACATTTCTTAATTGTCTCTTTTGGTTTTAGTTTTTACTTTCTAAACTACACTTTGCAATTTTTTGTTGGTTTATTTCTTGTCAGAGATTTGTGTGTTACAGTTGTATGGAAAATTGATGTTTGCTTTTTTCATGCAAGGCTACAACAAAAATCTATCTTGGCTCTTGAAATGTATTATCTCTCTCTCTCTCTCTCTCTCTCTAGCTCTATTTCTTGGCTGACACATGCTGTGCCCTCTTGTTTGGTTGGCACCAGGCCCTTGCATGCCCAGGCTCAGCCCTGGGTCTATTGCATTTAGGCCAGAAATATTGACCCTGTAATTCCCAGAGCGTTCAGATGAGATTATATCGGGCAGTACAGCTCAGAGGGAGAGACAGTGATGTTTTGGAGGAATAAAACTCTGCATCTGCATCTGCCCTGCTGGGGTAGTTAAGGTTTGTGACTGCAGGGGGCATAAGAAACAGTGGAAAAGAGAAATGGAGCACTTGTATTTAAGAGAATGGGAGAAATTGGAACAGCCAATATGGCAGATGTAGAAAAGAAAGTCCTGCCTTACAGCTAAAAGAGCCAATCACATTTTAGATGAAGAAATAACCTGTCAGTCAACTGGGGAGTGTGCATGCGAGTTAACAGGACCTTTATTAAAAGTAGCGTTTCTAGTGTGAACTTAAATAATATTTAAATAAAGCACAATTTATGATACCTTTGTTGTCAGATTTTACTGCTGAATTGAAATATGTCCTTTGATCGCATTCTTGGCCCATCTTTCGGGAGATTTTGGTCTTTCCCCATTCAAGTAAATAGGAGCTGTACTTTTATGCTGCTTCTATCCATAGGAAATAGCTGCAAGGTGGCGGCCGTCAACACCTGTTGGACCATTTAGATGTGTGTGAGTGTGAATTCTTTGGTGTGACAGTCGTCACTTGTGCAACTTTTTGCAGTGTTGCCCTTTGCTCACTAATTCTGATAGATGATCCCTGTCAGGAGGGTCAGTCACCTCCCCATCGTGCATCAGGGGCCAGACAGAAGGCCACTGAAACAATCAATGACAAACCAATCATTGCAGTTAGATTTAACTATGTGTGCAGACTCAGCCAATCAGAATACGGCTCTCTCTCTCACTCTCTCTGCCTGACAGCGTCAACAGAGTCTCAATGTTCTGATATGAATCATGTCAAGTCATTTTTATTTGTATAGCACTTTTCACAACACACATCGTTTCAAAGCAGCTTTACAGAAGATCATGCATTAACAGAAGATAAAACTGTAATGTCTATAATGTCTTAGATTCATCATTGTGTAGTTTGATAAAATACGATTGTGAATTGTGTTTAAAAATAAGTAATTGAATAATAATTGTATTTATAATCCCAGTGAGCAAGCCAAAGGCAACTGTGGCAAGAACACAAAACTCCAGAAGATGTTGATTAATAGAGAAAAATAACCTTGGGAGAAACCAACTCACTGTGGGAGCCAGTTCCCCTCTGGCTAACAAAATTAATACAATGCCAATATTACTTATGTATAGTGCAAGTCATGGTTTAAAATTATTAAACTAAGTTAGGTATAATTAGGTTAGGTATACTGAGGTATAATTAGTACCTCTGTTTTGTCGGAAATGAGTAGAAGGAGAATTCTGGCCATCTAATCTTTTATTTAATTGATACACTGCTAATTTGGAGAATTGTGAAATATCTCAAAAGATCTTTGATATTAGAGCAAAAATCTTATTCTTGATAATAATTTTTGTATTGGTTTCCTGTAAAAATATCTAAATATCCTTAAAACAAGATCAATTTGATTGATTTTGTTTTTAGAAACAACACTGTATAAGATATTTAGGTTTTTCAGAGAATGTATTTTTAACATGTGTGTTTTGCCTTTCTGTACTGGCCGAGTTTTTACAGTCAAAACATGTGAAAATCTACCACTGCTGAAGAAGTAATCCAAAGTATTTAGAATACGTTACTGACCTTGAGTAATCTAACAGAATATGTTACAAAATACATTTTACAGCATGTATTCTGTAATCGGTAGTGGAATACATTTATAAAGTAACCCTCCCAACCCTGCTCCCAGGGGAAGCATATACAAGGAGAAAAGCAGAGGCCCTAAAATTGATCCCTGTGGCACTCCATACTTTTGTTTGGTTTGACAATTCCTCATTTACATAGACAAAGTGGTAGCGGTCTGCTAAACCATGCTAATGCAACTCCACAAGTGAAAAATAATTCTCTACCCTATTCAAGAGAATGTCGTGGTCTATCATGTCGAATGCAGCACTAAGATCTAAAAGCACTAGAAGTGAAATGCAGCCGCAATCAGATGATAAGAGCAAGTAATTTGTAACTCTGATAAGTGCAGTCTCTGTACTGTTGAGGCCTAAATCCTGACTAAAATTGTTCATATATACTATATATATGTTTGGGAGGATAATACCTTTTCTAGTATTTTCTACATAAACGTGAGATCTGAAATTGGTCTATAATTAGCCAGTTCTCCAGGATCAAGTTGTGGCTTCTCAATAAGCAGTTTGATAACTCTCATTTTAAAGTTTCTTGGGACATGTCCTAAGGATAGCGAGGAGTAAATAATATTAAGAAGAGGTTCTGAGATTACAGGGAATACCTCTTTTAAGAGCTTGGTTGGTATTCGATCTATGTTGTGGCTTTTGATGTTTCGATAAGTTTTGTTAGCTCTTCATGACCTATGACAGCGAAGGATTGAAGTTGCACATGAGGAAAATTATTAGACACTGTTTTCTGAGGTACCGTGACAGATGGTTGCATAATTACAATTTTATCAGTAAAGAAATCTGAAGGTGAATTGGGCTCCCAAAAGTGACCCCTAGTGTCACTACATCGACACAACATTGAGTGAGTGACAGAAGGGGAATCATGATGTCTTTACTATTGTGCTGCACCAAAATATCTGGTTCAGTCAATGTTTCATTCCGAACCAATTTAGACACAGTACTGAATTAACACCTAGGATTGTTGTGGTTATTTTCTATAAGTTTGATAAAATATGCTGACCTGGCAGCTTTTAGTGGCTGTCTGTAGCTAAAGACACTATCCTTCCATGCACCACCAAATACCTCTAATTTTGTATTCTTCCACTTGCACTCCATTTTCCAAGCTGCTCTCTTGAGAGCATGAGTGTGATCATTGTACCATGGTGCAAGGCTTTTTTCTTTAATTTTCTTTAATCAAATGGGGCTACACTATCAAGAGTGCTAGAGAAGACTGTATTTATATTTTCTGTTATTTCATCAAGTTCTTCTAGGCTTTGGGGTTTACTGAGTGTATGAGATAGATCTGGAAGATTATTAGTGAAGCTATTTTTAGTGGTTGAAAGAATAGTTCTACCTGAATGATAGCGTGGTGTAGATTGAGTAACATTAGCTGAACGCAGCATACAAGAGATGAGGTAATGATCCGAGATGTCATCGCATAATTTCTGTATATCAACTTCAACTCCATATGACAGAATTAAATCTATAAATATGAACCCAAATGAAAGGATTTATTCTTTGCTGTTTAGATTTGGTGTGAAGTTCATCATTTGTGCCACACTGCGTGATCTACAGTATGTGGGTTCTTGAATTTCATGTGAAGTAGTTGCAAGCGTGTTTGTGTAAGAGTGAGCCTGATTAAACAGCTAGCAGCTTGTAAGAGCTTTCATTATCCCTTTGCTGGGTGCCACAGTGGCCTCCCAGACCTCAACATTTTTTACACGTCTGCAAAACTCTTAAGTAACAAGCTTATTTTGAACACACATTGTTAAATCCTAAACTCAGTTGGATCTGGTTTCTGGTGTCTCATTCCTTTGTTCTCTGCACGCCTGAGGATGCTAGCATAGCAGCTTGCTGTGATTTTGTCTGACTCATGATCTGAGATTTTAAGATTCAGTTTTGTATAGTTTGGGGCAAAAAGTCATTGCATTATAGCACAAAAAGTTTGGATCCAAATTCACCTTTAAATGGACTTCTGTGGAATTCAGTATTTCAAGATACGTATACAACAATGATGGCAGCTATTCCCAAGCTATACACCATTTCAAGCATGTAAACACTAACAAAGGAATTAGAACACAACTATTCCTAAAGCACTTTCACATGTTGTTGATACTGAGCATCTACGCGAGAGAGGTGATGAAGATGCATCGTAGTTTAGATGCTCACAATTATTTTCTCAGCTGGGAGATCAGGAATAATTGATATTCAATTTATATTCAATTTATATCCTGTTATATTCAATTAAGCTGTCTGAGTGACCTGCGTACAAGGTAAGGAATTTGTTTTTATGGAAAAAAAACAAAAACATATCTCTTTCTCCTGGATAAAATAGTCTGCTAAATTACCAAATGTTAAATGAAATGACTTGCGCAGCTTCATTCATTATAAAGGCAGCGATTTATAGTCACTTTTACAACTCTATCTCTCAAACTCACAGTTATTTGGCATACATTTAACTCACCTACCAGAGATAATATGTATGCTACAGTTGTTATAACTGCTCGTATCCATCCAGCCATCACACTTCACTGAATTGATTCATGCGTCCAGATGTGGTTGCTTTTTCTGAGATCTAAACACTTTAATCTCCGTTAGTTTCAGGCATACAAGGAGCATCCAGGGACCATCCAGCCACCGAACAACATGGTCCACATTTTAATAATGATATTTTATAACAATCGTGTTAATGTTAGTAACGTTAATTGTGTTAAAGACACTTTGAATGAAGCGCCTCCATCATTGTTGTTTTGAATGAGGGTGCGTTCCATACAGAAGTGATCATCCATTAACACTTTTCCCTTCGAAGACTTTACCATCCACTGTGAAAGCTTTGAAAGACTAAAAGGTATGGTGCTCAAAACTAAGAGACATTTGGAACTCACTTTTCAAGTAATTTTTATTGGAAATTCTGTTTGACGTGATCTTACAGCATAAATATCACTTGTTCTCCCTTCAAACTGCCCTTCGGAGGGTGATTTATCCCGCTCTTGCAGTCTGAGTTCGCATTTAGATGGAAATGTTCAAGGAACAATAGATGTCACTTCCTTAATCCATCTTGAAATCGTCTATATCTAAGTGGCAAAGCAATAATTAGCCTTATTTTTACAATGTTTTATTACCTTATATGACAAATGATAATTGATACTCATGCTGTATGTCAATATACAACACTAGCATTTTCACAGTCAGTTTTGCACAAGTAAACACTGCTCACATTTCCTTTAGTTTATATCATTCTCTTTACATACCTTCTTGTTGCATGGTACCTCATGAATGGGAGTGTATTGAACTTTGGCACTTTTAGCATTGTGGATTTCTAGGAAGTAAAGGAAGCCATTTTAAATGTTTTAAAATGTACACTTTGTTTTTATTTGTCGTCTAACAATGTCCAACAGTGTATTGGACATGCATCACAGGACACTAACTATATGTCTTTTTTTAAAGTCATGAAATTCTCTCTCTCTCTCTCACACACACACACAGAAAAATTTATGTCTGTTTCCTTTATAGAGGTGGAGCATGCTGTCATACACAACAATATTGCAATGCATCTTTGTTTCTAACTTATCTTCAAAAAGCATTTCCACTTACATGCATATTTCTTAGTTTAGCTTAACAGAAATTTTGAAGGCGATGGGGTCTAGTGAGCTGCTCGGTATTGTTGCTGTTTTATGCTCTCCTGTGTTGTATGAAGTGATGATGAAAATGTACTCTGATTGGCTGAGATGTCATCTCTGACTAATCTGGCAAAATTAAGTACAAGAGAGCATTTTCAAAAATGTCCATCCTGGGTAGAGAAAACGCCATTCTACCGTGGATAAGAGATGTTAACGAAGTAAAACTAAACGTTTCAACTGAAAATGTATTAGTGTGGACATGGCCTTAAAAGGCAGCTGCCAATCTAGGCAGTAAACAGTAAGGAAGCTTACTAGGTACTAGGAGTTGTACAGACTAGTCAACTACAACTAACATGTTATAACATGTCAGCCTGAAGTCAACTAGTTGCTCACCACCTGTTTATAAAACGTGTATGTATTAAATACAGCCTGATGGCTCTGCACTGAAAAGGTGCAGTGGCTCATATATAGACTGTGATGTTCTGTCAAACTCACAATGTCACGACTAGTCGAATTCGACTAGACTAATGGGCTAACCTAGTCAACTATTAAAAATCAGTAGTTGTGCAACCCCTTCTAGGTAATAGGTTTTGGAACAGAGCTGTAGATTTCACAAAAACATTTGATATCTTAATGAATCATATTACCCTACGGTTCCCCCTTAAAAATGGAACAAAACAACCCCACTGGAAATGCTTTTATGTCATGGTGTAATTTGTTGCATTTTAGCAAGTTCCCCTGCAGAGAGCATGGTGTCATTAGAGTGAAACGAAAGCGTGACACAACCCAGCATCAGGATGGAATGATCTGTTTGAATTCTTAACAAATGTAATTTGTCAGCGTTTATTATGGCAGGTGGGGAGGCTTCACTCGCTGAGAAAGGGGTAAATAGGTACATCCACATGGATTAGTGTTGGAGACAGTATGCAGGGCCTGAGAGTGTGAGCTGGCATCAACCACCTACAGGCTGTCTGGAGTACAGTCTACTGAGTACTAAAGACTGAGAGAGAGAGACAGAAAGAGAAAGAGAGAGAGAGTCATTCCACTCCCTTGTTCCCTATGTCGTTAATTATGGAAAGGAAACATGATTCACCCTGGACAGGTGTCAAGTCCATCACAGGTAACCCCCAATAATCAAAAGGAGCAATTAGAACCCCCCCTAATATTTATACCATTGAAGGAAACATATAAATGAAAACGCGATGAACGCATTTACCAATTTTTTCATTCGATTCTGAATTTATTTTCAGTTCCGTGTGGGTACTGATTGGAATAGGACAGAACCATTGTCATTACACTGACACACACACCACAAACACACACAACAATGATTTTTGTGTCAATGATCAAGTGATGGAGAAAGGACCTCTTAATCGTAATCTTTGTTAAAACAAAACCAGATGGGACCTGTGTAAAGCTACAATCACATGACTCAATGGACGGAAGTATCAGCGTTTTCCCTGCTCCATGTTGCTCTTCCATCTTACTGGACAATTCGGATAAAGTATCATTTATGGATACAGTGCCAGTGCTCAGAGCAAAACAAGACGTTCTCTGCAGCGCCTTTTAGGTGGAGTTCAAAATGGTGCAAATCATGTCAATGCAACATCACGATTGCTGTAATAGCAAAGTGAATAGCCACGATTATTATTATGGAGGATGAGGATTTAAGAGAATTGATGCCCATTGCAAAGTGTAAGCAACCTATGTGGTCTAGTTCTTTCAATTATTCAAACTCCCACTTAGACTTTGGAAACTTTTAATATTTCTTGAATTAGTGATATTTTATTGCATTTCAATATTTATGCTGTGAAATATTTAGTTTGGATAATTTTAATAAACCATTATTGTTAGAAAAGAATAAATAAGGAGCTAAAATGTATTTTTACAGGAAAAGAAGTATTTATTGAGTCAAATTTCGAAATTTGTGATTAATCACGATTAAATCGCAGCAGATCTAATCCGCCAAGACCGATATTCTATCTATGTGTCATTCCCACATTAACATGCTAAATCTTTCAGAGAGTTTTCATGACTAAAATACATTTACACTTGTTCTCTGATGACTTGACTTAAGAAGACATGGTGACATATCTGGAAGGTAAATAGCGAGGAGCCAATGTTCAATGGTTTCTACGATACCTTCAAGAAAATTCTAGGGAGCGAACATTTCAGTGCAGTGTAACGGTTTTGACAATGGGACAGTCCTAGAATTGGCAGACTCTCTCAGCACAGTGGGCAGTGTCTTTACAAATGAACTAGGGAGCGGCTTGACATTCTCAAAGAACATTTTAAAAGAAAGAGAGGTTGAGGAAATTGAGACCAGGAAAGGCTCCCTCCATCCATAGCGCTGGTAAACAGCAAGACATCTTCCAACAGTCTGAAACTTCGGTCTCCAAAGGTGACATCAGGGTAGACAGTTGAGGGGGACTATACACTTGTATAATCCTGCTCTTAGGTGGACAGAGTTGTGTGTAAAAGAGAAATGTTTATTGGCTTTTGCAATGTTAAGAGTGTGTGTATGTTGTATAACTGTGCTTGGGCACAGAGGGGTGTGGGGATTATCGCACTTTTTCAATTTCCTTTCTGTAGCATCATAAGCTGTTTATGAAAGCTCACATGGGTGGCTTGTACGAAAGCAACCTTTGCCGATTTCCGAGTGTTCCACGTTGAATGGAGATCAGGCCAGACCCCAACATTTCCCTGGCTTAAAAATCGAATGGGCACCCAGTATAGCAGACAACACACTGAGATGAACATCTACTTATAACACAGCATCTATTAGCGCAGACAAAGCCTTCCTCGGGTAAACAAGTCCACAGTGAAGCCACTTTAAAGAGAGGAGACTTAGCAACAAGAAGCAATGGCAACTCAAGATTTACTGAAAAGAAATAGTTTATCCAATAATGGAAATATTCATCATTTACTCACCATATAAGTGACAGAACCTCAGATATCTTACTCCAAATGCTATTTTCAGCAAATGTGAACAGAGATCGCATAATCACAGATTGTTTAAGGGGGCTGACAGTTTAATCACAGATTTTTAGATGAAGGATCTCTCAAGGGGGGGCTCCCATGAATCTAAATCTAGGTTCTGGCACCTATGACTTGGACTACTTGGTCTTTTTCAAAAGACAAAATGTATTATTAAAATGAGCAGACAGTAATGGCCTCTTTAAAATTCAAATAGACTTTCGAGATGGACAGAATATTTTGCTTTATTTAAAATAATATATATATATATATATATATATATATATATATATATATATATATATATATATATATATATATATATATATATATATAATACATTAAGATGATTCTTCTGGATTTTACAGCCCTCAGATTAAGGATTAAGTCTCTGCTGGTTATTATGTTAAGGACGGTTCCCACATAAGATAATAAACACTAAGTTAAACAAACATTCATATTATCATTTAGAAGGTCTTGCTGTGTTGTGCTGTGCTTCGTGGAAGATTTCTCCCATCTCCAACTTTAATGTGAATTATGATCTCCACCAGAGACTGTGGGTGGCTATTCTTGATTATGATATGAATTTATTTAATTTGTGTTTCTCTCCAGAGCATAGGAGAATTTTCGCTTATTAGAGTCTTCAGAGTGGTGCACAGATCATACCCCGGCAGATAATGTATTCAGAGAGCCTCTATGCTGCATATAAACCCATATCATTAGATAACGAGGCTGCCCATCAGGGCTTTATTTTCAGAATAATTTACAAATCAACACGTATATCAAAGTGTATATAACTTACATGGCATATTAATGAGACAGTGTGCATGTGTTAATGTCTGCTTTAATTTAACCCGTGTTCAGGCAGTAGATCAAGAATTTACATGTACTGTACAGTATAGCCTACTTGTATGCTAGAAGCCAACAGAGCTTTCTCAAGGGAGAACAACACTAACATTTAATAATACAGTAAGTCATTAGCAAACAATGTTATGCTTAGCAGATCAATGGTTAATGTACCTTGACATATTTCTATATTTGAAAATATTTCTAACTTGACATGTATTACTATTTGGATGCATATGTTAATGACAGATTAATCTCTATATGCAGTTATAATGTGTGTTGATTAGTTGTTACTGCAGTCACTGTTATTGGTGCTTATACTTGGGGTTGGATAGATGGATAGATCAAATCACATGGGTTTGGATGATAGACAGATAGATAGATAGACAGACAGGCAGACAGACAGACAGACAGACAGACAGACAGACTTACTTTCAAAAGTGACGACCCCTATGGGGTCAACATATCATTACGGAGACTGGATGTCTGCGACAGATCTGTGCGCTTGTATGGAAAGAAGGAACCCTTTTGAATATTCACATTCAGACCCCAGCTCTGGTGTTCTTTACATAAGGAAGTGACAGTTAATTTTTACACCGTCAGGAGAAAATGTCAGGGCCACTTTCCATAATGTTTTAGACAGAGATAGTTACACAGAGAATGAAAGCAAGAGACAGAGAGAGAGAGAGAGAGAGAGAGAGAGAGTGAGAGAGAGGAAACAGTGAAATGCATACAATGGAAAGATTATCCAAGCTAATCAATTTCTGTATTTTCAACAATCTACAACTGTTACACCCCACACACACACACACACAATAGAACATTCATTGAATGGGTGTGTAGAGGGAGGGGCTCTTGAGATCTTCAGGAGGTGGAGAGAAGAGGAACAGACTGATGGCACAGATGGCCCAGTCCATTTCCAGTACCAATTAATCCCCAGTTAAATCCGACACATTTTAACCTGCACTGGGTCCCATTCAGCACTACAGGAAACCCCATATGGCAAGAAGACACTTTCAGGCAGCAATTTAGACCTGGCAGGGTGCCAACCCTCTTCTGGCTGCAAACACACACACACACACACACACACACACACACACACACACACACACACACACACACACACACACACACACATTCCTGCTAATAATCATGTTTGTTCTACACGTCTAGCCAGCATGCGGTACTGCTGTCCGCTTGTTTTAATGAGGGCCAGTTTTGATATAACCTTGTCTTACATTTATGCATTTGGCCATTGCTGAGATATGAGGTGAGGAAAAGCACACAGCTGTAGAGTAGAGAGCTATCTAGTGAAGGAATAGTTCACCCAAAAATGAAAATTCTGTCACTGACTCATGTTGTTCCAAAACCTGTTTGACTTTCTTTCTTATGCAGAACAAAAAATGATTAGATGTTTTAATGAACAATGGGGCCTGCAGCTTTAAGGACGTATGCACTGTGTGTACCATGAGTGCTCCGACTGACCTGAGAACTCTCAGAATATTTCATCAATCATGAAGTGTGTCCTGTGGCTGTTTAAAAGAACTAGCGATGACCAATTTGCGAATGAATAATTATTTTTGAGTCGGTACAAGATTATCGGGATACACACCTGTTCTAAACCAATGCTTTGGTGATGTTTTTGCAAAACAATTCTCCCGGGGGAGCATGCCCACGGACCCTCCTACATATAAGGCTATGCAAAGCAGATTTGTGTGCGTACCCTCACATGAAATCCTATAGGGGCCCATGTTAATGAATATTTTGTTTCTTCTTTTCATTACAATCGCAGTTGATAGTGACTCACTGTAAAGCAGGGGTTCTCAACAGGTGTGGTACCAACTCCCCATGGGGCGCTGAGAGCAAATTAGTAGAGAGGGGGCATTAGGTTACAAAAAGGGGATGTTTTTCTGTCATAATAATCAAATCTATCGTCAAGTTCCTCTTTGCATTAAAACTTTTATTTTGACTTGGAATATATCAGTTGGTTCTCAATTATATGAGTTGGTACACCTTTGTACCATGGTTCATCTGATTTTGAAGTCTAGCGACGCATCTGAAGTATCTGGTTTAGCAGCGTCAAATACACAGGTCGAGGCACGACCTCCACTAATGCACTTATATGGCTCTGTAGATGTCATCTCAGTGGACAGAGCAGCGTGAGCGGAAAGCTCTTAAAGCTCAAGCTCTTATACTCGCAGCTAGTGAGAATCAATGCAAGGTGCGAGATGCGGAAACCATTTGAATTCAGCATAGAATTCTACATGAACGCCATTTTTTTTGGGGGTACAACAAAGTCTCTTTATGTCACATATGTCACAGGGCTGAAGTAAGGGAATGAAGTTGGGGGACATTCATCTAAAGAAATTTGAGAACCACTGCTTTACAGCTTAATGGAACCAAAAGTATCATAAAGTAGTAGTCCATGCACCTTCTGTGTCATAATGCAGTTCTAAAGGCATATGATTTGAAGCAATTTGTTCAGTGAAAATCTTGATGTCCATTGCTTACGCAAGAGTGCAAGAGAGCAACTTGTTTAAAGTGGCATGTGTGTTCATGCTACAAAAATGTGTTGTTTTTAGCTCTGAAATAGGGAGTGCTCCGGAATTAAAAATGGCATTCAAAATATCCACATCAAAATTTATTTATGGCTATAATGACATATATTCTACAAATCTTCCATATACACCTACTAAGAGCTCTGAGGTATATTCTTCGCTAGAAGCCAGGATTTAGAGTGGTTTTAACCTTATTTTTTTTTAACTAGCACTGACATTGAAATACCTTTGCAAAACAATTCACAACCATCTACTGAAGATTCGCTTTCTACTTTTTTCACGTGCACAATGTCACAACTCGGTTATCATTGAGAATTCTGAGTATCCCACTGGTAAATACAACTTCGCTTGGTCATTAATGTGGATGTAACAAGTAATTAAGATATTCCAAAATTCATCTTAATGCCATATTAATATTGAATGTTGCAGCTAGGTAACGTTAGCTAACAATAGCTATGGGATGTTGTAACTAGGTACATAGATACATCTAGCTAACTATAGATACATATATTTAACTATGTATTCCACCATAAAAGAAGTTAAGTGCACAGTCTTATACCTCTGTCTTGTATAGGTAGCTAACTAACTAACTACCTTGCTAATGATAGTTAAAATAGGATGTTGTACCTCGATAACATTAGATACTAATAAATAGCTATTTCATCATAAAATAAATTAAGTGCAGTCTCATACCTTTAAGTACCTGTTTATACAGTAGTTAAAATGAAATGTTGTATTTAGGTAATGTTAGCTAACAATAGCTAGCTACCTAACTAGCTATTCTGTCATAAAATATGTTAATGCACAGTCTTTTACCTTTGTCTTAAGTAGGCAGCTATCTAACTAGTACCTACCTAATGAACATTAAAATAGGAATTTTGTAGACAGACAATGTCAGGTAACGATACATAGCTAGCTAACTAATTAGCTATTCCATCATGAAATACATTATTTACACAGTCTTAAAAATTTGACTTATGCAGGTATCTAATAATTGTTAATATGGGATTTTTTAGGAAGGCACTTTATCTTACAATAGCTGGCTTACTTCCAGTCTTACACACAGTCATTTGTCTTAGGTAGGTAGCGATTGAGCTATTTAACTACCTAACTTACTAGCTATTCCATCATAAAAGTATGCAGTCTTTTAAATACTCTTAGTTTTAAAACTAATTTTGGGATTCATCTGGAAGTTGATTGGTTTGGTTCAGTCCTTAGTACAATTATCTGAACTGCATATGGAGAACAAATAAATAGGTGATATACTAACACATAGAAGATGTATGTAATAGTCTCATAGCTTCTTAAAATTCACATGCTTGAGCATTGCCATCATTCTACACTTGTTTTGGAGGGAGAACTATTACAAACCATATTACAGGGTCCCACCAGCAACTCCTAATTGGGATACATTTGTCACATCTACAATGAGCTGAAAGGCAAAGCAATCTGTTTAACTGGATTTAAATTTCACAGGCGTTTGGCAAATCCAATGTGATTTTAGAAATATCACAAATCTATCAGTCCTTATTTTAGCAGAGGAGTTTCCCATTTATTCATTTTTAGCTGCGCCAACATTTATATACTGGAGCATCTAAACATTACAAATGTAACCACATTAAGTACATAATATTCCAACAATTGCTTTATTTATAACACACTGCTTGAACTTCCATTGTTTCCCTCAGTGGAATGTTACACCATCCAGTTGCTGTCGTACTTAAATGAGTACATGTTAACATATGCAGGTGAGCTCTGTCGTGGTTTTACATTTACATTTATGCTTTTGGCAGACGCTTTTATCCAAAGTAACTTACAGTGCACTTATTACAGTGACAATCCCCCCGGAGCAACCTGGAGTTAAGTGCCTTGCACAAGGACACAATGGTGGTGGCTGTGGGGATCAAACCGGCAACCTTCTGCTTACTAGATTTGTGTTTTGGCACACTATGCCACCACCACTCCATAATGCAGATTATTCCCTGCCTACCTGAGTGTGAAAGGAGGGGGACGTGGAAACTTGAAGTGACCCAGGGAAAGTGGATTTCCAGCTCTTTATGGAGGCGTTGAAGTGTGCCGTAATTGTAATGACTTCGGCTGAACGTGCCCAGCAGATGTTCTCTTACTCTAATATGTACTTTGCTTTTCACAGGCGTGAGTCGTCGGTTTGAATGCAGCCTGATATGTCTGCTGTGAAATTCTTCTGTTGTGCACCTGGATTACCTTGTGTGGAAGATATGGCTTGTTCTGGTGAAGGGAAGCATTTGATTTGAAGGCTCTTTCAGAAAGAATAATAGCATTCAATAAGTAGTGTGCGTAATGAGAATGAAAAAAGAAGCACAGGCTAAAAGACTTGGACAAAAAGTAACAAAACTACAGTACAAACAAAACCGTTTGAAAATACACACAAGTTGTGGCTTATCCAGAAAAGTCACTGCTATAAGTGAGCGAATGCTGATTTTAATCAAATACAGAAATATCTGTTACTGCATACAATTCAATTCTGCTGTAAATAAAACAGTCGATATGTTAAAACATGCAAGAATAAAGAAGTGATATGAAAATTCTTACACGTCCTTGTATTACCAATTAATGTAATTACCGATTCAGAGGAATGTATGACTTCCACCGATCCAGACTTATTTTATTTCACATAATTCCATTGTTTTTAAATTGTCTACCAACCCTTCATTGAGAGCCAAGCCAACTAGCATGATCGTGCCATATAAAAATCTAATGCAATTGTAATTTCATCTGTTTTAATCACATCTAATCAGATATTATCTAAACTAATCACATCACATATCACATTAACCCACTCTAATCTAATCCTGTTGTCATGGTGATTTCTGGTATCCCTGAAGTTTTCTCAGAACATGCTTGGCTTCTGTTTTTGTTTTTTTTCTTTTCTTTTTTAGCTTAATTTAGAAATTAAACTAATTATTCTCAAACAAATGTCAGAACCGCTTTGAAAAACTATTTTTCCACGGCTTCTATTTCAAAGTATAAACCTCACAATATCTTGTATCATGTCTTACGACATATTCTCAAGAAAATGTTGGTTTATCTTTTTGAAGCAGTAAGAAAGTGATAATTTGCAGTGTGCAAAATCTTGGTCTTGGAGAGGTTTACCAGCCTGCTTTATAAAGTGTCAGAATATTGGAAAAATGATTTCCTGTTCTTTGTTGACATTTATTATAATTTACATGCATTTGCTGGAGTAGGAAACTTTATCTCTATTGATTCTGTTTTATAAGTCTTAAAAATGGCTTGTTTTGTCTCCATCAGTACAAACTAAGTGGGCTTGTTTCAGATCACCTGGTTTTTTATGAACAATAAATGACTCCCAGCAAGCATCGTAATTGCTCTCAGCAGACTGATCATACTGTGAATTCGCCAGCAGTATTTCAATAGTTCTTCAGCTAAAATTGGTCTGTGCTTACCGAAATTTGAACCACTTCCCCCAGTGGCCGAAGGTGGAAGTTTTGTTAAACGTATGTGGCAGGGCAGAGGGCGGGGCCGGGTTGTGATTTTACACACCCAGTCCCTTATCAGGCTAATTAAGCCTCCGAGAGGGATAAAGGCCGACTGCGGATGGTGGTGCGGGAGAGAGAGAGAGAGAGATCTTTTATGGGCAGCTGACCGTCGTGTGTGTGTTTGTTTTTTTTGTTTAAGTCCAGTGTCAAGTAAAATTGAGCCACGCCCAACCGATCGAGTAACACATCAATGCGCGGCATTGGATATGCGTCAAATTTGGACTCCGCGTTCACTTTCCGGTAATCAACACAGAACCGGACCGAGCCGTCACTCTTCGATACCAGCACTACCGAGCTGGCCCAATCACTGTGCGACTCTTGTATTACACCCATTTCCAGAATTGCTTCCAATTCTTCCTGAACAATCTTTTTCTTGTGTTCAGGAAGACGATAGGGGCGGCTACGAACCACCAACCCCGGGGTGGTCTCGATATGGTGCTCTATGAGTTTCGTGCGACTGAGTAGGGGTGAAAACAAATCTGCGAATTGTGCTTGCAACCTGGCAATATAATTTGGAGCTCGAGGTGGGCAGTAATACAAGCATATAATCTCCCTGTGCGAATTCGAGGAGACGAGAACCGGCTTGACAATATAAATAATATTTTAATGAAAAACTTAAACAAAAGACTCAAACACTCACACGACGGTCAGCTGCCCGTAAATGTTCTCTCTCTCTCCCGCACCACCATTCACAGTCGGCCTTTATCCCTCTCAGAGGCTTAATTAGCCTGATAAGGGACCGGGTGTGTAAAATCATGACCCGGCCCCACCCTCCACCCTGTCACAACGTACATGCATGTTTGAGCTCCAGTTTACAGGTGAAATGTCCACAGAGGGGATGTAATACAATCAACAGGAAAGCATACAGTATTTTATTAACCATACACCCTATCCGAAACCCCAACCCTAAAATTAGCGCTCAATGGATTAAAAATGTATTCTTAGAGAGAAAAAACAACCTCTGAACAATGCTCATCATTGATTATATGAATGTGATTACTTCCTGGTTTTCACAGGACCAGAACTTGTGTTTTTTAGGCTGCTAGCGCAACTCATTCTCTCACAAAAATCAGGAGTTCTGGCAAACTTGTTGCAAATTATCCACTTGTTATTTTCACATGCAAATGAGTTTTGTGGCAAATTCTTAATTGTTGCCAAGGTTCACCACTACCGGTAAAAAGCTGCAAACTTCTGGCAAACATTTGTGCTGAATTGCAAGCTCATTTGCATGTAAAAATAATGAATAGGAAATTTGCAACAAGTTTGCGGCAAGTTTGTAAACACATTTGAATTGATACAAAAATGCCTGATGGGAGTTTCTGCTTGTCAGTAATTTGGCAGAATGGGGTTGATGCCAGGGTATCGGAAACATTTGGTAGAAACATGTCAACTTGTTGTGTGACATGTTGCTCTCAAAATCATTGGATGCTTCACAGTTTTGCTTTATTCAGTTTTATGTGAGGCTGGGCAATGGCAAAATGGCTTTAAATCTAGAACTTTAACCATTATAAACCAAACTCAATTAATCTGTAAAGCTCTTTGAAGTCAACATGAAATTGTAAGGAAGCCATTTGCATTCCATTTGGTGACACTAGTGGCACGGACCACTATTCATATTGGAATACATCAGGGGTACAGAAATACAAAAACATTCAGAGATGATCAAGGGTCTAATATCAAGCCTTGAATAATTGAAATCTCATAATGGTAAGTCTATCGTTGTCTAATTAGCTCAGTTGATGAATATAGAATAACAGAAATCTGTCACTAATGGAGAGAATCAAGGGAAATATATAACAATTGTGTTTGTGTTGTGAGTGGTTACCAGGGCATTGCTATGTGGATTCTAAGATTTTCTGAGTGATTTCTAGCATTTTGCTATGCGGTTGCTAGGATGTTCTATGTGGTTGCTAAGGGATGAGTTATGTAGTGAAGTTTATTTATTTTATTTAGATTTTTATTTTAAAAGACAGATTCTCCCTCCGTTTTATCATGAGAAATTATATATTTGCTATTGTAAATAATTTAAGTTTCAATAAAACATATTTAATTCTTAGGAAGGACAAGACAATGTAATAACATTTGCATAGATGTGCATTAATTATACATTCCGCTTTGTAATGTTAATCAGGCCTTTCCATTCTACATATTCATTTAGTATGAAAACAGCAGAGCATCACTTGAATAATAAAGAAATAAACATAATTTTTTTTTGCTATGGCTTTGGGGGAGATTTTTAAGATAAGCAAACACTCAACAGGAATAACGGCCCTTGCTATCCACTCACACTGTGTAAAACATAATACACTCCATTAGAAATAGAAAAATATTACAGAATTGGCAATTGAAGCAGTACTCGTCTTACAAAATGTGCATTTGGACAAAAGGGGCTCTTCATAAGATATCATCTCCTTATCTAGTCTGATGTTTAGTATGGCCTCTTTTATGCCTACCCCATTCTGTAACAAAAACTAAAAGCCTACAGATAAACAGCTATGAAAATGCATACTGAGTGCACAAAAAGCACTTTGGAAAGAGAGTGGGTGCTTCCATTTTTTTTGATTTATACAAGTGCTCAATTATTTATAGGCAACAAAAGATATGTATACCCCTCAAATATTTTACAACAAAGTTGTAAAGCCTTTGTCGCTGTTGGCTGTCATCTTTACACAGTGTCCATTGAGACAAACGGCAAGCAATTAATTACAGCCATACCTTTTTCTGTGGCCACCCATTCCCCACATCTACAAACTGCTTTCACACATCCAGTTAGCAACATTGTTCATTAAATGCTGCACTACTTCAACTGCCCAGGAGTCTCTGAAAGGGTCTTATTGGGAGTCATCAAATAGAAACACTTGGATAATGACACTGTCAGGAGTGAGTGGAGTGATATCCTGAGAGAACAGCGTATGTACATCGAAAGGCAGAGGTTTAAATCAGACTGACATAAAACATTCGTTTTCTGTAATGAAATCTCAGAAAAGAGCCAAATCATTAGAAATGTGACTTTGACTTTCCAAATTTTGTATGTGCAACTTGTCGTTTTTGCATACCTTGGTACCAGAGTTCATTTAGGGTGAAAATAAGCAAATTCTAGAGCTGTGACAAGACATTTGTTGTTCAGCTTTTTAAATGATTAAAACAGTATTTTGCCTGTAATTTGAGCACGATTAACAGAAAAATATTTTCACTCAATTTGATCAAGTACATAAAATATGCGGAGATTCTATAAAATTATTCAACCTAGTCTCATAGCATCACATTACTATAATTAATTTCTGCAAAATATATTTTTATGTGGCTCGTTGTACGTATCACAACAGTTAAACCTGGTAAAATAAACGTTAGAGGTGCTACAACAACAATGACCTTTATTCTGCTATGTTCCTGCTCAGCTTCTGTTCGGATGCTCTTGCTTACTGCTCTGTGCTTTTGCTCTATCGCGTTTATATTTTCATATTTTATCTCCTTTTATCAACTAATTTTAACTAATTTTAACGTAAACAAATCAGCACAGTGCTCAAAAGCTTGGATTACTACAAAAAAAAAAAAAAAAAAGCAGAATTCTTTTATCCGACCAGCCTCCCACTGAAAGTTTTCATTCCAGGGAAGGGAAAACACAACTGCCTACATTCAAAAGGATAAGAGAAAATGCCTCTTCTGGAATCTACTTGCTGCACTAACTGCCACAGACTTTTACAAAGGATTGCAGTTCTTGAAACAAAGTTATTTACAGAACCACCAAACCAGACGGAACACACAACAGAGCTTCGTCATGGACGCCCTCAGCATACAGCCGGTGAGTCCCATGAATCTAGTGCTCCTCGACAGGCCATACTGAGTGTAGAGAAACAAACCGAACGACTTACAAATCGATGGCAAAAACAGGGAGCGAGACCAAAAGGCACTCGAGACATCAGATTGTCACGAGCATCTCATATTGCCGCAGTAGCATCCTCTACCCCAGATACGGCTCTGACAAGGAATGCAAACACTGGTTTCCTACCACCGCCTATACATCTTGAGAACAGATTTGAAGTATTAATGAATGAGGAATCCCCAAATGTGATGAATGTGATCGAACACAGACTGAATCAGCCAGTAGCTAACACTGATGTGAACTGGCGCTCAAGGTCGAGCAGACAGCGGCATTCAGCTCAGAGCGCAGCCGGGCCCAGGACTCTGATAGTGGGTGACTCCATAATCAGAATCATTAGCAGCAGGGATACAACTACATGCTGCCTTCCACAAGCAACAACCTCGGATGTAAACAGGGAACTTCAGAACATTCTGATGAAACATAAGACTGCAAATCGACTCATCATTCATGTGGGGAAGAATGATATTCATAAAGAGCAGTCAGAACTCCTTAAAAGGATTTCAATGAACTTTTTGAAACTCTTAAAAGACTGAAAGTTCAAACATTCATCAGTGGACCACTTCCAGCAAGAGGAACAAACAGGTTTTCACGGTTGCTTGGGCTTAATACATGGCTGCAAAAAACCTGCAATATAAAAGGAGTGAACTTCATTGACAACTTCAATCTTTTCTGGAGTCAGAGGCAACTGTTTCGACAGGATGGCCACCACCCAAACAAACTTGGTTCAAGAGTGCTAAAGGACAATATCTACTTCTCCCTCAATCATCCTTCTGCAGTGTGTGCCAATCCACTCAATCTGAATGGCACACACACACCTGGACACAGTATGAATGACCACAGGACTTCACTTCAGCACCTGAATGGACATGCAGTTGACAAATCACACAAGGACAATGATAACACCACTCAGCCACAACTATTTCTGCTCATGGACACGATCTCATCTGAGCCCTGCCCACAAAGTTCACCACAGACAAACTGTGACATATTAGAACTGCTCCAAGATTCAGCACCCAAGGACGACTTTCTGGAAAACATCCAGGAAAACCAGGACAGCATATTACAGCCCCTCTCACCAGACACGTTATCCCTCTCTCCAGCATCTCCACATCTGTGTTTCTCAGAGAAAATGGAAGAACTGGTGTATGCTGGAACCAAACTATCCCACTCTTTTGCTGCAAGCCCCCAGATATCAAGCAAAAAACGTCAGGCCCCTCAAGCACCTGCGGGCCCAGCTCGCCCTCCCCCTCCTCCTGTGAGAGCTCTTCGACCTCTGCCACAACGCCAGGGCTCACACCCTCCTCCATCTGCTCGAGGTGAACCAAAAACAACTGATACCAGCTCTCAGTGATATGTGTTGGGTCCCTGCTATGATAACAGTAACTTTCTCAAATGTTTACAAAACAAGCGTGTGCCCAGTGTGACCCTCTATTGCTGTTCGATTACATCATAGAAAGTCTAAGGCCTTCAAAAGCCGTACAGCAAACCCATCTAATCTGGTGCCTATTACACGCCAAACTAAGATTGCTGTGGGGACAAAAACTGTTAAGTTAGCACTTTTAAACATCCGCTCACTTAAAAATAAATCACTTCTAGTCAATGACTTAATAAGCACATACAACCTGGATTTTATGTTTCTAAATGAAACTTGGCTAGAAGACAGCTGTAGTGCAACAGTCCTTAATGAAACATCCCCTCCTAACTTTACTTATTTGAGTGTCTGCAGAGAAGGTAGACGATGTGGGGGTTTAGCTGCTCTTTTTAAAGATGTCTATCAATGTAAGCAAATATCATTTGGGAATTACCCGTCTTTCGAATATCTGGGTAGTGTGTTAAAAGGTGCTCCACGCATTTTACTTATCATTATTTACAGGCCTCCAAAATACTCTCCAGCCTTCGCTGAGGACTTTACAGAACTGTTATCAACAATTACCTCAGAGTTTGACTGTATTGCCATTGCTGGAGACTTTAACATTCACATAGATAATGCAGAAAACAATATGACAAAAGAAATCATAACTGTTTTAAAAACTTTTGATCTGACTCAGCATGTACATGGACCCACACACAATCATGGACACACTCTAGATTTACTTATCAGTAAGGGTCTAAACATTTCATCGATTGTTATTAAGGATGTAGCACTGTCTGATCATTTCTGTGTTTTCTTTGATATATTGATCTCTCCTGCTATTGAAGCTAGATCTGTGTCTGTCAAGAAGAGATGCTTAAATGAGAACACTAGTGTACTATTTATGAAGGCTATATCTTTAACACCAAGTATATCTGCTGACTCTGTTGATTTTCTCCTTGATTCTTTTAACTCAAAAGTTAAAAGTGTAATTGATGATATTGCTCCTGTAAAAGTCAGGAAGAAGAGTGGCAGACAAAAAGCGCCTTGGAGAAACTCAACAGCAGTGCAAAATATGAAAAGACAATGCAGAAAAGCAGAGCGCATGTGGCGGAAGACAAAACTTGTAGTCCATTATAACATCTACAAAGACAGCATCCATGCTTTTAATATGGAACTAGGCAAAGCTAGACAGACTTTCTTCTCAAATATTATAAACAGCATCTTAAACAACACACGCACTCTTTTTGCGACTGTAGAGAGACTGACAAACCCCCCAAGCCAGATTCCCAGTGAATTGCTCTCAGACAGCAAGTGCAGTGAGTTTGCTTCTTTCTTCTCTGAAAAAATCAATAATATCAGAAAGATGATCAGCACATCCTTGAGTTGTGCTGGGGTCAAACAAATCAAACCACAACCTGAGAAAGTAGTTACTATGTCTGATTTCAAAGAAATTGATGGCAAAATTTTGGAAGAAACTGTACAGCACCTTAAAACATCAACCTGCGCCCTTGATGCACTTCCCACATCTTTTTCAAAAGTGTGTTCAACTGTTTAGAAGCAGATCTCCTAGAAGTGATAAACTCTTCACTTCTCTCTGGGAGTTTTCCAAACTCCCTGAAAACTGCAGTTGTCAAGCCCCTCTTGAAAAAGAGCAATCTGGATAAGACCATATTAAGCAACTATAGACCGATCTCAAATCTTCCTTTCATAGGCAAGATCATTGAAAAAGTTGTCTTCAATCAGCTGAACAAATTCTTGAACTCAAATGGATACTTTGACAATTTTCAATCTGGTTTCCGATCGCATCACAGCACAGAGACAGCTCTCATAAAGATAATAAACGATATTCGCTTAAATACTGATACAGGCAAATTATCAGTACTGGTACTACTCGACCTCAGTGCTGCATTTGACACTGTTGATCACAACATTCTTCTTGACAGGCTGGAAAACTGGGTGGGGCTTTCTGGGATGGTCCTAAAATGGTTCAGGTCATACTTAGAAGGGAGAGGTTATTATGTGAGTATAGGAGACCATAATTCTGAGTGGACGTCCATGACATGCGGAGTCCCTCAAGGCTCAATTCTTGCGCCACTCCTGTTCAACCTGTATATGCTCCCAATGAGCCAAATAATGGGAAAGAACCAAATTGCTTACCACAGCTATGCAGACGACACACAGATCTACTTAGCCCTATCACCTAACGATTACAGCCCCATTGACTCCCTGTGCCAATGCATTGATGAAGTTAACAGTTGGATGTGCCAAAACTTTCTTCAGTTAAACAAAGACAAAACTGAAGTCATTGTGTTTGGAAACAAAGATGACGTTCTCAAGGTGAATGCATACCTTGACGCTAGGGGTCAAACAACTAAAAATCAAGTCAGGAATCTTGGTGTGTCTCTACAGTCAGACCTTAGTTTCAGTAGTCATGTCAAAGCAATAACTAAATCGGCATACTATCATCTGAAAAATATTGCAAGAATTAGATGCTTTGTTTCCAGTCAAGACCTAGAGGAACTTGTGCATGCTTTCATCACTAGCAGGGTGGATTATTGTAATGGACTCCTCACTGGCCTTCCCAAAAAGACCATAAGACAGTTGCAGCTCATACAGAACGCTGCTGCCAGGATTCTGAGCAGAACCAGAAAATATGAACATATCACACCAGTCCTCAGGTCTTTACACTGGCTCCCAGTTACATTTAGGATTGATTTTAAAGCATTATTACTGGTATATAAATCACTCAATGGGCTAGGACCTCAATATATTGCAGATATGCTCACTGAATATAAACCCAACAGATCACTCAGATCATTAGGATCACATCAGCTAGAAATACCAAGGGTTCACTCTAAGCAAGGAGAATCTGCTTTTAGCTTTTATGCCAGCCGCAGCTGGAACCAGCTTCCAGAAGAGATCAGATGTGCTCCTACAGTAGTCACATTCAAATCCAGACTCAAAACACATCTGTTTAGCTGTGCATTTACTGAATGAGCACTGTGCCACTGTGTGTCCGACTGTTTGTACTGTATTTATTTTATTCTAAACTGTTTCAATTATTCTTATTTTTTATTCTTATTTTAATCTCTTCTATGTAAAGCACTTTGAATTACCATTGTGTATGAAATGTGCTATATAAATAAACTTGCCTTGCCTTGCCTTGCCTATTTCCTTTCACAAAAATCACAAGTAAATTGGTAGATTATAAATTCATAAACACTTACCTATAACATGGTAAGTGAGGTAATACATTTTAACTAGGGCTGTTGATTTAACATGATTATTCAGTGTGATTATTTATATAAAAAATAATGTGTTCAAAAAAATGGTCCCCAGACCATAATAAGGAATATCTTCCTACTTTCTGAGCAGTTCAAGCATGAAGTACCACCTGTTTTCTCCAGGCGGCAGTAAGCAGCACTCCAGCTGTATAGGCAACATGCAGCTTATACAGAGAACAAACCACACTCACCGACAGCAGACAGCACAAGATGAGAACACGTTCTTGCATTTAAACACTTAAGGGAGCGCAAATCCGAAGACAGGGATCTCAAAAATTTCAAAGTACATTGACAACTTGACAGGACTGCTGGGTCCTCAATATGGATCTTGAAGAATAAAAACTGGTTCAGAGTTTATTGATTGTTCTCTGCGGGTTCAATACGCATCACATGTCGATAAGATCCAACAGTTAGAAAGACAGGAAGTCGAAGTGCAGATTTACAAACTTTCCAAAGCAATTATAGTCATATGCAAATAAGATTTTTTGAATTTCTCCCCTTTTCTCCCCAATTTGGAATGTCAAATTCCCAATGTGCTCTTAGTCCTCGTGGTGGTGTAGTGACTCACCTCAATCCGGGTGGTGGAGGATGAATCTCAGTTGCCTCCGCGTCTGAGACAGTCAATCCGCACATCTTATCACATGGCATGTTGAGCACGTTACCGTGGAGATGTAGCGCATGTGGAGGCCCACGCTATTCTCCACAGAATCCACCCACAACTCACCACGTAGCCCACTGTGAGCGAGAACCACACATTATGGTGACCACGAGGAGGTTACCTCATGTGACTCTACCTTCCCTAGCAACCAGGCCAATTTGGTTGCTTAGGGGACCTGGCTGGAGTCACTCAGCATGCCCTGGATTCAAACTCACGACTCCATGGGTCGTAGTCAGAATCAATACTCGCTGAGCTACCCAGGCCCCCATCGTACCACAATTTCTAGCATTTTGGTAGGTCAACTACTTCAAACATTTTTACATATTACAAATATGGACTGTTTCCATCTTTGTGCAAACAATATTTGTTAGCCACAACATGAATCGAGGTCCCATCCTTGGTTGAAACAACTCGTGGTCAGATATCAAAGGTTAGCTATAAGTTATGGATACTCCTTATTTCTTTACGTCAAAGGGGTACCAAGGAGGGCAATTTATATCCTTGGAAGTTGTTTTCGACTATGGCAAAATCACATTTGAGAGGGCACAATAATCGTAAATAATTCAGAGACATGAGTTATTTAGACATGCAATGTATAGGTGTCATCTCCTTCTCAAGAATAGAGGCCTTCTCCCCAACCTTGCTGGAATGCCGGGTCTCACCATCTGTGGAACATTAGGACAGAGCACAGAGAGAAACAAGAGAGCACAAGAGAGCACACTATTGCTGCATCTAGTTGAAGTAAGTCATGTTTCAATTCATTGATGACATGAGGTAGATGTGTTGTCATGGCTACTTGTACAAACCATAAAACAAAGATAATAACAAAATACATTACTACTTGTGATTAATCAATCCTCAATATAATCAAATGGTTAAATAGGGTATATGATTCATTATGTAATAAAAATAGAAATGGAATAAATGCAATACAACATAAAATGCACATTCTCCAGAGGTCAGGCTAAATGAGTAAATACGGTTACTGCACTTCTGACATGGCCCAGACCCTCAGTCACCCCTCAGATTACATACATATTACTTGTACCTTTTAGGAAAAGTGGAACAGAACATTGATTAATATAATAAGAATAAGTGAGGATTATGAAATATAAGATATAACTTTCATTTGTCCCCTTTAGACCTAAAAACTGTATGTTTTGATGCGATGTAACCAAAATGAGATGCTCCAAAAGCATCCGTCTGATTCAGGTGTACATTGACGCATCCTAAAACAAGCACTTATAATAAATCTCTGACTGATTGACAAATTCAATTGCAAAATGGATTGCTGTGGATACCTTTGTTCCGTAACATGGAAATAAACAATATATTGAATTCTAAAGCCACTTTTTGTCTTATTAATTCTTTACTCTGCCACAATAATGTATTGGATTTTAATTATCTAAATTATAATTTTTTATATTATATTTGATTTGTAATTATTTCATCATTATCATTTGAAGGGCTTTTTTGTGTGCTTTTATGACACTATTGGTTAGGTTTCGGTTAAGATTTAGTATAGGGGTCAATTTTATTTACTGTTAACATTACCTTAACAACGTCATCCATTTTCCATCTCACATTTGCTTTTTATGACACTTTGTTGGCTTTTGTAGGTTTTCAATAGAGCATTAACCTTAAAAACCTCATCTGTTTGGGACAAAACTTAACTCTATTGTAGCGCCACACCTCAGAATGTGCAATATGTGCAATACACCATATTATAACATTTCCCTAAAATGTTACTATAGTCAAGTAACTTTCATGAGATCAGGTTTAAATGTTTGTAGCAGTGCCATGATAGTTTTTGGAGTCGTTCTTTAACTTTATTTCTTTAACATTTAATCTTATTTCAACGTTAGCTAACCTAAAAATCCAGTTACCGTTAACTCACCCTTATGTTGCTCCAAACCCGTATGACTTTGTTTCTTCTGTGGATGTGGATGCTATAGTCAGAATTATTACTCTGCTCGTTTTCATAATGGTGACTGGGCTGTCGAGCTCCAAAAATGACAACAAAGCACCGTAAAAGTCATTACAACTTGTGCGCTCTATCCCTTTAAATTTTTTCTCTGCTGTCCTAATAGACCATGCAATATTTCCAAGTTATCTGTCAAATTTAACCAGGATCTTTCCAAACTCAATGAATCAATGTCCTTCCAGCTGATGGCCAGGATGATTGTTTGTGTAGGATTACAACCTGTATTGGTTTGTTAGGGCAGGGGATAAAATCCAGAGCCAGATGCTCATCTTTTATTGACCTGGGGTTCATTTTTCTTATCAGCTGTTTGTGTGTGAATGTTTACCATTGGCCCAGGACGGCTGAAGGAATATTTGCCTGAGGCATTTGATTGCATCAGTCTCACTCTTTTGCCCTCCTCCTCCTCCTTTCCAGTGATTTACTTCCTGCTGTAATTACTGCTAAATCTCCTCTCAATTCTCACCCACATCCTGCAACCTCTGGTCAGCCCAGGAGCTCCCAATATCCAATACTTCAAATTTAAAGGAATTTTAGTTCACCCAAAGATGAAAATTCTGTCTCTATTTACTCACCCTCATGTTGTTCCAAATCTGTATGATTTCCCTTTTTTGCTTGGCACAAAAGTAGATTTTTAATAAAAAGTATAATATTTACATTGCTGTTTTTCTTAATGGGTACTGGTAATGTCGGGCTACAAAAAGTACATAAAAGCGCCATAAAATTTGTCCATATGACATATGTGTTATAGGTGCCAAGTCTTCTGAAGTGATACAATAGCTTTGTGTGAGGAATGATGTGGAATTTAAGTTATTATTCACTAGAAATCTTGTCGTTAACTCAAGAAGAGGATCATCGAGTCACTGAGTTCGATTTAACAAATGAACTGAAATTGATCCGGTTCAAGAATTGGACTGATTCGGTTCTTGAACTCGCTGACTTAATGATCCAGTTGAACAGTTCTTGAGTGAACAGCTCATTGGATGGAAAGGTTATCAGTGAATAATTACTTTTTTGGTCTGTTCCTCACACAAAGCTATCATATAAATAAGGCAGACTGTCTTATCACTTCTGTCATATTACAACCCATAAGTTTGAGTGTTCTGTATTATTACATAATTTTATTAGATGCATTTTTAATATACAGGTGAAACTCGAAAAATTAGAATATCGTGCAAAAGTTCATTAATTTCAGTAATTCAACTTAAAAGGTGAAACTAATATATTATATAGACTCATTACAAGCAAAGTAAGATATTTCAAGCCTTTATTTGATATAATTTTGATGATTATGGCTTACAGCTTATGAAAACCCCAAATTCAGAATCTCAGAAAATTAGAATATTACATGAAATCAATAAAAAAAGGATTTTAAATACAGAAATGTCGGCCCTCTGAAACGTATAATCATGCATATGTACTCAGTACTTGGTTTGGGCCCCTTTTGCATTAATTACTGCCTCAATGTGGCGTGGCATGGATGCTATCAGCCTGTGGCACTGCTGAGGTGTTATGGAAGACCAAGATGCTTCAATAGCGGCCTTCAGCTCTTCTGCATTGTTTGGTCTCATGTCTCTCATCTTTCTCTTGGCAATGCCCCATAGATTCTCTATGGGGTTCAGGTCAGGCGAGTTTGCTGGCCAATCAAGCACTGTAATACCATGGTCATTGAACCAGGTTTTGGTACTTTTGGCAGTGTGGGCAGGTGCCAAGTGCTGCTGGAAAATTAAGTCAGCATCTCCATAAAGCTTGTCTGCTGAAGGAAGCATGAAGTGCTCTAAAATGTCCGGTAGACGGCTGCGTTGACTCTGGACTTAATAAAGCACAGTGGACCAACACCAGCCGATGACATGGCTCCCCAAACCAACACAGACTGTGGAAACTTCACACTGGACTTCAAGCATCTTGGACTGTGTGCCTCTCCATTCTTCCTCCAGATTCTGGGACCTTGGTTTCCAAATGAGATGCAAAATTTGCTCTCATCAGAAAAGAGGACTTTGGACCACTGAGCAACAGACCAGTTCTTTTTTCTTTAGCCCAGGTAAGACGTTTGACATTTGAAGCCCATGTCCAGGACCCGTCTGTGTGTGGTGGCTCTTGATGCAGTAACTCCAGCCTCAGTCCACTCCTTGTGAAGCTCCCCACACATTTGAATGGCCTTTTCCTGACAATCCTCTCCAGGCTACGGTCATCCCTGCTGCTTGTGCACCTTTTTCTTCCACACTTTTCCCTTCCACTTAACTTTCTATTAATGTGCTTTGATACAGCACTTTGAGAACATCCAACTTCTTTTACAATTACCTTTTGAGGCTTTCCCTCCTTGTGGAGGGTGTCAATGATGGTTTTCTGCACAACTGTCAGGTCAGCAGTCTTCCCCATGATTGTGAATTCAACTGAACCAGACTGAGAGACCATTTAAAGGCTCAGGAACCCTTTGCAGGTGTTTAGCTGATTAGAGTGTGACACTTTGAGCCTACAATACTGAAACCTTTTCACAATATTCTAATTTTCTGAGATTCTGAATTTGGGGTTTTCATAAGCTGTAAGCCATTATCATCAAAATTATATCAAAGAAAGGCTTGAAATATCTTACTTTGCTTGTAATGTGTCTATATAATATATTAGTTTCACCTTTTAAGTTGAATTACTGAAATTAATGAACTTTTGCACGATATTCTAATTTTTCGAGTTTCACCTGTACATTTATTATTATTAATATATTTTTTTATTTATCTTTTTACTCTTTTATGTATTTATGTATTATCTTATTTTAGAATTTGTATTATTATTATTATTATTTTAATTTTAATTTTATTTAAAAGTGTTTTGATGTTATAACTACTGCATTTAACAACTTGGTTAGGTCCTCTCTTGGACTAAGCGGTTTCCATTTTTGGATGTTTATTTATTTCAGGTATGTAATATGTTTATATAAATATGATTTTCACGAACACTGTCAATGCCAAAAAAATGCAAAAAAAAAAGAGAGTTTGAATTAAGCACAGAAGTCATATGTACTACTCTTATGATGTATCTTTTGTCATCTTTGGAGCTTGACCGATATGGTCACTATGAAACTGTCCTTATGTGGAAAACTGTAGATTCTTCCAAATATTCCTTTGGTGTTCTACAGAAAAATAACAGCATACAGGCTAGAACAACAGGAGGGTGAGTAAATAATGACAGATTTTTTCCTTTTTGGTTGAACTATTCCTTTAAAAGACATCTGCATCCAGTGGCGCATCTGTGAGAAGAACTGTTCGATTTCTCAAAATCTCTGTTTCCTCATCAAGATGGGATCTTTTGAAACATCTCATCTCAACAGCATATGGTGACTGCCTCACCCTGATGGGTCGAATAGAAGTGCTGGTGATTGTTTCAGTAAATCATTGCGGCCAGTAACTTTTTTTCCAACCTTTTACTGAGTGATATAACATCAGGATTTCAGTCTGAGTGTTGCTGACTCTTGTGTGGTTGTGATTTAGCATGCATGCAGCAGTGAGAAAGAGGTTACTGGGTTCATTTTGCTCTTAAAGGAATAGTTCTTCCAAAAATGAATATTCTGTGATAATTCCAGACTATTCTGGGGAGTGGTGGTGGTGTAGTGGTCTAAGCACATAACTGGTAATCTGGTTATCAGAAGGATGTTGGTTCGAGACCCACAGCCACCACCATTGTGTCCTTGAGCAAGGCACTTAACTCCAGGTTGCTCCGGGGGGATTGTCCCTGTAATAAGTGCACTGTAAGTCACTTTGGATAAAAGCGTCTGCCAAATGCATAAATGTAAATGTAAATGTAAGTTAGTTCCCTTATGTTGTTCCAAACCCATATGACTTTCTTTCTTATGAACCTCTATAAACCAAGGAGAATTTTCAAGGTCAATCTGTGTATGTTTTACAGTTAAAGTACATAATACAAAGTAAATGTTAAAGTGTTCAAACAAAATTATTTGAAAGGAAGCCTAAATTACTGTAAAGTGATCCATCCATCCATCCATCCATCGTCAACCGCTTATCCTGTGTACAGGGTCGCAGGGGGCTGGAGCCTATCCCAGCTAACATTGGGCGAAAGGCGGGGACTGTAAAGTGATACTGGGTGAAAATCACTGCAAATTCAGCAAATCTACACTAACAAATTGTTTCTAAGTACAGATAAAATATACTGTGTGTGTATATATATATATATATATATATATATATATATATATATAAAAATAGGGATGTACTGCATAACTGCAAGTAACAGTCCTACTCTGCATGGTAAAATGCTCCTCAGTTCTGCAGAAATAAAACGCATTGCAGTAGAACAAGTACTGATGTTTAGACAAAGTAGAAATCCATTTTCACAAATGATCAGAACAAGTGTCATGAACATGTGATGCATTACATGCTACACAGTGAAACACATGGTCTCTTAACTGCAATATACCTGTAATACCTGTAAATATATCTACACTGTAAAAATAGCTGTAAATGTACAGCCAAATTCCTACGGCAATCTGCTGTGGTTCTTAAATACAGTAGTTTGCTGTAAAAATGTTGCATTCTGGGAGCTCAAGAGCAGGCTCACTGTGAAGTGACTAGTTTTATGGTAAGTAGCTGTTCTATGCAAGGCATTAGGGGAAAATGAACGTTTCAAATTGTGATATCATCTTGGTGAAAGCTATAGTGACATTTTGAAACATATTTTAACCCCCCATGAAAATTTGAGTTTGTGGCACATGATTAGTGTTCATGATGTTTCTGACCTTTATAATCTCACATCAGCCTTCACTTGTCTGACTAATGAGAAGTCAAATAAAATAAATCAACCTTTGAAGTAATGTACATATTAAATGTAAAATTTTGCCAGTATTTAACAACAACCTGTACACAGTAAAAGAACAGTATAGCACAGCATTGTGGGTAATACTGGTGAAATACCCATAAGCTTTTGCATTTGAATAAGTATATACGCTTTGACAATGCATTGGGGCTACAAAAAAAAAAAAAAATTCAAATTCATTTTATCCCCTTTTCTCCCCAATTTTGGAATGCCCAATTCCCACTACTTACCAGGTCCTCGTGATGGCGCAGTTACTCCCCCTAATCCGGATGGTGGAGAACAAGTCTCAGTTGCCTCCGCATCTGAAACCGTCAATCCACGCACAACTTACCACGTGCCTCATTGGGAGCGATAACCACTTAATCGTGACAACAAGGAGGTTACCCCACGTGACTCTACCCTCCCTAGCAACTGGGCCAATTTGGTTGCTTAGGAGACCTAGCTGGAGTCACTCAGCACGCTCTGTATTCAAACTCGTGACTCCAGTGATGGTAGTCAGCGTCAATACTCACTGAGCTACCCAAGGTTTTGCTGAAGATATTAAAAATTGGAATGAGTGAAAACAAGTTAATTGTATTTATAGTTTAGAAAAATTTGTTTTTGTTTTGAGAATTAAAGCATTGATTTGGGGAATTGGGCCAATAGAATCAGTTATAGTGTGTGTGGCAGGGCGGAGGGCGGGGCTGGGTTCTGATTAAACACACCCGGTCCCTTATCAGGCTAATTAGGCCTCCGAGAGGGATAAAGGCCGATGGCAGACGGTGGTGTGAGGAGAGAGAGATGGTTTATGGACATATCCATCATGTGTGTTTGTCTTTTGCTTCAGTTTTATATTAAACTACTATTTATATTATCAAGCCCGTTCTCGCCTCCTCCTTGCCCATCTAAATTACGTTACAGTTTATATATATTTATATGCTTTTCATTCCAAATCTGGAGAAATGCTTTCATCTTCTCCACTGTGTCGTGGCATTATATTAGTTTTGTATGTTAACTGAATTGCCAAAACTGTTTGGGTTAACACTTTACAACATGCTTCCAAAAAAGAAAATTCTCTCATAATTTACTCACCCTCATGCTGTTCCAGATGTGTATGGCTCTCCGTCTTCTGCTGAACACAAACAAAGATTTTTAAAAGAATATCTCAGCTCTGTTGGTCCATATAATGCAAGTGGATGGTGACCAGTCCTTTTGAAGCTCCAAAAATCACATAAAGGCCACACACACACCTCTGAAGCGATATGATATGTTTCAAATTCTGGAAGTGAAAGTGGAGATTTATAGTAAAAAAGGATTTAAATATTGATTTATTTCTCCCCCACATCTATATCGCTTCAGAAGACACATACTCAGCCACTGTAGTCATATGGATTACTTTTACGTGGCCTTTATGTGTTTTTGGAGCTTCAGAGGTCTAGTCTCCATTCACTTGCAAGGACCAACAGAGCTGAAATATTCTTCTAAAAAAATCTATGTTTGTGTTCTGCAGAAGATAGAAAGTTATACACATTTGGGATGGCATGAGGGTGATTAAATGATGAGAGAATTCACATTTTTGGTTGAATTATCCCTTTAATGCATAATATACTAACATAAATTAAGAGTAATAAATGCTGTAAAACTATGTTTATTGTTAGTTTATAATGCCTACTATTGTTAACAAATGGAACCTTATTGCAAAATGTTACCGTATTTGGAAATATATGAATAAAAGTGAACCCGGAATGTGTTGCCGTCACAATGCATGTTATGTAGTGTAGAGATCAGGCAATCTTTTAATTATTGAAACATGTCGGCTGACAATGTAATATCCCTAAATGAATTGATACTGAATTTAATCGTAATTGGAATCTAATTGAACCAAATTAGAAAATCTGTCCCAGTACCCAAACTTACAAATATTAGTTGATATAATTTAATTGATAACAGTCTCATTATTCAGATTGAATTGAGTAGATTGATGTATTTAGACATAAAAGAGAAGAATCAAATGCCCTTATATAGGTAATAATCTCCCTAAAAATATATTTCATATGGGAAATATTGCTGTTTAATGGAAAAGTTAATTTCTGACACAGAAATTACATTTTTGACTGAACTATTCCTTTAAAATAGCTGCTGTTGGCTGCAGCCAGATTTCAAGAAACAATGATCATTGCAAACGTGCTGTTTGGTGGAGCAGGTGTCTGAGAGGATGACCCATAATTCCCCCTGCCTCTTAAGACTCACTCATGAGCAAACAACTGCACAAAGACATGCTCATTCTGTCATAAAAGACCTTGAGGTATCCAACATCTGTGTCCTGACACCAAAGCAAAAAGAAAAGCAAAAGGCATTTATAAGGAAAAAAGAAACAGCTGCTAGATTTGATGTTTGGCCATGCAAAATTGTATGATTCTATTGTGTTCAACAAGCCTCACAATTTGAGGTATTCTTGAATGAGGTATCTGCCGATAATACTTGTTTTTTATTCAAATCCCTAACACTAGGTTTGAGCAATAATAACAGTTATGTCTTTAGTCCACATATGGCTAAACAAATGAGGTAAACATAGGCACATTAAAAGATGTCAGATAAAATAATTAACTGATAAAGTATCTTTTAGCATCCCAGCATCTTTTATCATACTGTCTCCAGATCATTATCCGCCATCACACCGAGGAGCAATGCGCTCATGGAATTCTGCTATATTTACACCAGGGACCAATTTATCCTCCTGTCTCTCAGCCTTGTATTTACATCAACAATGCCTCTGATATGTACAAGTAATTATAACAGGTTTCCTATTGAACTGTAACACTGCATGTGCTTGTAGCATCGTCCAATTACTGGCCCCGAGTCTCCACTTGGCTGCACTTCCCCTTTATACTCACTGCTACAAATGATGAATCCATATAGTCCGGCTTTTAAAGAATTGCATTTCATCATTACATCTCTGTCATGTTAACAAATTGACCCGCTCGGCCTGCATGCTAATGTTTTGGAGCAAACACAGTGCTGAACAACAATGACAATGTTTTGGCCATAGAAATGAATGGAAAACAAAGACTGGACTGTTGAATGATGATTTATTTGCTAATGAGGTGCATGTTATTCACAATGTGAACTATGAGCTCTCTGTATTAGCTCACAATTACCTTTGGCCAATGAACATTATTTCCGTACTTCCTTGTAAGGTTTTAGATGTTTTAAATAAGTAGTTTTAAGGATACTAAGCAGTCAGAATACAGCTTTAAGGCTCTTTCACATCAAGTCTGATGCTACTAAACAGACGAATAAAGTATAAAAAGTACAGTGGTAGTGTGATGGTGTAATAATATGGTACTTTGATTCATATCATAGTAATGAATGGTTATAGTCATATATTATGTGTGCAGGGAACTCTTAAAATATGCTTTATTTTGGAAAAAGCAGAGTATTAAAATACATATATTTGATTATTTGCTTTTTGTTTATTTGACAATGTGATGTAAGTTGCGTTAAGTTACGTTTTAGAGACGACAGGGAAGGAGATCGCATTCGCACGTCCTCGTTTTGATGAAAGTTAGTACAGGCCCAAAGTGACACACAGAACTTTCTTCCACTCGATTTAGTTTGTTTAAAGTGATATTTTTATTTTACTGTATTATTTAGTATAATTTCAACCCATTCTGCCGTTGGGTTGCGTCATCTGTTTGTGCATTAACTGTGAGATATTGTGACGGAGAAATTCGCATCAAGGACGCATCAAGCTGCATCATCGGTGTCACAAGAAGCACTTCCAAACGACTTGTAACGGTGTTTGCGGGACGAGATTCATTGCAAGCTGCTTTGTTGTTGCGTTTGGAGTGGACTTTCACCCCGTTGCGAGGCTGCATGACTGTTCGTGACTCGGGCTGTAAGTGATCACTTTTCAGTGCTTCGTCATTTCCTTGGATGGAATGTAAGTGAATTCGTCGCGACCAATGCTCTTGATGTACTGAGTTAACTTGAATCCATTTCCTTGAAAGTGTACCAAAGATGGGCCCCAACGGCTAGCCAAAAGAGTGATGTGGTTTTTTTTTGTTTTGTGCTCATAAGAGGCTGTGATCAAACTCATCTATTGTGTTGTTACTGAGTTCATTCTGTGAATTGTGTAAATTGATCCAAAGGAGTAATTGTGAGTTTTCAATAATCATCTGTTGTATTTTTTTTTTCTCTTTCCCCCTTGAAATAATAAGGGAGAGTGTATATATTTTTGAGGGTGGTAATTTAGAATATACTATTATTGAGGCTATTGCATACTTAATTGGGTAAGGAGAAAAAAAACATTTACAAGTACAACACAATATCTTTCAATTTTTCTTATTTTACGCCTTGATACAACAGCTGTTGTTTTTTTTTATTTTATTTTTCCCCAAAAGGGTTTCATATTAGTGTCTAATTAATAAATCTTTGTTGTTTTTTCCCTTATTTAGAATTGCTGTCTTGATTTATTATTTTAATTAATTGGGAAAAAACAAGAATCTAAAATTCTGGGAAAGTAAATTATAAGTAGATTATTTCGCTTTATTATTCCCTGGTGGAGGCACCATACACTTATTAATAGTCTGATAAAGAAGAAACTAACCTCCGGCCAATTCAACATTCAACTGCCGGGAATCCAGGGTTTTCTTGTTTGGGAAACATTTAAATGAACCACTAAGGTTGAGAAAAGTGTTACATGTGTTTTTACATGATATGTGAAGGTATGGTACGTCAAATAGTAACATGGTATTACCATTGTGCATATCCAAAATAAGAAAGCAAGATAAGAAAACAACAAATAAAAATAGCAAAACTATTCACAGCGGGTGTGTTGCCGAATTTTTTCGTCTTCCTCGAAACAAAAAGTCATGATAGTAAATAAATTTTTTGCCATTTGAACCATTAACATGTAATTGATGTAACCTTTAAATGAATAATACAAAAATTGATCATAGCAGGACAATATTTCAGACTCGATTTGAGGAGTTCATAACATTGCATTATTACTCTTTAATGTTTTTCTTCACAAAAATTCAGACTTGATGTGAATATTTGGTCAGTATACATCATTTTTTCACAACAAACCTATTCACAGCGAGTTTTGGATATAACCTCTAAAATAAAAGCAATGGATCATAGCAGGAGAATAGCAGTTTTTCATCACAAAAATTCAGTCATTGTGTGAATACATATGGTTAGTTAACATAACAATTTTACACAACAAAACAATTCACAGCAAGTTTTTTCATCATTCTTGAAAAAAAGTTCTAATACGTGAATAAGTTGTTTTGCCTTTTGTCAATTACTTAACCTCATAATCAGTGCAGAAGTTAACTTTTACATTAAAGGACAATATTTTCCCCATCGATTTGATTTTCAGGGCATTTTTACCTTTATTAGGACATACAGTATATTGCGTTCCAGTCAAAACTGACGATTAACTTTTGTTTTTCTGTAACACAAAACTGTAGTTTATTGAATCCAGTTGGAATAAAATTCCATGACTTTGTGCACGCAGGTCATCTGAACACAATTGGTTTTTTTTTTTTTATCATTTTCATATATACTGTATATATATCTATATGTATATTTATTTTTTTCCCTTTGTTACTACTGTGGTGTTCCCGGTCTAAAGTGAATATCTATTGGAATAGAATGGATGGAATAGACTACAAAATAGAGAAATATTAAGTGGTCAGGATCATCCCAATCCATTAGATGAGCACAAAAAAAAGTGTTTTGCGCACACACAACGTGTGTTGAGTGCCATTTTGCGCAACATCTTTCCATGTAAACTTTTTGAAGAATATAATATTATGTTCACAAATAAAAACCTGAAGAATTCATTACAATGGAATTTTTTTTCACCAACATTTTGAATTTAACCCAGAGCCCTCCTTAATATCTAACCCTGCTCTTAAAAAAAAAAATGGGTTATTGCTGGACAATATTTTGGACTCAAAATAGGAGATCATAAAGTTGCATGATTTCTCTTCAAGGTCTTGTTGTATATGTTTATTTATGATTTAAATTCATGAAAATTTTTATACACTCACCTAAAGGATTATTAGGAACACCATACTAATACTGTGTTTGACCCCCTTTCGCCTTCAGAACTGCCTTAATTCTACGTGGCATTGATTCAGCAAGGTGCTGAAAGCATTCTTTAGAAATGTTGGCCCATATTGATAGGATAGCATCTTGCAGTTGATGGAGATTTGTGGGATGCACATCCAGGGCACGAAGCTCCCGTTCCACCACATCCCAAAGATGCTCTACTGGGTTGAGATCTGGTGACTGTGGGGGCCATTTTAGTACAGTGAACTCATTGTCATGTTCAAGAAACCCATTTGAAATGATTCGAGCTTTGTGACATGGTGCATTATCCTGCTGGAAGTAGCCATCAGAGGATAGGTACATAGTGGCCATAAAGGGATGGACATGGTCAGAAACAATGCTCAGGTAGGCCGTGGCATTTAAACGATGCCCAATTGGCACTAAGGGGCCTAAAGTGTGCCAAGAAAACATCCCCCACACCATTACACCACCACCACCAGCCTGCACAGTGGTAACAAGGCATGATGGATCCATGTTCTCATTCTGTTTACGCCAAATTCTGACTCTACCATCTGAATGTCTCAACAGAAATCGAGACTCATCAGACCAGGCAACATTTTTCCAGTCTTCAACTGTCCAATTTTGGTGAGCTCTTGCAAATTGTAGCCTCTTTTTCCTATTTGTAGTGGAGATGAGTGGTACCCGGTGGGGTCTTCTGCTGTTGTAGTCCATCCGCCTCAAGGTTGTGCGTGTTGTGGCTTCACAAATGCTTTGCTGCATACCTCGGTTGTAACGAGTGGTTATTTCAGGCAAAGTTGCTCTTCTATCAGCTTGAATCAGTCGGCCCATTCTCCTCTGACCTCTAGCATCAACAAGGCATTTTCAGCCCACAGGACTGCCGCGATACTGGATGTTTTTCACTTTTCACACCATTCTTTGTTAACCCTAGAAATGGTTGTGCATGAAAATCCCAGTAACTGAGCAGATTGTGAAATACTCAGACCGGCCCGTCTGGCACCAACAACCATGCCACACTCAAAATTGCTTAAATCACCTTTCTTTCCCATTCTGACATTCAGTTTGGAGTTCAGGAGATTGTCTTGACCAGGACCACACCCCTAAATGCATTGAAGCAACTGCCATGTGATTGGTTGATTAGATAATTGCATTAATGAGAAATTGAACAGGTGTTCCTAATAATCCTTTAGGTGAGTGTATTAGGGTCATGTGAAGTCAAAGCATAGTCTAAAAAGTCTTAAGGAAGTAAGGGCATAGCATATAGATTTAGTGTGTGTGTGTGTGTGTGTGTGTGTGTGTGTATTTTGATATTTGAACAGTCGTTTGTTACTGCCACATAAAGAAACATTGATTTATTGTTTTTTGCCACACATTTTTTGGTCATCACATACATACTGTGTTATGATTTTTTTTTTATTGTAAGTATTGTATACAGTATGTTCCTTTCATTTTTTTCAACTGTCTTCCAAATTGCTCTACTTTTGCTATTCAAAAAAATGTGAAGACTTGGCTGATGGAGGCAGAGCTGGCCTGGATGGATAACACTGTGATTACAGCTCAGGATCACCTTCTTTCATTGGTCTGGAGGCTATTGATAGGGCAGGCTGGACTGTGGATTAGATATCCAGATAAGCTTCAGACTGACAGTGACCTCTTGCTTGTTGCTAAATCAAATGGCAGAATCTTAACACGACCGTCAACTCAAATGGGGAAGAAATCGGATTTGTCAGTACTGAGCCATCATGTTATGGTTGTGTAACAGATAAAGGTCGGGCAAGGAGGAGGTGGGAACCGGCTGAACAGTCAAAGTAACTTTTATTGTAAAACTCAACATAAAGCACACACACACACACACATGCAGCACGCCCAGGTGCATCTCTCTCTCTCTCTCTCTCTCTCTCTCTCTCTCGAACTGGTGTCTCTGGCTCCCCCTTATCTCGCTCTCCCACTGATCAGCTGATTCAGCGCCAGCCATGCACCCTCCGTGCCCCAGACACGCCCTCCTCCTTGGCTGGGGCACCACCGAACTGACTTACATGCTGTCGCCCAGTCCTTAACCACTCCTCTGCCCTCTGGCGGACGACAGCTCGCTCCTCCCCCCTACGGACAAAAGCGAGCCCTCTGACCCCTGGCGGACAGTACCGCTCCTCACCTTCTCGGTGGACGGCAGCATTTCTTTCGGCACTTGCCGGCTGGCAGCGACCCCTACGTCCTCAGGCAGACAGCCTTTGGCTGCTCCTCTGGTGGACGGCATTGGAGAGGACTCCGCAACAGCGCATCCCTCCTCCCTACCAGGTTTCAGCACCACTGTAACAGTTCAAGGTCTGGCGTGAAGGAGGCGGGAACCAAGAAAATTTAAAGTCAATGTAAATTTTAATGTAAAATGCAACATAAAACAAACATAAACAAACACATGCAGCACGGGCGTGTGCGTCTCTCCCACTGATCTGCTGATTCAGCACCCTCACGGCCCGGCCACACCTTCCTCCTCGTCACAGGTTGATGTAATGATAAGTTGGATTTTTCTCCCTCTCTGACTCCTGATAGTAACTGATCGGTTCAGATTAAGAACAAAATCCCCTAGTGCTTGAACTTACCTGATCTAAATCTGTCTGTGACAGGTGCTTGTAAAAGTGGTAACAATCTGATTGAAAATGTGTCAAGATTACATTTACAAATTCATTGTCAATTTTGCATGAACTTGGTTTCATCCACTCAGACTCAACAAGACCAATTGAACCATCGCCCAGAACTTTGTTGAAGAATCTCTCCTAGCATGATCTAATTCCTGATGTCATCACCAGCTAGTGTTGGATGGTTCCAGAGCCAATTTACCACAGGTCTCTATATCTCCTGCTTTATTAAAACTGTCTGATCTTCACTGTCTATTATCTTAAGTGCAACTGCATGAAGCAAGTGCTAGACTGGTCCATTGGTAAATTAGAAAACTTAACATCAGGTGAAAACCTTTGAAAATAACAGGTTTTTTTTTATAGAGATGGCACAGAAGATATTTCTCACAAGACGCAGACTTCAGAGAGATAGAGGAAAACACTTTCTTGACTCATTAGGTTTCAACTCAAAACGTAGTGCCTTTTGATTATGTCCGTACAACACATTTTCAGTACAGCTTATATTAAACTGAACATACGGAAAAGCATTTATACTAAATACAACTAATAAAACCAGAAAATAATTTTTTATATAAAGGATATGGCTTGCTCTCTCTCTTCGTTTATCTCACTGTTGCAGCTTGCTTTGTATCGCTCTTACTCCTAATCTATACCAACCAGTATGAGCTCTCCTGTACGCTGGACTTCAGTTCCAACACAGCTCACAAATAGCTGCAATTCCACCTGAATCCAGGCTAACCCACATCAGAACACTGTAGTATTTAACAGGAAGTGAAATGCCAGAAAAATATCCTGAGCCCTGGCTAGCAAAGGGTAGATTGATTTATTTTTTTTTATTTACAATAATAAAGAAATACATTTACTTTACAGTGGGTTTGAATAGTGGAGCCGAGTATTAGCATAATATTTGTAATAATTAATTATATTAAAAAAATATGCATTTTATTCATGTTAATACAATATATAATAATTTAAATTAAATAAAATACAATTACATTTATTTACTTACACTGTAAAAAATATCAGGATTTTATAAGATTTAACAGTAATTTCTTACAATAGTTTTACAGTAAAAATCAATGCAGGCTAGTAATATGACAATGATTGGTAGCCGTGCTTTATCCAGCTCCATTTTTAGGCCTTCTCCCTAATGTTCACTGATCCGAGTGCAGATGGCACATACTTCTCTCTCCGGTCTGCCAAGTGTTAGCACTCCAGTTGCTTGGCAGGTAGCCTACTGCAACATGACTTTGATCCACTGCGACCTTTTAACAAATTCTCAATTTTCTCACTGGCTGCAGAGAGAGAGAGAGAAAGAGAATGAGAGAGCAGCATTACCTGATCTTGCAAGAGAAACAAACACTACTTGCCTCACCAAAATAGCAGTATGTGGAGTTCTAGTGAGGAAAAAATAGAAAAAATAACTATTACATAGTGTATAGTTTAAAGGTATGAATGTTCCCTTAAAATGAAAATGATGATTTTAAGCAGCATGTTAGAGACTGACAGCATCACTCTCATTTCATGTAATAATATGCAATGATAGAATATTGACTGAAGTCCTGATACACTTCATATGGAATCGAAGAACGAACAGGTGATGTAATTTAGAACTAAATCTGGCCAAAAAGAAGGTTTTTGAGTTTGTTTCAGTGGTTATAACACCTTGCCTGGGCGAACTTCTTGGAAAACATCTTACCAGCTGCTAAACACCTTCCTGCCATTGGTCCACGTCATCGGTAGGTGTGATCTGGTGCTTCATAATTTTCCAAGAACACGTCATGCATTTTTTTCCTGCTTAATTAGCCTACAAAAGGGATCAGATCTACTCAAATACTCTTAAATGCCCATTCACTCATTTGTTTGGTATGCTGCTTTACTCATGTGCCATCTGCAGTGAAAGCCATTCACACATCTGCCCAAAGTGAGATATGCCCCTCTTATCATCATTGTTTTCTCTATATTTTGCCCATAAACACTCTTTTATACATCAGTCTTTGTAGTAGTATCAGTATCATCATAAATGACAAATTACAGAGTGTTTTAGGCCCTTATTGTGGCCGCAAGTAGTGTGTCAGTGCTTTACCGTCATGAATTCCAAATGTGAACAAGACAACTTACACATTTTCTACTGCATATATTTTACTTCATCAAGTGGTTAAAACAGCTCCTTTTACTGATCTAGTGTGAATTATAAAGCATAAAGTCATTGATTTTACTGAGCATCCTCATATTTAAATGTACTTTTAAATGCCTACTGCGTGGCATTGTTTGAATGTTCAAAAACTGTTTATGAATGAATGAATGTTACATTTAAATAGCACTTTTCTCACACTACACTCAAAGCACTTTACACAGTGAACGGGACACTCCTCAACCACCACCAGTGTGAAGCCTCTACCTGGATGATGCAACAGCAGCCATAATGCGCCAGTACGCTCACCACACACCAGCTATTGATGGAGAGGTGAGAGTAGAGTTATAGAGCCAATTAATGGCTGGGGATTATTAGGATGCCATGATTAAGAGGGGCCAATGGGGGGAATTTGGCCAGGACACCAGGTTTACAATGCTACTCTTTACAAAAAAGTGCCCTGGGATTTTTAATAACCACAGAGAGTCTTGACCTCGGTTAAAAATCTCCTCTGAAGAACTGTGCCTTTTTACAGTATAGTGTCCACATCACTATACTGGGGCATTAGGACCTACACAGACAGCAATGTAAGCACCCCTCTGCTGGCCTCCCTAATACCTCTTCCAGCAGCAACCTTAGTTTTCCCCAGGAGTACTCTCATCCAGGTACTGACCAGGCTCAGCCCTGCTTCGCTTCAGTGGGCAACCGGTCTACAGGATCTACAGGGTGATGTGGCTGCTGGCCACTATACCTTTGCTCAACATTTTCAGTCTTCTTTTATCCCTGAAAAATAACAAAGATGTAAATATTGTAAGTAAATATTTATATCCTTTTACAAAAATAATGAAAATGTTTAATATGCAACTGGCCATATAATATAAATTTATATCAAATGCTATTCTCTCTCTAATACTATGTTCTATCTTCATTCTGAAAATAAAATCCACAACTTAATGAGAAATTAGCCCAAAGTTGCTTATAAGTGAACATGGCAACACTGCAGGAGAGAGAGAGAGAGCGAGAGAGCGAGCGAGCGAGGGGGATGGGGGATCCATTTGTAAGCCATTTTTCCCCTTTGCCTTCTCCTCCTCCTCCTTTAGTTGCTTGGACCAAGAAGAGTCTCCGTGGCAACATATCAATGTCTGTTGTGTATTGGAGAGCTGTCTCCTTGCGATGATACAGCACACTCTTTATTTGCCCTGTCTGTTCAATGGGAAAGTAAAAGACTGCATTTTTCACATGCGCCGAGAGACTTAATACAGAACGGTGGTTAGCTTGGGAAATTAAGCTTTTCAGACAAATATTGTTTTAAGATTCAGAGAATATGTTGCACTTAATGGAGGTAATTTAGCAATAATAGGATAGTTAAGCAGACAGTAAAGATGCTTAGTCTTACTCCATGTCCTAACTAGATTTGTGCTCCATTCAGAATTGAACTGCAGATGGCTTTTAAATTAAATTTTTAATTCCTGAATTTGAATTGAAGTAGCAGGATGCAGAATTGTAGTTTGAATTTCAATTTGGACCACAAAAATGATTTAAAATAGTCCCTCGTTTATAAAAAAATAAATAATCACAGTTATTGTAAGGTACATAGTATGTACGATGGAGGTGAATGGGGCCTGTACATTGCATAACATTATATGTGCTATCATGACTTTACCACCTTTATGAAATTTACCAGATTTCAGTCATCCTGTCAGCAAAGTTATAATATTAGATATAAATATAGACAGCTAGGGTTAAAAAGTGATTTTATCACACTAAAATCATATGAACATGTACAATGTTTACGTCTTGTGGCTATAGTTTCAAAACAGTGTGTAAAAAAAAATGTAAATGTAAAAAAATTTTAATGTTTATGGACTGACCCCATTAACTTCAATTGTAAATGAAGGACATTATTATTTGTGGTAATCATCATTATGCCACAAATGCGGATGATTGAACTTGTGCTGAACCAGGAACATTCTTTTAAAATGTTAATAATAAATTAATAATTACGAGTGGCCTGGATAGCTCAGCGAGTAAAGACGCTGACTACCACCCCTGGAGTCGTGAGTTCAAATCCAGGGTGTGCTGAGTGACTACAGCCAGGTCTTCTAAGCAACCAAATTATCCCAGTTGCTAGGGAGGGTAGAGTCACATGGGGTAACCTCCTCATGGTTGCTATAATGTGGTCTGCTCTCAATGGGGTGTCTGGATGCTGTGGAGAATACCTCCACACGCACTATGTCTCCATGGTAATGCACTCAACAAGCCACGTGACGTCTCAGACATGGAGGCAACCATACCTGTCAGCACTCCTGTTTTTCCCTGGAGTCTCCCGTATTTCACACCCATATCCCATTTTGTTATTTCTCCCGGAAAACTCCCGTAATTTTTATGGCCCAAACCTCATTATATGAATAATCATATCTCTATATTATTCCAAAGTTGTCCAGTTGCCAGATCTTGTATGAACGCATCCAACACAATCAATACATCATACAAATTTCAACACAATTGTGACCTCAACCTGGCAACCTACAACCCATTTGCGCTGTTGATATTTGCGCAGGTTGTAGACGGGGAAGTTGATTCAAGTATCACTGGACTAAGGTGGTGCTCTGGTGAAAAAAAAAAATATATACATGTACATTTAACAACAGCTGGTCGTAAGAATTTAATTTCATATCTCAAAGCCATATCGACAATCCCACGCCTCCCAGCTAACGAAAAAAGTCCTCAGAACGTCCCCTAAATGGCCTCTACGAATGCCCCACATCTGTGTGTAGGGTCCTCTTGCGGTCCTCCGAACATTCAAGGGGACGTTCACGAACGTTACAAAGCGGACCAAATGTGGACGTCCTCGGAACGTCCATCAGCAAACGTTACAAAGCGGACCAAATGCGGACCTAAGTGGATGTTCGCAATGTCTGGGGACATCCCCTGTTTGCTGGGTTTTTGCAATTTATTTCGCGCTGATTTTAATATCGGACACGGTGGGGAAAATGGTGTTACTCGGCACAATTTGTATGTATTTAGCCTGCCTCTGCCATCCTGCAACCCCACTCTCGGATTTTGGGACCCAAATATTGACAGGTATGGAGGCAACTGAGATTTGTCCTCCGCAACCCGGATTGAGGTGAATCACTATACCACCACGAGGACTTAGAGCGCACTGGGAATTGGGCATTCTAAATAGGGGAGAAAAAAATAAATGAATATTTATTTTTTTCCTCCAAATCTTTTTCTCCCAATTTGGAATGCCCAGTTCCTACTACTTAGAAGTGTCCTCGTGGTAGCGCATTTGCTCACCTCTATCTGGGTGGCGGAGGAAAAGTCTCAGTTGCCTTCACTTCTGAGACATTCAATCCGCACATCTTTTCACGTGGCTTGTTGTGCATGACACCGTGGAGACTCCCAGCATGTGGAGGCTCATGCTACTCTCCACCATCCACTCACAACTTACCACAGACCCCATTGAAAGCGAGAAACCTAATCCTGACCATGAAGAGGTTACTCCATGTAACTCTACCCTCCCTAGCAACTGGGCCAATTTGGTTAGGCGACCTGGCTGGAGTCACTCAGCACGCCCTATATTCGAACTTGCGAATCAAGGGGTGGTAGTCAGCATCAATACTCGCTGAGCTACCCAGGCCCCCTAAAAGAAATTAATAACTAAGAAATTAATATAACTGCAGGGTGAACACATGATATAATACTGTTGGAAACTTCTCAGAGACGACCAGGAGACTTGGGTAAAGCAGGATTCTTTATTGTAGAAGATAACAAGGCATCTTCAGGTCAGAATGTGCTCTTGTGCGCTAGTCATCAAGTCTATGGGAGGTATACATTGCATTTTATAGGCATTCAGTTGGCTGTACTTATCTATATTGGCCTTAAACACAGAGATGAAACAGAGTTGAGAAAATATACCCTGGATTGTGAGCTCAAATAAACCTACTCTAAATAAGTGTCAATAAATGGCTTGAGGCCTTGTGAGCTCCATGCATGCCTAATCTATTTAAACAGTAACACAAAAAGGCTTGAGGTCTTGTGAGCCCCAGCATGCCTAATCTATATAAATGGTATCACCAAAGGGCTTGATGCACACCTGGTCTCGAGAACTAGATACAGGTCAACGTTCATGCACATTTTGCACATTCTTATCTAGAATGAACTAAGAAACAAGCATAATTTATCTGTGCTCATCCTGAATGCCAGATTGTATATTACTGTAGTTTTTTGTCCTGTGATGTAATGTGAAAGACAGTAGTCCATCTGATCTTATAGTGTCATTTAAATTTGAAATCTCTCAATATATACAACATATGGGGTATTTCCAGAAACATTAGATTCAATATTAATAAGCTAATCCATGTTTCAAATGGCACTTGAAGAATGTGTCTGTAACTCTTTAAAACATTTCTTTAAATAAACCCACATATAGTAAAAAAAACCAAAAACACTTTATTTCCCATAATGCTCTAATTTACTTTGTATGTTATATAAGAAGATAATAAAACATTTGTTAACATTAACACACAGTATATTGCACAATGCCAATTGTTTTTTATTAAAAGAGAAACCAAGCAACCAATCTAGTTTTGTCGCATTGCTCTCGAGTCACTCGATTCTTTCAACTTGCAGATGGTGACCTGGGAGATGTACATAAAGAAAAAGGGGTTAAATGTGTGTAGTGATCAAGGTTTTCCCTCGGCTCCTCTGTGATGTTTTCTCTGTGTGGACTTTCCTGATGACCTTGTCCTGTCCACATTTCCTTGAAAAGATAATCTGACCTGAATCAACACATTAGAGTCTACATTATTAATTCCAATTTTGCCATGATTCTGTTTACCTTGTTGAGGGTTATGACTAGGACCAGACAGGTTGCTCGTGTATACCGGCTGTAAATGTGGCCACTGTGGCCCAAATCTCCAGAGAACATCGAGGCGAAGGGAAGGTTAAATGCAAACTGTTTCTCCTCCCATCAGCTCATGTTGATTCAGGACTCAGTGATATTTGCTGTGCTGGTGTGAATGCCTTGCTATGACAGCTCTGTAATTCCCAAAAAGGTCCCTGCCCACTGACTGATGGGAGCTCAGAATAAAAGCCTCACCATTAATTACTGCAAGAGTCATCTTCCTGGCCTCCAGCCATCCGCGGCCCCACCTGCTCTGGGTCTAATGTCACGCAGTGGGGCTTTTTCCGCAGAGTCTGTTGGGGAGGGGGTCCGATCTGTCCTGGTCTGTCCTGATTCCCCTGCTGCTCATCTGACAAAAATATCTGCCTCAGCGTGATCACACGGGATGGTCAGGCAGCAACAGCTTAAATCCGGGCTGAGGATGCTTTGTGGCAGACGGGAAAAAATACGATTTTTTTTGTATGAGATGTGGTGCCTTTTAAAGCTCCCATGGACACACTGTACATCTCAGAGCAATAACTCTATTTCACAATTGAAATGGAAATAAAGAGCATTTTTGAATAGTACTATTAACTTAATTTTCAGAATCTGCTAAAGCTGTGAGATCGTTCACAAGAATGGAATTGTCAGGCAAAATTCCTTGGCATGATGGAGAACAACAATTTTTGTCTTTATTAGGACTTTTGTTATTACACATGAGAGTTTTAATGACATTATTATTTAAAGATGTGAAGAAAATACGAGTAATTTTTCTTACAAATCTCGCTACCACAATGCCAAGGTGTTGTGGAGGGTTGACAGCACATTGCTATGCTTTGCTAAAGTGTTCTGGGTTCACATTTCGTTAGGATTAGGATTAGGGCCATTCAACCTTTTACTTCACTTGCACTTGGAGGGGCATAGGGATAATTTGGGGGATCATTTTTTTTTGCTTAAACTTTGAATTTATTATACTGTATAGTTAAAGTAGGACCAATAATTGTATTGCATTTATACTTATAAAAAGTCTTTGAAAAGTTATTTAAAAAGTGAGAGAATAATTTTCTGATTCTCGCTTGAACTGTCAGATCCCACCCGAATATGATGACAACAGGTGAGCGGAGCTCCTCCTTACAGCAGGACGGGACCTAAACTGGTGGTGGAGGATGAAAACAATGGCAGAACAAAGCAATGATTGAAAGCTGAATTATGATTAGATGGGATGCCTTGATTTAATAAATAATGTGATGCTTAGTACGAATCTTAGGCTTCCATTTCTGTTGAAATCTGAAATGAAATAAATTGCATTTTTTATTTCCAAATATTTCTTCCTCAAAATTAAGAATAGTTAGATGTCGGAAGAGTTGGAACCACAATTCCCATCCCTAATTGCTAGAAAATGTCACCTGTTTTCACCAACAGTCCACTTACGTCTGCATTTGGATAATTTTGTAACATTCGACGCAGGACTTTCCCAGGTCATTTTGTACATTCACTACATTTTCGTCCAGGTGAAATGTTGTAAACCCCATTTATGCGACATTTTTGAGTGGCCTTGTTTTGTCCCATTAACGTCTCTTCATATTTGGTCCCTCAATAGATGTTTTCACAACATTCAGTGATCTTAGGTTGCAAGAATTATTTTAGTTGTAGGATGCATTTTAAAGATAAGGGTGTATTTTCTTTAACTCCAAACATTTGCAAAACGTATCCATCCTTATCTATGTGTTGCCTTCTTTCATCAGACCTACTGACACCTTGTTCATTTTTCAGTAACTTTGTTTTACCACAAACAACAAAACAGCATTTTGATATTTCAGGCTTTTTAAAGATGTGGTCAGTTAAAAGTATGCCACAATGTGAATGTTTATTAGGCAACAGTGCAATGGCAACAATGGAGTCAGTATTACAAATGGATACTTGTCAAATTAATACATTCATTGCGAATTTCTAGCAATAAGCAGTATAAACAGCCACTTAGGACCCCTGAGCCACCAGTGGGCCCCGCAAAGCAAAGTTTTTCTAAAACATTTTTTATATCATTATTCATGGTTATTTATAATAATATATTGTTAATTATTTATTGTTAATTTATTGTTAGATTTGTTGCTTTTTGTGTAATTAATATTTTGCAATTTATATCTTCCAAGTAGGATTTCACTTAGGGCCCCCAAATGCTCAGAAACGGGCCTGTTACGTTAGGGTTAGGGTTAATTACTACAGTATGTCCCCATACGTCTCAATGTTAACATGTCCGAGGTTCTTTTGAAAGTATAATGAAAAGGACATTCAATGGACTGCTAGCGAACGTTCCCTAAAGGTCCCTGAATTTTTGCTGGAAGTCCTGCGAACCTCCCTCTGAATGTCCTTTTAACGTTTAAAGAACCTTGTGAACCTGTGCATGCAGAAATTGTTTGAAATTGTATGAATGTTTACAAAATTAATAGCACACCTCTCCTCGACAATCTATACACTATTTAAATGATCATTTATGTCAAATTGTGGGATTATGAGGGAAGTTATGTGTTGAAGTTTAATACTTAGCATTTGGGATTTTGAAAATCACTATTTCAATACTCAAAGTGATGCATGGCTATGCACTAATTAGCTGACATTGAGGGTTAAAGGGGACAGGGTGTGTTGTTGTATTTGATGGATTATAATTGATGGACATGCCCTGTCATTTTCAATTTTCCGATGGATTGACAGACAAGTTGTCATCAGAATGGCAGATTCTCACAAGTGCGTGAGGTGTAATTGAAAGTAGAGTGTTTAAAGAAACCATACAAAACCAGACCCCAAGCCTTTGAAAGGTTAGTTGCAAAGGGGACCACTTATTGAAGAGGTTGTCACAGGTGTAATTTGCTCAGACAATTGTCCACCTGTTACTTGTGTACTAAAATTTAGAAGATAACGTTAGAACAATGACATCAAATTGAACATTTGGCAGACCTGAACAAAAAAGGTGTAATTACAACAGCTTGTCGCTGTATCTCGGCAAAAAATGCTCATATTTGTTTTAATTATACTCACACTAGCTTGCCATTGTTGTTTCATACCTCCTTGTGTTGTTCCACACTTTTTATTTCTTGCACCAGTGTTGTGAAGTAGGCCAACAAACTAAAAGAAGCAGTGCTACTGGTTATCTGAGTTACAATAGCCGTTATGTCCACTCGAACCTGTCTGGCCATTCTCCGTTGACCTCTCTCATCAACAAGGCAGAACCAAGTTCTTTTTAAATGAATATTCCAGGTTCAACACTGATTATGCTCAGCTGACAAAAAATCCAAGTTTGTACAATAATAGAAAGGTGGCTCTGTCAAGCAAGCCAACATAATTATGAAGAGATTGTAGTTTGAGAAGCTACAGTTTGAATGTAGTTTCCACAACATATTAGAAGCACAATGTTCTCCTTTATATGAACTGAAATGCTTTTGTTTATTTCTTCGCAGGGTAAATGCATTTGTGAATAAGGTGGGCTGATGGACTCCTGTTAATCTATGCCACACACACTGATGTACCCGGTTAATATCCCATAGAGAGAAATTGTGGTTCTGCGGTAATATCGTCATAGCTCTTGGTGCTGCGGATGCCATAAGATGGGTTTGTTGGTGACAGGGGCCTAATGCTTTTAATGGAAGTCAGGGACAGCCTCTCGCTTTCGAAGCATTCCTTGTAGGCAAAAAAATCTCTTTATGGCTGTGATGTGCCATTTGTGAGAAAGAGTCCAGTAAATTTAGGAAGCCAAATGACCTAGCTAAAAGCTGTGGGTTGTACCTGTGTTTTTTAAGCAGATAGGTCAGGATGGAGAGTGCATAATGTTGTGTCTTTGAATTGATTTGAAATATTGAGCTTGTGATCCCTGAATTGCATTCACTATTTCAATGCCAAGCTCTCTGATTTTAGAAGCTGCATAATTTGATAGGATTCAGACTTTGTTCAGACTATGCTCCAAGAGTAAAATGGGTGCAAATGACTATGATTACGATACATTTTATGTGTAAATACATATGCAGTGCATATATATATAAAACATTTTCTTTTGTTTATTTTCTGCCTTGGATTTCTGGCCTGATTTTGTGGCCCTTTAAGATTGCCATGGCAACATGCATAAAAATTTTTGTATGAGTGCTTTTCCAAATATGAAAAGCTTTCTTTTGATGTAAATCAATCATACTTAGCTATGCGCACATCTCAGTGTTTTGTCTGGTTTGGATGCGGCATCACAAATACTCAAATCTTTTTTTTACCTAAAATAAAACAATGTCCAATGTGAAACTTTATGTAAAAATAGCAATCCAAAAATGGCAATGCAAATGGCACATATGTAATAATCACTGAATTACATGAACAGTAGCATTGGAAATCAGTTTGTTTAGATGGATCGTTTCAATGTTTCACTGATTCTTTTAAGTCATCACTTACTGTAATTGTCTTCAAAAGGTGTATTGGATTAAAATGACTTACTCCACCTTTAACAGCTTAACACAAGCAAAATAAGCATATTCATTGTGTAAAATTCACCTCTTATTAAATAAGAGGTACATTTCTCCAACTAGCCAACAGGTTAAAACCATTACAGTGTGTGCTTACTGCATGTTTATGATGGTTTATTCTGTTTCAGTTAGAAAAACAACCCAGAAGCTCACCACAGGACAGTTTTCAGGGCTTAGCAGGAGGTGGTCAGGTTCAAAGCAAATTACTGAAGCAGCTCTTCCCATACTTGGCTGGAAAAACAACCTTGAGCATGGGCATTTTATCTTATTAGGCTGTGATTTACTCCTAGCGAGAGTGTCTGAAGCTGGAACCTCACCCCTGTTCCCGTTCTCCGTGTCCTGAGTGATCCCTGAAACACATGCCTGCATCACTCCTCTGCTGTTTCCATTAGGACTGGCCTGCTTGACTCTGCTGCCGCAATTAGCCTTTGATAAGCACTGACAGCAGCGAGAAATGAAGTTAAGAGTTAAGTTGTTTATTTTGGTCCTGGTTGAGTTAGTGAGCATTGAAGGAACAGGCTAGAATTTATGCTGCTGATGGGAGCCAGACGCTGCTAATGGCTCATTCCAACAGGACACGAAGTTCTGTGGAAATCTATTAAAGGAATAGTTGGTCCAACAAGATGCTCTTAAAATGAAGGCGAATGGGGACTCATGGCTGTCAAACTCCAAAAATATCATAACAAGCACGATAAAAGTAGTCCATATGACTAATTTGAAAGTAATACAGGTTTGAAACGAGTAAATAATGGCAGAATTTTCGTATTCCTTTAAGCCATAAAGTCACGTGTAGTATGATGTGTCTTGTGCGTGTGCTGGCAATTTTTATTTATGTATGCCACGTCTCTCCGAATTGCTTTTACGTTTTCCAGTCTGCCCGTAATCCCACTGTCTCCATTATTGTCTTAATATCAAGTACAGCTGGAGATAATAGAGTGACATGGTAATAAAAGTGTGGCCTAAAGGGGGCCCTCCAGGGAAATATCTGTGATGCTGGAAGAATATTAATACCTCAGAGCTCTCGGCACTTCCTGCCTCCCTCGTTTCACATTTTTCACAACTACATAATGGCCCTAATATACATAACAGGGGGTAGGGTGCATGTAATGTGCATATAGACTGCATTAGAGCACAATAGAAACAGCACATAGAAATCAGTCTCTCTTAATGGAAAAAAAAACATATTGGCCCATTATTAGTATTCCACTTGACCTGAGATTTAACATGCGGGTTTTTGCATGTCTGTTGGAATGGTTATGAGGAATTTAAAGGAACCTATCACCAACCTAAAAGACTTGAAAGTTTATGGCTTTAAAGTGAAGTGTATTATTTCTGCACCTACAGCATCACTAAACTGAATTGCTAAAACAAATATGTTTTCTGGAACACTCCCACTGCCAGCCATTGGTCGGAAAATGGGGTAGTCCAGCCCGAAACAGCAGATGTTGGTCTGATCGGGACAATAAAACAAACAGTGCAATGTTTTGATAGCGTTAGCACAGTGTTCACACTTTTTGAGAGAATCAACATACAAATGGATTAGTTGCAGATGTCTCATCAAATTAGGTCAATATATTTTAAATTTGGTGCCACTAGTGGTGCAGAAATTACACATCAAAACTTTACAGTTTCATGAAATAGCATTTGCAACTCATTTTACCTCCTACCTACATATTTCCGAGTGCAACAGGATGTTTAACTGCTATGAGATGCTGGACTATTTCTCCTCAGTAGTTTAGACACATAAAGATGTCTTTATATTCTTCAGACTTGAGTTTATACAAATGCAGGCATCTCCTGAACTCCTCACACACGTGTTCTTGACATGCGCATCCACTGTTAATGTGTTCAGCTTCTTCTGTTGTTTAGCGGCACTTACATCTCCTTCTGACGCTTCTTAGTGACCACAACGTCTCTAATGCAAGTGTTGCCACCTTGTGGACCCAAAAATTAGTGCAAATAATTCCAGACTCATGTGCATTCTACATGTTCAAAGATGCATAGTTAGAAAAATCGTGCTGTGCATTCAGTGCTCAAGCACTCTGCCTATTACGGAATTTACTTCATGCATCCTGTACATGGACGCTCAGCATTTGTGTCTGACCGAAGTGTACTTTGGGCTTTAAGGTCAAGTTCACACTCAAGAGCATCTTTATGAATCTCTGTGGTAACGATTCCTTTTCAGATCTATCATTATTTGCTGTTATTGCTGTAACTTTTATTTCGTTAATGTTCACTGGCATCAAATACGGTGTTAACCATTGATATGTGCAATGCATTCACAAGATGGGCAAGGAGGAGGCGGGAACCGGCTGAGCAATCCACGTAAACTTTAATGGTACAAAGGAAATTAAACATAACATAAAACACACAGACATGCATACACACAGTGGCTGTGTGCATCTCTCTCTCTCTCTCTCTCTCTCTCTCTCTGGTGTTCCTGGGTCCTCCTTAATCTCTCTCCAACTGATTGGGCAACTCAGCACCGGGTGTGCATCCTCACAGCACGGCCATACCCTCCTCCTTGTCACACTCCTCCATGGCGCCATCCGGACTGGTTTATCCCCCCCACACCATCCCTGGAGGGGAGATGCTGCCCTTCCGGCTGTTCTGCCACCCGATGGCCCTACCCGCCTCCTGGGAATCTGAGAGAGATGAGAGGAGAGAGAGAGAGGAGAGAGAAAGAGTGAGCAGAGAGCAGTCACTCCTCCGCCCCCTGGTGGAGAGCAGCGGGCTTCTCCGCCTCATGGCGGAGGGCAGCCCCCTGGCGGACTTCAACGGTTCCTCCACTCCTGGGCGTGCATCCTCATGGCCTGGCCACGCCCTCCTCCTCATCACAATATGATTTTAGAAGGCTGCATTACATACAAAAGCAACCTAAACAATGCCTAAATAGCTATTTAGCTACTGGTTAACTTTTTTTCTGCCTCAGATGACGTCTTCCTAAAACGAAAGCCATTTCAGAGGTGAAGATAGTTATTACAAAAGATTACAAAGACAAACATTTTATTCTTTGGAAGAACATGATGAATAGTGCACAATGAGAACATCTTTAAAAAAAATGTATAGGATGTATTTAAATTATTAATGTTGACTAAGGTATATTGTTAATGTATTAATTGTATCGCCAACATTTAGCTTTTATTAAATGAAGTCCTACTAAAGCATTTCTCCTCATCTTCAGCTCCCATGCATGACTTACTCTTCACACACTCGTGCCCGCTCTCATGTTGTGACATGGATCAATGGTGAACGCTGTGGACTGAACCACCGTGAACCTGTCAGATGCACCACAGGAAGAACAGACCTACATTTCCAACTGCCCCTTTCTAAGGTAAGGGCTAGTGGCAGGTCAGCACACCCACTAAGCTTTGTTGAAGGGCTTGGAAGAGTCAACCTCCACTCAGTCCTGTAGATGCAGCTCTCAAATCCACACTGAATAGTAACTCAAGCATGCTGACTCAATGCCCATGTGGCCCTCAGACCCGACATCCTGCATATAAATAGACTGCCTGCAGTAACAGCCAATCACCACTTATCTTAATGATTGCTGCTCAGAGGAGATGTAGATGGTTGTTTTAGTATTTAATTGGTATGCTTTCTTTTGTCAGGGCCGAGAAAATTAAGAGATGGCATAAAAGTATAGATTTGCAGTTCATAGTTGAACATGCACTGCCTGATATTTAAAGGTGCTGTAAGCTATGTTTTCATGGAAAGGCATGCTAAAAATTTCTGCTGCCTCCCAGGAACAAACTGAGTTCCCTTTGTGCAATGGGCACCTCAGTAAAGCTAATTTGGTATCTTTGGAATGCAGGGTTTTGGAAAGAGGCTTAGCTAATCTAGCGTCTCAGCATGTGGAAATTGTACAATGGCTAAAATTGCTTTCAGCACCTTTAAGGAGTAGTTATATGTTGGCTTGTTAAAGTTTTAACTGGGTTCATTGGGTCTGTGTGATTATATTGAACATGTAACAGGTTAATAAATACACACCCACACACATTTAACACACTTCTAAAGCCTTACAAATGTGTCATATAAATATTTAAATACCAACATTTACATTTTACCTTTATGCATTTGGCAGATGCTTTTATCCTAAGCGACTTACAGAGCCCTTATTACAGGGACAATCCCCCCGGAGCAACCTGGAGTTAAGTGTCTTCCTCAAGGACACAATGGTGGTGGCTGTGGGGATCAAACCAGCATCCTTCTGATTACCAGCTCAGTGCTTTAGCCCACTACGCCACCACCACTCCAACATGCATGCAGTGTGTGTCTTTTCCACTTAAAATATATCTCTACATACATAAATAATAATATTTTACTTCAATATCATCATATATTGAATATTCAAACTTAATAACAGCTGGTTTTAACAAGTTACTTACAGCAGTCAATATAAAGGTAAAAAATAAATTTTTGAAGTATATAATTATCGCATTTCCTTTTGCAAACAATAGCCTGTGTGCTGCGATGGTGGAGACGGGGTCCCGTTCTTCCTGTTTGATCTTACATAGCTGTCTTGTTCATACAAGATCATCGTTAGATCCTATTTGACCTCATATCTGTAACAGCAATTGCACTTTGGACATTACAAACAGCTGTTTGCAATTAGCTTTTGTGTGATTCTTTCATGAAAAGTTAATATCAATCAACAGCAGCTGTGGGGTGAATGGGTCTTAATAGAGCAGAGGCACTAACAATAACGGTGATCTGTGAAATATAATAACTTACGTAAAATCCTGATGGTTTCCTGATCCACCTATCAATGCTACAAACAGCCATTTTGGGCATTTTCAGCTGAATTGGAGCGAAAAGCCCATAGACATTAGGTATTTTCTGCGATGCCAAAAGTGTCGCCGCCTAGCATTTGTTTGTAAACAGTCATTTCATCTATTCAAACTCCAACTGTCAAAAAATTCAAATGTAAACAAGGCCTTTAATCTCCTTTAAAGTTGGACTCAGTAACTTTTGTTTTTGTGTCATATTGGACTTACACTGACACCGGCTTGGATGCAGCATAATTTAAAATAAATACGTCTCAGTTTCAGATGCTATTGTAGAAATGTAGTATTCACAGTCAGCCATGATTTCTTGTGAAAGTGTCAAAGAATAGGACAGTTACTGAGATTAAGCGAGTAGTATTCGGCTGGTCATGTGATTCTAACATGGCAGCCCTCACGTGCGGACCCTCTCCACGTACAATAAACCAATAAGTTACTAATATGACTGGAGTCTTCATTTTAATGTAACTGGTCATGATTTCTTACATTTATTGCAATTACAATTAATGTCTTTAGGATTTAAACTTTTAATGAGTAACAACTACTGAGTGCACTTTTAAATGTGCTGTAAGTGATTTAAGCCATTCTGAAACTGGCTGTTGATTTAGCCACGCCCCCTTTTTCCAAAACCCTGCACTCAGAAGACACACACACACACACAAACACACTAGAGACCATTGTGTTGGAGCAGATGGAATGGGGAGGGTCTCCCTGAGAATTTCGCTGTCCAACCCTAAGCGTTTCGCAGAGGCCGGACATTGAACTGGCATTTATGCGAGCATATATGGGCTGCCCTGTGAATGCGCACAATGATTGATCTATTTTACCTGACAGTTTACCTGATAATCTAGCTGGCTGGTGGATTTTAACATTCCGGCAAGGCTTTGCCAAACAAACATCAAAGTTTAAATGTCAAACTTGACCTGTCTAGTTATTATTATCCTCTTTGTATTTTTTTGGAGCTCAACAGTGTCAGTCCTCATTCACTGTCTTTGTATGGAAAAGAGATTTGGGAATGTCCTGGCTAACATCTTATAAAGTAATCCACAGAAGAAAGAAAATAAATCAGATGTGTTTGGAAGAGCATGAGGGTGGGTATATGATGAGAAAATTTGCATTTGGGGTGATCTATCTCTTTAAATAGCTTTCCGCTGACAGTAGGTGCCACTGTTTCCTCTTAAACCACAAATTCACCAACTGTACCTCTGTATCAAAGAACAGAAAGCAGAACAAAACCTGAACAGAAATCAAGCAATAGTTTGGCCTTGGTGTATCATTTATAATCACTGACATATTTTTGTGGGACGAAAATGCTCTTCGGTGGTACCTTAAGCACAGAATCAACCACAACGTTGGAAGTTGAGTACACAAATGCAATAAATGTATTAGTATTGTAGTGACCTAATTGCAGTTCATGTTTAAATCTGCTCTGTTCTAATGCTCTCTGATTATAAGCAATCTGTTTTTTGTTTTTCTTTTAGTAATGTTAGATTTCAAGTATCCAGGCCTGTAAACACCCTAGACATTCAGGGGGACATGGTTTTGCTTGGATGGCCGACTGGCCGGAGAAAAATATTCAGTGCAGGAAAAACACTAATATTATGCCATGTAAGCCTGTCTCAGCTTCCTTACTGATCAGTGTCATGGAAAGGCATGATGCTGAGGTTCTTCCTGTTGACCTTCAAGCCAGGCTTTATTGTGGCAAGCAGTAGGGGCCTTCCTCTTAGCATCAGGGGTCCGAGAATGTGCCTAGGCCCGCAGGGGCATCAGAGACTGAGAGGTGCAGCAAAAGGCACCAGCATTGCCCCCTGCAGGGTGTTTGAAAAGGTCACTAGTTATGCTGGCAACCCCTGTTATCGGAGTGTCTTCAGCTGGAATCCACAGCCCAGGACTGAGCAAACACAGCCAAGCTGTTCTGGCACATCCCACGATGATGCCACCTCTCTCCAGAGATCCTTGAGATGTAACCTCTTTAAGAGGGCCAAATAGAATAAACATCTCCTGTTTGGGTTTGCAAAAATAACCAATGTAGCTATCCAAATAATTAGGCAGAGGAAGACAAGAGGTCAGGTTTAGAAAATATGTTTTGAGGGTAATATCTGAACATGACATTGGGGACTTTTTTGTAAATTGCTTCCTTTAGATATTTAGCAGACCTTGTAACATGTGTTTTTTTTTACTACCTGCCTTGAGCAAGATGCGAAAGAATAAATGTCATTTTGAAAGATTGAATTAGAAACAATAAAGTTCAAGATTAAGTGCATGAATTTTTGTAATGTTTAATTGAAGAGGTAATTTGTAACCATTTACGCGCGTCTTTACCCTGTTCGACGTAAACTTTTTATTATGAGGCCATATTTACCACCTGGTTTGATTTTCAGGGGCTTTTATCACTGGCTAAATGGAAGCAGAACTTTCGTAGTGGAAAAACAAAAACTGGATATGTTTGGAATGGAATACTAGTGATCTACCTTCTGCATATGCGAAACAGTACATATTACGCAACAATAAACATTTCAAACAGCAGTATGCTATATTGTTGTTATAAGTGCCTGGTAGATTACTCCTGAAATGTAAACATGTTCTGATTACAAATTACACAACTTAAATAGTAATCAGTAATGTAATGTTTTACTTTTGGTTAACTCATTGAACATTTACAGGGGCGGCTGTGGCTCAGTTGGTACAGCGGGTCGGCCACTAATCGCAGGTTTGGTGGTCCTTGGGCAAGACACTGAACCCCAAGTTTCTCCCAATGGCAGACTAGCCATTTTACATAGCAGCTCTGCCGCCACTGGTGTATGAATGTGTGTGGGTGAATGAGATGCAGTGTAAAGTGCTTCGAATACCGTTAAGGCTTAAAAAGGCGCTATATAAGTGCAGACCATTTTACTTTTTTTTATTTTTTTTATGAAAATCAAATTATTAATTTTAAATGTATCAAGTACCAATTAACTCTCCTTTCATTAAACATCAGTAAGAGAAAATCATACAGAAACTTGCTATTTGTCAGTTTCTGAGTAAAACCAAGGTGTTTAAAGGGTCATACAAACTGCTACCAAAGATAGAAGACAATGAGAGCATGCTTGAATTTTTCATTTTAAAATAATTTTATAATTTTAAGAAAGGCTCAGTCTCAGACCTCTGTTTTAAAATTTTGGAGCATAATCGCTAAGTAGTTATTGACATTGTCTTATTAGTAATATAATAAAAAATGTAATGTAATCCAATCACAAGTGCTAATTTGTATTTATTGGATTACATAATCAAGATAACATCTAGTCCACTACTAACCAGCACTGGTTATGGCATTATGTTTGTCACATGACCTCATTACATGCATGTTAATTTCTGTGAGTTGCATCATCATCATCTTAGAATTTTTTTTTTTAATCCAACATAAAAACAGCTGAAAATGTACTCACTATACACAATTTGCATAATACATACATATTGATTAGGATGATGTTACTCTGAGCAAAGCAATTTTTTTAGAATCAAAGATGGTGGAAAAGAGACAGATTGTTCTTGCCCAATTTAACCCAGACTGTGACTAGTTTTAAGGCCAGTAACCACAAAAAAAAATCATGCAAATAGCCTAAATATCAGATTCATTAAAATCGTCACATAATGGACCAGATCACAGGATGCATAGTTCTGCTTCCACATACCTGCTAACTTTTCCTTTGTCTTAGATGTCATTGTGGTACAGTTACTGATTTGATTCCATGCAGTGACACGTCTCAAATTGAGCTGAACGTTTACTGGAACACATCTACCATGCTGCTGTGCTCTCACCTCCACTGAGAGCTGTAAATTCATTTCACACCTCACTAATAACCTGACCAGGGGATAACAAGAACTTGGATTGTCTGTAGGTCATGCAAATTAATTACAGCAATTTGGCATGAAAGGAAAGAGAGAGGTGAAGAGAGGAGAAGAGGTGAGAAAGACTTGGAATTTCAGGTCTTGTAGACCTCTTTCACTAGAACAACTAATAGAGGGCTGAACTGCATTCAGGGAGATGTACAGTACTCCCTTCCACTTAAAAGGATGGTGTTAATTTGCCTGCCTTAATATGCTCACCCTCGTGCCGTTCCAAATCTGTTATGCCATCCCAAATGTGTATGACTTTCTTTCTTCTGCAGAACACATACATCATATTTAGAAGAATATCTCGGCTCTAAAAAATAAATAAGCTAGGTAACCATGGCACTCTTATTAATTAAAAAGCATTTATTAACACATGGCTTAATACAAAAGGTAAAACAGCTCTCACGTTTCGGCGTGACCCTTCCTCAGGAAGTAACAAACACACTTCACACAGGTGACGGCAATATCAATTATTTAGTACGTCACAAGATCAACTTGTGAACTATAGTGTTACAAATAACAATAGCATTCACTATTGTTATTTGTTTTCTTACTCAAAGGGAATATTACAAATAATAAAGGCTTTTTAATTAGCAAGAGTGCCATGGTTATCTAGCTTTTGTTTTTTGGACTATTATGAACCCTTGACCATAGAGCACCTTAAATGTAAACTCCACCCTGGAAGTATAAGTACAATGTCTATCGTGGGACATTGTTTGAGGAATATCTGAGCTCTGTTGGTCCTTTCAATGCAAGTGAATGGTGGCCAGAAATCTGAAGGTCTAAAAATTTGATAAAAGCAGCATACAAGATGTGAAAGTGAAACTAAACAGGCGCCACTTGTGACTTTCAGATGTGAAAGTGAAATTGGAGATTTATAGTAAAAAAGGACATAAATATGGATCTGTTTTTCCCCCATGCTTATCATATCACTTTTGAATATATGGATTTATCCACTGGATTACTTTTCTGCTGCTTTTATCAGATTTTTGGAACGTCACATATTCGGCCACCATTCACTTGCATTGAAAGGGCCAGCAGAGCTCAAATATTCTTCTAAAAATCTTCGTTTGTGTTCAGCAGAAGAAAGTAAGTCATACACATCTGGGATAAGAGAATTTTAATTTTTGGGGGAACTATCCCATTAAAAAAGCACCCAAAATTATCATAAAATAGTCCATGCGACCCGTGTGATTTTGGTTATGGTGAAAAACAACCCTCAATATCTAGCCAAAGTTACTTTTTTGCGAAAATCTTGACATATGTTGCACATTCATGAGCACTATGAGAGAACAGGGCATTTTAAATGCACAGAGCTGACATAAATGTACTAACACAGGAATCACAATTGCGAGAAATAATGAAAGCTTGATTGTTGATTTTCTCTCATGGCCGACTAAAAACAAGACTGTTTGGCATGAAACTCATGTCTAGCATAGAACAGAGTAGTTTCAACAATACAGTGGACTTTATTTAAAGGAGACATGAGTCACAACTTCAGGAAACATGAGTTTTCTGGAGGAAAATTACATGTGATTTAGGAGGTTTATACAGCTTTATACATGGCATGCCATTGAAGACACTGTAAGTCAATCCCTCACAGTCTCATTTTCATTCCCATCAAAAATCTAATATGGGCCTACTGTGAATAAGGTCTATATGCTTGCATGCAAGCCAGGCAAATCAGGCAGATGATATTTAAGGTTCAAAAATGATAAATCATAAATAAATCATCTATTTCCAGAGGCTAATCAAGCTCAGAATAATCAATTCAGTGCTCAAAGTTTGATGTTGTCAACTAGAATTTCTCCATGTGCGCACTGAACATCAAGCACAAACCATGAGGTATATTTGAAATCAATGTGTCCATTGTGCTGAAGTAAATACCTTAAGATTCAGTGTGTTTGAAATGGACAGGAAGAAGGTAGGGACTCAATAACAGCATTTCTGCCAGTCAAACTAACAAACTGATGCTTCAAACCTGGGTAAACCAAAACCATTTGATTCTTGAGTTATTTACTGGTGTATTCCAAACACTTGCTGAATAAAACAGCACCAAAATACAAGATTACAGATGTGATAGGTATACACATCATGGGATTTGAGATGATAGTGTGTTTTCTTGTCTTTGAGTTGAGAAGATCAGCATGATGTCATTAAGGGAGGCATTTTTACTGAGCTTTTCATTGTTAATACGCTCCCTTTCTATTTACATGAAAATGTACCATAGGATTACCATGATTTTTACATATGTACCATGGTACTATTTTTTGAACACCATGGTATTTAAATATGGTGATTGTTCAGTACCATGGTTTACATTTAAGTACCATATTGCTATCTGATAACATCACTATACTGCAGTGTTGTAGTCCTCAAGATCGGACTCGGTCTCGAGTTGTAGTCCAAGACCATATTTTCATGGTCTTGTCATGGATTTGTGAGCAATTTGACTCGGTCTTGACTTGAACTTGAACAAGTGTGGACTCTGACTTAACCCCGAGTCCAGTTGAGTCCCATTTAAAAAAATACACAGTGAAAGCTTCGACTTATCGGACAAATATTTTTTGACAATATCAGAGATCTTGATGCTTGCCCTGCAGTCTGTTTCGTAGAATCTGAACTAGTGATGCCCAGTTCACAAATAAATCAGTCTATTGAGTTGGTTCTTTTCTGAAAATTGGTCAAACAGGTTAGCAAATGGTTTGAATCCATTGGCTATTCAGTCCGATAAGTTCGGACTACTATCTCACTGAATAATTTGCAGCAGTTTCTCACTCATTAAAACAGCATATGGATATTTTAGAAAAGGAAAAACAAACCAATCGTTGAATAAAGTGGATATTTACCTTCAGTCAACAAAAGAATGCTTTTTTGAGAGATAACTTTGAGAAAATTCCATTGGTGCTGTGTCTTGTTAATAAGGGGCTGTTCACGGCAAATGCGTTATTGCGTAGATTTTTCTATGTAAACATGCTAAATAAATGTCTTTGACCACTGCATTGCATATCACTGTGTTTTTGGCCTTTTTTGTGCAGGAGCACCCCCATTTTTGTCAAGTAAAAAAGAACATCAACTGTTAAATGTATTAACTGTGTTATACTCTTTTCCCTGATAGCACAAGTACAAAACCCAGACCCAGATATTTGAGGTGTGTGTTTACATCCGGAAGACATCTATTTTACATTGTTTGCTATAAGACGTATGTCAGTAAGCATGTCTCGGATGTCAATAAGTCATTCATCAAATGTCTTTGAGACTTTTATGATTTTGAATGATTGTAAATCTGATCTTTTAAGACATTTAGCAGACATTAGATCCTTTCCAGATGAAAAGATTGGACTTCTCGGAGATGTACATGTGCTATCTGGGTTTGTTGCACTGCCTTGGTCTGAACAGCATCTAGTCTTATAGAACACATACTGTATTGAATAAAATGTAAAAGTAATGATCTCAATGTCATCAGAATTGAGTAATTTCTGAACGAGAAGAAGAAAAAAAACGGGTTTTGTGTATACCACGAGAAGAAATCTTGCAGGCAAAAGTAAGAAGAAATGCTCACTTGACTTGCAGTGAATGAAATATAGCAGTGCGATTGATGAAATTATTAACAAATTGAATGTAAATGTTTGTATTCACTTTCTCTGTAAACATTGTCAAATTTAATACATTATTGTTTGGATTTTAGGCCCATTTTAGTTATAGTACATGTCCAGTAATACTGTATTTTCTAAAGCAGAAATGTTTACTTGACTTGAATGGAATATTATAATATACAGATGCTGCTAGATTATATTGCCTTGCTAAGCTACATAGTCACTTTAAACCTTTAATTTGAGTCTAATTTTTCACTGACATTTTATGAACACTGACATGTCTTAATTATAATACCAATTTGTTCACATAACCTAGGACATGCCATTTATTTAATTTGTACTGTCATCTGATAGTATTGTTTAACCAACATAAGGTTAAGCAAATAATAAATGAGGTTTATTTGATATGTACGCATAGAGTCAATAGTCCTTTAAACTCTACATTTAATAAATTCATAAAAAATCTCTTGACTCAGCCTTTACTTGACTCGAACTCGGCCCTCTCTGGTCTAGGTCTGGACTCAAACTCGACCCTCTTCTGGTCTCGGATGAGCTGGTCTCAACTACAACACTCCTATAATGTACCATGACATACTAAAGTACCTTTTTGTAAGTGTAGTGTGCCAGGCTCATGAAAGAGGTCACCAATGACATCTTTACTCTAAAGTTTTGGAGGTCATGTCTTATCCTTGATGTTATCAGATGAATGCATTAATTGATAATCCCAGTATTTGTATCAGATATGATATATTAGATTAATGTACAGTATTACTTAAATTATATAACAAGGGATGGCCAGATAAGTCCAACATAGAGAACGACAGATGAACATTGTGAATTCTGAAGACAATTCCTGTTAAAAAACCAAGCATGTATGTATGGTCCAGCACATCAGAAAACTTGTCTAGATCAAAGACTACACACACAGCAACCAACAGTAGCAGCGATGATAACTAAACCACAACATCCACCTCGAACTCAGAGCTGGATGTGAGGAACAAGCTTGCAAATGTGGAATTGTTAGCGCTTACAGCAAGTTTTATGATTCTTCCTTTCAAATGCTGAAATTTGACAGGATTGCGAGTTAATATACCCTTCTAGAACACATTTTGTTTCAACCCAACCAGATGAAAAGTGCCCAAAATCCATTTAAAATCAGCATGCAGACCATTCTGGGAGAAAAGCTAAGTCAAGCAAACCAGCTGATTTAAGCTGTTTTTGTCAAGATACATAAGTATCTTTCAACAGACCCATGATACAGCTCTGCATATTGTTGATTTCAGAGCATATAATGAAACTCAGGCAAACTTCTCTACATATATTCAGATAAAAGATGGGCTGATTCCAGAAGTTTGAATGACTCTTTTTACAATAAATGGATCTGCCATCCCCCAGCCTGGCCGGGAACACATGCAGACACATTTCACTTTGAACATCTGCATCAAGACACTGACATCTAATTTTGGTCTGTTTGTCCCCACATTTGAAAATCAATGTGGCCAGTTTTCTCCAACACTTTTATTCTATTGCTTTAAATAGGGGGGTGGACTGAGGGAAAGATCTCCGCAGAGACTTCGAGTTTAAGGGAGACTCGATTGAGAATTGGTTGCAATATTTCATTCTGTGAAATATTTAATTCAGACTGTGTACCCAAGCAGCTATGTCCTCTGTATGCCTCCTGAGGATTTTAGGTGTATTAGTGAGAAAAAAAGACACGCCACACACTAAGGTTAAACTATACCACCTCTGCCATATCTTCCTACAAAGGAAGCTGTGTTCATAAAATATTGCTCACCTCATTTAGTGCAGAGTGGTAAATGTCAGTTGGGGAAAAGAGGAGTTATTAAAACAAGCTTTAGTGTTTTATTAAATTTTGCTCTGGATCCCTCTATGTGAGGTATACAAGAAAGATTAAAGGAAAATCTTTCCATGTTTGGTGTAATGAGAATAGTTACTAAAGTTCAGTGATTTTCAAGTAAAGCAATAAGCCACGAGAGGATATGCTTTACATTGATTTGACCATATTTAAGGGATGTTTTTAGGTCTCTTGTGGCTTTTTGAAATGGAGGCAACAGCAAAATGATAAAAGACACAAATGCTATTATCAATAATTTAATTTATTGATAATAATAATTGCAACTAGATTTTTATAGGGGTTTGCCAGTGCAAAATTTGTCGCCATGATGTGAGAGTACTGTGGCTTTTTGCCAGTGCGTTGCTTTGAGGTTGCTAAGGTGTTCTTAGTGCCTCATTGCTTGTTGCTATGTAGCTGCTGAGGCAGAGCCCATCTAAAGGGGAGCCTACAAGGTTAGCATAGAATTGCATAACTCAGTGGTCCTATAGCCATGCTATGGGCGGTACACTGGTGAGGAGACAAGAGGCTGTTCTTTTTGAATGGATGTCTATGGAGAAGATGCTTCCCGACGCTGAATAAATTGCTTTTTGGAGGAAACAGTTAATCACTTAATGAATTGACTCCCTGTACACCAATCTACAACATATTTTACTCTAAACAATTTAAAATAGTTGTTTTATTAGGGAAGTCGCGGACAATTTTGCGACTTGTAGGTGTCAGTTTATGGCTCTTCCTATTCATTTGTGTGGTGTCCACAAATGGTAACTAACACGCTAGATGATCATCAAGCTATTTTCTATGGTAAAAGCGTGGAGGTTGTTATCTCAGTATTGACCTTATTCAGCCCTGCCCCTTTTCACACATCCGTGTTTTGTCTTTTAACATCCGGTTTGCTTTGCAGTTGTTCAAAATGGATTATGTTTAGGAGCACAGAAAGTGTTTTTCACCATGAGTTGATGGTGTGAGTCTACAGAACCCCTTTACTTTGTGAAAATGCTAGTGAGGTGTTTTTTCTTGCATTGTAAAGGTTTGTCATATGCAGAGATAAATTGGACCTAAATTGGACACACAGAACTTTTTCATGTTACAAGCATTTTTTTTGTTATAAGTGTATGCTTAATTGTTTAGGTTTCAACTTGTTAATAATTTCTGTTTATAATGTGTAGTTAACATGAACATGTTTAACATTTTTAAAAGGCTTAAATGTGATTAAAACTGTTGTAAACAAAATATAAAATAAAACATTCACATTCATTTAGTTGCGTTCACACATACAGCTTTTTCCAGAAAATTACCTACAATTTCCAGTATAGAAGTCATGCGTGAACACGACCATTTGAAAATACTGGTAAATTTTGCTCTGGCAATTTTCCTTAATGCAAAGTTGTATCATTACCTATACATTTCCTTACTGATAGAAAGTGTGATCCGCACATTTGATACATTTACATCTAACGATTTTCCTGTAATTTACCTGGTTGCATGTGTGAACTGCACTATGTATATATGGGTGTAAATATAGTAGCACCCCTCCCCCATCCAGGTTTAACACTGAAAATATCTGCTCACCTTAACAATAAAGTGATATGTGAATGAAATGAGAAGATGGCCAGAAGTGTCGTACAGAAATATTGTAAAGACTTTGTGTTGTCTCATGGAGTTTCATGAGCACAGAGATATATCAGTACATCCACAGCATAATGGTAAGATCCAGGGAGCTCTAAAATAGATAGGATCTTGTGTAGTTATTAGTTTTATTATTTATTATTTATTATTTATAGGTCGATTAAATTTGACTGTGATTAATCGCAATTAATTAATTATAATGTGCCTTTCAAAGGCTGAAAAATACTTGAAAAGTCCCATATGTGCTTGTTTTGTACATTTAAATAATGTAAAGAGGTCCTTTCTTCATCATTTTCTCATTGACAGGGGGGCTGTCAGAGATTAAATAGCGTTATGCTATTTTATGCTTAACTTGTAGGCTCTCCTTGGTAGAAGGGCTCTGCCGCTGTGGCATGTGCCTCAGTGGAATGACTCTGGGCGGACACATTACAAAGTTTTCACCCTTCACACCAGTGTTTATGCAGTATTAATGGTAAATGCATTAATCGCAATTAAGAAAAATTAACGTCAATTAACCGCATGTATTAATGCCTTAATTCCAACAGCTCTAGTATTTATAAATGAAGTACTCTTGTTTCAAAATCTTCCCCCTATGCTTTCAGTTGTTATGACATCCCCTGAACACTTTAAAATGCTAATGATAACTTTTGGACACTCTATTACCTGTAAACCACTTCCTAGCTAATTACACTTTCACATCAACACCATAGATATCTATGTAGCAACCACTAGACCTGAATTTCAAAGACAAAATTTTCAAGATGGTTGCATGCTGGTTTCTTTTAGCTCAGTGCTAGTCTCGCCTAGTCAGACCATTGACTTAAAAAGCAAAGGTCTAGGGTCTATCTCAGCTAACATTGACAAAGAACCGCCCAGTTAGGCAGGAAAAGCCATCTAACTGACATGTAAATTGACTAGTCACAGCCGGGTTTGTCATTACATGATGTTTAGAGGCGGGGTTATCGGAGATGTCTCAGAAGAGGACCGGTGTTGTGTCGAAGTCTTTTCCCCCTAACTTTCCCCTTTGTCAAAGTCTGTTACCCCTATGTTTCCCCGTTGTCGAAGTCTGTTCCCCCTATGTTTCAACTAAGGTTAATGTCGAAGTCTATTCCCCCATGTTTCACCTTAGGTTAGTGTCAAAGTCTATTCCCCCATGTTTCGTCTTAGGTTAGTGTCAAAGTCTATTCCCCCATGTTTCGCCTTAGGTTAGTGTCAAAGTCTATTCCCCCATGTTTCACCTTAGGTTAGTGTCAAAGTCTATTCCCCCATGTTTCACCTTAGGTTGGTGTCAAAGTCTATTCCCCCATGTTTCACCTTAGGTTAGTGTCAAAGTCTATTCCCCCATGTTTCACCTTAGGTTGGTGTCAAAGTCTATTCCCCCATGTTTCGCCTTAGGTTAGTTTCGAAGTCTGTAAGGTTAGTGTCTAAGTCTATTCCCCCTATGTTTAATGTTTAACGGCTCTACGAGGAACACTAACTTAAGGGGAAACATAGGGGAACAGTCTTTGAAACAACACCAGCATGGGAAAATAAATTATTTATATAATGGCGCGCGAGTCTCTGCGAAGATTGAAAAAGTGTTTCCAATTTTGTGTGCTGCAAGTAATGGTAAATGGTCTGCAGTTATATAGCGCCTTTTTAACCTTAACGGTATTCAAAACAGTACACTATGACTCATTAACCCATTCACACACACATTCATACACCAATGGTGGCTGAGCTGCCATGCAAGGTGCTAGCCTGCCATTGGGAGCAACTTGGGGTTCAGTGTCTTGCCCAAGGACACTTCGGCATGTGGAGTCATGTGGGCCGACCCGCTCTACCAACTGAGCCACAGCCGCCCACCAGTGTCAGACAGTTGAAGTGAAGTGTCTGGAGTGGCTTTTAGCTTGTTGTGGTTGCTGAGGTGTTCTGAGAGAGTTTTAGCTTGTTGCTATGCGGTTGCTGAGGTGTTCTGAGTGACATTCAACTCATTGCTAAGCAGTTGCTGAGGTGTTCTGAGTGGCTTTTAATTTGTTGCTATATGGTTGCTAAGGTGTTCTGAGTACCTTTTAGCTCATTGCTATTGGTTGTTGATGTGTTTTGAGTGGCTTTTAGTAATGTTACTATGCGATTTTGAGGTGCCATTCATGTCTATAGCAGAAACGCTGCAGGGTGAATTACACATTGGAGTTTAAATCTTTTGTCAGTTCATCTGTAATATAACCATTTGGTGTATTAATATGGAATTAATTAATGTGTTCTCACATGTATTTGTTATTTTACAACTTTGAATGTGGTTCATCCGAACCGGAACTAGACTATCCCTTTTAAAATAATAGATTGACAAATAATCTTTTTCTTTGCTTTAGTACAACCGTACTCACAAACAGCCACACTGCACGTCCATTATACCTGACTAAACACTATATCAAGACCTGGAGAGCGAAGAGACAAATTACATACTCTACTTTCCTTTTTAATGAAAAATAATAGTTATCAGTTATATATTAACAGGGTTAATGACCAAATATAAAAGAAAGTAATTGACACCAACAGCCTGGAAATGAGAATACTCATCTATAATTTATATTAGTGCAATAGCCTTCATACATTTCAATTGTTTTCTGGAGATGAACAAAGCCAAATAGCTTTTCATTCATCTTAGTTTGGCAGCTGTTATATTGGATTGGATATGTATATACACACTGCTGTAAATTGTCAAAAGAAAAATCATAAATGAGACCTCTTTAATGTCTCAGTTGTTTCTCCTAGAAAGCAATGTGATAATATGGAGAGCAAATGGAGACTGAATAGGTCTCACGCTTCTCAGATTTTGCACTTATAATATACATTTGCACACCTCACGTCTTGAAACTAGAGTATCAAAAGAGGTATCATCAGTGTCTCCAACTGTACTTAGATTTGGCAAGATACCTTATTAAAGTCTGCAAAAGTCAAAATATTGAAAGAGATTTCAATATGCAACATTTTGTTTTCAAAATCTTCTGCGCTATCCACATCGAGTGTATACATTTTATATTCTTACTGTATGTCAACTGATTTGAGATATCATTTACATTTAAATGTATGCATTTGGCAGACACTTTTATCCAAAGCAACTTAAAGTGGACTTATTACAGGGACAATCCCCCTGGAGCAACCTGCCTTGCTCAAGGACACAATGGTGATGGCTGTCGGGATTGAACCAGCGACCCTCTGATTACAAGTTATGTGCTTTAGCCCACTACGCCACCACCATATCAACCTAAGAATGACTTATAGTATCTAAGCTGGGATTGGAGATGTTTACCATATAAAAATTTATACACTTTTTCATCTGGGTTCTTCTGATTGGTACATTTTAAATCTTTTCCTCCTGGAGTCATCTAGTTGTATTTCTATCACCCTATTGTTTTATGCTCATATCTGCTGTTCTGACCAATAAACCGCTTTTACTGATAATCCTCAAATTAAACAGAGGGTGTGATGGGTCAGGGAGTCTGGATAGGTTTAGATTCCCCTGGCTTTGCCCAAACCCTCTTCCCAGTGAAAGATCAAATCCCTGGCTTTGGGGAGGGTTTACCCAGACCGTGTGTAGGAGGTTCTGTCTCCTCGCTGCTCTATGCTGTTAATTTTCCTCTCTGAGGGTCTGTGGCCTATACATCTGCTTATTAACGTGGCAAAGTGAGCTCAGACAAATGTGTCCACACCTGAGACCACCTGAAAATAACTCCCACAATTCATTTTTATCACTCCAACCCTCTTCAGAAAACAAAATGAGAGTGGAAAGAAATTATACCTTAGCCACCGTAATTACTAGTAAGCTGTTTCTGACCGTCAAGTTATTCCACTTGAAGAAACACAGGCCTGACAGCTTGTTAAATGCATTGAGATGTACATGATGCAAAGTGAGTTATTGATGCTGCCTATAAGAAATTCTGTCATGGCGTTCAGAGGTTTGTTCAAGCGGAAATATGCAGGTAACCTTAGATCTGCATCCTACCATCCCATTTATTTGGATCCAATAAGAGCAAATTTGACGTTTCTGGGGAGTTAACTATGATGAGAAGTATGGATCCTAAAAAGTCTAAATAGTCTTGGGGGCCAATCCCTCAGACACCAATGCAGTGGTGTCTGAGGGATATTCTATGAAAATATTACAATATTTTATAGAGTTTATCAATTGAGTGCAGTTGGATATGAAGGTTATTAGATTATCTGTTCATTTTGAATCATAATGACAGTATATATATATATATATATATATATATATATATATATATATATATATATATATATATATATATATATATATATATATTTTTTACATTAAAATTATTTTCATATTTCTTTACATACAGATATCCAAGTATGGGGCATAGAAGCCCTTGTGACTGAGGAATGATACTGTATGGGGGTTCAGGGGTATCTCCAGAGAGAAACTTTTGAAAATGTAAAAGTCTGAATGGACCATTTTTCTATTGTCATTAAAGTGAGAATATCTAGGCTACAAACTAGTCATTGTTTTGTCTTTCATCCTTGTCTGAGATGATGAATTCTGAATAATTTCACAAAATTAGAACTGAACTCTATTTTTTTATTATTAAAGGCCTGGAACATGCTGATTAATAAAACTACATTTAGAAAGAAAAAACGTTATGGTCTAAAGGTGCTCTGGAAACACGCACCTCATGTTTACTCACATGTGGGGAAAAGAGGATGCTTGTGTGGCCCGGGACAGAGCATCAGTGAAGCATGTTTCAGTGCTGGAGAAAAATATTTAAGAATACAGCGAAGAAAGATCAGATATGATGTAACCGGCACTGTTGTTTTGTCGCGCTGTTTACTAGAGACGATGTGAGAACTGTCATCATGATGTCTTGCAGTCAAGATGGAATCAATCTGGGATCCGGAACGCGGTGACCTGCGTAGCGGGGGCAATAGCAAATTCATACAGTCTGAGGCTGCGTTTCCACTAACGTGGAAGAAGTCCGCACAAAGCCACTCCCAACGCTAGGACACCACTTGCCCCGCGCTGCTGTCAATTTTACAATCCACCTTGTGAGCTTGACACTCGGCTTCCATAGGAAGGAATTGAAAGTGCTCGCTCACATTCGCTCACGCCAGTGGAAACATATGATAAGAAAGCCAAACTGCTAGTGTTTTAGCAACATACATGTCTAAATGTAGAACACAGGCTAAATATCGGAAATTACTCAAAAGCTTATCGTCGATATCGTGGAGTTTTTTTATCGCGATAAATATAGATATCGTTTTATCGCCCAGCCCTACTTCAGATAAGGGTTGGGAATCAGTAAGGACCCTGTGAAACAATATTATTGTCAATATCTGGGTCACAATATGACAATATTGCATTTGACATTATGGAAAAACATCAGGATTAATGACGATGAGAAATATACTGTAAATACTTTTCTAGTTGAGATTAGCAGTGAGAATCATCACAGACTTGGGGGTAGGATAGTATATTGATATATAGATTGCAATACGATAATTTGACATTTGACATTACTGAAAAACTGGGTTAAGCGATGATTAGAAAATGAATCCTTTTATTCTTTAGATAAGGGGTTAGAATCATAGGGACTTGACTATACGATATTATTTAGATATCTGTGTTGCAATACAATAATATTACTTTTGACATTATGGAAAAACTCTGGGATTAACAACAATGAGGAATATGAATGCTTTTCTTCTTCAGATGGGGAGAATCAACATGGACTGCGATGTTGTATCGATATCTGGGTTGCCATACGATAATATTGCAGAAGGAAAAACTCTGTGGTATGAATCCTTTTCTAGTTGACATTAAAGTTGAGAATTAGCAGGGACCTGGTGATATGATATTTCAATAACTCGGTCCATATACACTAATGTTGCATTTAGTTTTAGTGTGTTGCGAATCTAAACTGTGATATATTGCAATCTTTCACTCTTTTGTTTCTTATTATTCTTCTTTGTACTTCAGTTATTAGCGCAACAAATGTTAAACTTCCTGGTTTACTTCATTGCACAGAAGTATTGTAGAGCATAGGCATGTCAGTATCAGTGAAAAGCATTGCAAAAGATAGCTTACTTTAGTTCCAGTGTGTGTTTATCGCTACACATAAACCCTTGCAGTCTAGCTACTGTCTATGAAGGATCTGTATGGACATGCCTTACAGCCCTCCCCCACTTCTACCTTGCAATGTTTTCATGACCTCCATGATGTATTATCTACTGTGGGTTTTACGTATGACAAATTGAGTGTCCACTAAAGCCATTTGGGGCCTTTTGACCCAATATTACAGTGTTTTATGGTGATGTAATGTCTTACACCCCATATTTAAGTGGAGTTATGAGCGCAGGGGGCAAACATGTCACACTGTAGACTTCATATCTGTCTGACTCATTGTGTCATTATGACCTCGCTGTAGTCACACTTAGATATAAAAGCAAAAGAGAGCCAGTTTATAAAAAAGATTCAGACATTTAAAGAGAAATGTGACCATACTGCAAGGGGTTCATAACACATCATTCATTAAAAGCCTGAATTATACAAAGTTTAGAGTAGATTCAATAAATCTCAACACTGCAAACAATCCCCTTCTTAATAAGTATATTTTTTCTTGTTTTTAGTAAACATATCTAAATTTTCTTGAACAAGATTCACTCATAAAGTGTTGTTTCAGATAATTTATCTTAAAATATCTTATTTAGATTATTCTTGAAAAAAAAAAAAGTTTTGAGTGATTTTTTTTAATAGATATATAGTGAGATATATAGTGAGTCATACAGATAAAGGAATAGTTCACCAAAAAATGAAAATTCTCTCACCATTTACTCATACTCATGCCATCTCAGATGTGTATGACTTTCTTTCTTCTGCTGAAAACAAAAGAAGATTTTGATATGAATATTTCAGCTCTGTAGGTCCATACAATGCAAGTGAATGGTGACCAAAACTTTGAAGCTCCAAAAGCACATAAAGGCAGCATAAAAGTCATTCATACAACTCTAGTAGTTAAATCCATATCTTTGGAAGCCAAATGATTGGTATGGGCGAGAAACAGATGAATATTTAAGTCATTTTTTACTAACATTTGGCGATTTGCATTCTTCGTGCATATCACCACCTACTGGACATGGAGGATAATTTATAGTAAAAAAAGGAGACTTCAATATTGATCTGTTTCTCACCCACACCTATCATATTGTTTATGAAGATATAGATTTATCCACTGGAGTCAAATGATTTACTTTTATGTGCTTTGTGGACCTTCAAAGTTTTTGTCAACATTTACTTTTATAGTGAGGACCATCAGAGCTGAGATATCCTTCTAAAAATCTTTGTTTATGCTAGCAGAAAAATAAAGTCATACACATCTGAGATGGAATGAAGGTGAGTAAATGATGAGAGAATTTTTATTTTTGGGTGAACTGTTCCTTTAAGTGTATCCAAAATTTCCAGGTGAACTGAATTTAAGATTAATATCTTTATTTTATTATCATTTTTTAAAATATAGGGAAATTTGTTGGTTTTTAACTGTATTTCTGTCTTGTTGGTCTGCAGACTTCATGTAATTCTGATGACAATTAACAGCGGACTTGATATGGATGTAGCCACAGGCAGCTGTCATGACCAAACCGAGTCTAGTGAAGATGTCTCTTCATCACAACAGATGTTGGATTTATTCATGGTAAATTTATTCTGCATCACACATTCATGTAGATCCCTAGATGTGAGAATTCTGTGTCCACACAGAAGTACTGAGTGCATTTTATTTTGTCCTAAATGCCATATTCTGACTCTGATCCTGTGAGTTGCAGTCCAGCCAGCCATCCACACACACACACACACACACACACACACACACACACACACACACACACACACGCATTGGTGCGGCTATCCTTATGAGGACTCTCCATATAAATAATGATTTTTATACTGTATGAACTATAGATTCTATCCTCTAACCCTACCCCTAAACCTAACCCTGACAAAAACTTTCTGCATTTTTACATTTAAAAAAATTGTTAAGTATGTATTTTTTATGTGATTTGAATTATGGGGACACTAGAAATGTCCTCATAAACCAAATTTATAACATAATACCCTTGTAATTACCAGTTTGTAACCTAAAAACGTTTCCTCGTAAACCACACACACACACGCACACACATACATACAGGTAATTAGACAGAAAGGAATAGTTAGAGTATAGTTGAATGGGTGCCACTAAAACACTGGTCTTTATTCAATTACTCACAGTCCATTTGGCACTGGAGAAAGACAGAGGGCGACTGGTGGTTGTGGTGGAGAAATGACAGCATAGAGAATACCTTCTAAATACCGTAATAAAGTAACAAAAAATACTGCATTTTGAGAATTTGGCAGAAAACATTTGCTTAATTGTTAAGAAAATAGTATTATAATGCCTAGAATCCTCAAAGGTTATACATAAGGCTTAATTTCCTTTCTAAAAATATAATACAAATATTTTTCTATTGAAATTTTGGTGAATTGTGTCCTGAACATTTACTGAAATTTACTCACCTACTGTATGGAACAGCCTGTGCATTGGTAAAACCTGTAGTGCCTTAAAATACTGCCTTGGTAGCAGTTTGGGTGGTTACGAGGAAATTTTTTTAGGTTAAAAACTTGTAATTACAAGGGTGTTATGCAATAAAGGTGGCCACTTGGGTTATAAACAGAGCCAAATGCGTTGAAATATTCTGAATGTCACTATTGTCAATACTGGACAGTTTTTGGTCTACATGTGTGATGTGCTTGTTTGTAATGCAGAGAGAGAGAGAGAGAGAGAGATAGCAATGGTTATGATCAGAGCATCACTGTAATAGGATTTGATGCACCTGGATCTGAAGAGAGCTCCGACTGTGTCTCAGATAAAGGCTTTTGTGATTCACAGGGTCAATTATCATTCTGATCTGACCTGAAGCTCACTGCTGGAACAGCTTTGGCGCTGATGCACGTGAAGATACTGGCATGTGTCCGTACTTGCTGGAAGCACAATCAAAGTTCACACATTCTTTTTTTTAAAGCTTCATATCATCCAACATTCCACCTTGCCAGCAGTCACCCACCATTTATCCCACTCGTACACACAATCCCCTCAGAGGAACTTCCAGAGACGGAGGTCGGCCAGGCCATCATTACACACCGACTGGTTTATCCACTTCAAACAATCCGTAATGGAGAAAGATGCTTTTTACTAAGATTTGCAGAATTATCCTGATCTTTGAAAACTCTTTTAAACCATGCCTTTTGAACAAATGAAAAATGGTAAGATTAGAATGTCGCCAGTGATACCAGTATGTATCAAACATCAAAGTTAATTGAATTGAACCAGAATATAAATGAATCAAATGAACATCCTATGGATCAGAATTGGCTCGAATCAGGAAATATGTGCTGATACAAGCCCTATTTTCTGTAAATATCAAATCAAAACAAATCTAATCAAGATCCTGTTAATTAGGATTGAATCAAATTTTGTAAATAGTGCTAATATCCAGCCCTAGTTCCATGACAAAAAATACAATTTATTTAATCACAACTTGTGTATCTTGTAGAATTCAGAGTTTCCCACTGGTTCCAAAGTCACATGACTTTGTTTGGACATTCATGTGCTTGGAACTCGTAATTATGATATTTCCGAATCCAACTGAAGGCAGAATAATTCTGGCATCGAATCAAATCAGCATACAATTGAATTGAATCAACTGAGGAAACGCCACAGAAAAGGAGTCCGCTGTGCTGGTCGGCAGGGCCAACAGTACACATAGATTGTTTTATCTACTTCAAACAGTCTGTAAGAGAGAAAGACGAATGCGAGTCAGTGGAGAACACAGTGCGCCGTGTGTGAAGTTATTATTTTTTTTTTGTCTTTCTCTGTGAACCCCTTCAGTGCTGTACCAGTCAGACTCTCTCTCATTCTGCAACACTCAGTGCGTGGGTGAACTGTTAGCTCAGAAACCACCCTCTCAGGCTTTGATGCATTTATAATTGTCAGTGTTTTTAAGGTCAGATTTAATAACATTATTGGTGCAAATAATGTGATACAATGTAGTGGCAGGGTTGGGAGGGTTACTTTTGAAATGTATTCCACTACAGATTACAAAATACATGCTGTAAAATGTAATTTGTTACAAATTCCATTAGATTACTCAAGGTCAGTAATGTATTCTAAATACTTTGGATTACTTCTTCAGCACTGGTAGATTTTTCACTTGTTTTGACTATAAAAACTGCCAGTACAGTAAGACAAAATACACATTCTCTGAAAAACCTAAATATCTTATACAGTGTTGTTTCTAAAACAAGATCTGTAGATATTTTTACAAGAAATCATGATCAAGAATACGATTTTTGCACTAAGATCAAAGATCTTACTAGAATAATAAAAATGATGATCTAACGTGAATTTTCTTGATAAAAAAATGTATATTGCCTGGAACATGTGCATGTAAAATGGCTATAAATAGCATTTTAGCTTAGCATAAAGCTGGCAATTTACACAAGGTTTATTTCTATTTCTTAGAAATACTGAAAATCTGCTCGTATAAACGTAACACATCATAAGAAAGTGTTTCACCGCTGTTCAAATGTACTTTGAATCACATCATTTATATGTATAAATGTTTCCATCTGAAAGGACTAAATATTAAATGAAACAAATGACAATAAAATACAAAGTAATCTCTTCAGTAATCAAACTATTTTTTGAATGTAACTGTATTCTAATTACTGATGATTTAAATTATAACTGTAGTGGAATACAGTTACTTATATTTTGTATTTTAAATACGTAATCCTGTTACATATATTCCGTTACTCCCCAACCCTGTGTAGTGGTAGCTAGGCTGGAGAACATGACGTTGTAGTAGAGGGTTTTTGAGGACATCCATAGTCTTGTGTAACCTAGTTTCGTGCAGCCAGACCTTGGACTAATACGGTAAAGGTCTGGAATGTATCGAAGCTTAAAGGTATAGTTCACCTAAAAATTTTAATTCTCTCATCATTTACTCACCCTTATGGCATCCCAGATGCCTATGAGTTTCTTTCTTTTGCTGAACACAAATTAAGATTTTTAGAAGAATATCTCAGCTCTGTTCGTCCTTTCAGTGCAAATGAATGTTGGTCAGAAATCTGAAAGTCCAAATTTCAGGTAAAAGCAGCATAAATGTAATCCATGGATCACAAGCGATTGTACAGAAAATGTGAAGATGGTCAAAGTACAGCACAGAAAACCTCAGTACAGAGTATTTCACAGACATTCTGCTCTTGGATATTAGCTTTACTTGCTACTATATGCCTCAAATTAAACTCTTAATGTCTTGAAAAGGTTTGATGTCACTAACCTGGCAAATGTCTGTAAATCCAATGATTATTTCATTCTCAGAAGTGCTCGTTGTATCAACCAGGAACCTTGTGGACACAACTCTGTTGGCAGGCTGACAAATAAAAGTCCTGTGTGCTTTTACTTGTTCAATCAAAAGACCCAATCAGATTAGGACTGATATTCTTGAGTAAGCAGTTTTCAGTTTTGTCTGCAATATGCATCAGACGGTTAGTGCACAGACTTTGGCCGATGCTCAAACAAACAGAACAATGTTTTGATAATGGCTAACATATAGTTGTCTCTTGGAATTAACCTGTGATACGAGAAAGCATTTATTATCTTTATGACATAAAGATAAAAAAATGCCATTGATCTTTTGACATACAAGAGATCATTGTACTATTAATACATACAGTACGTTTCAAAACTCAAAACTGCTCCCTCACTGCAAAAAGAGCATTTAATGAAACCAAGCTGCCAAAATGACTACTTCTCTGCTTCCTCCACATTGTGATGTCACAATGTGGTAGAAATTTGCACCTGAAAACTTCCACAATTATACATCAATGCATACTTTACCTTATTACCTCCATAGCCTAATCAGTTGTGGTGAGAAGTGAGATGGCAAGCAGAGAGAGCAGGTCAGTCAAGAGCAGAGAGCCAATCATAACACTGGTTGTTTACTGTCAAGTCTTAAAGGAGAAACACCACCCAAACCAAGCGTTTCTAACAGCTGGTCAGAATGAGGGTGGAAAATGGTCATGTTTCACAAATATATGACTGTTTTTGTGCAAAAAACTTTATATAATATTATAAATGAACCTCAAGGAACATATTAAAATAATAAAAAAAAACCATGCCATGACCCCTTTAAACCTGCACATTTCATCAAAATATTGAAAACTGTATATGCAGCTAGAGTGAGTGTTAGTAGTGGCTAAAATGTCCAGTGTTTATGCCATACAAGAGCTTAGTCACATTGTTAGGTTCTCGAAAACCTGCTGCACAGCATTTGCCTTCAAGCGGAGCCGTAAATGCTTTTAGTTTGTCATTATGAACCATTTACCGAGGTCTCAAAACACGGCCTGTTGCTGCAGAATTCTGTTTGAATTTTATAAGCTAGGTCATCCCAGTGGTTTCTATAAGAACAGGTCATACAGAGATGAAACATTCAAAGTAAAACATTCACCATACAGAACTTGAACTTAGGGGCATCATGCTAACAATAGTTGTTTTTTTTTCACTTGATGAAAACTTGATGCCCTCAAAATTATATGATATGAGCAGAGAGAGAGTGAGAGAGAGAGAGAGAGAGAGAGAGAGAGAGAGAGAGAGAGAGAGAGAGAGAGAGAGAGAGAGAGAGAGAAAAGGTAACATACATTTCTGTGTAGGCTCATACCTTCAATTCTTGGCTACAAAAAAGCTATTTTACATATTCACCATTTTTGCTCAGGAAAACCGTTAGATGAAGTACAGTTGTGACAGTTTGCTCTGTAACGATAGATCCTGCCATTAAACAAATGGAAGAGGTTTCATGTGAACACTGGAGGGGACACATTATTGTTTATGATGCTGACACTCTGTCTGCACCGGGAGCATTCATTGATGTGATGCAACGATTTGAGGCTGTCTACACTGGACGCGGCAATGTTTTTTTGTGTTGTTGGTAGTTGCGCCAGCGCAAAATGGAACGGGACACCTGTTTGGTTACTGTTGAATTGACACGCCACAACAGACACTTCCATGGTAGACAGCATCATTGATTATAGCATTCGGTGTAGACTGGAAAATGTACAGCATATTAGAAATGACCAAGTCCTAAAGATACTCCATGTGTGTGTGAGTGTGTGTATGTTTTCCCTAAGTCCTATCACTGTCATTTACAATGTCTTGCCTCAAACTATTCCAGACTTAAGAAGAATATGTATGTATTTTTGTGCATAGGGTGATTCAGTCTCCATTAGTTTGTCTTTGCGCCTTTTTGACTTTATGAGTGCTGAGCGTTTGGGATGAATAATTGTGGCTCTCTATGTCGGCTCTTGGCGGCACGTCTGTTTACACTCTGGCACCTGCTCCTTTTTAATTAGCTGCCGGGCCCGATCATCTCTTAATCGATTTTAAACATTAAGAAACAAGAGGGAGTCGTAGATGGGGCCTTGGCACGGGGCGGCCCCTTCTCCATCGTGTGGGGGGGAGTGGGGGATGTGAGTGAGAAGCCACCCCCTAATGAGCTGGGGCATCTTAGTGTCACACTCACCACAGAGCCTCATCTACAGACACGATCATCTTCAGAAATGGTCCAAAACTTTGGTTGGGTTTTATTAGCTCATCAGTGCGCTCAGCACGTTGGGCACTGAGGAAGCTGAGGGGAAATGCTTTTTTCCCCTCTCTTTTATTCTCTCTCCTTCTCCCCTTAATGATGCGGTGCTAAGGGTCATTGTACATGACTATCTTGAGCCAAATGCATTTCAGAGATAAAACGTTTTGTCTGAAAAGTTTAGAGGTCTTATTGTACTACCGTGGAGGCCAAAGAGAAGAGATTTGAAAGAAAACTGTTTTTTCAAATAGCTTTAAACTTTTTTTTGTGTTTCTTTAATGACTTTTGACTATTTTTTAAGAGCGTTAGAACTCTTTTGATAGACGTCACTATATTGGGCTTATCCTCTTTATGAATTCCCCTCTATAATAAATTTAACAAGTGAATTTAGTAAGATTAATTATATAAAAATATGCGGTGTTAAAAAATTTAAGAAATGAATTATGCCCCCTGACCCGTAATTTAAATTCCATAATAACAGTATGTTTTTTTCCCAACATCGGAGCAATTCATACTTGAAGTACATGTAACTTTGTGTTTTTACAAGTAGCATCAGCTGGTGGCAGTCGAAATGCCTCAACAAACCTCACAAGCAGTGCAGCCACAGAATGAGAGCTGGCCAAGTAGGATGTGTTCTTGACAGCTGTACTTTTAACTTGATTCAGCATCTTAAAATGCTGTAAGATGTTCCAAAAAGATCCATCTGATGTACACAGAATGACAATTAAAAATAGTGCAGTAGAAAAATTGTGTGAGAAAAACAATCGACTTTACAAAAATAGAAATCATGTATATAACAGACATTTTCCAAAGTAACTCTGTCAAACAGCGACACCACTGGATAACATTTCAGAGGGAGGCAGCGTCTCTCATGCCTCCTTTATGCTCATTATGATCTCATTAAACTCTGGAGTGATGTGATACTATAGGTCATATATTTGGACATAGTGTGTATGTAGGCTACACATTCAAATTCCACTATCATCAAACATATGTTGTTGCATACATGTACAAGTATGTGACATATTTTTCAGTGAAAACATAACAGGAGCATTCATATTATAGGTAAATGAGTTTTACATATTGTGATACAGTATATCAGACTCATGAACGAATTTAACCTGAAAACTATGTAAACGTCAAATGTAACTGACACACACACACACATACACACAAGTCTGGCAGCTCTTTAATGAATATTTCTGTTTTCCATGATTTGTTGTAATTGCACAATCTGGTAGTTTGTAGTACGTAATGTAAGCTGCCTCCTGTATGAGAGCAGGGAGCTGTCCACGTGGCAGGGGTGCTGATCCGGCCTGTTGAGAGAAGCCATTGAGCAGGGCCTCAGTGCGTCTACACCGACTCTGTGTGCAACGACGTGCTCATCGATTCCAATTACTCTAAATCTCCACATTACCTTCGGCAAGCAGCAGAGACAAGAACATTTGCAGCAATGACCGAAAAATCAAATTGCGGTGATTGTTTTACTGTTCCGTGATAAACAGAGATGTTTGTTTAGTAATATCTTCCCATTGATTGATTGGACTGAAGGCATTATTAGTCCAGCTGAGCGCTCAGACATGTGGCAGTAACGGAATGAACATCAATCGCAGAAGTCAATCATCTGTCACTCATCTTGTCAGCATGCAAACCCAGCGGCCCTTGCCCAGCCAAGCCATATTCCCCAGTTTGCATGTTCTTTTGCCTTGTCCATTTTGTCATCTCTTGCTCGTCATCAGTTTGAAATATTAGAGAATTAAAAAAATTTGATTTCCAGGTCTGCAAAGGTCATGGAAATGTCTAGTGGATATAAATCGAATAAAATTTTGCTCAGATCTAAAATATTGAATTGGCTAGATATTGTTGTTTTTGATTGTTTAAGTATTTAAAGGGACAGTCACATTTTTTAAAAAAAAGACTGTCATTATTTAATCACCCTCATATTGTTCTAAACCCATATGAATTTCTTCTGTGGAACATAAAAAGAGATGTTTCCATTCACGTTCATTGTATAACAAAAAAGATGCAATGACAGGAAATGGTGACTGAGGTTGTCATTCTGCCTAACATCTCCTTTTGTAATCCACTGAAGAAAGTTATATATGTTGGAACGGCATGAGGGTGAATAAATGATGACAGAATGTTCATAGCATCGGTCTATCAAAGTTTAGTTTAAACCCATCCAGTTCAGGATAAAGAGCTGCCAGACCAGAGACAGGAAAGAGACAGAATGGCAAATAAGCATGTGCCTGCATTAGTTTCCACCTCACCTTCCTGCCTTCATCAACAACAGGAGGAAATCCTACTGATTAAAAAAGAGTCCAGACAGCCAAAGACAGGTAAAAGAAAAGAACTAGCATATCGAGACAATTGAGTTAGAGCCCATCAATCTGTGGTTGTAAGGGCTCTGTTCCAAAACCTAAAGTGAAACTACACAGGTTCTTCCTTCTAAGGCAAAATCCTAATAGAGAGGGAAACACATGAGCAAGACCAGACAGAATCTGCTCACGCAGAACTCTACAGAAATATCCACAGATTTCAGCAGAATTGCTTGGCTTGCTCATAAGTCACTGATTTGGAATTCTCTACATAGGCAGCAACTCAGTGCGACATGCTCCGCATGAGAGACTCGACTCACATGTAGTAGCTTACCTTTTTTGAATCGGCGCAATCCCCCGTTAAGAATAATAGATTGCACACGCACATAAATCCACTGAGCACTTTATTAGAAACACCACGATTCTTATAAAATTCCGATGTGGTATTCTGCCGTTGTATCCTATCTTCTTCAAGGTTCAACGTGCATTCTGAGATGCTGTTCTGCTCACTACAATTGTATAGAGTGGTTATCTGAGGTGCCGTAGCCTTTCTGTCATCTCGAACAAGTCTGACTATTCTCTATTGACCTCTCTCATCAGGCGTTTCCGTCCGCAGAACTGGATGTTTTTTGGCACCACTCTAGTAAACTCTGAGACTGTTGTGCGTGCAAATCCCAGGAGATCAGCAGTTAGAGAAATACTCAAACCAGCCCGTCTGGCACCAACAATCATGCCACAGTCTAAATCACATCTTTTCCCCATTCTGATGGTTGATAGGAACAATAACTGGAGCTCCTGACCCGTGTCTGCGTGATTTTATGCATTGCACTGCTGCCACACGATTGGCTGATTAGATAATACAGGTGTTCCTAATAAAGTTCTCAGTGAATATATATTGGGTAAAATGGTCAATTGGATAAACATTTTTTTACATTGAAATATATGTTGATTTATAATCAACATCTCTCTCCCTTTTGGATGTACGTTTTCATGGAGCTTGTTGCTATGCATTCTGTGATTGCCTTGCCTTCTCTGTGAAGGATACAAGCAATGCTGCCATATGGGGCTATCAGACCAAACGTCTTTTTTGCATACATATGTGCTGTTTTTCAGTTGTTTTTTTCCAAAACAAGTTTTCTCAGCAGGCAGATGTTGTATCCATACCAGCCATACACAACAAAATTAGCTCAACCTCTTCTTAGCACATTTGCATAAAAGGAAACGACTTAAAGGGATATACCAAGTTCAATACAAGTTGAGCTCAAATAATGATGATACTACAAAAATATATTTAGACTCATCCCTCCTTTTCTTTTAAACAAAACAAAAAATTAGGTTACATTGAGGCACTTACAATGGAAGTGAATGGGGCCAATTTTTGGAGGGTTTAAGGGCAGAATGTGAAGTTTATAATTTTATAAACGGACTTACATTCATTTGTTTGTTAAAACGTGTATTGTCTCATACAGAAAAGGTTAGTAAGTTGTTTTATCACACTAAATCATGTAAACACGTATTTTGATAAAATATTTTGGCTATACTTTTGAAACAGTGAGTATTTTAATGTTTACGGATTGACCTCATTCACTTCCACTTCCATTTAAGAAAAAGAGGGACAAGACTTTTTGTAGTAGTCAACATTATGCGACACATGCTGTCAATTGAACTTAACTTGTATTGAACCCGGAATATTCCTTCAAGTTGCCTACTTTTTAGAAGAATCTATGAAGCGTGCTATGATGCCTTAAAATGAATTCTCCACAGGCTGCTCACTAGATTTAGGAATTGTTAATCACACAAAAGATACGGCCATGTCTTTTGACACATTTTGCATAATTTCAGCCAATCTCCTAATATAAGAGAAGACATCTTTAACTGTTGGATGGCATAGAGGACAAAATAGCCTCATTATAGCCTAATGACACAATGACAAGCAACCCAGTCATTTACAATCCCAGTGAGCTCCTAAATTTACTGACGAGCTGTGGCTCGGGGGAAGCTGGGGGAAGCTGGGGCTCATTTCTCTATGACCAGTAAATGGACGGTCGATTCAACAGGCCAGTGGTTCTAGCTCTGCTCTAATTCACCACCTCCTGTCATAAATCTCCCTGTCTATTGCATTTAACACACGTGCCACATGGGATGTGTTTATACTTTTCTTTCAGACGTAATTGCATTTCAATGATTTAAGTTTTAATTTACTTTGTCATGCATGATTTCTTATGTTCTTTAGTCGAAGAGTGGTTGTGTTTGCAAAAATCCTGGCAAACCCTTTTAGAGTAGGCGGATAGGAGCTTGTAACCCGGAGGCCATGTGTGTTCTACACTGGTTGTCGCTGTTTTGTGGGAAGTCTTAGTTGCCGTGTAGTGTAAACGAGATAGGATTAGAATATGTTCCAAAATTGTAATATTTGTTTATTTTAAAGGAATAGTTCACTCACAAATGAAAATTCTGTCATCATTTACTCACCCTCATGTTGTTCCAACCCCTATGACTTTTATTTCCTCAGTGGAACACAAAATAATGGTTTAAAGAACTGCTTCCCGCCCTCTCTTCACTATAAATAAAATTAAATTTAAGTAAATATTCAATAAATAATATATAAATAAATAAGAATAATAATGATAATGATAATAATAATAATAATATTTATTATTATTATATAAATAATTATATTAATTAATATATCATAATAAATATTCTATATTAGATTATTATATAATAAAATAAATACATAAACATGTACATATAAATAATATAATTTATTTTAATATATTAATATATACTGTATAATGATTATATGCTAAATGCTATTATTATTGAATACTTATCTTTTATATAAAACTATATCTTTTTTATATTAATAATATTAGCAAAAGACATATTGTGTCTTTAAAAATAACTGCATGACTTTTTAAATATTGATTTTAATCATATTACATCTAAAATAGTAGATTATTTGGTTGTAATTATGCATACTGTAGGCAACTTTTATGAATAAGATACAGCTGACAATGAATTATAATGCACATAGTTTGTTGCTGGCTGTTTTCATGTGTATTTGTACTTGAACATTTGCCCATTGTGTGTTATTTTGGGTCCATGTTGGAGTGTGGTGCTAATCTAACAAGTTACAGCGGGATAAGAAAAACTCTTACTAGTCAGGGACAAGGCCATATGGATGGAGTTTGATTATATTAACTTTAATTAACATTTCTGTCATCTGTGTGTGATTAGTGGACAGATGTTGGGTGAGGTCTGCAGTCTGTGACAGTACTGTAATGGGGATATCAGTTGCGCGCGCAGCCCGTCTCTGGATGTCTGGCTTTTCAGCAGGGCAGACAGGATTTTAAGTAATCTTTTTCATTCTTTTCACGGTCGGATTGGAGGGGATATATTTAACCTGCTGCTAAAATATGGCGCAATTGGTCTCCACAAGAGGGCGCTCAAGTTATGTCTTTAATTTGGAGAAGCTTTTTGTGTGCTTGCGAGTGGTTTTGGCTTGTTTCTGTCTATGTTCTTTAGATAAATAGGATTTCTGGACATTTTGTGATGTTAGTGTGACGCTGGGCACTATACAAAAGTGTTGGTGCCATGGTTCAAATGGTAATACCACTGTTCTTTGATATATAGGCACACAACGTTAGCAAACTGTTTGATTGCCATATTCATACACCATGATATTTAAATGGTATCAGAAACCCATGATATTTCTATCATGATAGTGTCCAACATGCATGGCATTAACATAATTTGTTCATGTTATATTTGTATAGTAATGCAATGGTGGTGTAATGGTTCTGTGATGGTATCAGTTGGTAATGTTATGGTACTGGTGTGGAATGACAATGCAATTAAATAGTACCATCAGTGAATATACTATTGCAACTATGATAGTGTCCAAAAATAGTGGAATTTCAAGAAATTGTCCAATGACTTCAAATGTTTAGTTATACCATGTATCAAAGAACATTATTATTTTACCTTGACAAATTCTGGGTTCAAAACGAGTTAAGCTCAATTGACTGCATTTGTGGCATAATGTTGATTAGGCTAGAATAAAAAATAATTTAAACTTGTCCCTCCTTTTCTTAAAAAAAAACAAACAAACAATACAAAAAAACAAAGCAAAAATCTGGGATACAGTGAGGCACTTAGAATTAAAGTGAATGGAGCGAATACATAAACCTTTAACTATTCACTGTTTCAAAAGTATAGCAACAAGATGCAAACAATATGTGTGTAACCATGACTGTAGTGATAAAATTGCTTATTAAACTTTTCCGAGTAAAGCTAAATCCAATTTGACAAAATTGCTATTTAAAGACTCTACAGCTCAAAAACACATTTCTGTCTTAAACCTGTCCCCAATTTGCCCCCCATGCTACAAATGCTGTTGATTGAGCTTATCTTGAATGGAACCAGAGATTATTTAGCAGAGATGGGCCACTTCTTTTAAAATGAATGGGAGAAATTGGAACACCCAACGGCAACTAACGGTCACCAAATGTAGAAAAGAACTCCCACCTTAAAGGTAAAAGAGCCAATCACCTTTTGATACAGACATTGCCGGTCAATCAACTTGACAATGCACATGCACATTAGCTATACAAGCCGAGAAAATTGAATTTTTTTGTGTAATCAACTCGCCAATGCACATTAGTTATACAACCTGAGAAAATTGAATTTTTTAGTGTAATATGAGGTAAAGAAGCACAGTTTATGGTACCAGTGTTTTCAGATTTTACTGCTGATTTGAAATATGTTGTAAGTTTGACCAACTGTTTAGGAGATTTCTGTCTTTTCCTATTCAAGTAGATAGGAGCTGCACTGGCACGTCTGGAAATAGCCTCCTGAGAGCATTCCAAAGATGGCAAACAGAGGACTGACTTGTTACAAAGACTTTGATTGAACCCAGAAATTATTTTTTATGCAAATTCGCTAAGAGGTTGAGCCAATAGACCTTTATCACAGACTATGATGATGCGTTTCTGCCTTATTTATCAGCATAAATCTAGCAATATTTAATTTTTTAAATATTGAGTGTAAATTTATAAATGTATGCTTATTGATATACCTGTATTACCCTGTAATAAGTTTAAAAAAATGTATTGTCGAATGATTTACACCTGTGCGCCACACCACGTTCCAGTGACGGAAGGCAGGAGAAGAGACATCGGCAGACGGTAGAGAGATGTACAAAGCTGTTCCGCGTGTCTGAGTGTTTTTATGATTTGACACAGCTGGCTGAAAAGTAGTGCGTGTTTTTGTTTCTTTGTACACTGTAAGTTTGTTTGTCAAGCCGGTGCCAGCTTCCTCCTTACCTGCTTAATTGTTACACTGCTGCCAAAACCTGGGAAGGAGGAAGGATAAGCCATCCAAAGAGTCCTCGCCACTGACTGAGGATCGTGACGCCAAGGAGTGCTCGAATAGTGGTGCTGGAGCACTGCATCAACCGGCAACCGGAAGGGACGTCTGAGGGGTCCAGTGCCATAGCTTGGCATCGCAGACGGTAGCACGACAGCGAGCTGAGGGCCAGTCAATGGCGTGTCCGGGGCCGGCGACCCCATCTCTCTCTTTTCTCTCTCCCTTCTCTGCTTTCTCTCTCCCTTTTTGTTATTCCCGTAGAGATGGAGATTTCTCCGACCTGAGTTCGGCTATGGGGGTATGTGGTGAGCAGGTTGGAGGTTTGCAGAGGTTTCTGGGGTTCGCTACAGTCAGCTCGCCGCACCGCTGACGGATCTCACCTCTACACGCACTGGCTTTTGTTGGTCCCCGCGAGCTGAGGCCATGTTTTAAAAATTAATGGAGCAGTTTCCTACTGTACCCATCCGAGTTACTCCCAATCCTGCGAGTCAGTGCGTGGTGGAGGTGGATGCATCTAGGTTGGCATGGTTTTGTTGCAGTGTTCTCGCTAGGATGGTAAGATGCATCCCTGTTTCTTTTTTCCGCACCGCTTAACACCAGCTGAATGTAATTACAACGTCGGCAACCAAGAATCATTGGCTGTCCGGTTGGCCTTGGGCGAATGGCATCATTGGTTAGAGGGTTCGGATGTACCTTTTGTGGTCTGGACAAATCATAAGAACCTAGAGTATATTTTTGCGCTAAATACATAAACTCTAGACAGGCTTGCTGGGCACTTTTTTCATGCGATTCAGTTTCGTCCTGTCATATCGTCTGGGCTCTAAAAACATCAAGTCTAACATCATGTTTTGAGGTTGAGACCTCCACCACGGCACCAGATACCATTCTACCTTGCGTGGTGAGCATGATATCCAGGGAAGTAGAGATTAAAGTCTGTGCTGTGCTACGAAACACTGCACCCCCACCACATGCCCAGCAGGGCAGTTATTTTTTCTGCGATCTGCCCGGGCGCACGTCCTACAGTGGGGTCACTTGTCCAACTTCGCTTGCCATCCAGGGATGACTCGCACCCAGACGCTCAATGGAGACCAGTTCTGGTGGCCATTCACTAGCGCAGGACACACGTCAATTTGTAGCAACTTGCAGCATTTGTGGGACTAATAAGACATCCTGTGAACCCCCAGCTGGGGCTCCTCCAGTTGCTGCCGGTACGTTTGAGACCTTGGTCGCACATAGCCATGGATTTTATAACTTATTTAAATCAAATCAATAGTCAAAGGCAACATGTGTGAATTCATTTGTTCATCTTCATCATCAGATCTGTCACATGGGTGCATGTTTTGTGTGCTGCCCATGATCTGGGTCTCAGGATGGGAGCAGTCCCTGTTTGTGTCAGATGAATGCAGCGAGACCTGGTGTCAATGATGCTCTGGTTCTTCACACACCTGCCAGAAATCCAGAATCACACCTCACAGCCTCAGAGTGGGACTGTGACCTGGAATGAAGCTTCCAGAGCAAAAGATCAAATCACTTTAACACACCCTGAGCTTGGATGTATCGGCCTAACAAACACTGTGAGATCTGCAGTGAACTGGGGAAGCATATATCCAGTGGAATATTTCGGAATATCCTCAGTCTCTCTTTCTTCGGAAAGAGAGACTGAGTTCTCCTAGAATTCTCAGCAGGAAGGAACATCACGGGGTCAGCAGCACATATCTGCATGGATTATCACGCTGTCACACTCTGCCTCACGCCAGCGGATAACAAGCCAGCCTGCTGCTGAAAGGAGGGGGGTGAGAGTGACAGAGATGACACACACACACACACACACACATCCGCAAACACACACATGACATATTTGCAAAACACATGTTCATGTAAGGCATGCACGCAAGAGTGTGTGTGCTGCATTTTCAGGTTGGCCTACCTGTGTAAATAATGGTAATAAAGGAGATAGTTCACCCAAAAATGAAACTTCTGTCATCATTCACTCACCCTAATATTGTTCCAATCCCCAATGACATTCTTTTTTCAGTAGAACACAAAGAAAGATGTTGGCCGGATGTTAGTCTCAGTCAACATTCACTATGATTGCATCTTTTTTTTTTTCTCCATGCAATGAAAGTGATTGGTGACTGAGGCTAACATTCTGCCTAACATCTTCTTTTGAGTTATATGGAAGAAAGAAAGTCAGACAGGTTTGGAAAAACATTAGTGTGAGTGAATGATTACAGATTTTTCATTTTTGGGTGAACTATGAACTAAAAAACACTGAATTACGACAGTGTTGATCTCTACACGTCATCATATACACCAAACATTGTAATTTGTTGGGATGCATCAATATAAAAAAATGTATACAGATTAAAGCAATAAGCCACTAAAGGCAGTGCTTTACAGTGATTTGACCATAGGTATGGGGCATTTGGCATGACACAAAGTTGTACTAAAACAACATTAATATGATAAAAGACACCAATGTTCAATATATAATTAAAAATTTTAATATTGATATTTGAAATAACATATTTTATTCACTGAGTAATAGGTATAAAGTTTATTAGCCTATAACCACATCCAGACTAATCCATTTTCATTTGAAAACTATCATCTTTGTATGTGGTAATTAAGAGGATTTATCTTTTCCACACCAGACCAGAGGAATTACAACTACTCTTGTTACAGTACTTGAGTACATTTTTCATTTATTTATGTATTAATAAATAAGAGTTAAGTATTCAACTTCACTACAGTTATTTTTCACTACAATTACAAAGTAAAAAAAATACATAATATTTCAGAATTTTGCCGATGATTTATGGGAAGAAGAAATCGGCAAGTTATAAGCACTAAATCTGTTTATAAACTAAAACGTGCTATGGGTGGCATGATGGAAGCCCACAGGGCACATCATCATGGCAAATCAGGAGCTGAAAAATGTAAAAAGTTACAATGCCAATAGTGTGTAAATTAACAGGGACTCAGGGCAAAAATGCCACAGAAATTGACAAAAATATCCCAGAAATAGAAAAAATGCCCATGCGACTAATACCCGTGTTTCATTAATAATATGTGATATATTTACAGTTACATACATTGCGATCTTCTTTTGACTTTTCACTGAACATAATTTTTTTCCCACCGTCCGGTTCCTCACCATCACTTGCACCATCACTTGCACAAACGGGCTTCTCTGCTTCTATCAATCTGCATCAGTTCTGTATTGTACTCCAGCATTCAATTCCATAAATGTCTGCCCCTCTTGTTCAAAATAAACTGTCCTGGCAGGTAACACTCTCGCACACGGTGCTGTTCTGTACTTCCCTGCTCCGTGCTGCTATCTGTCTGAAAAGCCTCTCCCGCTAGAGGCCAAAAGTGCGCAAGGGTTGGATGCTATATAAAGAAGGTATGAGAAATCACAAAGAGTATGTAGAGTAGAGTATGTTAACTTAATAGCTAAAATACTCATACGTGAATGAGAATAAACCTGAAATAGGAATGTGTTTCAGTCACAATGCACATTATGTAGTTTAGAGACATTTAGAATGTTACAAATGGCTATTTCTATTTAAATAAATGTTGTATTCCTAAAATGATCTGTTTGCCCAAGAATCCACTTGCAGCAATGCATTTCTTTGTCATTTAGAAGCTGCTAGTTGAGAACCTGTGAGGAGTCTGTTTCTCAAACTAAGGGCTGTGATTTACTTGTCTTTTTTTTGTGCATCTGGCTGTCCACTTCCATCTCTATCCTGGTTAGAGATATTTTTTTCAAAACAGTAATGTATGGAAGAGCAACAGTATATGTTTGCCATCACAGGTAAAACATTTTTTAAAACATTTATTTCAAACTGTAATAATAATTTGCAATTCATTATTGTGGCAAGGAGGAGGGCAGGGCCCAGCCCCTAATCAGGCTAGTCAAGCTGACGAGAGGGATGAAGGCCACTGGAGGTTGTGGATCAAGAGAGAGAGAGCTACAGGCAGCTGCCTTGTATGCGTTTATGTTTGTGTCTTTTTGTTTAATTAAATATTACTTTGATGCTTTGTCCGGTTCTTGCCTCCTCCTTTCCCTTTTACCGCTGTTACATTGGTGGCAGAAGGGATGCACCATAATGGAGTCCTCGCCATTACCATCCACCCCAAAGCATCAGCCGTGGCCATCCGCGGGGGGATGGTGGAGACCGGCCGTCTGAAAGCGGAGGAACGACCGCTGACCATGAGGGGTCGTGTTGCTGCCACAGGCGGAGGAGACTCCTACCGGCCGCTAAAATGCGGCGGGGTCAAAGAGAAGTCCGCTATCCATGAGTGTAGAGGCGCTCACTACTGACCGCCTGGAGCAGTAGAACTGCTGCCAGTGTCAGAGGAGGACTGCCTTCAATCCACCCGGGGAGGAGTGGCTGTCATCCACTAGAGGGTGGAGGAGTGACTGAGGACCAGGCTACAGCGTATCAGAGAACCGGCGAGTAACTGTTTTTTTCTCTTTCTCCTCTTTCTCTCTCCCGCTGTCGCTCCATGTTGGCCTTTCCCTCTCTCTCTTTTTTTTTTTTTGCTTTTCCCTCCCTGAAGGAAAGGAGGGAGTGTGGCAAGGAGGAGGGCGGGGCCGGGCCATAATGTCGCATGCCCGGCCCCTAATCAGGCTAATCAAGCCGACAAGAGGGATGAAGGCTGCCGGAGGTGGAGGTTCGAGAGAGAGAGCTACAGGAAGCTGTCCTCTATGTGTTTATGTCTTTTGTCTTTTTGTTCTCCTTGTTCAAACACACAATCGACGGTAACCGACGATAACAAAAGAAAATCGTAATCACTCAAATAAATGAAAGAACTCCAAATAATAAAACTCTCTCACAAAAAAGTCGCAGGACATTTCAGATGATGAAAACAAAAATTGACTTATAGTCCAGAAAATAAGGTTGTCTGACCCCATACTCTCACCATTTGTTGAGCCAATTTCACTGTGTTGGGCTGGTCGCAATGCTTAAATAAACTGAGATAAGTTTTGATATCACCACAGTCACAGTGGTACACTTTTCTAGGAAATCAACATATACTGTAAATGGCTAACTTGTAGTTGTCTCTGCATATTTTAACATTGAAAAAATGATGCACTTCACTTTTAATATAAAAACAAAGAACACAAAAACCTCACAATATAACCTTGTTTGCTTTGTCCAGTTGGCTTGTTTGTCCACTTTTCACTCTGAAGAAACAAGCATGCCCCCCACCTCCCCAACTGTGGAATTATTGCTTGGCATTTGCAGTAAACAGAACAGATGGTGTGTTTATGCAGGCCAGTAATTTTCAAATCAATAGTGCAGCTTACAGGACCCACTTTGTGTTCTGCAGTAGGAACTTCATAGAAGCCCCTGAGGACATTTGCTTAAGGCACGGCGAACACACAGTGGCTCCATCTCACTTTTCTCTTTCTTTCAGAAACACACAAACACACACAAACAGAACCAACAACAGCAACTCCATAATTGTCCATATATTCAGCATCCTCTCCGTGGTAGAGATTTGCACTGACTAGTCAACACGATCACATAAAAACTCTACATGTTGCCACCGAATGTTCCGTTACCCTTATATTGACCCCATTCTGCTGAGTTACTGACAAGTGCAATCTCTCATCAGACATTTTGCATCAGTTCAAATTTTTTCCCTTAAAATTACATATCTACCGTACTCCACTGATGGTTAGGTTTAGAGTTAGGACATATGATTAATACAATTCTTGTTGACTGTTTTTCATAATTTACAACTTAAACCTCACTTTTAGTGCCACCCTGTGGACATTTCGTCCAGAAATGGAGCTTACACTCATCTCAATTTCTGAGCCAAAGATTAAAGGGATATTTCACCCAAAAATGTAAATTCTCTCATCATTTACGCAACCTCATGCCATCCCAGATGTGTATGACTTTCTTTCTTCTGCAGAACACAAATTAAGATTTTTATAAGAATATCTCAGCTCTGTAGGTCCATACAATGCAAGTAAATGGGTGCCAATATGTTGATGCTTCAAAAAACACATAAAGGCAGCATAAAAGTAATCCATTTGACTCCAGTTGTTTAATCCATATCATTAGAAGTGATATGATAGGTGTGGGTGTGGAATTTTTGCTAGATATTCTACTCCCTGCCCAGTAGGGTGCGTAGGCTACACATGAATAATGTGAATCACCAAAAACACAAGAAGAAGAAAGTGAAAGTTAAAGTGGATATTAACTGATTCATTAATTTATAGTAAAATGGACTTAAATATTGATCTGTTTTTTACCCACACCTATCATATTGCTTTTGAAGACATTGATTCAACCACTGGAACATTATGGATTACTATTATGCTGACTTGTGTGATATTTGGACCTTTAAAATGTTGGCACCCATTCACTTGCATTGTATGGGCCTAAAGCTGAAATATTCTTCTAAAAATAAAAATAAAGTCATACACCCAGTATGGTATAAGGGTGAGTAAATTATGAGAGAATTTTCATTTTTGGGTGAACTATTCCTTTAAAGAAAAAGTCATAGTTGTTTGGAACAACTTGAGGGTGTGTAAATTATGACAGAATTTTCATTTTTGTGAGAACTATCCCTTTAATGCCCTGTAGCTCTTTCAGAAAGAGCAAATAAACGCAGCAGTTGTGACATCAAATGAAAATCTCCATATGATGGATCCGAAAGGTATGCGTTTATGACCCATCCGTCACTGTGCTCCTGGTGCTCGGCAAACCGCCTGCTGTAGTTATTAAAGCTCTTGCTGGGCTTCAACTGATTGGCAGTTACTGGGAGCAATCACAAGAAGATACAGATGCCCATTAGGACGTACACATGTCGTCATGGCACTTCTGAGAATGAGATTGGGCTGTAAACGCTAATAAGACCATCAGTTAATGCTGCCTGCTCAGAATGTGGCCTTGGGGTTCTATTCTCTAATGCATCTCCAAGGGATTTGTTCCTGGGAATCCTGGGAACATGTAAAAATATTGGCAAAATAAAAAAAAGTGGGAATGCTGGCAATATACTTTTCAATTTTTTTTTTTATATTTCTGTTAAACACCAAAATAATATCCATACAACTTTGGCATGCCATTTGTTTGCCTTGTGTAAGGAATAGACTGATATTTAAATTATTTAGCTCACGTTTGCATCCAGAATTCATATGCTCGTTTAATGTGAGAATCAGTACCGTTTAGTGTTTGATTTTCAAATCTAGAATTAAAACTTTAAATTTTATTACGATCCTTACACAAAGCAACAGCTTTAGCATAGCTATATATATATATATATATATATATACACTCACCTAAAGGATTATTAGGAACACCATACTAATACTGTGTTTGACCCCCTTTCACCTTCAGAACTGCCTTAATTCTACGTGGCATTGATTCAACAAGGTGCTGAAAGCATTCTTTAGAAATGTTGGCCCATATTGATAGGATAGCATCTTGCAATTGATGGAGATTTGTGGGATGCACATCCAGGGCACGAAGCTCCCGTTCCACCACATCCCAAAGATGCTCTACTGGGTTGAGATCTGGTGACTGTGGGGGCCATTTTAGTACAGTGAACTCATTGTCATGTTCAAGAAACCAATTTGAAATGATTCGAGCTTTGTGACATGGTGCCTTATCCTGCTGGAAGTAGCCATCAGAGGATAGGTACATGGTGGCCATAAAGGGATGGACATGGTCAGAAACAATGCTCAGGTAGGCCGTGGCATTTAAACGATGCCCAATTGGCACTAAGGGGTCTAAAGTGTGCCAAGAAAACATCCCCCACACCATTACACCACCACCACCACCCTGCGCAGTGGTAACAAGGCATGATGGATCCATGTTCTCATTCTGTTTACGCCAAATTCTGACTCTACCATCTGAATGTCTCAACAGAAATCGAGACTCATCAGACCAGGCAACATTTTTCCAGTCTTCAACTGTCCAATTTTGGGTGAGCTCTTGCATATTGTAGCCTCTTTTTCCTATTTGTAGTGGAGATGAGCGGTACCCGGTGGGGTCTTCTGCTGTTGTAGCCCATCCGCCTCAAGGTTGTGCGTGTTGTGGCTTCACAAATGCTTTGCTGCATACCTCGGTTGTAACGAGTGGTTATTTCAGGCAAAGTTGCTCTTCTATCAGCTTGAATCAGTCGGCCCATTCTCCTCTGACCTCTAGCATCAACAAGGCATTTTCGCCCACAGGACTGCCGCATACTGGATGTTTTTCCCTTTTCACACCATTCTTTGTAAACCCTAGAAATGGTTGTGCGTGAAAATCCCAGTAACTGAGCAGATTGTGAAATACTCAGACCGGCCTGTCTGGCACCAACAACCATGCCACGCTCAAAATGGCTTAAATCACCTTTCTTTCCCATTCTGACATTCAGTTTGGAGTTCAGGAGATTGTCTTGACCAGGACCACACCCCTAAATGCATTGAAGCAACTGCCATGTGATTGGTTGATTAGATAATTGCATTAATGAGAAATTGAACAGGTGTTCCTAATAATCCTTTAGGTGAGTGTGTATATATATATATATATATATATATATATATATATATATATATATATATATATATATATATATATGAAGTGCCATTGTATGGAAAGAGCTGCATAACGATTCTTAAAAACGTGCTTCTTTTGCGTTAGAATATGAGAGTAAATAATGATGAAGGAATTAACAAAAGGAGGAAAATGTGCAAATGAAAAGAAGAGAAAGCAAAAGAAAAAAGAGGGTATATAGATCTCTAGATTTAAAGGTGATGACAGAGTTCTGACCCCTGGCAAAGGCACAAACAGCTCTAGATTTTATTCCTACAGCCAAACTCTTGTTTAGTTCGACCTGCATTGCTGAGAGCTGTGACCCTCTTGAGTCATCATAACACACGGTACATCACAAGACCACTATTTATGGCTCATTAAATATGTTCTGATCAATAGAGCTGTATGGCTGCATGGTTGTTATGTACCAGAGACGAGAAAAGCATTGCCTAACCTCTGACTTAATGATTCTTGATTCTACTTGTGCAAATAGCCATTCCTCAAAGGCAGAAGTCATTATTTAAAGTGGAATATTAAAATTGTCTGCCATAATTGTTTTCTCTTTTTGTGTATCTTTCCTTGTCTCTCATATTCGATGATATGACTGTCATTTGGATGTTTTTCACATTTAGAAGTGAAGTGGAAACAGAATTGCCAAAATAATGGCTACATTCGGAATAGCATGCCACGTCTGTACAGCAGAAATACTGTAGTAAGAGGGGTAGAAAAATATTCTGAACATAGATAATAGAGCACAATAGTCTGTTTCCAGGAAGTAAAAATCCCATTTATTTTGTGGCATAATGTTGACTACCACAAAAAATAATTTCAATTCGCCGCTCCTTTTCATAAAAGAAAAAAAAGAAAAAAATCGAGGTTACAGTGAGGCACTTAAAATGGAAATAAATGGGGCCAATTTTTTGCGGGTTTAAAAGCAGAAATGTGAAGCTTATCATATAAAAGCATTGCATGGATTTGTGTGTTAAAACTTGTGTATTTTCTGAGCTGTAAAGTTGTTTAAATCATTGTTTTTCATTGAGTTGTAAAATTGAATTGATGTTTAGTAAGCAATTTTAAACAATCAACTGTACACAAAAAAAGAGAACAGAACTTAATAAACATGTCTGAATAGTTTATAGTCAAAGAATTTATGCATTTCTATGCCCATCCTTTTTTTTTATAGTTTCTGGACAAGTGCCAGTTCACAGTGTACGGAGTTACCCACGTGATGCCGAAAATAGAAAACAAGCGATCGATAGGATGTACTGTCACTCGTCACTGCTGGTTAGGACTAAAATCTGTGATTACCATATAAAATATATCTTTTATCATGTGTCGTTGCCGACATGTTAGGACACATTGAGACTGTGGCTGCTTGTAGCCTCTTCCATGTTTCGAGTACTCGGTTAAAAAAAACAAAAATGCTGGGCATAGAAATGCATAAATTCTTCGACTACAAACTATTCAGACATGTTTAGTAAGTTGTTTTCTCTGTTTTGCTTGCAGCTGTGTTGTGTTCTGTTGTCACTGTCAGACCTGTTTTTAGATTTTATAGTTTCACTTGAATCATTTATTAGACTTCTGAATTATTTTTTATAATTTTATTTAATTATACTTTTGCATTCTTTTGAAGCTTGATGAGGTAGTCACTATAAACTGCCAATTTATGACATCATTGAGCAAAATTTATTTTCACAATTTCTCCCTTTGTGTCAAGAAAAAGAAAGAAAGTAATATAGGGTTATAACAACACAGGTGAGAAATTACAGAATTTTTGGGTAAACTAATCCTTTAGCACACATATTGTTTATGTCTTGTCGCTATACTTTTGTAACGGTGAGTATTTTAATGTTTACGGATTGTCCCCATTCACTTCCATTCTAAGTGCTTCACTGTAACAGAGTTTTGCTTTCTGTTTTTAAGAAAAGAAAGTCAAAATAAAAAAAAAAACATGTTTAATAGTGGAATTAAGAACTACACTAGCCATGACTTTAATCATGACTTCTTTCCTCCATGGAACACAAAAATAAATGTTAGGTAAGAACAAAAGTCATTTTGGGTGAGAAAATACATTTTCCTTTTTGGGTGAACTTTTCCTTTAACTATAGGAAATGTCTATAATCAAGCAGAGACACATTAAAAGCAACACTTCTACAATTTACATTTAGTAATTACTTGGATTAGCAATAGCATGCAGGCTATTGTGTGTTTTGATTCCAATGAATCGCACAAAACATCTTGTGACTAGAAACAAAATACCGAGCACACTGAGAATCTTGTTTATAGTCATTGAGAGACAGAAAAAAGGTTTTATTTCTACAGAACAATCTAAAGTCTAAAGCATATAGCAGTTTTAAATCCTCATCCACTGCCGTCAGTCAAATACCACGTCAGTTAGCATGACCGCAATCATATATTTATGTTCGCTATCAATTTTACTGTCATCTCCACAACAACAATCTTTCACGCCGCCATTTTAATGAGAGACAATTCATATTTATTCCTTTTCTGTCGGCAACTAAAACGTTTCATATTCTACACATTTTCCGCTGAATAAATCAACTCTCCCTCATATTCAGAGCTATAAAGGGGGCTCTTGCTGGAAAAGCCACGCTGCGCTTCAGGCAACTTAATTGTGCTGTGGTGAAAAAATGAGGCAATTCATCCATTAGTTTATAAAGGCCTTTCCCTCGAGACACCAGAGAGTGATTTAAGGTCAATGACACCCGTTCACTATATGTGTTTTTTCCCTTTTTTCACCTCTTTCTCACACTCCCTCGCTTTATTTGGAGAGGAACCAGATAATGTATTTGCTGTCGTGAAAGGAAGCTCCACTGTAATCGTAAAAAAATGAAATGTTGATTTTTCAGGTAAATTGGATAGATTTTCAATATTAGGTTATATACCTAGTGGCCAATATTACATTGGGAGGTTATTGAAAATGTAAAAATTAATGTTTGTAATATGTGTGCAGTCTGTTTGGTTCTTGTCAGGTTGTCCAGCTTGGTTTGCGTCAGTGTCACTCAAGTCAAAGAAATATATCCGCTATAGAGCTCAATAAATGAATAGATATTCATGAGTTTGCATTTATTTCATACAATAGATGTGTGCGGAAAAGGCAAGACAGGTTTGGCTGGCTATGTGCAGTGAACTCAAACCAGATACTTCACAGTATAAGGATGAGACTATTCATTTGTATACATATGAAAGGGAGAAATCATTATACTGAATATGTGGCGAATGTAGGAGTAGAAGTCCTGCCTTACATTTAAATGAGTCTGTCGCCTTTTTTAATTGAGATACTGGCTGTCTGTTTACTCGAAAATATAAGAAAATGTGGTATTTGAGCTAAAAATGCACAATTTCTGATGCCATTGTTCACAGAATGTATTGATTTATACATAACCATGTTTAGGAGTTAAACATTTCTTGAACATTCCTTGGTCGAACTATGTGATTATGGCTGTATCTGCATTTCACATCAGATATACCTTGTGTGTTGTAACACAATGATGCAATATGATACAAGCAGATGATTAATGTGTCAAAGTGCATCAAAATTGGACAGTTTAGGACAGTAAATCCCATCAGCAACAGATCTTCCTGTTGAATAACTAAACCTGGTGCCTTATATAAGACGTAAAAAGTCTTAAATGTGGTCACAACAGAAGGCTGAAGGGTGTGGAGTGCGTAACAACAGACATACAGTACAGAGGGAGGAAAACAGAATTCATGACAGGTCTTTGCAGCTGATTCAACCCTCACACCTTAGCCAGATACTTACAGGAATCTACCATCCTGCCAGCCTTCTCCTATCCTAGAGCTGTGTCTCTTGGCCCATCTCTCATATTGATTGGTGGCCTTGTGTTGCACACTGATACATTGTGATGTCATCTCTCTGGGATGATCCTGGTTCCTATGACGATGATGCTGCAGAGAGACAGCTACCAATTGGGTAAATCTCACAAATTCATGTCCAAGTCACATTTTCACACGTTACAGTGTAATAATTACACAAGTAAGTACTGAGTAATGTTATTCAAAAGGGACCCATTATGCAAAATTTACTTTTACGTGGTGTTTGTACATAAATGTGAGTCAGCAGTGTGTACACAACCACCCTACAATGTTAAAAGTCCATCCACTCCTATTTTTTTATATTTCTATAAATTAAAAACAGTGGGTCAAAATGAATGGTTTTCGTTTCTGCTGTAATGCGATGACACTTTATAGCAGGCCTCGCCCACGACTGGTGACGGACTCCACCCTATTATCATAGATCCTCCCCTGAGTGATCTACACACAGTCTGCCATTTGTTTCCACGCTGGAGCAGCTACAGTGAGAAGAATAATGTCTCAGCTTCGTAAGCATCATAAGTGTTCTGTTGTTGGCTGCAAAAGTGAACATAAGAGTCTTCATGTACTCCCGGTATCAAAGACACTGACGACGCAGTGGACAAGATCTGTTTTTAAGGGAAATGTGCCCCAAAACATACAACAATGTGTGTATGTTTGTGCAAATCATTTTACATCGGACTGCTTTGTGAATGAGTGTCACTATAAAGCGGGATTTCCAAAAAATTTATGGATCAGTACCAATTATTCGTGTTCCAGCTATATATCCTGAAGATGTATCGCATTTTACATTTTGTGAATTTTTGAAAATTGCCTTTCTGAATGTGCGTGTTAGCTGATTTCTCAGTTAATGCAGCTAAAGTTACCATTGTCTGTGATTGTTTACACGAAGACCAGATATACATATATATATTCATACATATATGGCTGAACTCCGGTATTTACTTTGTCAGTCATATTGGTTCTGATTCGTTGTTGCTGTAGTGTCCGAAGCACGAGCTGTACAGGCACAGCCCTCTTCCACAAAGGGATCCTGGAGCAGCAGCTCATCAATAGACTTCTATTACATCTTGTAAAAAGGGGCATAATAGGGCTCCTTTTGTGACAAATGGAGGCAGACGAGGAGAGCGGATCTAGATGCAAACTTACTTTATTGACTTAGACACTCAACAAACCCAAAGGAAAACCCTCAATGGGGAAATAAACACAAGACTGAGGAAAACGGGCAGGGAACACACACCAGGCTAACAACATTCAACGATAGACAGTGACTAACCAAGCAGACAGGGTATAAATACATGGACATGGGAAGACAGGAACCAATGAACAAACAGAACTCAAACAAGATAACTAGGTGATAAACTAAAACAAAAGACAACTAACGAGGGCAGGTGAAAACAATGTTTAGCTCCATATTCTCCCTGTTAGCGTTCGTGTTCGTTGTTCAAAGGACAAAAGTGAAAACTAAGGAATGCAAAAGTGACAAAAATGGCAAACAAAAGGGCAACAGTGAAACAAGACAAGGTAACCCTAACATAGCCCCCCCTTAAGGATCGGATTCCAGACGATCAAAAGTGACAAAACAAAAAACAGGAAGAACAAATGTCCATTGACTGGGGGGGGGGGGGCTTGTGGTGGGCAGACAGACCAAGGGGAGCAACGAAGGGCAGACAGGCAGTCCAGGGAGCAACGAAGGGCAGACAGGCAGTCCAGGGGGCAACGAGGGGCAGACAGACAGTCCAGGGGGCAACGAGGGGCAGACAGGCAGTCCAGGGGACAACGAGGGGCAGACCGGCAGTCCAGGGGGCAACTAGGTGATAACTAGGTGATAAACTAAAACAAAAGACAACTAACGAGGGCAGGTGAAAACAATGAACAACGAACACGAACGCTAACAGGGAGAATGTGGAGCTAAAAAAGGACAAAAATGGCAAACAAAAGGGCAACAGTGAAACAAGACAAGGTAACCCTAACACCTTTAATATGTACTTACTATAGGTTTAGGGTTTAGTGTAGGGTTAGTTTCTTGCAATTATGCATAATATACTTTTATTACTATAGTCAGTACATATAATAGGTTTAACAAGGACACTGTAAAATAAAGTGTTGCCTTAAATTATACAAAGTAAAATTAAAGTACAACAAATATCACTATGTATTTAAATGTAATTACGTATATTATTTTATAGCATTACAGTAAAGCTGGCTCTACACTAGCAGGGTGTCACACATGCGGACTATTTTGCCGAGATCTCGCTCTCTTCAGTAAGAGGTATGACACACTTACCATTTAAAATGGTGGAGGGGTGACACACATAATGACTCACCACAACTTTCTCTCTCTGATCCCTGTCATGTGGAGCCAATTATTCGTGTTCCAGCTCGCAAAATTAACAACATGAGTAATATTCCAATTGCAATAGAGTAATTTGGAACATTTACAGACCTGTAGCTTGCTTGACTGTTCCAAAACAGGGGCTAAAATGGATACAATGTTGCATTTTCTTCATGGTTTGGTTAGCTTTCACAAGGTTACATTTTAAAATGCACAAAAACTGTCAAATGTCTGTTAAGTTTATTTTTATCTGTCATTAGTTGCGTTTGCATTATTTCTGCAGAATGACATTCACTATGGATTTTAATCAGCGTTTGTGAGGATATGCAGTCTGATATGGAGTGGGATAAAAAGTTCAGATCAGCTTGTGATCTTATCAGTTATCATCAGTGACAGAATGATTTTTTCAAACAAAACAGATTTGTTTTTTCAGTGCTTGAAGCCATTAACTCACCAGGGAGTCCTGACGGTCAAGTGATTAACACCTCCGCTGAGAGGTGCTACTGGGCACTCTGTCTCCCTCTGCCTGGGCAGTGATTATGTTAATGAAGCTAACACCTGAAAATTATTGGAAATATCAGCTAGTGTAGATCCAGCTTAATGAGAAATAGCTTTTTGCGTTACGGTTTTAGGGGTATGTTAAAGGGCGGTAAAGGAAAGGAGGAGGCGAGAACCAGCTTGACAATATAAATTATATTTAATTAAGAACTTAAACCATTAAGAGACAAACACACACATATGTCGGACAGCTGCCCGTAAACACTCTCTCTCTCCGTCGCACCACCGTCCCCTTTATCCCTCTCAGAGGCTTGATTAGCATGATAAGGGGCCGGGTGTGTAGAATCACGACCCGGCCCTGCCCTCCGCCCTGTCACAGGGTAAAATAACGGCACAGCGCAAAGAAATCTGCATTTTCTTTAAGCAAAATATAATTTATTCATAGAAGCTGACTACCATCCCTGGAGTTGCAGGGCATTCTGGGTGAACAAATTGGCAACAAATTGGCCTGACTGGTTGGCTGGGTAAAGTCACATGGATTACTGCTAGTAATCTGTGGCCAACAGAAAACTATTTCTACACCACTGAAATCAAATAACTTTTATTAAGTTTCTTTAAAGAAGACAGAAAGCCTCATGGTCATGTTTGTTATTGTCCAGAATGGAAATGTTATGAAAGAAAAAAAAAAGATTTGTTTTGCATTTTAAAAACTACTACGCAGCCATTTCAAGATGTAAGTTGTGTTTTGGCCTAAAGACAAATGCATCTTATCTCTGTTTCCTTGGTAAAACGAGTGAGGGTTTTGTGCTTCTTGCCCTGTAGTGGAAAGACCTCTGATTCTGTTCCAAATCTTGAGGCCTTCAGTACATGCACACACTGACTACTACTGACCTATAGGAATTTTTACCCAGGCACTTACTCTCTCTCTGTCTCTCTGCAGAGTGTGAATGACTTGGAAATCGTTTCCCATTCCTTTCATTTTTATAACACGTACGATGTTCTGATTCTTCATTTATTTCTGTGCAGATGAAAAATGAGGCTGTAAGGTTGTTGTGGCAGTGCAGCAGTCCTGTGCTGCTCCCCTGAGCAATTCCACAGCCCCTCAAACACAGAAGCAGCATTTCATGAAGAGAAAGGGAGTTTACTGTTGCCAGAGGCGCAGAGAGAGAGAGAGAGAGAGAGAGAGAGAGAGAGAGAGAGAGAGAGAGAGAGAGAGAGCAACTACCATTCCCATAGAGCCTAAAAACATTTAAATAGACAGTCAAATTCAGTGAAAAATGACTGCTTTTGCTGTTCTACAGGGGAGCTTTACAAAAATTGCATGGGTGAAAAACAAAAAACAAACAAGAAAGGAAAAAAGAGACCGGCAACACTTAGAACTTAAGCTGCACTTGAAATTAATTAAAGGAATAATTCACCCAGAAAGAAAATACTGTCATTTACTCACTGTTGTGTGTACCTGTGTGACTTTCTTCCATGGAACACAAATGGAGATGTTAGGCTGAATGTTCATGCTGCTTCTTTGCGTACAAGGCTGTCAAGTTCTAAAAAAGCCATAAAAGTAGTCAGTTTGACTTGTTCTCTATATTCTATAAGTCTTCTGATGTCATATAATAGCTTTGTGTGTGGACCAGACTGAAATATAAGATGTTATTCACTGTAAATCTTCTCTTCTGCCATCCATCCATCCATCTTCGACCACTTATTCGGGTCGCGGTGGCAGCAGACTAAGCAAAGTAGCCCATATGTACTTTCCTCAACCACACCATCCAGCTCATCCTGGGGGATCCAGGGGTGTTTCCAGGCCAGCCGAGAGATAGAATCCCGCCAGCATGGGTCTTCCCCGGTCCTCCTGAAACACCACTGCTGGAAGGCATCCAGGAAGAATCCTAATTAGATGCCAAAACCACCTTAACTGGCTCCTTTCAACACGGAGGAGCAGCGGTTCAACTCCGAGCCCCTCTCGGATGTCAGAGCTTCGCACCCTATCCCTTAGGATGAGCCCTACAAAGTAAGCTCATTTTGGCAGATTGTTTTTGCCATCTTATTCTTTCGGTCACTACCCAAAGCTCATGACTACAGGTGAGGGTTGGAACGTATACTGACTGGTAAATTGAGAGCTTTGCCTTCAGGCTCAGCTCCTTTTCACGATCACGGTTCAGTACAGCGAACGTATTACTGCAGACGCTCCGACTTTCCCTCACTCGTGAACAAGATCCAGAGATACTTGAACTCCTCCACTTGAGCCAGCAGAGAACCATGGCCTCAGTCTTGGAAGTCCTGACCCACATCTCAACCACTTCGCACTCGGCTGCAAACCTCCCAAGTGCATGCTGAAGGTAACAGCATGATGATGCAAACAGGACCACATCATCTGCAAATATCAGGGATGCAATCCTAAGGCCCCTAAACTGGACACACGCCACACCTCAGCTGTGTCTTGAGATCCTATCCATGAATATCACAAACAGGATCGGTAACAAGGGACAGCCCTGTCAGAGTCCAGCACCCACTGTGAACAAGCTTGTCTTAATGCAGAGGATACAGACACAGCTCTCGCAGTGGTTATACAGGGACCGAATGGTGCGCCAGAGGACATCACGTGGTAACGGTCATACGACTTCTCCAAGTCCACAGAACACATGTAAACTGGATGAGTTTAGGACCCATGCTAAGGTAAAGAGATACCTCATCTGCCGTCATTCACTCCATCACCTTATCCTTGAATAATCATGCTAAATTGCTAATTAACTAGAATATCAATTGCCATTATATCAAACACAGTTGAAAGCTATTTTGTTCATTAAATGAAGCTTAAAATTGCCAAAAAACTGAAGATTTCATACAAAGATGTACAATACAGTCTTCAAAGACAAAGGATAACTGGTTCTGAACAAGAGTATAAGTACATCAGAGTCTCTAGTTTGAGAAATAGACACCTCACATGTCCTCAGCTGACAGCTTCATTGAATTCTACCCACTCAACACCAGTTTCATGTACAACAGTAAAGAGAAGATTCAGGGGTGCAGGACTTATGGGAAGAATTGCAAAGAAAAAGCCACTTTTGAAACAGAAAAACAAAAAGAAAAGGTTAGAGTGGGCAAAGAAACACAGACATTGGACAACAGATAATAGTAAATGAGTGTTATAGATCTTAAACCCATTGAGCTTTTGTTGGATCAGCTAGACTGTACGGTGCGTGAGAAGTGCCCGACAAAACAGCCACATCTATGGCAAGTGATACAGGAAGCATGGAGTGAAAGGTCACCTGAGAATCTGGACAAACTGACAGCTGGAATGCCAAGGATCTGCAAAGCTGTCTTTGCTGCACAAGACTTGGAATATAAAGAAAAAGACAAACTGGCTACATTTACGGTGCATTTTTGTCTTTTATGGAGCTCGACAGCCTCAGTCCCCGTTCTTCTCCATTATGTGGAATGAACAAACCATATGGGGTAATTTATGGTAGTTTTTTGTCATTTTTGTAGCTTGACAGTGTCTGTCCCCACTTACTTTCATTGTATAGATAGAGCAGTGTGAATATTCTGGTTAACATCTCAAGTCAAATGGCTTTGGAACAGCTTACGGGTAAGCACTGACAGATTTTTCACTTCCGGGGGAACTATTTCGTTAAGAAAAGGTTTACACATTGAAATTACTACAAAAAGACCTTGAATATTAATTTGCTGTATGAGGGCCAGTTTGTTCCCATAGCCAGAAGCTGAGGAACTGGAGACCCATTAAGCTGATTATTTTTTTTTTATTTTTTTTTTTATCATATTTGCTAAAAACAACATGCTCACTAAATTATAGATTGCACAGTTGCATGCTTTTTAAAGCATTCAGTATTACTACAGGTATATTCATGGAGAAAGTGATTTTGCCCTCTGGTGAATCAATGGGCCGCAAATGAGATGTACAACACCCATTTCCTGTTTGTTCCCAGCTGGCACATATACTCACACAGCTGTTGTCTCACCCTTGAGATGATGCTGTCAGATGCACCTCATCTTTTATGTTGTGGTTCGACATTAGGTTGTAGGTTTGCAATGTGTTCTGGGACTGATTACTCGATTAATAAATGAACGTCTGTCAATGTCCCAATAAGGTGTTATAACTCTTAAATTGACAGACCTTTTTTCATGGCATTACGAAAAGGACAGCGTATGCAGTTGTCAATATCAATCAATCAATCACACACATAAAGAAATTGTAGGTCTAGATAAATTAAAAAATAAGCTTTGTTTTTAACACAGCAAAACATTATTTTCTTACTAAGTATTTATGTCTGGTTTTCAGTAAAAATATGACAACAGTACAAGATATATTGTCTCGTTTTGTTGAGTTGCTGTTTGTGTGAATGAAAACCGCAACTACACCTAAGCAGACGTGGCTGCGTGCATGGGAAGATCACATTTAGATATGATGTCAGTGCATATACAAGCTGTGAACTGTTATCGAGTTACTCTGGTGACAATTTGACTGTTTTTTATGTACGTAAAATAAACATACTATGTGCTTGAAAAGACTCTTTGAGTAGCTGTTTGTTTGACGAATGACAACCGCTACTAATGTAAACAAATGTCAAAACACATCAGAGGAAAATTGGTTTGATATATTGACTGTTCGTATAAGAGCTGTACACTTTCTATCGTGATACTTTGGTGGCCAAAGGTTTGGAATAATGTACAGATTTTGCTGTTTCTGAAGGAAATTGGTAGTTTAATTCACCAAAGTGGCACTCAGCTGATCACAATGTATAGTCAGGGCATTACTGATGTAAAAAACAACACCATCACTATTTGAAAAAAATCATTTTTGATCAAATCTAGACAGGCCTCATTTCCAGCAGCCATCACTCCAACACCTTATCCTTGAGTAATCATGCAAAATTGCTAATTTGGTACAGAAAATAATTTGCCATTATATCAAACACAGTTGAAAGCTATTATGTTCAAAAATGAAGCTTAAAATTTGTCTTTGTGTTTGTTTTTGAGTTGCCACAGAATACAATAGACTGGCATGTCTTACAGTCAATATTAGGTCAAAAATGCCAAAAAAAAAAGAAACAGCTTTCTCTAGAAACTCATAAGCTAATCATTGTTTTGAGGAATGAAGGCTATACAATGCTTGAAATTGCCCTCCAAAAAATGAAGATTTTATACAAATGTGTACATATTACAGTCTTCAAAGACAAAGGACAACTGGCTCTGACAAGGTCAGAAAGAGATGTCGAAGGCCAGATGTACAACTAAACAAGAGGATAAGTACATCATGATTATTCAAGTGTTTTTTCTACTGTTCAAATTTAAATTGTAGTACAGTTTTCAATTTAAGAGGTTAAACTCGTGAAATGGCTGATACGCAATCAATAGAAGACTTTATTATTTTTATATTTTATTGTCCAACCTCAGTTACTACAATAGCATGTCTATGCAATGCACACAATAACATGATAACTAAAACATAAAACGAGGATTCAATAATGATGGGCATAAAAATACTTTATTAAACGTAAAAATAATATGTTTAAATATGCAATATAGAGTCTCTAGTTTCAGAAATAGACACCTCACATGTACTCAGCTGACAGCTTCATTTCTACCCGCTGTAAGGTGCAAGACAGTCACATCTATGGCAAGTGATACAGGAAGTGTGGGGTGAAAGGTCACCTGAGTATCTGGACAAATTAACAGCTAGAATGCCAAGGATCTGCAAAGCTGTCATTGCTGCACATGGAGGATTTTGTAAGAACACTTTGAAGTAGTTTTAAGAAGTTCTGAAATTTGGTTTCAAATGTCCAGACTATACATTGTGATCAGTTGAATGCCACTTTGGTGAATAAAAGTAACAATTTCTTTCCATAAGAGCAAAATCTGTACATTATTCCAACTGTTCCTATGATATTCCTATGATTGCGGCAACAAAGAAATCAGCCATGCTTTTAAAAGTCAGCATGCAATCTGGATTGCAGTGCAGCTTCGAATAGAAGGCCACCCCATAACTAGCCCGTTAGCCACGGGGCCAGCAAACCTGTTTCAACGCTTGCCGTCTCAAGATGGACTGATAAACAAGAGCAGACACCACAGTTTTACAGTGACATTTCCAACAGCCAAATCGTAAACCAGGAGGCTCTTCTGTTAAAGGCCACTCAGTTAAACTAAGCATTTGTTTATTTGGCAGGCAGTATATTCAGGCCCCTAAAGCAACAGAGGGAACAACCTCTGTTTAATCACATTCACAGACTCCTGAGGCTTGTGCGGCCACTGCCATTATCTTGTTGGTGCTACTTCTGTATAATTGTTTCAGATGGCAGCGGAATTTGCAAATACTTGTCAGAATGAATTAGATTATAGTGTTTCATTTACATCACATCATTTATTGAGTGTGTGCATTTGTAGATATTTTATAAGCATGTAAAGGGAGCTATGGAAATGAGGAGGTGAGAACCGGCTTGACAATATAAATAATATTTTTAATAAAGAACTTCAATGAAAAGACACAAACACACACATATGATGGACAGCTGGCCGTAAACTCTCTCTCTCTGTCGCACCACTTTCCGCATCCCTCTCAGAGGCTTGATTAGCCTGATAAGGGGCCGGATGTGTAGAATCACGACTCAGCCCCACACTCCACCCTGTCACATTCCTCTCTCATTCTCTCAAGTCGGGGAGCCCAATGCATGACATACACCCCCCATCCCTAAGGGGAGGGCTTGCCTTATGCCCCATCTGCCAGCTGGTCATCCTCGCCTTCCTGAATCTAGGTGGGGACAGGTGGAGGGAAACAATAATTATTAGAATAGGGGGTACTCCCTGTGCAGTAGCCCCAGCAAAAGAAACTGTAAAATTTAAAAGAGAGGGAAAAGGCAAACGCGGAGTGGCAATGGGAGAGAGAGAGAGGAGAGAGGGAGAAAAACACTTACTCGCCGGTTCTCCGATATGCCATAGCTTGGTCCTCGGCCACTCCTTCACCCTCTAATGGACGACAGCCTCACTTCCTCGGGTGGATCAGAGACAGTCGTCCGGCCCCTGGCTGACGGAGCGCCCCGCTGTGTTCTCGGGGAACAGAAGGCCCCTGGCAGCGGCCCTGACTCGCGGATTCAATAATGATGGGCATAAAAATACTTTATTAAACGTAAAAATATTTTTTTTTAAATATGCAATATAACAGTTACAAGAAGTCAATTTCAGCAGACATAGAGTACATATTAAACATGTCACAGTAACTTCACCGGACAACATAGATACATTGTGTTCGGTTAACACATGAGTAATGTTTGATTCATAAAAGCATGACAAGCAATACAAGCTTCAACAACCCTACCAGAAAACATATCCAAGCAATATAGCAGGTAAACAACTTCACCAAACGGATAACAAATAAACATCCATCTAGACTGCAGTGATGCTGTCCTGAACTGTAAGAGTGTGACTGACTGAACTGAACAGCATAGTTAGTTTCTCCATCAGGAACATGAGACAGCCGATACTTCATTCTTGTGTGTGCGGACATGACGTAATGACACAAGGATGTGTGTCACAAGCCAGCGATTTCATGTCAAATCGAACCCGACAGCTCAAAATACAAATAATTTTTATAGTCTTACCATAGTGAATCATAAAAATATGGTTGTAACCATGTTGTAATAGTGTGAACTCAGGTGGAACTGTCATTCAATTGTGCTTACATTTTTCAAACCATTGTGATTGTAAGCTTCATTAATCAAAGAGCAACACGGCATTAATTCATCTTTTTTAATCACACAGATTAAAGAACGATGTTATTATATAGAGAAGAGTCTATTGAGTTGAGCTGAAGAATGGACTCCAGTCTTCTACATGGGCGGCATTTGATTAATTGAGACATTGAGAGTTGTTTAATTATCCATTTATTTGTTTATTTCAACTGTCATCAATAACACAGATTCCTCTCAATCATTTCTGTATCAGGTCATTTCCATATAGACCTCAGACTCGATCTGGAATGGAACAAGCCAATGCATTTTTTCAGGAGTTCATATTAATAATGTGTGGATGAAGACAGAGCCATTTTGAAGAGTCATTATTGATCTGCCCTATGTCTTAAGGGGAAAATCACTAATGACAGAATGTTACCGTTATTTATTTGCATGCACTTTTTATACTTTATAGAATTATTAACTTCTTAATATATGCCAGATTGTAATACTTTTCTCTCTGAAAATGAATTGCTGCCTCTAACCATTGTTTAAATTCGGTTAATAGTGCACTGTTAATTAAGGCAGGCAAATGGCGCTATATCTTTAAAATAAGGCATATTCTATGAGCCTTCTTTACACAGAAAGAACGTGTGTTTGCTTTTAAAAGTAACTGTGACAGTGACTTAATTTAAAAATGGTGCACCACTATTCCACCACATTAAGGGCATGGTCAAGTTGGACTGTTGTTGGTTAGAGAATTAAAATAAACCAATCTGACAGTAGGTGTGTCTCAAACCACACACATCTGCACTATTCTATGCCATTTTGTATTGTAAGTAGTGTGAGTAGTATTTTTTCACTGAAAATGCAGCAAAAATTGTATTTTAAGTACCCGGATGATGCACTTTTTCATCCGTAAAAGTCCAGAATGTGGAATGTTGGACACTTCAAGCACTTGGAGTTACTTGGCTGCGCTAAACAATTGTAAATAATGAAGAATGCAGCAGCTAGCGAATCTTCAGTGGATACAGCACCTTCCAAATGTTATTTGAATGCTTTATCATCACCCCCAGCTTTGTGAATATGTACATAGTTTAAGATGGAAGTGTTAAACTGAGGTTGGCTAACATGCTAAAGCTAGTGGCAACACATCACATGCGTTTGAAATATCACTTCAGTCAGCTGTTAAAAAGCAACTGCTTCTGTGGTCATGAAGTGCTATATTTTATCATTTGATTATCTTTCCTGAGGTCCAATGATAATGTTATAAAAGTATTTTTGCACCAGAATATTCACAATTTAGTAATATATGATCATAATCCACCCTGTTTTTGGCCCTCTGTCTGAAACGCATGGTTTTGGCCTAAGCGCCTCCTTAAAACTGCAACCTAAATTTCCTCTGTCATTCAGCCCCCCAAATTCAGCAAACTCAGTCAGAAGAGAACATAAAAGCCCCTCAACATTATAAAACAAAATTGCAGTGTTTACACATAACATGCATCCAACACATTGCATTCAAATACATTAAACTATTCATTTCAAGCACAACTGTTAACAATCAGCACCAAAAACAATCAAACAGTCATGACATTTGAAATATTCATGAATAAATTGATTTACTTACATTTCTGAAGTGTTTTTAACTGCCCCATCCTTCAATAGATAGCTGGAATCGTATTTTGACTGTTCACAAACAATCGACACTGACATGAGCCGAAAAGAACGTACACGTCATTTCCAAAGCACGGTGAAATGGCGCACACACATACTGAAGCTGCACTGAGGTGCACATCGAAATATGGAGAAGGGTGTTTAAAGGTATTTTACTTGTTTGATCAAGAGGGGAGATAAACGTGCTCTATGGGCCCGCTGTGCGTATTTCTGAGCGGAGGTGAAACATCAGAGTTACTTTGATTTGTTTTAAAAGTGTTTGTGTTCATTAAAAAGTGTATTTTCCTCAAATTAATGGAGTAATAATGTTCTGTAACTTCATGCTAAATGTTAAAGGAAGTTTTTGTATTTGTTTTCTACTGAACACAGAGTGAGAAGGGTTCATCAAATGCCGTGTGTCAGTGTGTACATGTGCCAGTGTGATATTGAACAGTAAGTTTCGTTTGTTTAATTAATTTCAAAAGTGGTACTAGCGTGTTTATTCAATACTATGAGTGCTTAAATGTCTAAATGTGGGAAGTGCTCAAATTTTTTTAATTAGAACAGAAAAATTAAATGCGTGAGTGCATATTTCTTTCTTATTGATATTTCTTTGGATAAAGATCCTTGCCATTTTTGGGGATTTCCGCCTGGATTTGGCCTACCCAAATTAAAAAGCTTCCCATTCCCACATACTTTGGCCTAAATACACAGTTTTGGTGTCATTTTACAGGAAACCCTTTGAAGTTGCATAAAACACTGCTAAAAATTAAAATAAATTAAATATATGTTGTCTGAACAGTAATAACCCTCCTAAAAAAAGAGGCGCTTTTTGATTTTTTTTATATAAATTCATTTTTGAAAGTGTATAACTCAAGCCCTGTAAACCCTAGCAGCAAGCAGACAGTTTTGTCTGTTTCCAATAGATGTCAGCAAATACCTGAAAAAGGAATTTTGTCTGTATCATGTTTTATTTAATATCTATTTCAATTTATTTGAAGGGAGGAATATTACCTTTTTTGGTGTATTTTCCGCCTACCCAAATCTAAAGTCTCCCCATACCCATATACAGTGCTATAAATGCAAAATCCCAGTGTAATTTTACAGAAAACCCTTTGTCATTACATAAAACACTGTTGAAAGTGGTAAATATGCGCTCAGGTGTCTGGTGAGACGCGTCTGTGTGTTTTTGCGACGTAACCTACCGAGTGATCACTTCACAGTCAGGATGCAATATCACAGCCCCTGATTGGTCTATTTGATCTTGAGAGACATTGCCGGAAAGCGGAGGGTCTAAGCTTTACGGCAATATATGCTTTATCCGGATCGGATGTTTACATATTTTCCTGGATTGTTGAATATCATATAACATTACTTTGTGGTGTTTCTGCACTCGAGGGATTACTTGGGCACACAACCACAGAAAACACTGAAAAACGGCTCATTTTGCAGAGAATAACCTAAGGTAAAGGATTATGTAGCATTTGTGGCTAACTGTGCTGTCTAGTGCGAGTAGCACGGCAAATATTCAATAATTTCACTTGTATGTTTACTTGTATGATTGTATACTTCATGATTCATTCGAAGTGTATTAGATATGTGATTATACCTCAATAAAAAGACTTATTGGAACTTCTTACTGGCAATGAGAGCTTTCATTTGATACATGGTTTGTACATGTGCGTCATATTTGAGCGATATGAGAAATATGCGTATTCAAAAACGCACATAATTATGACACGACTTTTGATGGGTGGAACTATGTAATTTATTGTAAATAAGTTACTTAGTGTAAAACAAATGCCAAAGTGATGCATATCTCAAGAAAGTAGACATTCTAAGCTTTCAAATGGTACCAGATATGAGCTCATAACTCCTCCGCATACATTTAAAATTGGAAGTACATTATTACTGACGTAATTTTAAATCCCGGATCCCGGATCCGGGATTGTGGATTTTAAGATGATAAATTGAAGCAGCCTTATGTCATACATAAAAATATTATATTTTTTTATGTATGTTTTCTTTAGGACAAGAGGCTGCTACCATTGTCTATGCTGACCGTTGTCTATGCTGACCGTTGTCTATGCTGACTGTTGTCTATTCCGTCTTTGTTCATTTGTTGTTTGTACAAAACAACTCTCATTTCTGTTTATCCATATAAGATAATTTTTCTGCCTGAGTTCCAAATTCCACAAATACTGCATAATTTACACTCTGCTGTTACAAGTACAGTCTGGAATAAAACAAAAACAATTTATAATAATTTTATCCTGTGTCATGTTGTTGTCATTTATTCACATTACTGGGCAACACATATATAAACATCAAGGAAAATGTGATTCTCCATTCCTTAAGTGTTCCATTTGGAACAATACTAAACTTTGAAAATTCATACACTACATGTCTTTGTGCATAGTATATTTTGTAAGTGTATAGTGTGTTTGTTTGTGACACAGCTTGTGAGTTTGGCAACAGTAGGTCGAAAGCTCTGAAAAAAGTTTCAGCTTTTTCAGAAACTAAATTCGAATCACTGCCCCCAGTGGCCAAAGCTTGAAGTGTTTTTGAATATATGTGACATAGTGAGCTCTAGTGAGCTCTCTGTCTTCAAAAAAATGGCTATAGACATAACTTTTTCATAAGCAATTGACATACACTAAAAATGAAAAATAAAATAAAAAATACTGTTACACTGTAATCTCTGTCTTGGTAAGAACTTTTCTAATGCATTTAAAACTTTGTAATGCAGCACTTTTCATGTTACTGTCTCCTTAATATGAATCGCTCATGTTGTAAGCGTCTGCTAAATAAATAAATGTAAATGTAGCTTCCTTGCTAAATGTCCACAAAGTGGTGAGTTGTAAACAGAGTTTTATATTATTAATATTATTTTTATTTTTTTTAAATGATGAAATATAGTCAACATGAATGCATATTATTGTTAACGATACTGTACGCCCTAACCCTAAATCTAACCATCCATGGAGTATAAATGTAATCTTAGAGGGAAAATGCAGCCTCAGAATTGAGCTTATCATTGATTATGTGATCCTGATGACTTCCTGGTTTCCCGACAGTAACCAGAATCAGTCGTGCCATAGGAAAAGGTAAGCACGTTTGAATTGATGGAAAAATGTCTGATGGGAGATGGTGCTTGTTAGTAACTTTTTAGAACATTTTGTAGCAATAATCCCAGGTGATCATCTTTATTAAATTCAGCATTTTGCACTGAAACACTGTGTGCAAAAGTGCCTTATCTGTTGTGTGACTTTGCCTCTGAGGGTTTATTTTCTTTTGAAGGAATAAAAATAAGCTGAGAGACAAAGAGAGAGAGAGAGATGTGTTCCTGTGTGTTTACTGGCAGTGAAGAGCCACACTTAAATCACGACAAGAACTGTCCTAGCATGATAGAGTAAAATTATTACAGCTAAACACACAAGTATGTGGACTGATTAAAGTGTCTCAGCTCTTCCAGTTCGAGATGGATGTTTGATTAATCGCTGGCTTCTGCGGCGCTGGACAGAACCGTGAAACACAGTGCTGACTTTTGGTTCCAGCAGTCTGTCTCTTGAAAGAACTACTGCACTGTGTAAACATCACCGCAGTGCACTCACTGGCATGGAAGACTGTGTCACAAGTTTGTCTTTTTCCAGTCCTGATCCCCCTCAAGTTTGAAGAGAACAGGGCCTAGAGCTCATTATTTCTAAAAATAAAACATTGAGAAGAAAACACAAAACACAGTTTCTCTGTGTATCCTTTTCTGATCTCCACTTTAAGACTCACAATGGGAGATTGTCTGCTTCCTCTTTAAATTTCGTTATTTTGGCACATTAATCAATAGACAGTTTTCATTCTCTCTGTCCGCTATTCCTTATTGGAATGGCTTATGAGTAACTTATACTGCCTGTGGAGAATCCAACTTGAGATTTCTTCACAGTAGTCCTCAGACGGATATTTGAAGAGTATTAATAAAATAGCTACATCTTTTATATGCACACAATGCCATCTAATTTAATTTGATATTTGTGGTCATCCCTATTACACCCCCATGTTATTTCCAAAGGAATCATGTTGTTTCTTATGATACATCAGCACTTATATGATGAAGAAGATGAAATGGCAATAAGGACAGAAACATTCAAGTAAATTAACTAGATGGTAGCTCTGAAGTTCAACAGTAGGCTTTAGTCAGAGTAATTGCCTCATTTCCATTGATGAGGGGATAAAAATACAGTCTGTTCAAAATGTCATACTGTCCTAAAGGGATAGGTTGGGTGGTCAGACATCCGTTTTTTCCTGGGACATCCCCATATTTAAGCACTTTTTCTAGTGTCCCGACTTATTCTGAAAAAAAGTGTTTTGTCCCATATTTTCCCTCTCCTAACATTTCTGTATCGCCTATGCGGCTTTCACAGTCACGTGAGTATTCTAATCAAAGGTAGCCATGGATACAGCTTATAAAACCAATAAAATCAAACCATGTTAGTTGAAGTACATGATTGGATTAAACTATAAAATCACAATCCCCTCTCAAAAGACGTCCAGTTAATGAACTGATTGAAGAGTCAGTTTAAAAGAGCACACAGATGAAATTGCGGCTGGAAAAATATTAAGGAAGCTTGCATGTGCATTTAATGAGGATCTTCAAAAAGAGTTTACATTTCTAAAAAAGGAGTCACAGACAGAGCCTAGTAAAGTGAGGTGTGAGATTTGTGGAGCTTGCTTTTCCATCACCCATTGAGGCCGCACCGAAATCATGCAGTATGTTCATACACGTGTGCCACACCAAGTGTTAACTTGGTTAACAAGTGTTAAGTGTTTTTTATGAAGCTCGGAAAGTTCAGAATCTGACAAGGTGCAATCAAGTGAAGGACTTTTTGCTTATCATTCTGTCATGCATGGCCATAGTTTTCGGTTGGCTGACTGCACTGCGAAATTGATCAAGAAATTGTATAATCCAACATGTTCTTCTGCCAACATCAAATCTGAAGCTGTCATATGAAACATACTCGCTTTTTGTGGACTATCAGAACTTACTGCAGCATGGTAACACACGTTTCCTCTCCCTTGGTCCAGCTCTTGAAAGAATACCACACCTTTTCAATGATCTGCGTGCATACTTTCTTTCTCAAGAAAAATGCCCAAAGTTTCTAAGAGACATTTTCAGCGATCCTTGCACTAAACTTTGGATTGTATACAATGTATTTTATGGTATGTATTGTTCACTACCATATTATTGATCATAAGTCAATCATTGACACTCAGTTCACAACAATCCATTACACAAGTGAATTTGTCAATCAGTTGGAGATTTATTATGAGGGCTTGTTTAAGGACCTTCAATTTATACCAGCATCAGACATGCTTGTGTAGCGTCTCGGGTGTGTTGCATCATAAACATAAAATGTTTAGTTCACTGTTTCAAGTTAAATATAGTTTAATACTCAATCTTTAAACACATCTTGAGATCCCTTAGTTCGGATTTGCACTTCTTCAAGTGTTTTGAACGCAAGAACGTAAAGTATGTTCTGGCTACTGAAGTGTTTTCTTCACTGTATAAACTGTGCGTTGCTCATACAGCTGAAATTTCACTTACTGCCCTCTGGAGTAAACAGGTGGTACTGCAAGCTTGCATTTCTCAGGAATCTTCCTTATTATGGTGAGATTAATTGCGTAACTTATTCTTTTTTGTCAAATTAATTGCACTGAATTAACGCATTAAATCAACAGCCCTAATAATTATATTAATTATAAATACAATAAAATAAATAGTTATTAATTAAATATTATATCATTATTATTGGGGGTGATAAATCATATTTTTGTATAAAAAAAATGGTGTATTGATAATGTATACAGATTAAAACAATCATGTCAAATAATATATTTGAAATAAAAATGTATATAAAGAATAATTAACCATTGTTAAGATGTGACTTGATAACTAGCTAGGTTCAGATCAACTCAACCCAAAGTTTTATTTTCTTACTTGGCAATGGAATAGGCCTTTTTTTCTCTCTGCTGCCTTTGTGTTTTTTGTATGCCTGTCACAAGGAAAATATAATTGACCTTTGACCTTTTACCCCACTGCATGTTGTCACGAACCCCGCTCCGCTGCCCCATCCCCTCTTCGTCGCACACACACTCACTCCTCAAGCTCGCACACTCGTTCCGCCCCCTCGAGCTCGCACGCTCGTTCCGCCCCCCTCGAGCTCACGCTCGTTTTGCTCCCTCGAGCTCTCATGCTCGTTTTGCTCCCTCGAGATCTCCTGCTCGTTAGCAGGTCTCTCTCCTCGGGCTCACATGCACGCTCCTATGGCCAGAACATTATGACCACCTGCACTTGTCTCAAACACCCCTTTATTCGTTTCACCTGCACTCGTCTCATCACCTTTCATTGTTTACACCTGCACCTTCCCCTATAAATACCACAGCACATCCGTTTCACGGGTGTTGGTTATTGTATTTAGTTTCCCGTGTCTTTGCCCCCGCTAGTCTCGTCTAGTTTTGATCTCCTCTTGAACTCCTCTTGATTACCCCCTTAGCTTGCCAGCTCCTCGTTCCCCTAGTACCCCTGTCTACTCCCTTTGTTAGATTACCCGCCTCTCGATCCTGTTTACCCCGGCTTTGACCCTCGCTCCCTCGACTACTCTCCGGGTTTGCCCCTTTACTCTCTTTGATTCCCCGGCTCTTGACCCTACGCTTCCCTCGACAACTCTTCACTGGATTTGCCCGTTTGTACTTTTGCCTGCTTTTATTGTTAACAATAAAAGCAGTTTTTGACTTACATTGTGACTGTCTCATCTTGTGTGTGTGTGTGTGTGTCCGGGTTACACATGTAAAATGCCCTCAGCAGTGACGCCCATAGGTGAAAGTGCACTCCACTCCACAGCTATACCCAGTATACTGGAAACAGCAGTTTTCCTTAATTTCTAGGATCAATAAAGTGCATTTATTTATCTATCTACAAACTGAAACACTGAGAAGCCCAGAAGTCAATGAATTGTGTCATTTGAGACCAAACATGTTTCATGCCTTTAAGCTGTTATGCAAATACTGTGTAAACATGTGTAAATAATTCTCAACAAGAGAAAGCACTTGTAAAGGGATAGTTCACCCAAAAGCAAAAATTCTGTCATCATTTAATTACTCTCATGTTGTTCTTAACCTCTATTAATATTTTCTTCCATGGCACACAAAAGATGTTCTCCATTCACATTCACTGCATCTTTTTTCCATACAATGAAAATGTATGTTGAAAATAATGAAGCAAATTACTTCCAAATCAAGTCAAGTCATTTTTATTTGTATAGTGCTTTTCACAACACACATCATTTCAAAGTAGATTTAGAGGAAATCATACATTAACAGAAAATGAAACTGTAATATGTATAATGTCTTAGAGTCATCATTCTGCAGTGTGATTAAATATGATTGTAAATTGTGTATAAAAATAAATAATTAAAACATAATTGTATTTAGAACCCCAGTGAGCAGCTGAAGGCCACTGTGGCAAGGAATACAAAACTCAAAAAAAGCTGAAGGGTTTTGTTGGCAATTTAATAATAGCCTATGTATTCCATTTCAATAGTGTAGTCCATCATTAGACAAAGGTGATGCAGGCAGAGATCAATGAGGTGCATCACAGTTCAACCTGAAGGTAATTTCGGTGAGGTCAATCCTAAATCCAAGGTTCAGGCAGTGGTATATGAAATATCCGATGTCTTACAGCTGGAGTTGGCATCAGTTCATTCTCTGAAGTCAAAAGACTGTAGTTTATCATCATCTTTCAGCAACACGTAGCAGTGGAGTCCGACACCAAGCAGGAACGGAGCTGGATCTGGCCGGCTCTGGAAACCTCGGGATATGAATCCCAAGGTTGAGACATGGAAACAAAAAAGAATGATATTAGTATAGATGCCATTCAATTTTATGCATAGTTATAGATCATGATGGATGTTTCTAGTTCCGGCAGACCTAACTAAAGCAGCATAACTGTGAGTTGAATGATAAATTAGGTGTATGACTGGCTAAATTGATGAGTCTTTAGTTTAGACTTAAGCTGAGTGAGGATCTACCTCCTTTTGTGGATAAAAAAATATATATATATTTTATTTAATCCCCTTTTCCTCCCCAATTTGGAATGCCCAATTCCCACTACTTAGGTTACTCACCTCAATCGGAGGACAAGTCTCAGTTGCCTCCGCATCTGAGACAGTCAATCTGCGCATCTTATCACATGGCTCACTGTGCATGACATCATGGAGATTCCCAGCATGTGGAGGCTCATGCTACACTCTGAGATCCATGCACTAATTACCACGCACCCCATTTAGAGCGAGAACCACTAATCGCGACCACGAGGAGGATACCACATGTGACTCTACCCTCCCTAGCAACCGGGCCAATTTGGTTGCTTAAGAGACCTGACTGGATTCACTGGATTTGAATGGATAGACCATTCAAAGCTTTGTATTTAAAAATGAAAATGAAATTTAACAGGTAGACAATGTAACAATGATAGAATTGGGCAAATATGATCATATTTCTTGGTTCTAGTCAGCACTCTGGCAGCTGCATTTTGAACCAATTGATGTTTATTTATTGAACTTGCTTGACATCCTCCTAGTAATACATTACAATAATCTAGTCTTGAGGTCATGAATGCAGAGAGCATGTGTTGTAATTTAGCAATGTTTCTCAAGTGGAAGAATGCTGTTCTACAAAGATTGGAAATTTTATTTTCAAGGTACATAAAGTATGAAATAAAGTATCAAATTATCATTAAAACATGGTTGTGATGGTTTCTATTTCTGTAGCACTATATATTTTACTTCAAATATATTCTGATTGGCTCTTATTGTGCCAATTCACGCAAAATGTTCACTTTCAATGTAGACAGACTAATGACTCATTGGAATCTGGTCACATCTAGTTAGAACTCCTCATTAAAATGGAAAGAAACTGATGGACAGAATTCACAGGAAGTATTGTTGTGAGAGCTTGTAGCTCGGTGATGAGAGCTATTGTAGCCCTGGTTCATCTTTGATTGCCGAGTTTAGTGAGGTCTTGCTGGGTCGCTGGCCTCATCTAACGTCCGCATTGTCTGGATCTACTCACTGGGCTTTCTGTCTCCACCGAGCTTTGCTTTTACATGCACTGGATACAACTAATTTCCTTTCTGTGACATGTCGGCTTCATACGTGGCACGCTGGTACCGCATTTCCTGCCTGTGCTGTGTTTTTTAACTATGTTTGATTATTGTTGGAGCACTCCCTTTTTACACTTAAACCTCTATAGAAGTCTTCAACACCTAATCTTGGGAAGATCACAATGTTGTGCTCAGTGCTTAGTGACTAAATGACACAGCAACAGAAGAAAAAAATTAAATAATATATATATTTACTGTATTGAAAATGGCTTGGAGACATCTGAATTTTAAACACACTACAGTCAAACCAAATCTTTAACCAAAGTCACTTTAAGGCAAGTCAGTTTACTCTGCAGCAATCTTAGTTACACTCCTGACCATTATTTGACATAAGACTGAAATCTCCAAAACCTTTTGTCTCAATAATATACAGTATTTCAAATAAGCAACAAAATATGACTATTACAATGGTCATAAATGTAGCTTGTTTAGCTAAAATCACACTACTTTGTTTATGGATGGACCAGCTTATGCACATGAGTAAACAAACTTCCATTCCTAAATCTGCCATACTGAGCGCTACATGTGTTACGATTTCTCTCATTTATTTTTCTTCATGTGATTCGTCTCCTCCCTCTAAATAATGTCTCTGCTCTTAACTCTCATGTTGATATTGAAATCTAGCACAAAGCAAAAGTTTGGCAAACCCAAAGTCAGTTTAGGAGACTGTCTTTCCTCATGTTTTTACTTATCTCTCAATATTCTGAGGGGGCAGATGTTCTTATAGATGTAGTATTTAGTACTGAACATTCTGTTTGTTGGTAAACGCAATCCGAAATCTGATCCATGGTCATATATGCTTATTCATGGGGATATACAGTATGTACATATTTTCAATTCTCCTTTTTGTTTATACTGTACATGCAGTGTATATTAAGTCAATGTGCATACATGAAGCGATAAACATGGCTTCTACTAACATTTTCATCTAATATACTATATGTATACATACTGTACATATGGAAGTCTGTATATTTGTCATATATGTGTGTTTGGGAAAATATGTTACAATTATGAAAATGGCCATTTTATATTTTTCAAATATATATCGTAGCCTACACAGTATATGTACAAGTATGTTGGATATGTCTTTTTACATGTATTGCCATATATCAGATTTTTGTATGGGAAAGAACTGCATAACCCACACACTATTGTTACTTAAAGGGATGGTTCACCCCAAAATTATTTTCTCATCATTTAATCACCATCATGCCATCTCGTATGACTTTCTTTCTTCTGCAGAAAACAAACAAAGATTGTTTGAATAGTATCTCAGCTGTTTTTACCTTAAAATGTAAGTCAATGAGGTCAGAAACTTTCAAGCACCAAAAGGGACATAACGGCAGCCATAAAGTAATTCAAATCAAATCAAATCAAATCACTTTATTGTCACACTACCATGTACACAAGTGCAACAGTAGGTGAAATTCTTGTGACTCCAGTGGTTTAATCCATGTCTTTTGAAGCTATTCTATTGCTTTGGGTGAGAAACATAGCAAATATTCTGTCCTAATTAACCAAAATGCTTCACTTCTACCCAGCTCTCCTATGCATGTTCATGCAAGAATCTCGTTTACAGGTTCTTGAGCTTGTCACATGTGTGGCCGGATGTTCTCTTGAGAACTGACATGTACGCGATACAATTGGAAATTCTCCTGTGAACACACGAGCGATGTCAGTTTAAAATATTTATAGCAATCCAACTAAAGACTAATTATTGTGACAAATGCCATCCCCACTTACTCAGTTGGGACACAGGATATGGCTTTTAAAATGGGGACTGTCCAGATTTGTCCTGATGCTCTGCTTGTTGGGAATGAGCCAACACTTCTTGTTCATCTCATCGTAGCACTCATCAACTGTTAAATTCACACACACTGTTCTGCTCACTTTGGTTTTCACCACAGGCAAATGCGTTTTAAAGATGATAAAAGGCAACATGGAGGGATGTAATGGCTGGGAACAATAACATCTGGAAGCACGGGGCCAGATGTATTGGCTGGTGAAGTTCTCAGCATCTCCGCCGTGAAGGTGATGGACCGCGAGAGACAGAAGACATCTTGTTGTTTTCTGTTTCATCTCATTTTCATAATCATAAGGCAGCCTGGAGCTGCAGCTGTGCCAATATTATGTGGCCACATTAAGAGAAAACACGATTATGTTACGTTGGAAGTGGCCAGATCTGGGCTTTGCATGGCACCAAATGAGCGTCTAAAAGGGAGACTTGAGAATCATGGAAATTTGATCAAATTTAGAAAAATGGATCCAATTCCATTTTCCTCCATCCCAAAATGCCCTTGTCTCAGCTTCATGGATAATAAAAAGGCACACATACTTAGTCTTACACATACAAGGAATTTGTCTTGGTGATAGGAGCTTCCAGTGCACAAATATACAAAAACAATACAAAAACAGCAGCAAGACATAGATAATAATTTTTTAAAAAAATAATATTAAAAATAAATAGTTTACATATACGTATATACAAATACATAAACGTAAATATACTCAGACACACACCTTCATACATACCCACATACACACACGTAGTGCAAATCTATTACAAATCCGTTATATAAAGAACAAAAATACAGTATATTATGTACAGTGCAATGTATGTAATGGAAGATGTGGATATGTTTGATAATATAAATATACTTAACTGTGTAGTGCACATAATTATTGCTCAATGGGGCAATTTAACTGTTCATGAGATGATAGCCTGATGGAAAAAACTGTTCCTGTGCCTTGCGGTTCAGGTGCTCTGAAGTGTCGACCACAAGGCCACAGTTCAAAAAGGTTGTACTTGGGGGGTGGTAGAACTGTATCAGCAGCCCCTGTGGCAGGTTGAACTTCCTCAGCTGGCGAAGGAAGTACAACCTCTGCTGGGCCTTTTTTCACAATGGAGTCAATGTGTGTCTCCCACTTCAGGTCCTGTGAGATGGTAGTGCCTAGGAACCTGAATGGCTCCACTGCTGCCACAGTGCTGTTTAGAATGGTGAGGGGGACAATGTTGTGGTGTTCCTCCTAAAGTCCACAATCATCTCCACCGTTTTGAGCGTGTTCAGCTCCAGGTTGTTCTGACTGCACCAGACAGACAGGCGTTCAACCACCTTTCTATATGCAGACTCATCGTCATCTCGGATGAGGCCAATACAGTCATTGGTGTAGAGGGAGAAGAGTAGTGGGGAGAGCACACATCCCTGGGGGGCACCAGTGCTGATGGTACAGGTGGTGGAAGTGAATTTTCCCTGTCTTACAAGCTGCTGCCTGTCCGTCAGAAAGCTGGTAATCCACTGACAGATAGACATGGGAACAGGGAGTTGGTTTAACTTAATCCGGAGAATAGCTGGGATGATGGTGTTGAAATCCGAGCTGAAATCCACAAAAAGGATCCTTGCGTATGTCCCCAGTCTGTCCAGATGTTGCAGGACATGATGCAATCCCATGTTGACTGCATTATCCACAGACCTGTTTGCTCAATAAGCAAATTGAAGGGGAGCTAGAACAGGTCAAGTGATGTCCCTCAGGTGGGCCAACAGCAGTCTCTCAAATTACTTTATGACCACAGATGTCAGGGCGACAGGTCTGTAGTCATTAAGTCCTGTGATTTTTGGTTTCTTAGGGACAGGGATAATAATTGAGCGTTTGAAGCAGCATGGGACTTTACACTGCTCCGGTGATCTATTGAAAGATCTATGTGAAGATTGGGACCAGTTGGTTAGCACAGGAATGAAGGCACGCTTGTGAGACACCATCTGGGCCTGAAGCCTTCCTTGACCTTTGCTTCCGAAAGACACGGCACACATCATCTTCACAGATCTTGAGTGCAGGTTGTGTAGCGGGAGGGGGGAGGAGGGGGGTTGCAGGAGGTATTAATGTTTGTGTTAAGTGAAGGTCCGAGTGCATGTGGGGTGTGAGATTGCAGTAGAGCACAATCAGGTCGTCAGCCAGTATTTGGTCCACCACAGGGTTGTGGGCAGGAGTCCTGTAATTAGTAAGTTGTTTCTGGCCACTCCACATCGATGCAGGGTTGTTAGCTGAAAACTTGTTTTTCAGCTTCTCAGAGTAACTTCTTTTAGCCACTCTGATTTCCTTATTCAGTGTGTTCCTGGCCTGATTGTACAAGACTTTATCCCCACCCCTGTAAGCCTCCTCTTTGGCATGACGAAGCTGTCTGAGTTTACCTGTGAACCATGGTTTATCATTGTTGAATGATAAAAATGTCCTAGTAGGGATGCACATGCCCTCACAGAAACTGATATATGATGTAACAGTATCTGTGAGCTCATCCAGGTATGTAGCTGCAGCTTCAAAAACACTCCAATCAGTGCAATTGAAGCAGACTTGTAGTTCATGCTCTGCTTCATTGGTCCAATCTTTACAGTCCTTACAACTGGCTTTGTTGATTTTAATTTCTGCCTGTAGGTCGGAAGAAGATGAACCAGACAGTGATCAGAGAGTCAACGTGGGTCAAAGCTGCACATGAGACAGAGCGATATGCATCCTTTATTGTTGTGTAGCAGTGATCCAGTATATTCCTGTCTCTGGTGGGGCATGTCATGTGCTGTCTGTATTTGGGCAGTTTGTCCCTGGTAAAACTGACTGGAAAAAGATTACTAAACACAGGACAAACAAACAAAAACGACAAAAGAATTGGAGAGCTCCACACCGAGGTGGCCATCTGCGGTGCTATCGCAGATTACAGAAATGTTTCCAAATTAAATGAATTTCATGGCCAACTATTTCCTAACCAGGCATGAAGCGATAAAGCGTCAAGCGAAAAAGTGAATTAAAGCGATTAAAGCTATATCTTATACAAATCTGAGCCAGCTGTGACTAACAGCAGGACATTTTGTTGATCGGTTGGTTTCTATTTCAGTGGCATTGCACATGTTAGCCCTGCCTACAGTGAAATCTCATTGGCCCAAAATCTAAGAGTCATAAAAAGTACATTCAATATCAAATGTGTTCAGAATGGCTTTGATTGTACACATCCCGCTGCAGTTCCACATTCAGTGTGAACAGACTCATTTCTTGTTGCTGGAAATGTGCCATCGGGCCTGCTGTAGTTAGGAAATGTGAGAAACACATTTCAATTAAGTTTCAGATGACCCTCAAAATGGACTGATAGCAGTAACATTAATGTAACATTAATAGAATCCATTTTATACCGCAAGGCCACGGCTATGACATTGCACTTTGGTGCTTATGTGGCGACAGAAGTTTGAATGTGGCCTGCAACATTTGCCAATCCTGTTCCCCCTCTTGTCCCAAACATTTAATTCCCTCTTTATACTAATATATAAGTAAAAGATACAAAATATATGTTGTTTTTTCTTAAATGCAACTGACATGCTTTGTTGTTCCCACACAGATGCATTTATCAGTAAAGAGGAAACTGTGAACATGTCCTTCAAATCAACACAATAGTCTCATTTGCAACACTAGCACATGGATATTTGATCATATATGACCTTGTGATCACTATTTGGGTATGTTCCTGTATCCCACATTTTTCTTTCTATTCATTTACAACAGGCTTTCGTTGCTTTAAAAACCAACATCTTGTCTTGAACAGAATGGCTAGAAGATATTTATGTGAGGTCATTTTATCGATATTGTATAACCACAGAAAACATGGTGGAAGCATACATATTTTTGGATTACTGGTTTTAATTTGTACCATCAGCTGGCTTGGTATATATTTTGTTTATCATAAACATTGATATAGATGTCAACATGCATGTTGCCTAATAGCCCATGTTAGCCGTGCTGCACGTCTCCCACACAGCTTGAAAACTAGCATAATTAAACTCAGTAGGCAACAATGTTGCCAGGTCTTTCTGCCTCAAAAGTCTAATTAAATGTTTCAGAAACTATTCGACCAAAATATTTTGCTTTTTGATTTAGCTTTTTATATTATTTGAATTAATTGAAATTTGAATTGTTGCAAATATGTCTGATGGGAGATGACAGAATAAAAATAGTTATTTTAATGGGTCAACTTATAAATCTGAAAATGTATTTAAAATTATAGTTCATATATATCAGGAAATATGTGCATATCTTCTTCCACTATTTGTTTGTGACACACCAATGAGCCAAAACATTATGACCACCTACCTAATATGTTGTTGGTCCTCTGTGTGCCGCCAAAACAACGCAGGCCCGCCGAGGCATGGACTCTACAAGACCCCTGAAGGTGTCCTTTGGTATCTGGCACCAAGACATTAGCAGCAGATCTTTAGAGACCTGTGAGTTGTGAGGTGGAAAAGGCCACTGCCATCAGGGTTACCATTAAAATGAAGGGGTGTACCTGGCACCTGTCAAATTGACGTCCACATGAATGGCCGGACCTAGGGTTTCGAAGAAGAACATTGCCCAGAGCATATCATCTTCCCACAGTGCATCCTGGTTCCATCACTTCCCCAGGCCGTCCACATTATACTAAAGAAAACGGGACTCATCGGCCAGGCAACCTTATTTCATTGCTCCAAGGTCCAGTTCCGTTGCTCATATGCCAATTATAAGCGTTTTCGACTGTGGACAGGGGTTATCATGGGTACTCTGACCCGATCTATGGCTACGCAGCCCCACATGAAGCAGGGTGGGATGCACTGTGTACTGTGACATTCCTCCTGTAACCATTGTTAAAGTTTTTGGTGACTTGTGCCACAGTAGACCTTCTGCCTTCGTTGCCGTTGCGCATCTGAGCATTGGGCACCCAACACCCTGTTGCTGGTTTGTGGTTTGTCCCTCCTCGGACCACTGTCGGTAGATAATCAACACTGCTGATTGGGAGCACCCCACAAGCCTTGCTGTTTCAGAGATGCTCTGACCCAGTCATCTGGCCATAACAATTTGGCCCTTGTAAAAGTCACTCAGGTCTTTACTTTTGCCCATTTCTCTTGCATTCAGCATATTGACTACAAGAACTGATAGTTCGCTTACCATCTAATCTACCCAGACCTTGACATGTGACCTTGTTAGGAGATGATCAACGTTATTTGCTTCCCGTGTGAGTGGTCATTATGTTTTGGCTCATTAGTGTACATTCTAAAGACAATGTGCAAATTTGACTCATTTTCTATAACTTTCATCTAATATATGTATCCATGCATGTGATACAGAAATGTATTAAAATATATGTTTATTTGGAAATTATACTTTTTTTGCCATTTTTGTATTGTTTTGAAATATGTGTGTATAATATATAAAAATTGTGTATATCTACAATTATGTGACAAACGTACATGAGCATCTTCGACCAAAATAATTTGCTTTTTGAATTGCCTTATTAAATAGTATTTTATTTTCATATATATTATATTAAATTCAAGCAAGCAATGAGTGCGTTTATATGCACACCAAAATGAAACTACCAAAATCCAGCTTATTTAAAAAATCAGATAATGCAAGAAAACCGTGTTTACATGAGATTTTAAATCATTGGGTTATTCTATGCTTTTGATTATGAAACGTAAACAGTCATGCACACAACACTTACATATATTGGATAAGCAAGTAAGAATGCCTGTAAAGGTGTTTATGTGCCAGGCAGAATCAAGGTAATGGACAAAAATCTACCTGTGTTGATCGGCTTTTGCTTAAGCTTTTATGAACCCACCTGATAAAGAAAACACTTTTAAGGTATTTAAATGACCTTACACATTGTAGGCTTATTTTTTATTTTTCTATCCCATTTCTCCCCAATTTGGAATGCTAATAGTAGGTTATCATGATGTCACAGCAACTCACCTCAATCCGGGTGGTGGAGGACAAGTCTCAGTTGCCTCCGCTTCTGAGACAGTCAGTTCGTGCATCTTATCATGTGGCTCGTTGTGCATGACACCGCAGAGACTCACAGAATGTAGAGGCTCATGCTAATCTCCGCAATCCACGCACAACTTATTGAGAGCGAGAACCACTTAATCGCGACAACAAGGAGTTTACCCCATGTGACTCTACCCTCCCTAGCAACCAGGCAAATTTGGTTGCTTAGGAGACCTGGCTGGAGTCACTCACATTGTCGGCTTATTAAGCATAATCGTTGTAGAACATTCATGTAAACGTGCAACGCATGTGTCGAGTTGGCAGGAAAAATTGCATGAATTTCAAACTGACTGTTCACATTGCAAAAAATCTGATAAAATCTGATCAGAATATGAAAGTGGTCCAGATCAGAATGAAAAATTTCTGATTCAATTTGACTTTCACTAAAAAATAAACATATTCAGAAGTCAAAAATGGTCAGGTTCCACTGAACAAATACACATACTTGGTAATGGTGCATACCTGCATGCCTTTCAATTTTTAAATGCACTCACAACCATTTTCATAAGTGTGCACTATTAGAAACACACAACTTTTGCTCAAACAGAGCTGTGGGGTTGTGTTTGGCCTCTCCAAAAGAAGGCATCAAGATTTTCAATAGTGTGCAAAATTGGAACTTTAGTGTGTGTTGGTGCTATCAAGACATTGATTTTGCACAGCTGCATTGAGATGGAAAGACTGTTCTGGTACAGGTGAAACGCACAACACATATGTAGAAAATGGAAATCAGTTTTAATACTGCAGAGGCAGTGCTGCTTTGATAATTAAAGAAAATGGCATGCACCATGCTGTCATTAATGTAGAATGGTCATGAGTCATGTGACGAACGGACGAAAAGGTCTATAGGTCTATTAAATCCATTAATTTATAAATCTGACCTATCTTATTATAGATTAGTCATGATTGAAGTTTCATACCAAACATGCTTGAACAGAATGGTTTACCTATAGTTTTGATAGATTTATATAAAGTGACCAAAATGTTTTTCTTAATCAATATATTTGTCTTGTTTTCCAGACAAAGAAAAAAAAAATATCTAAATATCCTCAAAACTAAATGTATTTACTTGAGAAGCAAGATCATAAGATTTGTTCTTCAGAGAATAGTCTGTCTCTATTAAGTATCTAATTAAGTTTATTTATTTTTACCGTAGTGACAAATTGTTTTGTTTTTCTAGTTATAAGCACAAACTCACTAAAATATATTAGATTTATGCTTTAAACGTGAAAAACCTATTTGCCAGTGTGTTAAGAAAAATAGACTTAATTTGACATTTTCTCTAAAAACACATCCTAATATTTTAAGCAATTTTGCTTCTCAAGTAAATGTATCTTGTTTTAAGTGTTTAGATAGTTTACTGGAAAACAAGACCAAAATAAATAAATACATATATAACAATAATGCATAAAAGAAAAGGATTTTTACAGTGAAGGATTTTGACAACTCTCAGTCAGGTCAAATTAATTTGTCGAGGATATTAAAATAATTTCATACATTACTGTGCCCTAACCATTGCTTTCCAAGTGTCTATCTATTAATTTTTATGAATTATTGCGATGATGTCCAAGCATCTTGGTCAGCTCTCATTTCAATGGAAAGTGACTACATAGATGTACAGGATATGACAAGACAGCTGACATATAGTTGACAACTTATGTGTGTATCTCGACCTGAGACTGTCAGTTCAGAGAGACCACAACACATTTCACAACACTGGGTCACATTACACATCACTCCTGACTACATCAGTCCCATTATAATATCAGAAGAATGACATCATGCATGACAAAAATGACAGTGGCACATCTGTGTTGGAAAATCCGTGTCAGGCCTCTGTTGGATGATTAATAGACACTGTATAATAAAGTACTAATAATAAATGTGCACTAAGTATTTTTTGTTCATGTCTAGTTGGTCAATATACAATCTGTTGGTGGATGAAGAACTGTGCAAAAACAATGTATTCGGTTACCAATTTTGTTATGGAACTCTCATATTCACAGGTGCATTTGCCACCTAAAGTAATTTATTCCACTGCTGAAAGTGTCCAATAATAAGAGGTTATCCATAAGTAATTCATAATAAAGAATATCAAAGGTCTTACTAGAAAACCTTTATTAGGATCCAACGTGAATTTTCTTGCTAAAAAAATTATCGTGTCTGGTAACGTCTTTCGGATGGGACGTTAAACCGAGGTCCTGACTCTCTGTGGTCATTAAAAATCCCTAGGGCACTTTCTCGTAAAGAGTAGGGGTTTAACCCCGGTGTCTTAGCCAAATTCCCCCATTGGCCCCCTATCTATCATGGCCTCCTAATAATCTCCATCCCTGAATTGGCTACATCACTCTACCATCTCCTGTCCACCAATAGCTGGTGTGTGGTGGGCGTTCTGGCACACTATGGCTGCCGTCGCATCATCCAGGTGGATGCTGCACACTGGTGGTGGTTGAGGAGATTCCCCTTATACTATGTAAAGTGCTCTGAGTTTGAGAAAAGTGCTATATAAATGTAAGTTGTTGTTGTTGTTGTAACATGTGCATGTAAAATGGCTAGAAATAGCATTTTAGCTTAGCGTAAAGCTAACAATTTACACAAGGTTTATTTCTATTTCTTCTGCTCCAAATGTACTTCAGACTTACTTCAGATTACTTCTCTGTCTGCTCGTATGAATGTAACACATCATAAGAAAGTGTTTCACCACTGTTCAAATGCACTTCGGATCGCATCATTTACATTTATAAATGTTTTCCATCTGAAAGGACTAAATATTAAATGAAACAAATGACAATAAAATGCAAAGTAATCTCTTCAGTAATCAAAATACTTTTTGAATGTAACTGTATTCTAATTATCAATGATTTAAATTGTAACTGTAGTGGAATACAGTTAATTAAATTTTGTATTTGAAATGTGTAATCCCGTTACATGTACTCCTCAACTTCCGTTTACTCCTCAACCCTGGCCTTAATGTTATAGCTGAAAAGAATTAAATATCAGTTTAATGATAACGACACTCCTATTAATGCACTTGGCACTTAAATAATTTCCCCTGCCTGATTTATGCTAAAAGGAATGTTACCTGCTTTATGGCTGAGACTGGGTGTCAGACTCCGGAAACATCTAGCTGTTATGTGCCAAGACCCAAATGATAAACAGTTCAGATTTGGTGATCAGCTGACAGTTTCCTTATTTCCCCTTTGCTCAGAGGGATCCTGGAATCTAATTCCAACATGGCAGCCTCAGACGCAAAACTAGACCCAAGTGTTTGGGAAAATGTCATTTTTAATTAAATCCAAGGTTCTTTAAGATAAGCTGTTAGACTTTAATTTCACCCAGGGCATCAAGCATGGAGCCCAAATACCATGATGTAAGTCTGTCACAGTCAATAATATCTCACCGCCTGTTACAGAAGTTTTGACTGACTTGTGAAATGTTATTTAGCGTTATGCATAATCATCTAAATTAAGCTAGGTAATTCACTTTGCATTTATATCCTTAATATTATTTAATGAGAACAACAGCTATAACAATAACAACATATCATATAGCTTCTGAAGACATGGATTTAACCACTGTAGCAAGGTTATAATAGTTTTTATTTCTATTAAGTTTTAAAGATTTCGCTCCAATTTTTGTTCGTTTTCATTTTGCTTGTTAGTTTTTGTTTAGTTTTATTTTTCAAATATTTTATAGTTTAGTTGTAGTCTTTCATTACATTTAGTTTTTATTTTAGTTTTAGTTTTTATATCAAGTGATACATATAGAATATGGAAAGCAGGCTTTTGAAACGTGGGTCGTACAGCTGGACACCCAAATGTACAGTTTGGAAGTAATTATTATAATATAAAAAATCGTCATTTTAATAAGACCAACTTAATTTTATTACTGATATTACAGTAGAAGAAAACACATAATACATATTTAAGAATACTTCTTTTTCTTGGAGAATTCGCCACAGTTCTTCTATCTATTATTTATATCTTCAGCTTTATTGTGTCAATAGGAAAAATACATTTTAGACTCCCAAACATTACTTTTGCAAATAGAAAAGATTAGATTAGAAGAACAGGGAGCCCTGCAACAGATGTCATTGTCCCCACAAAGCCCCCCCCACTGAACATTGAGTCAGTCTGAGATTACATAAAGAGACAGAATCAACTGAGACAGCCTAGACAAATAGATACTGTGGTGAATTCTCCAAGAAGCTTGGAGCATCATATTAGCCAACAACCAAGAAAAACCATGTCCAGGTGTACATAGGGAATTGGTGCTGGTTTAAAGACAAAAGTGGTCACACCGAATATTTATTTACTTTTTTATGTTTACTGGACTTTGTATGACATTAAGTGATAAATGAAAACTTTTTTAGGGTACACATGAGTCACACGGACGATTTTGTAGCATCACACAAACATAGACACACAGAGCAGCTGCCTGTAATTCTCTTTCTCTCGAACTGTCGTCACCGGCCGCCTTTATCCCTCGCATCCCCATCAGGCTGATTGGGGACCGGGCGTGCGTTGTTCCTGCCCGGCCCCGCCCTCCTCCGCTCTACAATAATTAATTGCATTTATTTTTAACTTCATATTTTTATATATAATTAATCATATTTTTAACCCGATAAATCAACAGCCCTAATTACAATATGTAGCTAAATTCAACATAATTTAGTATGTGAAATGTTATTTTATTTATATATATATATATATATATATATATATATATATATATATATATATATATATATATCGATTTTAACCACATTTTAAATATTTGTTAAATGTACAAATTCCATATTGTAATAATGATATGACTTGTCAGTGCTTGAAATTTCTTGTCACCTACACAATTTTACACAAAATTGGCTACATTGGATTTTTAAAAGTTAAAATACATTTCCACATTTAAGTGCTTGTACTATTAAAAAGAAAGACAAAAACAGCTATTGTTTTTGACTTGCAATCTCTTATTTGACGCTGTGGTCATGGGAAAGTGAATAGTGAACATTTACAGTGACAGCAAAACATTTCAATTTAATTTTCACATGTTGTGCAAAGAAATAGATTGGCTTGTTGAAAAGGCATTTTCATTTTGGCATTTCTAATTTGTGTTGGAAGATGACAAAGAGCAGCAGAGAGCGCCAAGCTCAAGTCGTTGTCATGGTAACCAAGAACGGAGCGGATTGCTGTAAAACTAGAATGAAGGTATCGTCAAATCATCGTGCATTGCAATAAAATATCTTCTGTTCCCTGCAATCGATACCAGACACGATACAAAGAAGGACATTGAGGATATTTACTTAAAAATACAAAATCATTGAGTTGTAAACCGGGACATTATTAATTTTTTTTCGAGAAATTACGGGACACCTCGAAAAACTGGGACCGACTTCTGGTCACCCTAGTTTTCTACCTGCTTAGCTTCACTCTATGATGCTCTGTATTGATTCCCTCCCGCTCTGTCTTTGCTAATGTAATGAGGGCAATAGGTCATCTGCTAGTGCTTTCGCTGACTAGTAGCATCTTCATGCAAGTTTAAAGGTTTAAAAACCTATTAGTTTTTAATCAGATTATTATTAGAGGTTGTATGTGTTCGATAAATATAAAAAGACTAAACTGTGAATTGCACATACGTAATTATTGCTCAATGGGGCAGTTTTAGCTGTTCATGAGATGGATAGCCTGAGGGAAAAAACTGTTCCTGTGTCTGACGGTTCTGGTGTTCAGAGCTCTGAAGCGTCGGCCAGAGGGCAACAGTTCAAAAAAGGTTTTGGGCTGGGTGAGTGGGGTCCAGAGTGATTTTACCAGCCTTTTTCCTCACTCTGGAAGTGTACAGTTCTTGAAGGGCAAACCAATAATCCTCTCAGCATACCGAACTGTCCTTTGTAGTCTTCTGATATCCGATTTCATATCTGAACCACAGAGGTGGGAGCAAGTCACACATGTTCAAGTCACAAGCAAGTCTCAAGTCTTAACCATCAAGTCTCGAGTCAAGTCTCAAGTGCAGTGCAGACAAATCAAGCAAGTCAAGTCAGTGACTCACCTCAAGAAAGTCAAAAACTGATGAGTTTCAAGTCAAGTCGGGTCAAGCCACAGTACTAAAATAAAGGTTAATTTTTTTAAATAAATTTACATTTATGCATTTGGCAGATGCTTTTATCCAAAGTGACTTACAGTGCACTTATTACAGGGACAATCCCCCCGGAGCAACCTGGAGTTAAGTGCCTTGCTCAAGGACACAATGGTGGTGGCTGTGGGGATCGAACCAGCAACCTTCTGATTAACAGTTATGTGCTTTAGTCCACTATGCCACCACCACTCCATAAATATTAAATTTTTCTTTGAAAAGATGAACTTATATACATATCTTTACATATTTTTTTTTTTTTTACATGATTTGTATAACAGTAATGTGTTATACTATGTATACAAACATATATATATACATTAGTAAATTGTGTTAATGAACATGCACATTATTTTATTGTTAAAATACTGTGAATACTTCTAGATACCTTATTATCCGAATTGTTTATATTTTTAGAATTAACCGGTAAAAATGTATAACACTGTATGCTGTGTAAACATGCGGTTAGATTTTTACATTGATCTAACAAAAATGGCAGACGGTCTTAATGAAAATGTATGTCTTATCGCTCTGACAGTAGGTGGTGCTTATGCAGCAGAAATATAGCTGTTACCCTGGTACCGCCTGTACACAAAGCAGCCCTGTGCTCATAAACACAACTTTATTAGGCATTATACGGAGGTAAGTTGAAAAGAAAATGCCATCGAAACTTTTCTGAAAACAGTCAGTTCCCTTCAGTGATATATTTATATAAAATAGTAATACAGGTATTGCATTCAAGGGCTTTAGTTAAAGCCTTCAGAAGTCATAATCACCATTAGAGCAGTTGGATTTTGTCACAACTCATTCTGTACATTTTATACTACTTGTCACATTTAATTAAAGTGTTGTGATGTAAATCTGTCTGTTTTTATATGGCCAACAAATGGTTATGGTATATTGTTGACTGTAGAGAAGGTTTAGCAAAGGCACACACACATATGTAGAGGCAATGTCTGGTCATTTCATACATGTCGCACTACAAAACATGAGATTAATCGTGAATCGTTTTAATTCACTGACAACACTCAAAAATTTGAACAGTAATTTTACATATGAATCTTTCTGGATAATGAAATTATTTATATTATATTACTTGTGTTTTTCAACTGTCTGATGAAATTCGAGGTTGTGGTGGTTGTATCAGGTAATTTTGCATTGCATATTGTGCATCTGGCAAATCTTTTTTTATTCACTTCGAAATCTTTATAGCCAAAGGAGATTATTTTGGGAACTCGACAATCATTTTGCCGTGTTGTGAGTGCAGCATTAACTGCGCAGATGCAGATCAGTGTTGCTGGTGGGCTTACATTTTTACATATGAGTTCATTGATTTTGCAATATTTTTTAAATGCATTTCATTACTGTTTATAATAAGTTATTGAAAATAATAATAATAAGCATTCAAGTTATTGTCGAGTCATTCAGTTCAAGTCAAGTCTCAAGTCACTGCTTCTCAAGTCAATGTCAAGCCAAGTCATTTTCTTCATTTAGCAAAGCAAGTCACAAGTCCTTAAATTTGCGACTCGAGTCCCCCACCTATGAACCAAACCAGACAGTTATTAAAGTGCTGAGGACAGACTCAGTGACTGCTGAGCAGAACTGTATCAGCAGCGCCTGTGGCAGGTTGAACTTCCTTAGCTGGTGAAGGAAGTACAACCTCTGCTGGGCCTTTTTCACAATGGAGGCAATGTGTGTCTCCCACTTCAGGTCCTGTGAGATGGTAGTGCCCAGAAACCTGAATGACTACACTGCTGCCACTAAATTTAGAATGGTGAGGGGGGACAATGTTGGGGTGTTCCTCCTAAAGTCCACATTCGTCTCCACCGTCTTGAGCGTGTTCAGCTCCAGGTTGTTGTTTGTTCAGTATGCAAAAGACTGGCATGTCTTATGGTCAATATTAGGTAAAAAAATGGAAAAAAAGAAACAGCATTCTCTAGAAATTTGTCAGTCAATCAATGTTTTGAGGAATGAAGGCTATACAATGCTTGAAATTGCCCAAAAAAAAATGAAGATTTCATACAAACGTGTACACTACAGTCTTCAAGACAAAGGACAATTAGCTCTAACAAGGACATAAAGAGATGAAGGAGGCCAGATGTACAACTAAACAAGAGGATAAGTACATCAGAGTCTCTAGTTTGAGAAATAGACACCTCACATGTCCTCAGCTGACAGCTTCATTGAATTCTACCCGCTCAACACCAGTTTCATGTACAACAGTAAAGAGAAGACTCAGGGACCAGACCTTATGGGAAGAATTGCAAAGAAAAAGCCACTTTTGAAACACAAAAACAAAAGGTTAGCGTGGGCAAAGAAACACAAACATTGGACAACAGATAATTGGAAAAGAGTGTTACCTCACTGAGATTTTGTGGGATCAGCTAGACTGTAAGGAGCGTGAGAAGTGCCAGATAATACATCCAAATCTATGGCAAGTGCTACCAGAAGTGTGGGGTGAAATGATACTGAGTATCTGAACAAACTGACAGCTGGAATGCCAAGGATTGGCAAAGCTGTCATTGCTGCACGTGGAGGATTCTTTGATGAGAACTCTTTGAAATAGTCATTTATTTAATTTTTTTCAAATTAGTAGTACATTTTGAAGTATTGACTATACATAGTGATCAGTTGAATGCCACTTTGGTGAATAAAAGTAACAATTTCTTTCCAAAATCTGTACATTATTCCAAACATTTAGCCGCCAGTGTATATGTAAAGTCTCCACCATGATATAACAACCAGCGTGTGCGTCAGTTTGTGTCTCATATTATTTTTTAATATTCTATGCATTGCTGGTTTACAGTAGGTGTATTTTAAATTAAGTGTGTTTGTGTATATTATGTATCAAAGATAATATTATTTTTTGTATTACAGTAGTACACGACTATACAGTAAGTGTGTGAGTGTGTGTGTGTGTGTGTGTGTGTGTGTGTGTGTGTGTGTGTGTGTGTGTGTGTGTGTTCCTCCTCGTGTCTCTTAGTTTCCGCCTCCATTTTGTCTGTTGTGTATTTGTGTGTTTCTGAGCCAGTGAGAAGGAATAACAAACACACTCTCCAGCCGGTTTATTTTAAACACAGGTCGCCAGAAATGGACGGGTGAGCGTTAAAAGCACTCTTCGTTTATATTTATATATAACAATTATTTAAATTTGAATTATAACTATCACAATTGTTTCAGCGCTAACAGGCTAACTCGCTAGCGCTTGAAGATTTCAAACACAACATTATTATTTTTTTTATAAACCCCATTTTAATACTTCTGTAGGATGTTATAACATTTTTATGATAGTATAGTTTGGGGAATAACGCTGAAATGGGGAAAATATAACTTAAAACGAGATAAACTAGCAAACATGTGTTAGCAATTTAGCTTCACTAGCTGTGTTTGTTTGCTCACGTTTCAAGCACAAAATCAAACAATATTAACGGTTCTTGTTTAATATTTAACATTTGCAGACTAACTAGTCAGAGTTAGAAAATCCTCGAATATTATTTCCCTCTGTGCCCATTTAGTGTTTTATTTCTGTTTGAATATTGTTTGTTTTGTTAGCAGAACGTCGTTACATTGACACTTGTGTAAATACACCGAAATATATTCCATTGTGATTCATTTAAACTTCACCTTCGTTGTCACAAAACTCGTTTTTCCAATTTTATGACTAAAACAAATCAGAAATCCTTAAAAGGTTAAATGCCGAAGACAATCAGCGATGGCCAGCCAAATAGTATGAAACCAAAAAGCCAGTGAGCAGCCTTGGGCATCATAATATCAAAACCTAGTGAGCTGTCTACCTAGACAGTATTTAAGGTTGTCTTTTAGTCCCAAAACCTTAAATACTGAAACATTTTTGATACCTGATGTGTCTCAAAATCTAAAGAATTGCCCACATAGCATTATGTGTGTCTTAATCTCAAACCATACATTACAGCGTACCTAAACAGCATTTTGAGGCATAATAAAACCTAGTAAACTGCCTACCTAGACAGCTTTTTTGTCAGCTTTATCTCAAAACTTAGTGTGCTTCCCACCTACTACCCAGGCAGCAATGTTTGGGTATTAGTCTGGCCTGTAATTGGAGTACAGGAATAGAGGGGTGACATTATGAAAATTGTTCATCATCTTAATTTATTGTTTCACTGAATAATGGTGGGGGTTTAAATAATTTAGATTAAAGGATTTCTACAGGCTCCAATGCATTCATTCTGAGTCTGAAATTAGATTTATTTAAACACGGTTTTTTCTTATGCACGCTTAACTGTTGCACTAAATCTCACATATATGTCCCTACTGTTTAATATCTGTCTGTCAAAATCTTCATTTCTGTTTTTAACAGCATTGGTGATGTTGCAGTTGGCGTAAAGGTGAGCTATTTTCAGTTTCCCTTATTTAGATTATGCGGTCTGGTTGATAGATGGATAATGCATGGATGGTTGCTTTATAAATCCCATGAGAGATGTATAAGTGCAACAGCAGTTTTACAAAAGCAACAGTACTGTACCCTATATGCATTACTATAAATATGATCAGAATGAACAACTTGTATGTCTTACCATTTAATTCCTTTGTTGTGGAAATGTATTTATAATAGATGTTTGACTGTTGTATTGGTTAAACAAAGTTGAAACCACAACTGAAATCTGACCCCATGGTTACTAGAACAATACTGGAATCTCCTCCACCACAGTTAGAGTTCAGTTTAGGGCATATTTTAATCTGTGTAACCAATGCTTGTTGAAATATCACTGTTTTGTTTTCTTAGTTTTAAATACCATCCTGTTAAAAATTCTCACTCTTTCTTTGTGAATATAAACTCACTGAGCACTTTATAGGGAACACCTGTACACTTATTCATACGATTATCTAGTCAGAAAATCATGTTGCAGCAGTGCAATGCATAAAATCATTTAAATATGGGTCAGGAGCTTCAGTTACTGGTCACATCAAACATCAGAATGGGTAAAAAAATTTGATCTCAGTGATTTAGAACGTGGCATGACTGTTGATGCCAGATTGGCTGGTTTGAGTAGTTCTGTAACTGCTGATCTGCTGGGAATTTCATGCACAACAGTCTCCAGAGTTTACACAGAATGGTGTCAAAAACATCTTGTGAGTGGCAGTTCTGTGGATGGAAACACCGTGTTGATGAGAGAGGTAAACGGAGAATGCCTGGACTGGTTCGAGTTTACAGAAAGTCTACGGTAACTCAGATAACCACTCTGTACAATTTTAGTGGGCTGAATAGCATCTCAGAATGCACAACACGTCGAACCTTGAGGCGGATACGGTACAACAGCAGAAGACCACATCGGGCACTTATTAGGACCATAGTGTTCCAAATAATGTGCTCAGTGAGTGTATTTTTTACATGACCTTTATGAACTTGCGTTGCATCGCTGAAGGAAAAAACTGTGGAATATTGTTGGCTGGTGACTTGCCCTAATGCTGGCATCAAACTTTAATTTTTTTCAGTTTTATGCTTCTTTTTCTTGTAAAACTTAGCCAATTTAAATGTCAGTTTATTTCCAAATTCATAGTAGATGCTTTTTAGTATTGCTTTCATGAACATCATTTGTCATCATGGGGTTTAGCATTTATTGTTCCTGTCTTAAAACTTGTTTGTGTATTTTGTGCCATCAAAGCCACTAGAAAAGACAAAAAAAGCCCTGGGTAATGCAGACATAATTTATTTTTGAATGGACAAAGAATTGCCAGTCATTTAAGCATATTATTGGATATTATGTGGCTGATTCTTCACTGAAAGGAAAGCGTTGTGAGGAAATGTAGAATTGTCCCTTATATATTAGATACAGGCCTGTTACAGGTCTCCATCTCCGCTTTTCATAAAATTAGGCTGGTAGTAATTGAATGGAGGTGGTTTATGTCCAAGATAGTTAGAGAAGAGTTTGTTCTTTTTCAGAGATGCCTTCTGAACACCGGCCTTTTAACTCGGTTTGCTCTCCAACAACAGAATTTTCCTCCCTGGGAAAACGATGTTAACCGGTCTTTCTGGGAAAGCAGGTGGAAAAAGCAGCATTTAATCTTGTTGCGTTCAATTTCAGTTTTTAAAGTTTTTTCATCCCTTTCTAATAAGTTTTGATGCTTGGTTTTGTCTGTTAAGGCTGCCTTACCATCTCCTAATGCGTTCTAGTAGTTTTGGCCATTTTGATGTGGGGAAACTTTTCCATTCCTTTTGATTATTTGTTGTAGACTTTATGGCCAGAAGCAGCTCAACGTCAAGTTTATTGGTGCCATAAAAGTGGCATCCATAAAGAACAATTCAGTGGAATTTGTGTGAGACACAGACCGGAGACAAACCTATTAGGGAGTTTTGTTTGCGACAGTTCACCTTCCGTCCCATCCGTCACTTTTAGCTGCACTTCAACCGGTGGGCCAATCGCGCCAGCGGGTTGCTAGGCTCTTAGACTCTACAAGATTAAAGCAACAATCTAGAAAAATAAGGGCGAAAGCCAGGGATGCGTGGATGTGCGTTTTATGCACCTTGATTCCTTAAGCTGTCCACTGAGTGTTGTATTTCATTGTTTGGTTGAGGGGATTGTGAAGGGGGAACATCTTTATTGGAGGGCGGGATTTTATCTTTCATGGGTTCTTTGTGTGTTTCCACAGAGAGGATCAGATGAGTTGCTCTCCGGCAGCATGTATAACAGCCCCAGTTCTGGGCTGAGCAGTATCAGTGGTAGGTGTATATGATTTTCTTCTTTTCAAGACATTTTCTCAGCTATAAAGAGCTAAAGGGGATTAAAGGGGCATTAAAGGGATAGTTAACCAAAAAAGAAAAATTCTGTCATCATTTAATCACTCTCTAGTTATTCAAATCCTTTCTTCCATGGAACACAAAAGGGGATTTTAGGCAGAATGTTAGCCTAATTCTCCATCCACTTTCATTGTATGAAAAAAGATTCAATAAAAGTAAATGGTGACTTGAGGCTAACATTTTCCTAACATTTCCTTTTGCGTTCCATGGAAAAAAATTGTGTTTGGGGTAAACTTATTTTGAGCAAAATTGAAGTGTAACAGATGTTACAGCGTGAAAGTGTTGCATTAGTAGAGCTGAGATGATCCTATCTAGTAATAACCTTAGCTCTCCTGTAGGTGTGCTCCCACGCTTGCAAGCATGTGACCAGAGTTGTGACTTTATGCACTGTGAATCTTATTACAGCTTCTTCAACAATAGTTTCCTGTAAGCTATTCAGTGTAGGAAAGACTTAACCCAACTAAAGAAACCTTTGTCTTCTAGTCCCTTTTAATTGGCCTTTGGAAATGTTATATGAAATGTAGTTTATACATATTTAGGACCATCCGATCCTCTGTCAAAAATGATTTGCTCGCCACAACAATAAGCTTTTTTTGATTAATACAGTTTTTATCTGTATTTTACCCAGTTTCATGGTCTTAACAATATTGTCCAGATGTTGGCATTAAGGTTTATGAATTTTCTCTAGGAATTCATTCATTTTCATTTTTAATCCCATCCCTATATGGTCATCATGTCTCCTACTGGCAACCTCTGGCAGATGGAACATCCAATGGCAGTGACAGCAAAAAGCTTAGAGTTGAAGACAGAGTTGGCGACGCTCCGCCGTCCCGTGTTCTCCACATCAGAAAGCTACCCAACGATGTATCAGAAACTGAGATCATTGCCCTTGGGCTGCCTTTTGGAAAGGTCACCAATATCCTCATGTTGAAAGGCAAAAACCAGGTGTGTTGGCCAGCTGTGATCTACCAGCCAGCTGAATCATAATTTGCTGTGTATTCAAAGAGAGATTTGTTATTTCTGGTTCAACTAATTTTTAGGACTGAAACCCTATTGTATTTGTAAGGATTATTATTACTCTGTCCTAAAACTGATCGTGTTGACCAAACCTTAAGGCCTAGAGACTTGAAACTTTCGGGAATTGTAGTACCCCGGCTGGCTAGCCATATGCATAGACTCGCCCCGATCGGCCAAAAGTGGGGCGCTACAGTGAACAAAACAAAAAAAATAAAAAATATTGTCCCATAACTCTTGAACCGTAAGGCCTAAGAACAAAATTATTTTCTGTAATTCCTTGCATCATGGTGAATCTGAATACCATAAAATGTTTGCACTGCCCTTTCGTTTTCCTGCTATTTTGGATTGTTTAAAAAAATATATAAAAAGGAACTAGTCCTACGCCGTTTGCCCAATTGGAACCAAACCAGTGCAGAAAGATTTAGCAGAGTCCCCATATAAAAAGATAAAGTAATTTTGAACTTTCGATTCATTGTCAAATGGTAAGCCAAAATGTACATAGTTGGCATGGCTACTTTTACTAAAAAGTGGTTATAACTCATGAATGGAATGAGATGTTATCACCAAATTTGATACATATGTGTTTCATTATGAGGACACCAAAACAATTGCTAGCCTCTGCCTCTTGGTGGCACTATAATAATGAAAAAAAAACTATTGAACCCTTGGTGCGATGAACTTGTCCATGTGCCATCAAGGTCTATGATAGATTTTCTCATTCTGAACAACTTTGCCTCAAGAAGCATTGGTGTGAATCAAATCCTTTGTTAAAGGGGACCTATTATGCAAAATTAACTTTTACGTGGTGTTTGTACATAAATGTGAGTCAGCAGTGTGTGTACACAACCACCCTACAATGTTAAAAGTCCATCCACTCGTTTTCGTTTTTGCTCTAATGCGATGACACGTTATAGCAAGCCTCGCCCACGACTGGTGACAGACTCCACCCTATTATCATAGATTCTCCCCTGGGTGATCTACACACAGTCCGCCATTTGTTTCCGCGCTGGAGCAGCTACAGTGAGAAGAATAATGTCTCAGCTTCGTAAGCATCATAAGTGTTCTGTTGTTGGCTGCAAAAGTGAACATATGTGTCTTCATGTACTCGGTATCAAAGACACTGACGATGCAGTGGACAAGATCTGTTTTTAAGGGAAATGTGCCCCAAAACATACAACAATGTGTGTATGTTTGTGCAAATCATTTTACACCGGACTGCTTTGTGAATGAGTGTCAATATAAAAATGTATTCTCAAGCATGGATCAGTACCAATTATTCGTGTTCCAGCTTTATATCCTGAAGATGTATCACACTTTATATTTTGTGAATGTGCTTGTTAGCTGATTCCATGGTTAAAGTTACCATTGTTTCTGATTGTATTCACAGAGACCAGAAATACATTATATATATATATATATATATATATATATATATATATATATATATATATATATCTTACATATACAGGGTTTTTCCTGGCTCAAAATGAGGCGGAGGTGGTACCATACTGATTAAAAAAGTGATGTTAAAAACACGTAAACATTAGCTTTGTGTTTATACACTCCTAATGACCTGGTAACTGAATACTAGTGTTAATTTTGTCAGCTGTTTTTTAATTTAGTCTTAGGTGTCAAATGTCCTTTTACGTTTTATCATGTATTATTTTTTTAAGTTTAATTGACAGTGTCTGGGCATTTTAATGTAGTTTTAGTCAATGAAAACTGTTGACATTTTAGTCACTGAACACTGTAAAATAAAATTGCCGGAAGAGTATTATTGATAAGCATTTGTCAATCTAGTCTATCCAAAACCAGTATATATATATATATATTATTATTGATGTTGTCAATTTAGGGTTAGTTTTCACATAAGATTGATCTCATCAATGATGCAACATGTTGCGAGCTGCAGACAGCGGGTGTGAGAGATGTGCGTCTCTGTGTTAGAGTGCGCATCAGCCAGCGGCGCTTTAAATCTCTCTGGTCTCGACTCCCGCTCAGATTGGGTCACTTCTGCGACTGGATGAAGCGTCTCTGACCGCATAGAGAATGACAGTTTTGGTGTTTGTGCTTATTTACATGTCACATTCCCGTATTATATTAAATTTAATTAAGGATAAAGATATGTCGCCAAGCTGTGATCTGTGTTTCTATCAGACACAACGCTTGTTAGTGTTTTCCCTGAAGACACCCACAAGAGTTTTGTAGACAGCCAGAGGTGGCACGAAATTTCACGGAGGCGGCAGCCTAGTAAGTTTCTATGCAGGAAAAACCCTGCATATATGGCTGAACTCCGGTATTTATGCTGTCAGTCATATTGGTTCTGATTTGTTGTTGCTGTAGTATCCGAAGCACGAGCTGTAAAGGCACAGCCCTCTTCCAGAAAGGGAGCGGGGGCAGCAGCTCATTTGCATTTAAAGAGACATGCACACAAAATCAGCATGTTTTTGATTCCACCTAAAAAGAGGCATTTATAACATGATATAATAAATTATCTGTTAGATATTTTGAGCTGAAACTTCACAGACACATTCTGGGGGCACCTGAGACTTATATTACATCTTGTAAAAAGGGGCATAGTAGGGCTCCTTTAAATATTGAAGATTATATAAAAAAAAACCAACTACTTTTTCAAAGTAGTTCTAGGCCGTACACCCGATCGGATCCAAACAAGTGAAGAGAGATTCTCTGGAGTTCAAATATCAATAATTATCCCCCCAAAAATTGTATTCATCGTCGCAACTGTACACCAAAAAGTTCAATGTTCCCGTGGCCACATTTACTTAAATGGTTTTAACTCTTGAGTGGAACGAGATATCCCCAAATGCTCAACTTTTATGTAGGATGGCAATCTGAGGACGGGAAAAATGTCACACCTCTGCCTCTTCGTGGTGCTATAACAGTCATGAATGTAAAAAAAATGCCATATGTCTGTGCTTCCTAACATGATTGTTCTGAAAAGAATGGGACTTTATTATTGTTTAAGGTGCTGATGGACGGTCTAATTAATACTTAATATTGATTGCATATGTACGTAAAGGACCTTAATAGCTTGAACCCATTAATTGCTGCTTGCAGCGATATTTTAGAATATATATTTGCATTTCACCCACTGAAATCCTCTTTGTAGGCATTTCTGGAGTTGAGCACAGAGGAAGCTGCCATGACAATGGTCAATTATTACTCCGCTGTTACACCACACCTCCGTAATGTGCCTGTCTACATCCAATACTCCAATCACAAAGAACTCAAGACCGACAATTCAAACCAGGTAATGTTGTCCTCACCAGGCACAACATGACAAGTTTCCATTGTCAAGCTTTTTTTTTTCCCTCACTGAAGGAAAAGTACTGCAAGAAGTGACAAACACAGCCAATCAAAACATATTTGATGTTAAATATCAAACCATATAGAGGAGCTTTTGGACCAATTAAATTTAGCTATGGATGGAGCTACTTGGCTAAAGAGGGTCATTGTGCTCTGTAGTTTGTGGGCATGAATGTGGTCATGTAGTCTTGGCCAGTATGTTTGTTAACTTGTGCTGTACCCAATCTTCAGTCAGGTGGGACCTTAGCATCAGGGTCCAACTCAGTCATCGGTGGAGGTACACCTTCCAGTCCAGTGCTGAGGATAATCATTGATAACATGTTTTACCCTGTCACCCTGGATGTCCTGCAACAGGTGAGGAATGCCACAGATCAGATCAGCCTATTACAACTTTTGGCCATGAAGTGTGTAATTTTTTCAATGTTAAAATACTATTCTAGCATAATATACAGATTTAACTGCAAGGAAGCCATTTGAAATGAAGAATATTTGAAATGTTGATATTCCCTAAAAGTGTAAACTATGTGGCAATGTCAAAACATGGTTCTGTTTATTGAGCACCCCAATCAGCCCGACATAGCAACATTGGCTCAATCAAAGGCATGAGTTTGGGCTGGGACTATGTTTTTCGACCAATGGTTTATGGAGGGGACCGTTTAAGAAACCTTTTTGAAAATTTCATTGTTTTTGCAGTTTCGATCTGTGTTGATAGAGGAGCAGAAATTACACACTTCACACCTTACATTTTTGACATTTTTATTTATAATTGTGACAGTTGATGCCGTATGTGTTAATTCTTCTTTTTTGTAATGTCTTTTCCCCTCTGTTGATAGCTCCTCTCAATGCTCTGCTTTCTCTGTCAATAGATCTTCTCAAAGTTTGGCACCGTCATGAAAATCATCACATTCACCAAGAACAATCAGTTTCAGGCATTGTTGCAGTTCAACGATCCAGCCAATGCACAGCAAGCTAAAGTGGTGGGTTGCTTTCTCAGAGGAGTTCCTGTGCCAAGCACGTTTTTAGTGCCCTACGAAGTCGACATCTTCTCTCTGTCTATCTATCTTGCTCTTTTTCTCTCTTTTTCTAGGCCTTAGATGGTCAGAACATTTACAACGCTTGCTGTACCCTTCGTATAGACTACTCAAAACTCATCAACCTGAATGTAAAGTATAATAATGATAAGAGTAGAGATTACACCAGGCCAGAACTTCCTGCTGGAGATGGGCAGCCCGCTTTGGATTCCTCTATGGCTGCTGCCCTGGGTAAAGACTCCAGCTCCCTGCTCGGTAAGATCCCAGGTACCTCCCTCTTTTTTTACTATCTATTATGTGTGTATTACAATTGTGATTCTCCACAGGCACATTTCAAGAGTTGGGATTCTTAAAAAAAAATATTTCTCTTTCATAGAAAGATGTTTTGTCTGTGTATTGTTTTTGTATTATTTCACATGTTAGTGTATTATTTTATATGATTCCCCAGTCTTTCTCATTCATACCGTTCAATTCCTACAAGATCGCTAAAACAGCAGAGCAAGGCATTCTGTTGAGTATTTTAGTACATATTGGCGGAAGAATACAGACGTTCAAAGAGATGTCAATGGAACCAAATATCATATTTCCAGTATGAAACTGGTTCTGAATAAGGTTACCAGCTCTACGTCCCTGTTTCCACCTGGTATTAAGATGCGTTTTCGGTGATTCAATTACATGTGTTCAGCGAAACGCATTCCTGTTTCCACCATGTGTCTTAAATGCATCTACTGTTACCACTTGTGTTTGTATCACTGAAAACGCATCTTAATACCAGGTGAAAACGGTGCCTAGATGTATGGTTCTTGTCATGCAAAAACATAATCTGTTCATGATGAGTGCCACTGAATGTATACAGTATTTCAATCAGTGCCATTAATTTGCACAGACTTTACAAGCTGTGTTTATGAAAAACTGAATATAATTGGAATGTTCTCTTAAGAACCATAAAATGTCACGTAGGCCCATGTCTCTGAGTGCCTTCACTGACCTTTTCTTAGAGATCTACTCATAAGGCCTCTTAATTTAAAATGCAATTTGACATTTCCCCTGCCACGTAATCAGGCAGGTATTTTATTGATATTAGGCTTAAAATTATTAGGTTTTAAAATCCCACATCATCTAACCTGGTCCCTCTTGCATTAAGATAAGAACTAATATGTTTTACCTGTGTGTAATACAGATTTAATTGGCCGTCACAGCTAAATCAGACATAGGGTGATTGGGGATGACTACACTACTGACTACGCCACTTTCTAATTTTGACACCACATATTGCAATTTTGTGTTATGTTTCTGCCCAAAAAACAAGGACTACCCATGTTCAATGTTAATTGAAGCCTCCAGATTTTCTAAGTTTGTTTCAGCAGATGTTATGTGGATTCATTTTATGTGCACTCATTTTATGTGCACAACACCTTCAGTTTTGTTGCTGCTACTGCATGTTAAATATTTCTTCCTAGTTTTAGAATTTTAAGAGTTTTAGCGTTACTTTTAAAATAATTAGTTTTCAGTTAATTTGGGAATTTTGGTGCAGACCTGAGTTTAATTGATGTTAGAGGTCAATTTGTTTAATTGGTGTGAAAGCTGCACACTAAGGAACTGCATCATAGTTTGCTTGAAATAGTCATACGGGCTAGTGGACTAGAATATATTGGATAGGCTGATATTTAGTCATTTTGAGATATAGGTATAGACAAGATAATTGCGTGCTCAGCTGATTAACAGAAGTCTGATCTTCAATAATTTAAATTATATTAAAAAAATAAAGTAAATATAAGTCATTTCAAATATTTAATAATTTCATAAAATGTGCATACATATGCTATCATTGAATTGTATTAAATATATTGTATACTGTATTTCGGCATAATATCAGCCATTAAAAAAACATCACATATCACTCAAACACTGCTGTGGGATATGCAGATAACCAAGTCTTTCTTGCCTGTGTAATTCCAGGTGCTATAAGCCCGCTGAGTGCCGCTGCTGCTGCCGCGGCCGCTGCTGGAAGAGTCGCACTGTCGGGTCAGTCGGGGGCCGGTGGGGTCCTGCTTGTTAGCAATCTAAATGAAGAGGTCAGTGTTCTGTACATCTCAACCCCTCCATCACATTTAATCCTTTGTGTTCTCTATCATGTCATGTCCTAGACGTGTAAGATTTTGATGAAAAGAAAATTCCAGTTTCTCCAGAAACAAAGTTGTATACCTATTACGGAAGAGTGCTTAAGATTGGAATCATTGTGCCTGTAGACTTGCTCTTTACCTCATTACACATTTGGGTGAATCTCACAAAAGATTATAGTTGGAGGGTTATATTTCTCTCCCAAAATCAATAGAAGAAACATTTCTGTATAAAGAAAATTAAGCCTGTTTTGTTTCCCTATTCTTGGAAAAAAAAAAAAAGCATTGTGAGTACTGAGAAGTGTATGTAATGTGCTTAATAGTCATGAAAATAATGTCAATGCAAAACATTTTTTATTTTCTTTATACAAACCAAAATGTAGACTAATTTCTTATTTTTTCTTTTGATTTAGTAAGTGAAATATGAACCAAACATTTCTTTGTGAAATTCATCCATTTTGGTCTTTCCTAAACCCACATGTTGTTTACAATTAAAAAACCAAAACAATCTCATAAATTATATTTGCAAAAACAGTGCTTGTCTTTGTCTAGTTTGACATCTTTCTGGTCGTACACCCTAAAATTTTTACATAGTCTCATTCTCTCTCTCTTTTTCACCCACTCTTCTCTTTTCTGTCTAAACTTTCTCACTTATTGAATGCTAATGAATCGTGGACGTGGCACCACCATTCTGCTCATCTGATAAAATTTAATTTTTTTCAGTGTTCTTTACACATCACCCCTAATGTATTGCTGTGGTGTCAATTGTGCTTTTTTTATGTTCACACCATAACTATAAAAGGTGGTTTTCGTGTCCACAGAAGCATGGCAATCATAAAGAAACTTTTTAAACTCAATGCTGTGTACAAATTGCTTTAAACTGTGATGCTTTCCATGGTCTACGCTCTCCTGCATGTCTCTTAACTTCATAAGTCTGCTGTTGTTCTTATCATTGTTATCATTGTCAGATGCTCCTCTTTATTTTGGTTATGAATCTATCTTTACCCCGGTACTGGGTTACTACATTTGGCACAATTATTTGCTTTTATAATGTAGAAAAGCATAAAGCAGCCATTCTCTGACCAAACGCCTGCATTTCCTGTGTACTGACCTGTATTATATTTTTTGTCCCCTTCCCTATTTATATTCTGCATTTTCACCCCTTTTCTATTCCCAAATTTTGTTTCTCTCTCTCTCTCCCCCTCCTCCATGACCTGTTTTCTTTTTTTTTTGCCCCTTTTTGATACCACAATACACCTTGTTGTACATGCTTCATTTTTTTTGCTTGAACAAATGTTCCCCGGACCCCCCCAATTAACCATCCTGAACCATGTATCCATGACCACTTCACCATTCTGCGGGAAACCACCCTCTGTTATGGATGATCTGTTCATCTCTGCTCTTCCTCGACTCTACTCTCTGTCCGCTTGCTCCTCTCTCCTTCTAAAGATGGTTACGCCCCACAGTCTGTTTACCCTCTTCGGTATGTTCTCGTTAGCTCTACCTTTCTGTTTGGTTTCAATAATTCTTATTTTTATTATTCATGTACATTTAGTCTTTGGTCAACATGAAATCTAAAGAGACCCTTTTTACTTTCTCAGTACATGTTCCTGGTGCGGGTTTCTCAAAAACAAAATGAAATTATTCTTTATTACCATTTTCTTCATACACTATCTTTTAAGAATATTTTGTATTCCTAAAAAGACTTAAGAATGTGGTTGTATTTTTTTATAATGTATTGCACTTTTAAAAAAAAAAAAAATTCTTATAATTTTAAAAACATCTTATAATTTATCCTAAGAACTTTCTTAAAGATGCACTAAATGTTTATTAAATATTTTTTTAAGTTATAAATAAATTAATAGGAAATATGAAACGCATTTATAAAATTATGACCACTCACGAGATGAAGACTCCAGGCATATCAGCTGTTTTATTCAACATGGAGAGGGTCCACCCATGTTAAGTTCACATGACCAGCCGAATATTACTTATTATTCTTATTATCTCAGTAACCGCTAAACTTGTCACGATATCATTATTTTCACACCGGTGTGGTGTTCACGTTCAACGACTGGTTGGACGCTAACTTCGCTAAGTGGTACTATGGGGTAATTTTTGTTAAGCAATGGCCTGCCCTACACAATAGCACAAGGCAGCTTGATTTCAAACGTTGAACTTTGTTTTTTATTTATTTTAACTAAAACTAGATTTCGTCACCCTTCTCAAAGTAGGTGCTGGCAGTGCTTCGGAGTGGGGTCCTTAAATTGTAGTCCTCCACAATTGACTGCAAATTTTTGGCTTTATTCTGGCATTTGCTCTTCATCTAGTCAATTTCTAATGGAAAAAATTCCTACAATTATAATTTTTTTTCTCAACGAATATTCCGTTTAATTTGGAAATGCGTCACATTACAGAAGTAAAATGGGTTGTAAATCCTTTTTCATGTTGACTTCAAAACCATTACCAGTAATTGTCCTATAGAGTGCAAGTCTTTTGCATAACTTTTTACTTTCTGCCTTTTTGAAGGTTTGAATTTTTTTAATGCATGTGATCTTTGGTTTAGTTTTTTTTTAGTTTTTTATTTGAAGGTGTATCTGTGTCTTCTGACCTCTTGTAAGGTTTTCTTCATTTTGGTAAACGAAATCTGAGTCTGTCAGTCTATCTTTCCACTCCCCAAGTCTGACTCTTCCCTCTTTCCCCTTTGTGCTTCTTTGCTGGCTGCTTTGTTTGCAGGAGTGTATGGGGACGTGCAGCGTGTGAAGATTCTCTTTAATAAGAAAGACAGCGCGCTGATACAGATGTCCGATATGAATCAGGCTCAGCTTGGTAAGAGTGTGCGCTGAAACAGCCATGGAAATAAGTGTTGTGCTTTAAACGATCCGTTTATCTGCCAGTCAAATTCAGTCCTGTTCTTGACTCAGTCATGTGAAGTGTGGTTCTGCATCACTAGGATCACCAGACAGGATTGAAAATAATATTGATTGTTTTCAAACAGGTTTCTCTAACAACAATGAAATTATAAATGATTAATATAATAGTTTTTTTTAGTAAGACTCATGCATACAAATTATACCAACTAATGTCTTTTTTTTTTTTTGGACTCTCAGCAATGAGTCATTTGAATGGTCAGAAGATGTATTCAAAGATCATTCGGGTGACAATGTCCAAACACCAGACTGTTCAATTACCGAGGGACGGTTTGGACGACCAGGGCCTCACCAAGGACTTCACAAACTCTCCACTGCATCGTTTTAAAAAGCCTGGCTCCAAGAACTTCCAGAACATCTTCCCTCCTTCTGCCACACTACATCTGTCAAACATCCCGTGAGTAAAAGCTCTCTTCGGCCATTATCAATCTTTCTGTCAGTTATCAGGGTGCTAAATAATTTTCTCTCGTGTTTGAAGGCAAGACATAACTGAAGAAGACCTCAAAGTCCTTTTCTCCAATGCTGGTGCCACTGTGAAAGCTTTCAAGTTTTTCCAGTAAGTGTTTGCTAACTCTTTGTAAAGATGTTTCTATAAACAAATTGTGTAACTGTTTGATGTGGGTTTCTTGGTCTACAGAGATCACAAAATGGCTCTGATTCAGATGACAACCATTGAGGAAGCCATTCAATGCCTGATCGACCTCCACAATTACAACATGGGTAATAACCACCACCTGAAGGTCTCCTTTTCCAAGTCAACCATCTAAAGGAATCGGAGAGGTCTTGCTTCCAACGTGTGTTGTCTTGCGTTACCTGTACGACTGTTGAAGTACACTGGGGGACCACAATTTGAGATTTTTTCCAATTTTCACGTATCATTCCTGAAGATGTTGAAAGAATGATAAACAGAAATATTGACTGTTTTTGAGGAAATTTGTACCCCTCATGCCATTGTCCTGGTTGAGACATTTATACTCTCTTCAGTGGCAGAAAGGTATTTTGGTGTAAAGTCCGAACCTCTTATAGTAAGCAGGAAAAGAATGTGCCTTACAAAACTTGCATAAATCTTTTCGTACTTCATCCACAACTGAGACACAGGCTCTGAGGGTGAGAATATTACACCGTAAAGTTTTGTTGACAAAAATCCTTATCTTTTTCCTTGTGTCTGCTGTGTAAAGTGTGTAAAAGCCTCTCCAATGGTTTTCTATTTTGCTTTGTGTTGTTTTGCATTTTAAATTTGTTTAATTTGAAATGTCCACAAAAAAAAATTAGATTTTCAAGTGGGCGCCATTATGAGCTGTTAGGTCTGGTCGTAACCCACCAATCCAGCTAAACGTAGCATCTTTTAAAGGAAAACAAAAACAAATGGGTGAACATTTTGTATGCATTGTAATTGCTCATTCTTCTCTCTTTCTCCAAGGTGTATAAGAATTTATTTTATTTTGTACATTTTATTGGTCCTAAACAAAAGTTTATGTCAGAGAGTCAATCTAGAGTATCATGGATTTGAGAAGGCCTTCATTACTTCCTAACATGATTTGGAAAGACAACCAGAAAGGACCAAAAATTAATGTGCCTATAGTCTTAATTTACTCCCAAGATTGTGGAGCATTTTAGTTTACTACTTCTTTTGGCAGGAGTCCATGGACTGGCTGATGATGGTGATATTGTTTGGCAATGTAATCTCGCCATTCTCTTCCACACATCTTCCACCAAGATGTTTGAACATCACAGGAGAACAGCATGTATGATTTTTTTTTTTTTTAGCGGTGCAAAAAGTTCTGTACATTTTTCTTTTTTTAGTTTACTTTTTTACATCTCCAGGAATGTATGATTTGGAATAGTTTGGATAAGCAGCACAATTAAAAGTGAATTTTTCTAACAAATCCCTGAAGCTTAGTTGTGCTTATTAGTTTGTTTTGATCTTTCTATTTGTCTTTCCTGTTCTCTGCTTTTTCCTGTGGCATGCTCAATAAACACTTCTTTATTCACTCTCTCTTGTCTCTCTTCTGCCTACTTTAACTCTTTGCTCAGTCACATCCTTTTTACACCTTTGACACCATATTCTCTTTAAGGGTGGGAAACTTTTTTTTGGAAAGGATCAAGTGTCAGTGCCTTTTCACTAACCAGATTTAGACACAAATCAAGATGTTTTAAATGTGAAGTAAAGGTTTTCCGCTTGTTACCCATCCATCATTTCTAGATTTTAAGTTCTTGTTTTGCTTTTTAGTTGTAGCAGCTAATCAGTCTCTCAGGTATGATGCTGTAGCCCACATTCATCTCCATGTTCTTCTGCCCTTTCGCACTAAAGATCAATGATCCTTGCAATGAAATGTGCACTATTCAAATGGCAAATTTTCATGCAAATAACGCTGTTGGAATGGTGTGCTTACATGTTTTAACAAAAATGCTGAAAAGAGGTGCAAGCAAAAAATCTAAATGCCATACTTTCTAATGAAAGGTGCAACACACTCCTTAAACCAAAATAAATCTATAATTGTATTTGATTAAAAATACATAACACTTCGGACAACCCCAGAGCCTTCAACAGACATCAAACAACATTTAAAAAACATCCCCAATTACAAACAATCCCTCTAATTGAAGGAGTGGCTTTGAAATAGCTGGATAATCTATTCTCCCTCCATCTAGTGATCAACAAATACAAAGTTATTATTACCAAAACAAACATATACAGAGTATTAAATACAAAAACAGAACATCAATAAATCACCATAGTAATTTTCTTGATTCATTAATATATCCATGACTAGTGTATTCTTCAGATTTTTCCCTCTGTGGAATGACATGGTTTGCGGTACCTCAAAGGTTTTGGCTAAGGCTCTGATTTTAGAATATACAAATGTTTGTGTATTGTACTACGAAGTTCTAGGCTTTGGGGAGTATAGGTTGTAATAAATTGAACTGGAGGACTCTAGTTGATCTTGAGGTGCCAAGCAATTTTTCTTAGTGCATTTTTTAGTTTCTCTTCATCTCTATCTTGCCAGCTGCTATAATAATTAGGGCTGTCGATTTAACGTGTTAATTCAGTGCGATTTAATTATATAAAAAATAATGCATTAAAACCCCCTGCTATTTATTATGTCCCCAGATCGTAAAAAGGAATATTTCTTCCATCTGAGCAATTCAAGCTTGAAGTATCACCTGTTTTCTCCAGGGGGCAGTAAGCAAAACTTCAGCTGTTTGGGCAATGCGCTTATACAGAGAATAAACTACACTCACAGACAACAGACAGCACATGGTGAAAACACATTCTTGCATTCATACACAGTTTGATGAACAAAGGGATCTCAAGATGTGTTTTTGTTAAGGTTCAAACTATGTTTAACTTGATACAGTGACCTAAAAATGGTATGAATATGACGCGATGCAACCGAGACGCTCCAAAAGCGTCAGACGAAGGTGTACATTGACACATCCTTAGACAAGCCCTCATAATAACTCTATCTCTGACTGATTGACGAATTAAATTGCAAAATAAATAGCTGTGAACTGTAGGTCAATGATAGACTTATGTTCAAATATATGTAAATAAACAATATATTGCCTACTAAAGCTGCTTTTTGAATTGTCTTTTAGGTAACACTTAACAATAAGGTTCCATTAGTTAATATTAATTAATGCATTAGGTCATTGTTTGTTATGAACAAACAATAAACAATACATAGTTTACAGCATATATTCATCTTTGTTAATATTAGTTAATAAAAATAAAATTGCTGATTGTTAGTTCATAGTACATTAATTTTAACAAGCCCAACTTTTGATTTAAAAAATGTATTAGTACATGCTAAAATTAAAATGAGCTAAGGTTAATAAAAGTTGTTAAAATATTGTTCATTGTTAGTTCATGGTAACTAATGTTAACAAAATGGAATCTATATTATTATTTTCAATAATTGAAATAGTTTATATTTATTTAAATATAACTATTAGTATTTAATCATTATATATGGAATTATTGTTATTTTAGGGGCTTAGCAAATATTTATATATGCGATTAATTAATTGGCATATCATGTAATTAATTTGATAAAAATGTCAATCGGTTCAATCTAATTATAATCCTTCTCTCTATATTTTTTGCAAATGTCATTTTTTGTCATATTAAAAGTATCCTCAGTTGAACAAATTTAGCTTTATTCTGTGGAAGGCATGTCCAAAATGTGCATGTCCAAATCCATAGCCAATCAGGGGCAGTTCAATTATTTCAAAATGGTCTTAAATCTAATTGTCATGTTTCTAAATAGTTTTTGCATCTTAGATTAATTGCCTCTATCATTGACGAAGTCTTTGTTCAGTCTTCCAAAAAAAATATATATATATATATATATATATATATATATATATATATATATATATATATATATATATATATATAGATATAGATATACAGTATGTATATATATTTTTGGCTTGCCAAAAGAATTCCCTGTCAAAATATAGGGAACTGTGTGGCATTTGGCTTTGTAGTGAATAATTGAATTATTTAGAGCACAGTATATGCATGATTATGTGCAGAATATATCAATGCTGATGCTAATGTTTTCGATGCACCTCATGAGTTTAGCAGTTTAAGCAATTCATCACCATGGCTCCTTAAGCTTGGAATTGATAAATCAGAATTGAATGCAGTGTGAACAAATACTTAAGATTTTATGTTTTCATTCAAGGTTGTGTCTTGTATCCTTGAACCACATGGGTCTAAAGTTTTGTTGCCGTGCCTAAAACAAAAGTTTTGAAATTCCACCCCTCAGCATTCCTTCATTCCACCATTTTTTCTCTTTTCGCCGTTATTGAGTCTGTGTTGAATGGTTGTACTGTGATGGACGTCCTGTCTTGCCGTGTCTGATGAAGACAATCCTCTAGCCTGTATCCAACTTGGGTTCCGGATACTGCAATTCATCACCAGCAAGACGGTACCGTTGCTCCACGCTGCTTTTATTTTACACACTTAAATCGAAACACTCGTGTTCTCTATCTACCTTTATAAACAAAAATGACACAATAAATCAGAGCAGGGACCCAGACCAAATCAATACCTCGTCTGGAGCGTGAATCATGTGCTCCAGACATCTGTATCCACCCGCCATTACGCTGGCACTGGGGGGAGGGAGCCGTTCTTCTCCCATGGCCTTTTGTTTTCCATATAAACCTTTCTTGCCTAGAATAAAACCTTTGGCAAAGAGAGAGAGAGAAAAAAAGAATGATTTACACATGAAGAACCAAGTTAAGTGTCAGTTAGCAGTTTTGCTCCCATTTACCACTGTTTGAATTCAGTCTATCAAAGTGTGTCTGATGATAAATGTTTGCAATTTCAGGACTAAATGTTTAGAGGCCTTTAGGTAATGGTTCAAATATGGTTTTAAGGAAACAAAATATTAAAATACTGAAACCAAAAAGGCATTTCACTATCTATGGTTAAAATATCTTGAACATTCAAGCTTAAAAGAATTGTCCCTTTATATTTGTGGCATGCTGTTGATAATGATACTGACTTCTGTTTGTAAACACAAACAAAAATCACGTTTGCAGTAATACACTTACAATGGAAGTTGAGAGGAAATGTATTGCCGTATATATTAATATGTGTTCACATAAGACGAGTGATACTAACATTATCTATGCAATCTTTCAACTCATGTCATGACAATGCAATGACGGTAAACCCTGTAACTTTCCCATGATACGTGCAAGGATGCCAAAAATGTACTGTTCCTACTGGAATTACGTCGATAAGGCAAAGCCAGAATTTAATCCAGCAAGAGCAATCGTCCACTCACTAAAGAGATGTTTATAATATGTTTTGCCCCATAGACTTCTATTGTGTGCCTACATGAGTTGTGTATGCTTTTTCAAGCTGGGGGGTGATTCAAAATAACCTTTTGTGCTAATTGTCAGCATTCTCTTCCTTCCAATTTGTAACATTCCTTTTTCAATTTCAAGCCCCACCCCCCAATCACTGTAATTCGCTCAGTGGATTTACAAGTTCGGCAATGATTTGACTGTTTCTCTAAGCAGTCTGTCGGCTCTCCTGTTTGCCTTCCCTTAATGGTGATACAGCTGAATGCCCGCTGCTTTGATCTCATATTCCATTTACTAAATTCTCTGCTTGATCATCTGTGCGAGTATAACTGCTAATCTATAATCTCTGCAGTCAGGCAAATCTGTGCTGTTGAAGGGCCAGACCATCTCAATACATCACCTGCTCTCGTAATCTAAGCGTGCGTCAACTCTGTTGCCCCTGGTGTGTGACATCTAATTCAGCTCGGGCCCCCTGATAATGACAGTATCGATTTAGATTGGATGTGTTTTTTTCTCTCTCTTCAGCAGGCATGTGTGCCTTTTTATGATGTGCTTATTTCACACTGTGAGTTCAATGGCGAAGAGCTCATCCCAATGTGTCTGTGTTGTGGGTTTATCATATGCTGTCGCCAATCACGGGGAGGGTTGGAAATATCTTTACAAAAGTATGTCTTTGTTGGTTCTCTTTGACTTCTAAGGTAGTTAGAAGAGGAGCATTGTGTGGAACCTAGGGTATATTAGATCGAATTACACATACAAGACTGCTTTCTAGACACTTTTAAGAACAACAAAGCAGATTATTGTATTCAGATTATCCAGCATTTTTGGATATTGGTGAATTTTCTGTTTAATGATTTATTAAAGACTGAAAATAGAATGCTTATTGAATACACTCAGATTGAGTACTTGGATTTTTCCAAGTACTCAAGTGTTGTTTTTGAAGAACAGTATCAACATGTTCTAGGTAAAAGTATAGTGATGTTAAGCAGGGCTGGACTGGGAAGAGAAATCGGCCTGGGATTTTACATAGCAACAGGCCCAAAAGTTTGCTGTCCTTTACTGCATATCGCGGTGCCGTTTTGTGGTCCGTCCTGCCTAATGCGACGGCTCATTTTGCTTATCTTGGCCCGTTTCGTTGCCGACCCATCGGCCCTGTTGGTTCTCCCGATAGCCAGTCTGCCCCTGATCGGCCCCAAAGTGTGTTGACCCACCGGGAAAATGCCTAGTATGCCAGATAACCAGCCCAGCCATGATGTTAATTTATTGAGTTACCTCTGATAATTGTTTTATTGTGGGATTTAGGCATATAAATGTGTATCAGGACTAAAATCTTTAACTAAAGAGTTTATGAAATTATTCTTTTTATATCTGAGATTGATATCATCATCCTTTGGTTTTTAATAACGGTTCACTGCTACCACACCAATAGAGTGCCCGAGTGCCTGCCCACTTTTTCAGTATTTTTCCAATACATTTTTTCATAGGGATTTTATAAAAGTATTTTTTTAAATAGTTATAAGCCATGAACCAAACCAACCAGCCCTGAAGTTAAACACAAGATTACAACCTTTGATTTAAAGCAAAAATGTATTTGAATTTTGGACAAAAAGTGAAAGGTACATCACTGTGAATATTTCATTCGCGGTGCATCATAAGCGATCACTGCACTGCTTGTTTGCCGCTACACTCTGGTGACCGATGGTTTCACCAGGAAAATGTACCATCGATAAAGCAACCTTGGAGCTCACGGTAGGTCTGTCTTAAAAGTTATCATTAAAAATCAATTCCCCTATGAAACAAATGATTGGAATGTGTTCTTCCGAAACAGACTGTTGTGCAGTATTGCACTGGTATGTGTAGCAGCAGTGGCTCTGGACATGCTTTTGTTGTCCCTATAGTTTAATTCATAAATAGTTTGTAAAACCATTCTTGTGTAAATTGTTGCATTGCAACCGTTAATGTAAGAAAGGTTTTACAAACAATTAAACTGAAGTATATTTCATCTCAGAACGTCGAACCTTGATGCGGATGGGCTACAACAGAAGAAGACCATGTCGGGTTCCACTTCTGTCAGCCAAGAACAGAAAGCTAAGGCTGCAATGGGCACAGACTCACCATAACTTGACAGTTAAACTTGCCTTTCTGTCAGCTCAAACCAGTATGGTCATTCTCTGTTGACCTCACTGATAAACAAGGCATATCTGGCCTCTGAACTGCCGCTCACTGGATGTTTTTTGTTTCTGGCACCATTCTGAGTAAACTCTAGAGAGTGTTCTGCGTGAAACTCCCAGGAGATCAGCAGTTACAGAAATACTCAAACCAGCCACTCTGGCACCAACAATCATGCGACAGTCGAAATCACTGAGATCACATTTTGTCCCCATTCAGATGGTTGATGTAAACATTTTCTGAAGTTCCTGACTCGTATCTGCATGATTTTTAGCATGGCACTAATACAACAAAATTGGCTGATTAGATAATTGCATAAATAAGTAGGTGTGCAGGTGTACCTAATAAAGTGGTCGGTTCAAAGTTTTAAACAGTGCATGCCATTGAAGAGACTGTTAGTCTGTCCATCATTCCTGTCATAAATCAAATATGGTGCTACTATGAATTAGGGCTATCAATTCCTTGTATTGCACCTAAATCAAATGTATCTTTGCCTCTCCATAAGTAGGCTATACACTGTACGTTAAGCCCATCTCTGTCCTCCGAGACCTGGATTTAATCGCAATCTTACGCTTTTGACTCCAGGCCATGAAGTGTCAGACTTAATGTGAGTATTTCCATCTCAAAATGTGGAAATCTTGTAATCATTCTCCTGAAGCCTGCAATTAGATCATCACTTAGTCACACGCACTCTTAACGGTTGTTCTCTCATTTTGGAGCAGATATGCTCTGCCATATTCGTAAGCGGTGGTCCATCGGCTAATGTCTTAGAGAAAAAATCAGGATGTTTCTGTGCCACAGCGGGGTCTCGGCCATCTCCAACCTACCTCCACAGTAAGCTGAGAAGAGCAGTGGCATTATGCATGCTAATTTCTAATGCAGGCCTCAGCCGCTGGGTTTGTCTCCCCCCTTTTTGCACCCCATATCAATAGCTTCCTCCATCTCTGGTGCCCACGTCCTCCTCCTTTCCTGTGGTCCGAGAGGAAGCAGGTGGAGAGGTCAGAGCACTAATGAGATGCTCGGGGAGCGAACGACAGGAGTGTGCATGTGTAAATAATCTCTTAATTACAGGGAGATGCACTATGAATAGGAAACCCTTCCCTGTGATATCTTAATTTTCTTCCTTCAAACACCCCTCCACCCCAACAACCTCCACCGCCGCCACCCTCCCATTCACGGCAGGTTCACAGAATCACAAAGAGCCGTTTATTCAAAGATTAAAGCAAACTCTGTAAGATTGCTGTATAAAAAGGTAATTTACAATATTAAACTGGCTTTTATCTATATGCAAATTACCCCACCCCCTATTCTTATTTAAATAGTTTACGAGAAGGTTTGAGGGCGGTATTTTTGTACGGGAGCACATAACTTGGTTAGGTTGAGATGAAAACGATTAGCAATTTATTTATTTATTTGCTTTATGTTTCCTATGAGTCTATTTATTTCAGTTACGTCAATGGTTTCCTTGTGAGCTGAGTTATGAGATCTTACATGAAGATTATTGCTGCAGATTATTGTTTTACTGGGTGGAATTTTCACCCGAGGGCTTTCCCACTTTCGTATCAATATCGAGGGTCAAGCTTATATTTCAGGTTTCCTTTCAGTGTGATAACATGGATTGTGATGACTCCTTGACATTGATAATTCCAGATGGCGTTAAAATGTTTGAGTGCATGAGAACATAGACTCCCGGTAGATGTGATATCCCATCCTTAAGCTTCCCATCCTTAATGTGTTGGAGGCCTCAGTAGCAGCATTTACATGGACCCTGGTAATCCGTTTGTGATCGGACTAGAAGCTCAATCCAAATAAAAAAGTCTCATGTAACCACATCAGTCGGATTAAATTGGCCCCATCTGATTTCAATTTCATTCAGATTGTAAGAGGTGGTGTAAAACTTTTCAAATACATTTGAATAGAGAATTGTTGCCATGTAAACACTTGATTGGATTGCTTTATGAAACTCGGATGATCTGCAATGCTCAGTACTGATGCAGTATTGGCATATTGGTGATCATCAGCATAAAGAAGCAATAGCGGTAAATGGAGAACACCTGTGAAAGTTGCTTTTGATCCATGCCAAGTGCCAGGAAAAGTGTGTACGTGTCTGAAGTCAGCAGAAATGTTGCCAGATTTGACTTTCACTGACATTTAAATATATTTTATTCATAATTCATCCTCGTATGCCAACCTGTCTGACGTGTGATTGGCAAGCACACACACCCAGCGGTATCTCACCGTAAACATCTCTCATTCAGGAGTTACAGACGTTTGTTTTGTTTTCTGGTCTGATTCGGTCACTATATTACTAATGTCTGTGATGATCCCGTCTATATTAAAGTAAGATCTGCTTTTAGCAGAGAACACATAAAGCAACTGAGGGAAAAAAACCTATGGCAATTATTAATTAATTCTATTGTGTTTTATTTATGTTGTCATGCATATGTTGTCTCTTTTGTAGCATAATGTAGTTAATTTAAAAATATCCAGCATTTTCCATTTACACTTATGCATTTGGCAGACGCTTTTATACAAAGCGACTTACAGAGACTTTATTACAGGGACAATCCCCCCGGAGCAACCTGGAGTTAAGTGTCTTACTCAAGGACACAATGGTGGTGGCTGTGGGGATCAAACCAGCGACCTTCTGATTAACATTTATGTGCTTTAGCCCACTACGCCACCACCACAATACTGTGCTTCAAAAGCTTATTTGTTGTTTAATGACCAACGTTAGTATACTGTATATCCTACAATTAAATACATACTGTATAGTGACGTTACAGTGCTTTTTATACAATATGTTACAATCAACACGGTCATGGCATTATAAATGTAAGTGTTTAATCGCTGCTCTCCCCCTTCATCACTGGTTGACTTTGTGATTTTGGCTCTGGTATGTAAACTGCAGTATCACTTTATTAAGATTTATAAACACAAAAAAGTTTTACTGACTTTTGTCACATCCCACAGCATATTTATTCAGTTAATTAGCCCAAAGTATCTGCGATAGTTCCAGTATCCATGTGAGGGCATGGGGTAAATTCGTAAATACTGCTCATGACATGCGGGACAAAGCGCACTGATATATTGTTGCACTGATTTAAAAGTGTACACTTAAAAACTGATGTCATAAGAGCTCAGTTACAGAATCACCCTGAACATGACAATCACATGACATAGAAAAGTCTGCATTAACATTAGAGCCACAACTTACCTCAGCATGATGCCTTAAATTGGAGCTGTGACTTTAATCTTGAAATATCAGCTTGTCTTGGTGTTAAATGAAGGCATTGCATGACGATACTATTCTTTTTTTACTGTGTGGAGCAGTGATGACTCGGCTTGAGTGACAGTCTGTGACGGCGCGCGCAGCTGTGTGAACTTCCGCTGTCGTAAAAGTCCCATTCAATAATCTCCCAATAAATTAAGCATTGATTAAAATTCAACCCAGTAATGTAACAACAGGAATGCCGCCCATTGTAAAGAAGTATAAGTAAAAAAAATTAATTAGAAATTTACTTGAATGAGAGTAAAAAGTACCCACTTTTAAACCTACTCTTAAAGTGATTTTCACCCCAACATTTACTCAAGTAAATGTAACGGAGTAAATGTAGCGTGTTAAAACCCACCCCTGCTAATAATTAAATTAACAATAAGCAGTTGATAAGTTGCCACTCTAATGAATTATAATTGACAGATTTAAAGTCCTACTGTGCTGTACTTAATTGAGGTCATTATGCACAGAGAAATTGTTCTGCGTTTGTGTGGTGTAATTCAAAAGTCTCTTTATTCTTTTCCAAAAAGGCAATTCACATAAGTAGTTCAGCAAATTTAGAGTCTTAACAAAACTAATTCTTGCTCTCAAATCTCCTCCAGAGGTTACGTTCCAAGCTTCTGTATCTTTACCGTCTCTGTGTACTGTAGTTTAATCATACAGCGAGGCTGGGGAGAAAACCTCTGCATAGTATTTCTTATTAGAGGTCACCAAAAACACAAATCATGCAACCCTGAGCTTTCTCTGTAGAATTATGTTTCTGAACGTAGGCAGAGAGTAATTCTGAAGGTGCATAACCAAACCCGTTCCAGCATGGCAATTTACTGAGGGTCAATAGGGTGCAGTCACAAAGCTGTGAATTTTCTTTTTTTTTATCTGTTCAACTTTAGTACCAGCAGCAGAATGCAAAAGTGCTGCTCTACTCTCATCGCTGAAGGTAAGATGTCTCGGACCGAATTTACAATAATGTTAGCTTTTACTATGTATTAGCATATATGAGTAGCGCTTCTAACTCTAAATATGCAGACAGCACATCACGCCGTCTGTTTTCTCTTGGCAGAAGAGCAAGAGTTTGTTTTTATGTTTCTCCAAAATCACGCCTGTTAGATAATACATAATGTGGTCTGGACTATTGAGGTCATTGATTCATATTTTATTCAATCTATATTTTAACAGCAGCGTGTAAACAAATTTTGATCTCATGAACCATCTTTTCCTAACAAAAAATGATTATGGTATTATCAGAAAAGTATACCATGGAAAACCCACGGTGATACTTGGACAATTTTGGACACTTTGAAGGTATTCTTTGAAGTACTTTAGGCTACCACTGTATATCAGTATGGTAATCAAACAGTACCATGGTAAGCATCAGTTTTAAACATTTCCATGAAGTGGCCCCCCTGTATATGATTTTCAGAGGCATTATTATTTATGTTTTTAAAGAAAAAAGTGTTTTCTAATCATAGTCAAAAAATCTAAAATTCTTCAATGTAATCTATGTATTAACATACATTTTGTAAACATAAATATGTTTAATGTAATATGTATGCAGTATATAGCCCAAGATTAGAATATAAAAAAACCTGATCATTTTTGCCATGGTTTGTTTCACTGTTCACATTTTCATATTTTTGATCCACAGAACATGCAGAATGTTAAAGTCAACTGTCACAGGTCACAGATATAGGGTATGTCTCTTGCATTGCAGCTAATTGGCGATTATGTTCATTATTCCTGCAAAGTGATTCATTTAATGAACAGATTATTGGCATAATTGCATACGGCCGATAAGTCGTGGCTTCTCTCTGATGACTCTGCCATCAATGAAAATGACATCAATGCAGGAGGTGAGGTCACTTTAACTCATCTAATCTCCCTGAAGAATGTGTTACTGGGCAAAAACAAGCTTAATACCTCACGCACAGAACTCTATAGTCCTCATGGTACTGGGAAGGAAAAACATATTGGCTGATTTTTCTTTTATGTTCTGGCTGTTGTTTTGTTTGTGTATCCTTAGTTTTATTCTGACTCATGCTTCTGTGGATGTTTCTAGTGAAAGGTGCAGTTCAGCCACAAAAGTAGTACAGGAAGAACTATAGTGGGGTTCATAAGTCTGAGTCCACATTGAAAATCTGGTATTCAAAATCTAATTTAAACCTGGAAATAAAGTATTAATATTTTCAGCACTTTAGAAAGTCAGAAAGTCAGTCTAATTGGTTTAGAACAATATTAGGGCGATTTGAGTGATTTATTCCTTTCAAATGTTATTTAAAAGCAGTTCTGGGTAGGACATTTTTTGTCTAGCAGGTACAATTAAAACAGCCCCTCGGGTAAACATGCTGAGGATAAAGTGTCTTCCTATCCTTGTACTTGCTCTCACTGATATCAGCATTAGTGTTCTTACAATCAGCATTTCTGGAAGCTGATAACTGATTACAATATTTTTGTTCATACTGAGTTTTAGTTTTAGACACTAGAAAATGTGTTTACAGTAAAAATCATCCAGATATCCCCTCAAGTATTATAGCTGTAAAACCAGCAGATTTGGCTGGCAGAAAGAGCAGTTTCTGCTCTGGTGTAAAAACAGCACATGCTGCAATTTTTTGATACAATAATCTTGTTATACAATATTGTATATACAGTACAGTTTTACAGTATTGATTTTTCTTCTTGTTCAATATTTTGTTCATTGGAGGTTATATTCCTTAATGCAGCATTGCAAACAGTAAAGGCAATGTGTAAGTTAACAGATAAGGTTTGTTTTTTCAAATGAGAAACACAGGATTAAATCAGGTTCTTAAGGTTTTCTTGCTAAATACAGAGCTAACATTGATATGTACAATTGTACAGTAAAATCAAACATAATCCACTGCATTCTCCTTTAAGACACAATATTGATGTAATGACTCTCAATTATAGCAACTAACAGGCAGCGGAGGGTACATTTACCCCATTAAATTTTCTTGCATATCTTCCCAACCGTTCAACAGACAACGCCATCTCCACCACCCTCCATCTGGCCCTCACCCACCTAGATAAAAAGGACTCATACGTTCGAATGCTGTTCATAGACTTCAGCTCAGCATTCAACACAATAATTCCTCAGCACCGATTGGAAAGCTGAACCTGCTGGGCCTGGACACCTCCCTCTGCAACTGTATCCTGGAGTTCCTGACTGGGAGACCACAGTCAGTCCGGATCGGGAACAGCATCTCCACCACCATCACCCTGAGCACTGGGGTCCCCCAAGGCTTTGCGCTCAGTCCACTGCTGTTCACTCTGCTGACTCACGACTGTGCAGCAATGCACAGCTCGAACCACATCATTAAGTTCGCCGATGACACGACCGTGGTGGGTCTCATCAGCAAGAACGACGAGTCAGCATACAGAGAGGAGGTGCAGCGGCTAACGGACTGGTGTAGAGCTAACAACCTGTCTCTGAATGTGTACAAAACAAAAGAGATGGTTGTTGACTTTAGGAGAGCACAGAGTGACCGCTCTCCACTGAACATCGACGGCTCCTCTGTGGAGATCGTAAAGAGCACCAAATTCCTTGGTGTTCACCTGGAGGAGAACCTCACCTGGTCCCTCAACACAAGCTCTATTGCCAAGAAAGCCCAGCAGCGTCTCTACTTTCTTCAAAGTCTGAGCAAAGCACATCTCCCACCCCCCATCCTCACTACATTCTATAGAGGGACTATTGAGAGCATCCTGAGCAGCTGCATCACTGCCTGGTTTGGGACGCAAAGCCCTGCAGAGGATAGAGAGGACAGCTGAGAATATCATCAGGGTCTCTCTTCCCTCCATCAAACAGATTTACTCAAAACACTGCATCCGCAAAGCAACCAGCATTGTGGATGACCCCACACACCCCTCACGACTTCTTCACCCTCCTGCCATCTGGCAAGAGGTACCGAAGCATTCGGGCACTCACGGCCAGACTGTGTAACAGCTTTTTCCCCCAAGCCATCAGACTCCTCAATACTCAGAGACTAGACTGACAACACACACATTTCCTGAGTTGCACTTTAATTATTGTCACTTTATACCTGGCTGCTACCTCAATGTCCATAGAACATTATCTCATAGTATGTTATGTTTACATTTGGCATTTTTAGAAACTGTCATCTTTTTGCACTACTGTGTACTGGTCGGAGCTGCAATGTCTCTCACTGTGCCTATTGTCCTGTTCGTTTTTAGTAATTTATTGTACCATCCTGTACTTTTTGCACACATTTGCACGTGCACTTTATATAAGTATGCTATTTAGTCTGTGTAGTCTCATGTGGGTCTGTGTTTGTCCTATGTTGTTTTATGTAGCACCATGGTCCTGGAGGAACGTTGTCTCGTTTCACTGTATACTGTACTAACTGTATATGGTTGAACGACAATAAAAACCACTTGACTTGACTTCTTTTATTTGTGGGTACTTTTTACTCAAGTAAATTTCTAATAAAAAAAATTAATTTTACTTTGTTACAATGGGCGATGTTCCTGTCGTTACATAACTGGTTTTAATTCAATGAGTGTTATTAAATGTGTAATTTATTGAGTTTTTTTTTTAAATGGGACTTTTACGACAGCGGAACTTTACAGCGATCCTTTGTCACTCGAGTGGACCTCATCACTCCTTCAGCAGCAACGCTCAAACCAAACACTTTCTTTTTGTCATGTAATGCCTTCATTTCACACAAAGACATGTAGATATTTTAAGACTAAATTACTGCTACAATTTAAGATAGTATGTTGCGGTAAGTGTTGGCGATTGTGATAACATTAACTTGTCTGTGTCATGTTGAGGGTCATTTTCAAGGTAATTCTGTAACTATAGGCTCTTATGACATCAGTGCTGCATTATATCAGTGTCTACTGTATAAATCCATGTAAACATCCACATTAAAGGAATAGAGCACCCAAAAAGGAAAATTCTCTCATTATTTACTCACGCTTATGCCATTCCAGATGTGTATGACTTTCTTCAGCAGAACACAAATTAAGATTTTTAGAAGAATATCTCAGGTCTTTTGGTCCATACGATGCAAGTGAATGGGTGCCAACATTGTGAAGCATACAAAAGTCAGCATAGAAGAAATCCATATGACTCCAGTGGTCAAGTCAATGTCTTCAGAAGCAATATGATGGGTGTGGGTGAGAAACACATCAATATGCAAGTCAATTTTTACTATAAATTCTCCTCCCTGTTCAGTCAATGTCCACTTCAACTTTGACTTTCAGATTATTCTTCTTTTGTTTTTTGGTGATTCACATTTCATAGAGAATTTCTAGCAAAAATTGACTTAAATATTGATCTGTTTCTCACCCAAAAACTGTCATATCACTTCTGAAGAAATGTAACCACTGGAGTCATATGGATTACTTTTATACTCCCTTTATGTGCGTTTTGTCAAAATGTAGCCACCCATTCACTTGCATTGTGACTTACAGAGCTGAGATATCTTTATAAAAATCTTTATTTGTGTTCTGCAGAATAAAGAAAGTCCTACATATCTGGGATGGCATGAGGGCGAGGGTGAGGGTAAATGCCTTTTGCTCTGCTGATCATGTGTTTCCGACAGTATTTCTACTTTTGACAGACACATTTCTCTAATGGACAAAAGAGAACAATCTTTGAAGTTAAATAAGGCTAACACGCTTCCAAACACACATATAAGGTGCAGTTTACCCTTAGTGTGCCGAAATAATGATCTAAATTATTTAGACACTGGAAATATGGGGCAGTGGTGGCTCAGTGGTTGAGGCTCAGGGTTACTGACCAGAAGGTTGGGGTTCAAGCCCCAGCACCACCAAGACGCCACTGTTGGGCCCTTGAGCAAGGCACTTAACTCCAGGTTGCTCCAGGGGGATTGTCCCTGTAATAAGTGCACTGTAAGTCGCTTTGGATAAAAGTGTCTGCCAAATGCATAAATGTAAATGTAAAATATTGTAACCACCCTGAACTAAGAATCCATGTAGGACTTTAAATAGCTGTGAAGAATCCATAGTAGGCATTAATAAAGCATGATATTGCTTCATTTTAATCAGCATTATATATATTTTGGCCTGTGGAACATTGTTCATGTTTTTTCACAGTAATAAATACTAGAAAGTTTTCCAAACTGTTCTTCTAATTGACAGATTAGAAGATATTTCAGCCATAAATTAATATTCTGTCATTCTCACACCTTCATGTTGTTCCAAACCTGTGTGATCCAAAAGATGTGAGAGACATAATGATAAGGACTGACAGTCTCAGTCACCAATCATTTTAAAATATGGAGTGAAAATAAAAAACATGCAGTGAAAGTAAATGGTGACTAAGGATAACATTCTGTCTAGCACCTCCTTAATTGTGGTGCATGAAAGTAAGTCATATGGTTTGGAACAACATGATGGTGAATGATGCCAGAATTTCCAAAATAAAATTAATATTATTATTATGTAATATATGTTAAATGTTTGTTGATTAACATCACCTATCATAAAGGCATGAATGTGCTAACGGCAGTCATTTGCCTTGTTTTTAATGTGAAAGGGGCATTTGTCTGCGATTCGTTTCACATTATAGCATCGGTGTGCATAGGCCCCAAGACTCCTTTCAGAGTCCAAACTCTTTAAAAAGTAGAGGAAACCAGACTGCTGCAGACATAATAAGGAACTGTTGAATTCAGAAGTATTGATTGTTTCCAGCAGAAAAAGCCAGAGAGAAACTTGCACATATTCAGTTTGCTCCTGAGAGAGAGAAATCTGTGGTACTCTGGCATTCTAGGAGCGCCCCTGCAGAGCGACTTTGGGCTCAGGTTGTTTGCGCACAGGGTAGGGAGGATAATCCCAAGGGTATTTCTCACCTCCTACAGGTTAAGGATACAGCTCTCTCTCTCTCTTTCTCTCTCTCTCTGTGTGCATTCAGCTGTGCACAGAGGATCAGTGGAGTTGATACGTGCTCCGGGTTTGTCTCGCTCAGGGTCATTAAATGCACAGCAGCGACTGGCTCTGATTCCTCGTCGTGCCATACAACATTGCGTCTCCATATGGTCTGTAATAGCATGTCTAATTTATCTTTTACATGAACTGTGTTAGACGTGTTTAAAGGCATAATTCACCCAAAATGAAAATTCTGTTATTATATATTTACCCAGTGCTGGGCCGTCCTATAAGCTATATAAGTATTTACAAATATGTGTAAAGTCAATGAACATTTCACAATAATATTGAGAAACATCAGCAACTTTTATTTTGAAACTTCCATTGGCTTTAAGGGTTACTTTCATTTACACAGCTCACACATTCATGGTATCAAGGTGTGTGGACCTCACCATTTAACATACAAGTCACTATGATAGTGATAACCAAAAACAACATATTTAGAATAAGATCAGCTCTGAATAATCACCAAATGACAAATAACTAGAAGTTACAACATTTGCAAAAACAGCAGCGTATATCAAATTGGAAAACAATAAATAGTACATCATTTATGCAGAAATGCTAAATTGTCACAGCACCTAAATAACACACTTTACCCTTTACATTCATCAAAATGTTTACCTATCTTCATGTTGGGGAAAAATATTTATTAGACACATAATTTCTCTTTACAAAAACATCCACTAATTACATTTGCAGTGGTTCTATGGATGTTTAAAAGCTATGGCAATATTCACATTGGTGAGGCCAATTTTCTTGGTTTCTGGATTTAGGGTCCTATATTTACCCCCAATTTGTCCAAACCCCTATGACCCTTTTTTTTTCTCCCTGTGGAACACAAAAGGAGATGTTAGGCAGAATGTCTCAGTCAACAGTCACTCAGCCACACAGCCCAAACTGAACCCATAAGCTTGTTTTGGCCTCTGTCGATACTCTGTGTCAAAGAGCTCCATTTGCCATCTGAGGTAATCACTTCCATTAGCATTTATCAGTGTGCCTGTCCAGGGACCACTTTAGAGACATCTGCTTTCTCAATCGCTCTAAAAGGCTGCCTGCGCCGCCCCGCAGGATCCGCTGCACGGACACAAGAGTACCAGGGCTTTACGCGACCGTTAATTGATGTCTTTTAGGGTTTGCTAAGATATTAGTGGCTAAACCATCTGAAACAATCCTCGATTCTTGCTTCATCCCCAAAGGGTAGATTGAAGACCTGAAGAGAGGGGTGTGGAAACCCGACTCTGCACTCTACCGTCTCTCTACAGTGTCCCTTGGCCCTGACACTCTTTTTGGAATATAAAAAATAAAAATAGGCAGATGCTATCTGCCCCCATAATTAAATAATAACAGTATAGGCCGCATGCTTATTATGTTCACTAGAGTCCCAACGACACACAACACCAACCCCTAACCCAAAACATAATACTACCCATACCTTAGAAAAATGATCATGATTTTCCTACATTAACCATAGTATCTATTTTGTACAATCACAATTGTTAATTGCATCAAATCTATTGTTTCTGCACAAAAAACAAACAAACTGGTTACTACAATATTACTATATAAAAATGTATTATTATTATAAGAAGTATTAAAGAAACTATGAAGAGAGGAGACAGGAAACAGAATGGGGAAAAAAAAGAGTGCGACAAATGCGGAATCAAACCGCATCGAAAAGGAACAGATTCACCGGCATTACCACTGAAGTGACACATAATGCAGTTTGTCATACATTTCTATGTTTCCAGCAGACTATTGGGGTGCAAATATCCATGCTGTGTGGCAGGTGTTATTTAAACCTGGGTGCAAATAGTCACTCTGAAAAAGATTAGGCCTTTGCCAAAATCTAGGAAATTCCAGAAGGTTTTTAATGGTGCATGGTGCCACAGCCCTGTCTGAGACAGGGAAAGCTGATGCCAACTCATATGAGGCATGGTGGCATTGGGCACTATTCTGAGCAGGGCCTACTGGCAGACTGGCAAACATTTAATTGCAGAATATAGGATACCACCGACAGCCTTCCCATGCCAGCTGTCTCCAGTAGGAGAGTTAAACACCTTTCTCTGTAAATGAAAATTGATTTAATTCAGTATTGCTTTTAAATCGTGCAAGCATATAAGGTGCATGCGAGTGCAGTTACTGCTGATCTGAGGACAGAGTAACACATTTTTGAAGAACAAGACAAACTAATGGAACATTTCAGAATGTGAGTGTGAATTTTGACCAGTGCCTCAAAATGCTGGTGTCAAACATCATTAGTTCTCAAACGTGTCATGACCAAATGCAATGTGAGCATTTGAATGTTGAATGAATTGAATGCAAACATGAATGGGATTTCAGAGCTACGGCGGAGGGGAATATTATTAGCGAAAAACATCTTCAATTTTAGATTTTAAACTATATTTTAAACTATATTTTAGTAACTATATTTTAACCATGATATTCGTAGAGAAACCATAGTGATAATACAATAAAACAAAAACTATGGTAATAAAAATCTATTTTGTGGGTATCATGGTTTTACTATGCAAATACCATAGTTTAACTGTAGTTTTACTATAGTAATATTGTGGTAACACTTTAAAATAAGTATCAATTTGATAACATAAACAACATTAGTTAACATGAACTAACAATGAATAATACTTTTACATAATTTATTAATCTTGGTTAATGTTACTTTAAATATCTGATTTTTAAAATCAAAAGTTGGAAATGTTTACATTAGTTAACGTACTATGAACTAACATTAACAATTAAAAACGTTATTTGGTGACACTTTACAATAAGGTTCCATTTGCTATCATTAATGCATTAGGTATAATAAACAAACTATTAACAATGTATTATAAACAACATTTATTCACCTTAGTTAATGTTAGTTAATAAAAATACAATTGTTCAATGTTAGTTCATAGTGCATTAAATAATACAACTTTTGATTTAAAACGTATTAGTATGTTTTAATTAACATTAACTAAGATGAATAAATGCTGTGAAAGTATTGTTCATTGTTAGTTCATGTTAACTAAAGTTGTTAACTCATTTTAACAAATGGAACCTTATTGTATTGTGCTACCTGTTATTTTTTATTAATTATCATTAACAAAGAATAATAAATACTGAAAAAAATGGTTAGGGTTTCATTGTTAGTTAATGATACCTAATGCAGTTACTAATGTAAAAAAAATGTATTCTTATAATAAAGTGGTACCAATAAACTGTTTTTTTGGCAGAAAACATGTTTTTCTAGAGTAATATTGTACCATGATTGTTTTAGGCTAACTGTTTTTTTAATTATCATTTTATTTTAATTTATGCATTTATTTTGGTTTTTTGACGGAAACCATGGTTTTACTATAGTACTATTGTAGTAACAATAAAAAGTCAGTTAAATAATTATTGTTTTGTAGAAACCATGGTTTATATACTGTATACTGTATCCATATATTAACAATGGTTTTACTATAGATTAACCCTCTTGTGGTTACTATAAATTTACTACAAATACCATGGTATTTATAGTAAAATCAAAATAATCACAAAATTATTATTTTTATTACCAGAGTTTTGGTTTTCCTGTATTAGTACTATGGTTTACTACAAATATCAAGGTTAAAATATGGTTATTTTAGTAAAACCAGGGTAATTTGCAAGGGCACACAAAACTATTTCAGGAAAAATTACCACCCTCCGTAATTTTGGGGTGAACAGTTCCTTTAATATTTCTTCTAAACCCCAAAATCAGCCCCACAACCAGAAATGTCAGCGCTTCTCTCTCTTTCTATACAGTTCTTTAAATACCTTTTCTATTGGTCATCTAACACTGGAATGTTAAGATCTTGTGAAAAGCTGAGTGACAGTACCTATAATCTGTGAGACAGTGAGGGGCATCAGCGTAAAGGAACACACACCGTACTGTGTATCGACCCTGTCAGAGCATTAACATGGTGGTAAAGTTAAGAACCACCAAACCTGAGTCAAGACCTGCCGGAAAAGCAATTACAAACACTTGACAAGACAAGTGTAGCATCATTCAAGATATGTCTGTAGCAAAGCTGCAACAGACCTTACACGGCTTTAATGAGATGTTAGGACCAACAGATTCACTCTGATCAAAGCCTCGCCACACAGGAGACCACGGTACACAAGGCCGAGGTAATTCTCAACAGCACTATTTCTTCAAAGAGACATGACTGTGAGTAGGGTTGTCGAGCCTTTGTGTGATAACAAAAGGGAAAGACCTTTGGTGGGCTAAATATATCCCCCAGCCCACAAAACAATTACGCTGATGGACCAAGGTGGTGCAAAGACTCCCTCTTCCAAACTTCTTCTGGGAGACATGGGTGCCAAAAGAACAGAGAAAAAGAACTTAAAAACGAAAACGGGAGGTCATACTGAAAAAAGCTTGTTCAATGTGCTCAGTTTCTATGTGCTCAAGATCACATAAAAAAATATTAAGATTGAGAGATTCAAAAGGCAATAATTATATGTGTTGTCATAAGTGCAAACCTGATGATTTTTGTTACATTTTTACCAATTGAAAGGCAATAGCTTTTGTGCAAAAGCTAGTGAGCTGACTCGTTAAATATTGCCTGCAAAGATGGCTACCTTCTAAGGTAACATGCTAATCGAAAATGAACCCAAGGGACTGATAGTGATAGTCTAGACTGGATGTGATAGTCTACATAGGTAGTCTATCCATTGATTAAAGGTCATTCCAATAAAGTGCAACAGTAAACACCTGCTTTTTTCAGTGGCATTGACACAGTGGCATTTCCACAACCAAATTATTTTAAATCCCATTCATTAAAAACAAATTTAAATAAAGAGTTCCAAGTCTTGAACTGAAGCAAACCAACCAGCTCAGAAACCTCACAACAATACAACACTTGATTTGAAGGAAAGAAATTGAGGTATATAAAAAAAAAAGACAAAAATATATATGACCAGTCTGATCAACCTGGTGACATTTTTGCTAAATAATATTATGTGGTTTCTTGCACACATTGCGGCAGTTCTGATGTGAAATGTCCACCAGCTCGTTTCAAGCCGTAACATAAAAGAGGGATCAGACAACAAAGTCTAATAAATACAAATGGTTTTATTTTAATTAAACAAATACCACAACAACCAATAATTAATAATCACAAGTCTAGGGATCATGAAGGAAAAACAAAGAGTTAGCAAACAATATAACTATGATAAAATCTTTGTGCTACAGGATTTAAGAAAAACATAAGAAGCAAAATAAGAAAAGTATCAGTAAGGACTTACGTAAGACTCCTAAAGAAAACTATCCCACAAAGAGCGTCTCCCCCAAATACCCCACAACACTCTTATATACTCTAACTAATTATCAATTAACATGGGGAAAACCAGTCAAAAACTCCCATGCTCTGCTCCAATAGAATCAGGAGGAGACTCAGGGTTGTCACATCACTTTGAAGTTTTTAAGGTTAATGCTATATGGAGTGTTAAATCAACAAACCTGCCTCCCTTCCCTAAACCATGTCTTTTTGTGGTGCTTCTATTAAACTTTCGGTTCTCTCGTCGAGTCACAGCCCTTTGCATTGAGAGTGCAACGCTCTCAGTTGAACTACTGCACAGTTTGATCATGCATAAACAAGCATTTAAGTAAAGTTGGTAATGTTAAGCAAATGTTAAAATGCATCACCTTACAAGTCATGCTCTATAATGAAAATGTTCAGATGTCATAAGATTTTGTGTTTATACTGATAATGTGTTGTTGTTTTTTTACGTAGGATTTGTGTGAAAAGGAATAAAAGTAGTTTGCTGTAGTGCCTTGTCCAATGAGCCATGTAAAAATCCTTTTGCAAAAATCTAGGTATAGTATTGTGATTCTATGAGACCAAGTTGGGATAGAAAATGAGTACATAGGTCCATAGGCCTCTTTTATTGGTGGGATGGGTGGGTCATGTCCCTACCACTTTTTGCCATGGCCATTTTTGTCCCTTCCACTTTTTCATCTAGCTTTCATTAGGTAAGTATCTAATGCAGACGTTACATTGCCAGTTCTTAAGCAAAGATATTGGAATAAGATAAAATTTGTGAAATATTTATTGGAGCACTTAAATTGGTCATCAAGAATGACAACAGTACCGTAATTTCCGGACTATTGAGCGCACCTGAATATAAGCCGCACCCACTGAATTTTAAAATAATTATTATTTTGAACATATATAAGCCGCACCTGTCTATAAGCCGCAGGTGCCTACCGGTACATAGAAACAAATTAACTTTACACAGGCTTTAACGAAACACGGCTTGTAACAAAAATAAATAGGCTTTAACGAAACACGGTGTGGCAGCGGGGGCATGGTCAAGCGCCCGTCCGGGAGAGAAAAGCGGTAAGGGCGCTTACATCAAGTGCTGAAAACTGTCACACTGGTGCCAGTTTTCCCAAGAAGGACACGTGAAGCAGGGCACTTGACGTTCCAGGTAAGGATTTTAATGGCCACAGCAATGTTTATTTCATACATTACATACAATCAATTTTATAAAGTTTCTCAATTCTTGGTCTCCTATGCACCAACACTAGACTGACGTGTGTCTGTCAGTCACTCACTCACTCACTCTCTCTCTCTGCTGCCTTTTTATGCCGCTCTCCCCACGCTTACTGAAATTAGACACAGGTGTTAGACATTAGCTCAGGTGTAAGCGCCCTTACCGCTTTTCTCTCCCGGACGGGCGCTTGACCACGCCCCCGCTGCCACACACGGCTTGTAACAAAAAATACAAAATTAGCAGTAAACAGTAGCCTAGCAAGAAAGTCATCGGTCACTATCTTCCTCCTCTTGTGCACATGAAACCACTGAAGTCATCTCCTTCGGTGTTGGAGTTGAATAGCCTCAGCTTTAGTTGTCTTTTTGCACTGAGTCAATTCATCACGCTGCTGTTTCCAACGTCTCCAGTGCAGCAGCTCTATATCCTTTTCCAACAGCCAGATCAATCGCCTTCAACTTGAAAGCTGCATCATATGCATTTCTCCGTGTCTTGAGGGTGACAAAAGTGAGTTTTGTCAAGAGAGTTGTTGCACATGTTGCTAAGATAGAAATACGTTGCACACACAAATTTTGGGAAAATTTGCATCGTCACATGGGAAATTGACATGTTGCTTCCAAAGGTTTATGTACCCTGAAATCAACTCAGCCAAATAACTGACAAGCACATCCTCCATCAGGCATTTTTTCATTGATTCAAGCATGAACACATTTCTCTCTAGCACTACTGATAGTTTACACTAGACATGGATTCTTGTTCTGAGGAAACCAGTAAGTCATTGCGTACACTTAAACATTGGTGAGGGTGATTTTGAGGTTCCATTGCCAGTCAAAAATTATATATTTACTCCACTAACAGTTAGGGTTGGGGTTTGTGTTAGGGGAATACATAATAAAATATGAATTCCTGTTAACTGCATTACATTATTTACAAATAATAAGTTGCTTTTGGTGCCACTCTTTGGAAACTGGAGCTCACACATGCCCATACATAAAAAAAAAACTTCCAGCTTTGGCCACTGAGGGACAGTGATTCAAATTGCGGTAAACACAGACCGATTTAAGCAGGGGTAGAAAGACTCTATGTGAACCCCGGATATTGCGCAACAGGAAAAGCTCACAATAGATGAGTTCTATGTTCTCCTGTCATTTAGAATTCGTTCTTCCAAGGTATCTTGGCAAGACTAGTCTTCATAAGAACACAAGTCTGTGACCCCCCCACCACCATAGCTAAAACCAGTCTGAAGGTTCATACCAAACCGAACACTTCTGCACTATTCTACGCCATAGTGTACTTTAAGTACCCAGTGTATGCACTTTTTCAACCGTCAAAACAGAGTTTGGAATGTTGGACACTTCAGTAGTGGAGGGGCGGAGTCATGGTTGCACTGCTGCTCTGACAAAGCAATTGTAAATAATGAAGAATGTTGCAGATGGCGATGCTTCAATGAATACAGCACCTTACAAATGTGAGTTGGATGCTTTACCATCACCCCCAAGCGGTGTAAATGTGTATGTTGTTTAAGATTCAAGTGTTGAACTGATGTTGGCTAACCTGCTAAAGCTAGTGACAACATATCACATGCGTTTGAAACGTCACACCCATCAGCTGTGACGTTAAATGGCGAATGCTTCCATGTAGTAAAAAAACATTAAGTGTTCCATTTGGGACGATACTACACTTTGAAAATTCATACACTACATGGCTGAGTGCATAGTATATTTTAAAAGTGCATAGTGTAGTGTGTCGTTTGGGACATAGCTTTAGTTGACCAGCTAAAAAAAGCAGTTTTTAGCAGTTTTTTCCAGTAGGGATGTAATGTTTGCACCAAGTGCGAAATTGATTATTAATGTAAAGTTGCAGCATATTCAAAATACATCAAAAAATAGATGTATCCGATTTGGCAACATGTAACAAGAGAGGGACACAGCATGTGTGGACACGTCAGCTTCTCAATACACATGAATGCAGTACAACCAATAAGCTGTGGGCAATTTCAATAATTACGAAATCCTGAACAGATTCACAGACAGCAGTTCATTCATATGCACAGAGGAAAAATATAAATATACAGTGTGTATTTATTTGAGAAAATGAGTGACAGTGTTGTTTTCCTGTCAGTCGGCGAGGTTTCATTACACGCACAGACCCAGCCCACAGGACAGAGAGTGATGTGGCTTTATTAAAACGCCGCTGCAGTCATAGAATGCATACAGATGGCATAATGTAATAGATAACATCACGTGACGAGTAACAGAGCAGAGAGAAAGAGCAAAAGAGAGGGAGAGTAAAAATAAAGTCTGTCTGCTCAGTTCATGTCGCTGCTGCTGCTGGAATTTGCATGTTATCAGAGGCAAAATATCTCAATCAAAATGTCACCCGCCGCCTGCAGTCCTCGGCTGGGCTTTGATGGCGTGGAGGCCAATTTCTGTAAAGTGGAGCTCAATGCAAGGACTCTCCAAGGGCCAGAATAACTTCCATCTTTGAATTTGATATGGGGAAGAAGGGAAAACAGACGTCGGGGAATTGTGTAGCTTTGCATGGGTTTGACACACACCAGCTCACACAGTTGGCGGACATGCACTAGAATTGAAAGATCAAACAGTGATGTAGCTCACGCTACCTCCTCAAAATATCTAGTTTTATAATAGATTTTTTTTTATTATTATTTAAGGAATCGCATACCCCAAAATTTAAATTTTGTCATTATTTACTCACCCTCTAATCGTTCCCATATTAAACCCCCCAATATATATTTTTATTTCTGTATATATATACACTACTGGTCAAAAGTGAAGGCGTATGCTTAAATGTTTGCTTTTGTAGACCAAAATATAATCATGCCACCATATTAATTTATTTCATTATAAAACTAAAATGTAATTACAAAAAAAAAATAAGATGACTTGGACCAAATAATTGTCATGAACGCCGGTGAAGGCGCCTCCTCCCTCAGTCGTCAGAGATCGCTTTCACCCGAATTCTGATCACTTAAACTACATTTCCCTTAATCCCCAGCTGTTTTGTGTTACCCTACCCTATTTAACCGTGCCTGTTTAGTCCTTCTTTGCGAAGTCTTGTTTGCCCCGGCGACATTACCAAGCAAGTTATTCTCTGACTCCCTTACTAGTTATTCTGTGTACCGATCCAGCCTGTTACTTAGACCCTGTCAGTTTGCTGCCTGCCTTGTTTACCTCTTGCCTGTTCCGTACTACGTTTGTTTGCTGCCTGCCCAGACCTCTGCCTGTTCCAGTTACTCGATTGCCTGCCTGCTATATTCTCTGTTTGCCTGCCCACGACTTTGCCTGTACGACTTGTGTTTTGCTTATAAATAAACAACCGCAGATGGATCCCAACTTGTCTGAGTCCTCGTTACAGAAGACTTCGCTGTCCATCGATCCAGCGGTAATCTCTCGCATGTCCGAGGAACTTTCCGCGCAGGCAAGCCGCCTGACCGCACAGCAACATCAGCTCGGGCGGCTGACGTCAGCCATTGAGGAGATAATGCGCGTCGTCCAAGCCTCGCAACATCCCACTTCCGCGCCAGCACCCGTGCCCGCTGACCAAACCAGCCTAGCGGCCGCGCCCACATCTCCTCCGCAAGCCGCGCCCAACCCTCGACTCGCACTCCCGGAGAAATACGACGGAACACCCTCGAAGTGCAGGGGCTTTGTGATGCAGTGTTCCATCTTTTTGTCACAACAACCGGCTTTATATCCGACTGACGAGAGCAAGATCCTCTTCGTCAGCTCAGTGCTGACGGGCAGAGCCCTCGACTGGGCTACCTCGATTTGGACCAATCAGGGTTATTCACAGTTCACATTCGACTCATTCATGCAGAGTTTAATTGAAGTGTTTGACCATCCAGAAGGCGGCAAGAGCGCTGGGGAACAGCTCCTGACACTCCGCCAAGGAAGTCGTTCAGCGTCTGACTATGCTCTCACTTTCCGCACCCTCGCCACTCAAACCGGCTGGCTCGAGAGCACACTCAAACTCCTCTTCCGCCAGGGGCTAAACTTGGAACTGCAGTCAGAGCTGGCATGTCGCGATGAGGGAGTGCCGTTGGACCAATTCATCTCATTGGCGATCCGCGTGGCCAACCTCATCCACTCCAGATGACTGGCCAGGTTGGTTCTGCAGCCCGCAACAGCACCTCGACAGCATGCAGCTCCAGAACCCATGCAACTAGACCGTACACACCTGACCCAGGAGGAGAGAGAGCGGCGTTTCGCCCATCGTCTCTGCTTATACTGTGGTCTAGCCGGCCACCTCCTGGCCAACTGCCCGACGCGACACGACCGTCCGAACCACAACGACCCGGGGTGAGTTTATTGCTTTCCTCAACCCTAACTGGGACCAGCCTAGTGGTACCCATTGAGCTCCATAGTCAGGCTTTCAGTGTAAGCGCCCACGCTATGGTTGATTCAGGAGCAGCGGGCAACTTCATTGATGCTGATTTCTGTAAGCAACATAACGTACCCCTGATGGCCTGCTGTCCTCCCTTAACAGTGGCGGCGCTAGACGGACGTCCCTTGGGTTCAGGCAAAGTGAGTCACACCACCACCGACCTCTTCCTGCAGGTGGGAGCGTTACACACTGAGACCATACACTTCCACGTTGTAACTTCCCCTCACCATCCAGTCATCCTTGGTCTCCCCTGGCTCCGTCTTCACAACCCACGCATCTCCTGGCGAGACAGCCAAATCGCGCAGTGGGGCTCCGAGTGCTCGGGAAAATGCTTAAGGCCTATTCTTCCCACCACCGTGGGGTCCGCAAAGATCCTGGGGTCGCCCGACCAACCCACCCAAATACCTCCTGCATATGCCGATTTGAGGGAGGCCTTCAGCAAGACCAAGGCGTCCCAGCTGCCTCCTCACAGACCTTTCGACTGCGCCATTGAGCTCAAGCCAGGAGCCACACCGCCCGAGGTCGGATCTTTCCCCTGTCCGAACCAGAGTCCCTCGCCATGAAGACTTACATCGAGGAGGAACTGGCCAAGGGCTTCATCCGACCTTCCACTTCTCCGGCGGCAGCCGGGTTCTTCTTCGTGGGCAAGAAGGATGGCTCCCTCCGCCTGTGTATTGACTATCGGGGTCTGAACGATGTCACTGTCAAGTTTCGGTACCCCTTGCCACTCGTCCCCGCAGCCCTGGAACAACTGAGAAGTGCCAAGATCTACACCAAACTGGACTTGCGGTGCGCCTACAACCTAATCCGTATTCGAGAGGGGGACGAGTGGAAGACCGCTTTTTCCACCACCAGCGGCCATTATGAATATTTGGTGATGCCGTTCGGATTGTCCAACAGTCCCTCCGTGTTCCAGTCCTCCGTCAACGAGGTGTTCAGAGACTTGCTCAACCGCTGCCTGATTGTGTACATCGACGACATCTTGATCTACTCCAACTCGCTCGAGGAACATATCTGCCTCTCGGGTATGGAAAGCTTTCTTCCGCCTCCTCAACCTTAACCTAAGCTTTACTTCAGGATACCACCCCCAGTCCAATGGGCAAACAGAGAGACTCAACCAGGAGATCATCAGATTCCTACGCACCTACTGCCACCACAACCAGTCTGACTGGAGCAGATTCCTTCCTTGGGCCGAATACGCCCAAAACTCCCTGCTCAAACCATCTACCAACCTGACCCCCTTCCAGTGCATCCTGGGCTACCAACCCCCTCTTTTCCCTTGGTCCGGCGAACCCTCTGAGGTCCCGGCTGTAAACGACTGGCTTCAGCGCAGTGAGGCAATGTGGGAACAGGCCCACGTCCACCTACAACGGGCCATGAACCTCTCCAAGGTACAAGCAGACCGCCGCCGCCGCCCCGGCCCTGAATACGCTCCAGGCCAATGGGTTTGGCTTTCCACCCGAGACCTCCATCTCTGCCTACCATGCAAGAAGCTCAGTCCTAGGTATGTGGGCCCCTTTAAGATCTTAAGAAAAATTAATCCTGTAATCTTTCGTTTACAACTCCCCGCTAATTATCGTATCTCTCCCACTTTCCATGTCTCCCTATTGAAACCGGCCGATGATCCGAGGGCTGAAGAGGAGGTGACCCACGGCCCCCCTCCTCTGGTAGTGGGCGGCGAAGAAGCCTTCCTGGTGCAGAGCCTGCTTGACTCCAGGCATCTCCGAGGTCAGATCCAATACCTGGTTGACTGGGAGGGGTACGGCCCGGAGGAGAGATCCTGGGTCGACGCCGGCGACATCCTCGACCCCAACCTCATCGCTGAGTTCCATCGGGCCCACCCGGAGAGACCAGCCCCGCGACCTCGGGGAAGACCACGACGCAGGTCGCGTCTTCGCATCAGGAGCGTCTCACAGGGAGGGGCTCTGTCACGAACGCCGGTGAAGGCGCCTCCTCCCTCAGTCGTCAGAGATCGTTTTCACCCGAATTCTGATCACTTAAACTACATTTCCCTTCTGCCCGCATACCTAGGTCTGATTAATCCCCAGCTGTTTTGTGTTACCCTACCCTATTTAACCGTGCCTGTTTAGTCCTTCTTTGCGAAGTCTTGTTTGCCCCGGCGACATTACCAAGCAAGTTATTCTCTGACTCCCTTACTAGTTATTCTGTGTACCGATCCAGTCTGTTACTTAGACCCTGTCAGTTTGCTGCCTGCCTTGTTTACCTCTTGCCTGTTCCGTACTACGTTGTTTGCTGCCTGCCCAGACCTCTGCCTGTTCCAGTTACTCGATTGCCTGCCTGCTATATTCTCTGTTTGCCTGCCCACGACTTTGCCTGTACGACTTGTGTTTTGCTTATAAATAAACAACCGCAGATGGATCCCAACTTGCCTGAGTCCTCGTTACAGAAATAAAGAAAAGCAGCCAATAAGTTCCCAACATAGATGGGAACTCCTTCAATACAGTTTAAAAAGCATCCCAGTGTGATACCTCAAGAAGTTGGTTTAGAAATTGTCAAGAGTACATTTCTGCAATTCAAGGCATAGGGTGACTACTTTGAAGATGCTAAAATATATCACAGTTTTGACTTATTTTGGATTTTGTTTAGTCACAACATAATTCCCATATTTCCATTTCTGTTATTCCATAGTTTTGATGACTTTACTATTATACAAAAATGTGAGAAAAACAAAAAAACAATTACAATAAAGAATGAGTAAATGTTTTACGCATATGCTACCTTTGACCAGTAGTATATGTATATATAACAAGTGAAGTTAGTTTTGGTCCTCAAACCCTTATTTGACGAGAGATGTCCTAGAGTGCTAGTTACACACCATCAGCACTGGGATGCTTTACTGTTTGTATCACTCTGCTTGTGTCTGTGCGTTCTAAGTGTGTAAGAGCAGCTAAACTTGTGCATTTTCATTAATCCCTGTGACATTAAAGATTTACGCCAGGTGGTGTCAAAAGACTATTTTGTGTGTGCTATGAGTAAGTTGAACTGACTTTGACAAACTGTTATGTCATTCAGTGTGCAAATTTCTTTGAAGTCATCTGGAATTGTCTCTCACTCCATGATCGCTCAGATTTCTACTACACTATAGCTGAGAAATAGAGTTAAACTACCAGCTTCAGCATCACAGCTGAGTTGGGAGAAGACGTATACTTTCAACATGGCAGAGGAGAGAACATTCTCTGTGTCAGTGTTAAAATAATAGTTCTTCAAGAAATAGATAAGAATAAAACTAGTGTCATCCATGTTTTCTCTCCAACAACAAAATGTTTTAACATGAGTGAAATAATAGCAGGATAATTTAGATAGCACGTCTGCCAGCATCACTCCATGATCAGAGCAGATTACTCTCACACTACATCTGAGGAATATACAGTAGTTAGACTATAGTTATATAGAGTTAAAAAAAATAATAATAAGTAATACAGCCTATATAAATTAACGATACCTGTATTTCTATAGTATCGATGACACTAAATATAGACTCAATTCAGACCCGCACTCATGTATGAGTTTGTGCATGCATGAAGAGTGCTCGCCACACATAATCGTGGCTGTGTGTGGGGTCAACATTTCTGTCTTGATGAGATATTGGAAACTGTGTTGAGTTTATCCATTCAGATGCTGTAAGTACCACATATTTAGATATATAACCCTGAAAACAAACAGTAATATACACAGATGTGCTTGAGGAATTTGCTAGCTTAAAGTCATTGTAGATTGTACAAAACATTTCAAGCTATGGAAAGCCGAAAGGGACTATATAGAGTTTTTCTTTTAATGATGTTTTAAAATACCTAGTGTTAAAAGTAAGCAATTTCTGATCTTCGAGCGTATCTGAAGATGAGACAAATGTCAAAAGTAAGTCAAAAGTGAAACATGGGACGTTTTAGTTTCTGTAACATTTAAAGATTTACTATAGAAATGACATTTCACGGGAGTAACATTTAGACTTTTATTACAAAGTGTTTTATATTCCAATAGTTAATCTAAGGATGACTCCTTATGTAACCACAGAGGTCTGGGCTAAGCCCGGAATATCCACTCACCCAAGAACTGCCCTTGCCAAAATGTAACTCCTTTTTCACTATATATCTATAAAACTATAAGATTTATACCTGGTATTAAATGTGTCTTGGTTGATCCGATCACATGTGGTCAGATGAGACACATCACTTTTTACACCTGGTCACTTAAATTTGTCTCCTGTGACCACTTGTGTTTGGAATCAGTTTGGATTTCTGATTTCATGATGACATACATCAATCACTATGTCAGTGTTACTGCACGATGATAAACAGCTTGAAATCATGATTGTACCGAGAGACTGATATGACCAAATGTCCAGTGAAAAAGTAGTTACATTTTGGTCTGCTCTCACCCAAAATCAATTAGATTGCTTCAGAAGACATGGATTAAACCTCTGGAGTTGTATGAATTACTTTTATGCTGCCTTTATACACTTTTTGGAGCTTCAAAATTTTGGTCACCATTAATTTGCATTGTATGGACCTACAGAGCTGAGATATTCTTCCAAAAATCTCAGTTTGTGTTCTGCAGAAGAAAGAAAGTCATTAACATTTGGGATGGCATGGGGTGAGTAAATGAAAAGAGAATTTTCATTTTTGGGTGGACTATTCATTGAATTAGTGTGCATAAACAAGTGCTCATATGGGTGAACGAATCAAAGCCACCCACATGAACAACACGGCTGAAAGTGTCAAGAGTGTTGCACTAACCAATAAGCCACAGCACAGATGTTGTTGAATTCTAAAAGGATACTAAAAACTGACTGATGTTCATCTGTAGCAGGGGATAAAATTCCCACATTCACACACCAGTCATATATTTAGCACCTTCCCCAGACTACCTCTATCCCTCATTACCACAAAGTGTGAAAACGCTTCCTTTTTCTGTGATCAAATTAAACGTTTAAGCATTTCACTGGACCCAGATATTAAACTAGCAATTTAGAAAGAGTGCTAAAAGCTAGCAACACTTTGCAGGTCTGATTAATAGGATGATACAATCTGTCTATGGTGTGGTGTTTGCTAGCTGTGTCCATCAGACTGTATAAGTGGATATGTGTAGCGCCCTCTGTTGAAACTCCAGTGTATGACACTCAGTTCTCCATGATGAGATCAAGTCCTGAATCAGGACCAAATACCATCCTGTCCTTCCTGCTTAAGCTCTGCTTACTGGTATTTCCATCTCATCTCGGTGACCTTTACCTGTTAAGCTCTGGTATGGTATCAGAGTATTCTTACACACACACACACACACACACACACACACACACACACACACACACACACACACACACACACACACACACACACACACACACACACACATATGTTGTGTTTCCATGTTTTATGGGGACTTTCCATAGACATAATGGTTTTTATACTGTACAAACTTTATATTCTATCCCCTAAACCTAACCCTACCCCTAAACCTAACCCTCACAGAAAACTTTCTGCATTTTTACATTTTCAAAAAACATAATTTAGTATGATTTATAAGCTGTTTTCCTCATGGGGATCAACAAAATGTCCCCACAAGGTCAAAAATTTCGGGTTTTACTATCCTTATGGGGACATTTGGTCCCCACAAAGTGATAAATACACACTCACACACACACACACACACACACACACACACACACACACACACACACACAGTTTCCATGTTTTATGGGACATAGGCATAATGGTTTTTATACTGTACAAACTATATTTTCTATCCCCTAACCCTAACCCTACCCCTAAACCTAACCCTCACAGAAACCTCAAAAAACTATTTAGTATGATTTATAAGCTGTGTTCTTCACGGGGATTGACAAATTGTCCTCACAACATCAAAGGTTTTGGGTTTTACTATCCTTATGGGGACAATAGGTCCCCACAAAGTGATAAATGCACACTCGCATGGTCACACACACACACACACACACACACACACACACACACACACACACACACACACACACACACACACACTATTGTTGTGTTTCCATGTTTTATGGGGATTAAAAGGCCTACACAGGAAGCACTGCAGATTTCCAATGGTTCACAATGTTTGACATTCCACCAATCCTTGCATCTTCATTTATGTAATATTTTGGCTAATTTGATTATGATCTTAACTATTAGAGAGTTTAGTATTTAAGTATTCAGATTTAATCCCAACATCTGTGCATAAATTGCACAAAAAGTCAACAGATTTTATCTGGGTCTGCTAATTAGATGTTTAAACATGATTTACTTAATTAAAAAAAGTTTTTCTTAGTTTTCTATTATTTCTATTTTTAAATGTACTGTGCAACATGAATTCTAAGAAATTGTCTGTTTTATCATCAGTGAATTCCCACTGCAGTTCAGGTATCCTGCTGCTCACAATCATGAGGAATGCAATTTAAAATAGCTCAAGTCCAGACATATCATTTGCTAATTGTGAATGGGGAGAGGAAGGAAGATGTTATATGTTACCACCCAAAGCCTGTTCAATCAAAAGTGGAAAATGGATAGATAGATAGATAGATAGATAGATAGATAGATAGATAGATAGATAGATAGATAGATAGATAGATAGATAGATAGATAGAGTAGATAGATTATTAGATAGATAGATAGATAGATAGATAGATAGATAGATAGATAGATAGATAGATAGATAGATAGATAGATAGATAGATAGATAGATAGATAGATAGATAGATAGAGTAGATAGATTATTAGATAGATAGATAGATAGATAGATAGATAGATAGATAGATAGATAGATAGATAGATAGATAGATAGATAGATAGATAGATAGATAGATAGATTATTAGATAGATAGATAGATAGATAGATAGATAGATAGATAGATAGATAGATAGATAGATAGATAGATAGATAGATAGATAGATAGATAGATAGACAGACTTTCTTAGTTGTCTTTGGAAAGGACTACTTTAGAAGAAGCATATATTTTCAATATGCAGTCTGAGTTTACCCTGGTCCATCCTCCCCCTCTCTTTCCTGTCTTTGATAGGAAGATGAGAACGCCTCTGTTCACACAGACACACACGCATGGCAAAAAATCAAATTGATTATTACACAGTACAGTGGATCCTCTATTACTACCAATGTTCTGGGGACCGTGTCCTTTTGAAGCATAGCTAGAAAATACATTCTTTCTCTTTGCCCGTCCCCGCACCTCCTCTACACACTTTTGAAAGGCATGCATGAGCACGGCACCACAAAGCTGCTTCACAATGCATGTCAACTCCCATTCATGCCATGCCGTGAAAATTCCACAGAACAGTTGACTGTCTTCAACAATAACACATGAAACCAGCTGTTAGGCTAAGCTGTACAATATGCAATTGGCCTAGACGACAAAACGGCCATGCAACATTTTGGGGTCTTCATAAACTCAGCATTCAAGCCCTGTCAGTATTGTTGCAAAGCTACAGATGCTGACAGCTCTTTGGCACTGGGGCCGTTCATAAAGAAAGCGTTAGAGGCAAAAAGTTAAAGTTCTAAAAAATGGTGTCTAAAATGAGGTATTTTTCTGCGAGATCAGGTGCAACACTTAATGACGTCCATCTAGCATGTTTTCATGCTAAAACATTTGAAAACAGCGATACACACAAATAATACTTTTGGGGTTGTGTTTGTAAAAAATAAAAAAGCTAGGCAAACCACAAACAGAGCAGCACGCAAGTGTTTCTAGATGCATTTTTAAAAGCTGAAGTTTTTTTAACCTGACCAAAAACTTGGCGCTCATGCACGAGATGCTGAAAAAAAGACACAAAAAAGCCGTTCAGTGTCACATCCTTGCGTTAAATTAAACTAGTCCATCAAAAAAGTCCATCTGGTGCATGTTTACATCAGTTACATCAGGTTACATACGCACTAGACACTGAAAAATACAAACAAAAAAGCCAAGTGCGGTGCAAAAAGTTGCACTGTTCTCAGAATCTGGTTTTAAGCTTGTGTTTCATTCATATATGTGTCAATAATTCAAAGAATCATTTATAACATAAAAGATGGCAATTTGTCACCCCTACTGGCGAATCATTGAACGAATCTGAGTAAACTAACAAATCTTTTTAGTGAATGGATCAACCCGATCTCATGAAAATTCATACATAATTTACGAGTTGGCTATTTCGTATGGTCTTGCACGATGTTGTTTGCATAAACTCGTACGACTTCATCACGTGCAAATTCCCGGATATCTAATGCGGAATTAAGTGCGAGTTCTGCAAACGAGTCATTAAGGACAAATTTATTAATATTATGACTTTACCCAAACCCCTTATCTAAACTTAACCAATCAGTAGAGTGTGTAAACATGATAGGAAGCTGTTGTGTTTGACAGAAGCAAGTAATTGTCGTGTATTAGATGGAAACCATGTCCAGCGACGTCATTGGCTGTAGTGAAAGTCGTAGGAATTCAAACGAGTGCACGATATCATATGAATTAGTGAAAGAATCCTGATAATTTCGCTGTGAGAGTGTGTTGGAATGGATTCAAATGACTCGGGTCACTGGGATGAATCAAAATCACTAATACTATGTCAAAATTTATAGTAAATTAGGACTTTTGATATATATCTCACCCAAAGCAGTTGTATTGCTCTGGAAGATTTAACCACTCAAGTATTTTATGTGGGATCGGTGGTGGGATTGGTGTCT